>NW_027507790.1:32538261-33138261 GCF_037356315.1 Lithobates pipiens | reverse complement strand
GGGTGCGCCACAAACCGCATTAGCTGTACCCTGTGTTCTGTGCATGTCCATGTACTGTGTTTGTGGCCTTTTGTCAGTTGCATTTTGTGAGTACCCACTTTTATACAAAAATGTCTTATTATTAAATTATCTCTGGTAATGCATTAGGTGTGCGCGCCTTCCATTTCTGTTTTGCTCAAGGAAATGTATAATACAAAGACAAAATTGTTTAACAATGGAAGAAGAAAGGTTAAAGTAAAGTACCAATATAACTCAGCAGTCTGAGTCCCAGGGTATACCCAGGAAAATGGTGGATACAAAATTGCCATCGGTTCTTATTGTGAACAACCTACTTACATTGTTTTACTATATTATGCTTGTCAGAAGCATTTTTCTTTTGGTGTATTTTCTTTGAAGTACTGTACATATCTTCGGTTTGTTTATTATATAATACAGGTCTCTTCTTGGTAAATTTGTTTTACCAATCAATTGATGTGCTTTGGTAACCATTCAATTTCTGTAACATCTGTGAAATGAGCAGTTTTGCCTTCTGCATGGAATTTCCATTGCTTATAAATGTGTAGGTAAGGTAAAAGAGGTGCTTTAGAGTGTTACGGTCCATCAGAGTTTTGCTGTGGGGCTCTTCTAGGCATATGAAGCCCCTACGGAAACTGTTCAGCCAATACGTACACTGTCCACACAGATTTGGCCTTTCTTTGTAATTGACGTTTATTAGTTGTTGAAGCCCAGAAATAAGTAAGGTATTTCAGCACAGATAATAAAGCATTCAGGTGTTAAATCCATTGAGTATTCAGACTTCTTGAGGAACATTAGCCATCATTTTGCATGCAATCAGTAATAATATTAATGGAGTGATTGCCTAGTTAATTCCTAACTCGACCAGTTTTACTCTAAGTACTGAAATAACTATAATTTTATAAACATATTAACATTAACTGAACATGAACTCCAGGATAAGCAAATATTGTCTAAATACAAGAGGCATGTGTATTCTGACTTTTGGAAGGCAGTTGGTGCACACTAAATTAAATTCCTTGTGGCTATTGAGGAAAATATTTAAATAAACATTTTTTGTGCCCAGAGTTCATCTTTAATTAATATATTACAATATGTCAATGAGTATTTTTACTAAAATGTTTAGATCTTGTTTGCGATTACAAATCTGGACCTTATATTTCTGTAATTTAATAAAATTTTTATCCTACTGGGCTGCGTTATTAACCTCCCTGGCGGTATGATTCAGTCTGGATTTAGGTGCTGAAAGCGGTACAATTATTTTGCATGGAAATTTGGCATTTTATATTGTAGTCCTGTAATTTTTAGGAATAACGCTCTTAAATCTCTTCAAACCAAAGTCTAGCAGACATCCTGGGTATGATAAAGTTTATAATATAATAAAGAATAATAAAAATTATTCAATAATTTAATCAAATCCTAAAACACTGAAAAAGGGACACTTTCTGGTTGCTATGGACAATCTCCAAATTCCAGGCAGAAAAAGCAGTATTTATAATATAAAAGTGCATGCAGGGCACTGCACAGACCACTAGGGACAAAGGGGATGTGTATTTTTTAATACAGTACTGCAATCTGTAAGATTACAGTGCTGTGTGTGTTTTGTGTGTTTTTACTTTTTTGAATTTGCCGCCGTTCTCCGCTCCCGTGCTCCGTAACGTCACAGGGAACGGAGCTCGGCGGCATTCGGCACTGTGAATCGAGTGGAGGATGGCTCGATCACACAGCGCGGGGGACATCGCTGGATCCAGGGGACAAGGTAAGTAACTCTGCCTGTGTCCTCCCCTGCATCCAGCGAAGCGATCCCAAGTCTGGCTCGGGGTTACCGCTCCTGCTAGTAAATTCCCAACACGAGCCAGACTCGGGATTACCGCTAGGTAAACGTGGACTTTTCTGGATTCAAATGCCGCGTACACACGATCAAACAATCTGGTGGAAAAGTCCGGCGGACTCGAGTCAATGTGCCCGTGTGTGGGCGCCGGTGGACTTATTTTACCCAAAAGTCGGGCGGGATTAGAAAGTAGTTTTGCACCAAAATTTGTCCGCCGGACTCGCAGTCTGGCAGACCAAAATTTGTAAAATATACTATGCTGATATAGATAATCGATTTTAGTGCATAGGACTGACAAAGAATAGATGAAAGTGTGTATGTTACTGCAACAGTTCATATTACTGATAACCCTGACCCGCCCTTCTACATTGTAAGCTCTAATGAACAGGGCCCTCTGATCTCTCTTGTATTGATTTGTATTGTAACTACTGTCTGCCCCATATTGTAAAGCTCTGCACAAACTGTTGGCGCTATATAAATCCTGTATAATAATGTGTATGTTGTACCAGGTACTTATGTTAAAAAGTATCCTGCTCTCTTTGTATTTTTTCCTTTGTGTGAAATACCTGGTGTTTCTGCCTGTCACCCTGCTTTCTTCTTTAGGGCTGGGTTCACACTGATGCAAATTGGATGAGGGTTTCCCGGCATCCTATTCGCATGAAAGGAGACTTTGACTGACTCTTAATGGAGCTGGTTCACACAGCTCCGAGGCAGCCGCAGAGTGCACTGGAAAAGGGTCCTGCGCATCTTTAGCTCCATTTCAGAAGCAAATTCAGCCAAAAATTCGGACCTGATTCGCACATGAAACAGTGTACAGGGACGCACCTGACCCCTGCTGCTGCCACAGCTAGTGTGAATCCAGCCTCAAACTGACCAAGCTAGGCATATGACATCAATACCAGAATTGGTGAGCTGTCCACCAATGGTTAGACTTGAGCCCCGTACACACGAGAGGACTTATGTCCGACAGACTTCCGAAGGAGTTCCGTCGGAGTTCTGCCGGAGTTCCGACGGAGTTCTGACGGACTTTTCGGCGGAGCGGACTTGGCCACACACAATCACACTAAACTCCGACGGATTCGAACGTGATGACGTACGACTGGATTCGAATACGGAAGTTCATAGCCAGTAGCCAATAGCTGCCCTAGCGTCGGTTTTAGTCCGTCGGAATAGCACACACACGAGCGGAGTTTTCGAAGGGACCCGGGTCCGGCGGAGTTCCGTCGGGAAAATTTGAAGCATGTTCCATATTCTAAAGTCCTTCGGACTTTGGCGAATCAAAAGTCCGTTGCAGCCCACACACGATCGAATAGTCTGACGGACTCAGTCCGTCGGACTTTGGACGTTGAAAAGTCCGCTCGTGTGTACGCGGCTTTGTGCTGACCTGCCCCTGCACTGTACTGTTTCCCTGCTGACACGCCCCCTGCAATCTCCACCCCCAGCTCTCACAAACCCCTTATGCAATTGAAAGCAGAGATTATGTGATCATTTATTAAATAAGAAGAAAAAAAGCATTTATATTTTTTTATATATAAACAAACGCTTTGCCTTGCATTTCTATTTCAAAGTGAATGGGTTGCTTTACAAGGGGAGGGTTCGCATATATTTTAACCACTTCAGCCCCTTCCTGACCAAAGCTATTTTTACAATTTGGCACTGCGTTGCTTTAACTGACAATTGCGCGGTCATGCAATGCTGTACCCGAACGGAATTTGCATCCTTTCCCCCCACAAATAAGAGTTTATTTTGGTAGTATTTGATCACCTCTACGGTTTTTATTGTTTGCACTATGAACAAAAAGAGAGCGACAATTTAAAAAAAATATATATTTTTTTTACTTTTTGCTATAATAAATATTCCCAAATTTTCTTCATTAGTTTAGGCTGATATATATTCTTCTACATATTTTTGGTAAAAAAAATTGGTAATACGTGTATATTGATTGGTTTGCGCAAAAGTTATAGCGTCTATAAACTATGGGAAAGATTTATGGCAAATTTTTGGCATTTTTTTTTACTAGTAACGGCAGTGATCCACGATTTTTAGCAATATTGTGACATTGTGACATACAGATCGGACACTTTTGACACATTTTTTGGACCATTGACAATTATACAGCGATCAGTGCTATAAAAATCACTGATTACTGTGTAAATGCCACTGGCAGGGAAGGGGTTAACACTAGGGGGGCGATCAAGAGGTTAAATGTGTGTTCCCTCAGTGTGTTCTAACTGTATGGGAATAGGACTGAGTAGGAGAGGAGACCTATCGCTGTTCCTACTTACTAAGAACAAACAACATGTCTCCTCTCCTCTGACAGCACAGGGATTTGTGTTCCCCCCCGCAGTGCAGCGCGCCCTCTGGTTGCCGAAAAGGGGAAGGATGTACCCATATGGGATTTCAGCCAGGAGAGGCATTCTGCCGCAGTATATCTGCGTGAGCCGGTTAAGAAAAACATTGAAGAAAAAAAAACAAATAAAGTTTTGTAGGATTTTAGCAAAAAGAAACAAAATGACTTCTGTGCTCAAAACGTAACATGTTTCCACACCCTGTCAGAGTCTGAATTAATGTTACAGTATAATAGAAAATTCTCTCCGGGTACAGACACATTTAATAATTATCTGCAGTATCCAGGCACAGAGCAGTGTCAAAAGCACACAACTCTACCTCGGCTCTATGCAGCTTTCTGCAAAGGTGTCAGAATTAAATAATAGGCATAAAACTGCTGATTTTCCTCCTCTCATTACTTTGTCATTTCAATTTGTTGGCAAAGGAATGTACTTTTTTTTTTTTTTTTTTAGCTAAGCATGTACTTTACATATTATGATATGTTTATGTTTTAAAAAACTTGTTTGCATATTTATATATGTACACACAGGCAGTCATAGTACATACACAGGCTTTGCCGTGAAATTGTTCTTTAATGCTCCCCCTGACGCAGTAGAGTTGATTTACTAAAGGGGGACAGAATATTCACATAGCAACACTTGCTTTATTGCTTTGTATGTGAGTAGTTGAAAACAATTAGCTTACTATATGGCCGATATTATTTTGGCATTTTTGACATTTGTAAAGCGCTCCACAGACAGTGCTATATAAATCCTGTAGAATAATAATATAATAATACCAATGATTTATTATTTTCCATATATTTATTATGTTCAGGACTTAAATAACATTACCGTATTTAAAAAATACATTTTTTCAGGTGGGTAAATAGGTAATTATACATATTAGTCACAGTTATGTACCTTCTCTGTTACAGCACCAGTACCTTCTCTGTTTCCCACAGCCACAAGTGATTGCTATCAAAGCTATTCAGCTCAGTACCCACATTCAAGTACCCACATTATTCACCTCCTGGTTAGGAGGGGCGGTGGGGGCGGCATATAGAGGAAACAATGCCCTCCATTTTCCTCCTGCAGCCGCTGAATGCCTGCAGGAGGGAGAGGAGAAGCTTGTTTTCTGGGGCTACAAGAGGAAAATGGAGGGCATCGATTCCTCTATATGCTGTCCCCACTGCCTCCTCTATTCAGGTGTACAGGGGTGACATTTGAGCTCCCTGGAGCATGGGGCTTGGTTTCAATTGTAACCCCTGTAGTTAAACTCATGGGATAATTGGCAGAGTTGGTGTGGGGGATGGGATCAGGGGCAGAGGTGGTGGTGGGGGGGATGGGATGGGATCAGTGGCAGCGGTGGTGGTAAGGGTGTTAGGATGGGATGGGATCAGTGGTAGCGGTGGTGGAGGGATGGGATGAGTGCCAGCAGTGGTGGTGGGAGGGGTGGGATCAGTGGTGGTGGTGGGGGGGAGGATAGGATGAAGTGGTAGCAGTTGTGAGGGGGGGTGGGATCAGTCGTGGTGGAGGGAATTGAGTTTAGTGGCAGTGCTGATATGGGGACGGGTGGGATCAGTCAATGGCAGTGCTGATATGCGGGGATGGGAACAGTCATTGCCAGTGCTGATATAGCGGATGGAATCAGTCAGTGGCAGTTCTGATATGGGGGGATGGGATCAGTGTCACTCACTTGCAGATCTCTCGGTTCCCTTTCCTTGCTTAGTCTTAGTGTATATCTTGCTTCCTTCCTTCACGTGTCTCCAGTGACAGCTCTCCCAACATGGGGTCTCCTCACATGGCAGAGAGCTCTTGCCCCTTCACTCTACTGGCCCGGCCCCAGTCAGCTGATTTTCTCTTTCAGTCTTCACCTCCCGACATGGCATCTCCCTACTGAACTCAACTGGCAGACGGAGAGGATGTATGGATACTGTGTGCCTGTTAGTGCCCAGTGTACCTGCTGTTGTCTCATTAGTAGAAGAACCTTCAGGCCACAGGCAGTGGGTGGCAGGCAGCAGGCCCCCCGTACAGTGGCAGAACAGGGCCACCTTTGCGACACTGGTAGTTCTGCTACTGCACACAACACTACTGCACCACAGCTACACCTACAGGCGCTGGTGCATCTTTGCTGCTCCCCAGCAGCATTCACAATCTCTGCTGCACCTCTACTACATCAACAGACCCTGCTGCCATTTCATTGTCTGACTCCCTGGTCATTACCGGCCAGGTAGACAAAGAAATGAAAATCCGAAAATGACAAAATTCTCGTTGCTCCTTGCTTCATTAATAACAGAGGAGGGGAAGGAACAGATGTTCCTCCTTCTCCTCTGTGCGCTGCTGACCTGACCACTTTCAAAGGTCCTGGACTCCCACATGAAACAAGAGAGCCCGGGAATGGTGGCGGAAGGGGGTTCCCCCTCCAAGCCCTGTAAAAGTGATCAGGAGGCTGTACAAACACTCAGATCATTTTTACAGTAAAACTGATTGCTGGCTCTAAAAATTACACCCGCATGCAGCCATGATCCTGGTATAACTGCTTCCAGTCTAGGATGCCTATATACATTCTCTGGACAGGAAGCTGTTAGACAAACATTTAATATTAAATGACTAAAAATTTGCCATTATGTCCCCGTTAAAAAACAATAATTTCTGTAGTCTTTCAGGTTATTATTTTCCATTTTAAACAATGGATTGCGTTAATAAAAGCAACATTGCTTTGTGGAAAATTTAATGTTGACCATACCCATGGCAATTTTCAAGCAACTTCAGAGAGCTTTTGAGTTTAAAGCTAAAGTTTAGCCATTATAAAAAGCATTCTCTATAGCTTTATAGCTTTAGTGAACTAAACTAGCTGTATTGAAGTATATCCCACGTCGTGCAGGTAGCTGGATCCTGTCGAAATTTTCACTCCAAGGATGTGCCGATCTTCATCCTGTCTGAACTTCCAGCACTGTGGAGGATAATAGTCATCTGGGTAGTTGCCATGAAAAAGTTACCAACAAGGAACCCCCCTCGTCTCCTCCTCCTCCATTGAGAAATGTTCTTTCATTGCCTTCACTACCGGTAGCAAGGTCTGGGAATGAGGGAGAGATTCCAGTGACGTATCAGAGTCCCCCTTTCACAGATGTTACATGCACCAAAATCAGTGAAAGAATGTTTTTTTCAATGAAGGAGGAGGGAAAAAAAAATCTCATCTGAGATGTTTTCACAGCAGCTTCACAAAGGACCGAAGCTTTTAACCTCCACAGCGCTGGTGGTTCAGAGACAGGAAGAGGACAAGGCATCCCTGCACTGAGGATTTCTAAAGGATCCAGCTGCCTGCATGCCCGAGGACATAGTTCCTTACATGTAAGTTAGCTCAGTAAAGCTAAATTGGATTTTTTTTTATAGAGAAACTTCAACTTTAATGATCAACACAGCCTACCACTATGCCGAACATACCGATTTTAATATATAAACAGGGTGGGTTGCATGATAAATCTAATCACTTCTGTGTTCGAAAGCTTTTTTTTAAAAAAAGATTTGAAAAGCCAAAGCTCATAATGTTTTTATAGCTTTTATTGAAGCTATAAATCACATTTTTTATAAAAAGCTGCTGAGGCAGGCCATAGACAGTGCAAATTTCATTCCTGCAACCATAGTTTGCAGGAAGGAAATGAGCACGATTCCACATCAACACAGACGGTGCTGACAGGGGAATCCCTCCTACCGAGCATTTGTCTTCTTCCGGCGGGGTGCGGGCGAGGGAAGGAGGGATTCCCCTGTCAGCACTGTCTGTGTTGATGGGAAATTGTGCTCATTTATTTCCTGCAAACCTGCCGAGATTCAAACCTTCTATGGCTGGCCTTAAAAGCAGGTGCAATTGTTAGAAAAAAATGTATGGACAGCATTCATCTCAGTTATTGCATTCTCTGTATATTTTTTTAGCTTTATTAAAAACATTTAAAATATTAAAATATATCCACCTTTTTATAAACAGTTTTAGCAAGTAATTAGGGACACTTTGGGGGTTATTTACTAAAGGAAAATCCACTTTGCACTGCAAGTGCACTTCAAAGTGCACTAAAAGTGCACTTGGAAGTAAAGTTTCTGTAGATCCGAGGGGGACATGTAAGGAAAATAAACAACAGCATTTTAGCTTGCACATGATTGGGTGATAAAATCAGCAGAGCTTCCACTCATTTCAGATCTACCCCTTAGATTTAGAGAGTGACTGCACTTTCAAGTCCACTTGCAGTGCAACGTTGATTTGCCTTTAGTAAATAAACCCCTTTATCTTAAAGTGTCACTAGTATTTTTAGTCCAAATGACCCTTGTGGAAGAAGATCAAGAATAACCTCTCATTACCAGTGCCCCAAAATCTTCATCATCTGACACTTCTGCGTCGGAATGCTGTAGTGCCACCAGCCGACCACTACATCACTACAGGAAACAATAGTGGTGGAGCAATTGGCAGGTGAAAACAGTGGGCAAGCAATCTTACATACCCATGAGTGTCCCAGATGCAGAAGAGTCTTGATCAAGACATGATTTATTGAGACACACCTTTTTTCACATAAACATGTTGTAAATGCTAAAAACGGAAAAGGGGGGGGGGGTGCAAATTATTTTATAGTATTTTATTAGTTAAACAAGATGGCTATTGCTCTATGAAGATTCCATGGACCTGCAAAAAATAAAAAATACCATGCAGATATTACCAATACTCTTGTCACCTACTGGAGATCTTGCTCTGAGGTCCAATTTAGGGAGTATTGCCATTTAGGTCCACCAGCCCACCATATCATATATTTGTACTGGCCCAGGGTTCATATGCCCCTTGCCCCCTGGCTCAGCCCCCCCCTGACTATGGTGCACTAGTGTGCCCCTTTCCCTTTAGCTGGTATTCATTGATCTGAGGATACTTTTTGTTTTTACATATTTGTAATGCAAAAAAGGTCATTTCAGATGTACCCACTGTAGACTTCTTGCCGTGGCTCTCATGCAGAAAGCCTGATGTATGGACCAGTATAGCTCCAAAGCCATTTTCACATTTCAGCTTTGTTTCTATCAATTCAACAAAAAACTAATCATACAACAGTCATACATTACTTTTAGGGATAACAAACTAGGCTTTCTTGTATTGATATATCTTTTTTTACAAGAGTTATTGAATAGGGACAAAAGAAGTAAAAATAGAAAAATTCATTTTTTTCCAATTTAAACAGTAAGAATGTTACTATAGATATAAAGTTAACATTTTAATGTCATCTGTCCTGTTGTGTTTCTGGTACAAAGCTTTGTAAAGTCAGTTATATATGAAATTTAGGCATCTTTTTAAAATTCCAGGTTCCAGGTTTTTTGTCAAAGCTTAAAGTATTACTAAACCCGGTAATATGAAAATAGTTCAGCTTATAAATCTTCTTTAAATACTGCCACTATATCTTTTTGGCTGATCTGTATACCATGGTCATGTGATAAACTGCATGTTAACCCCTGCCATTGTCATTAGTACAGTGACAGTGCATTTTTTTTTGTTGTAAAGCAGAAGCATTATAGCAATAGCAATATATTCAAAAAGTACAAAGACCATTTATCATAGTGTTCAGAGTCCATAGTGCACTGGCTGTCATTAGTACAGTGAACCCTGATTAGGGATGGGATGCTGGACTTTGCAGTTTGCTTGTTGCTTTATTTTATAGAATAAGCCTATAAGCATCATTGGGATAGGATGGGTGGCACAATAGTGGCAACACAAGATGTTTAATATTGGGCAACTCTTGTTTTTATCAGAACTTCAGTACCTATTTCATAGTAAGCTACACAACACTATTTTTTTTTATTTATTCCACTTGATAATATATTTGTTTTTTTCTTTCTTTTAGCACGTGCACAATAATCATATTTTATGTGTGCTTAAATTGTAATATTTTGTGATTTTTGTAATGCCTCTTTTTTTCCTAAAAACTGTGTTTGAGGATTGCGCCCCTATTACTTTTATGTACAACACAGAACTTCTATAGTACATAAAAGTAATAGGGGGTGCAATTCTCAAACACAGTTTTTACATATTTTCCCCATCCAGGTGAGGGGGCACTTGGGATTGCAGCGCACTAATATACAAAAAAGAGGTAGATATGTTTGAGCGCCGGTATTTAAATTTGTTTTCTCTTTTTTTCCTAGCTGTTTGTGAAGGCAACTTTACATGCAAGAAGAATGAGGTCTGTGTCAGGCCCAACGAGTGTCGTTGTCGTCATGGATACTTTGGTGCCAATTGTGAAACAAGTAGGTATTGCTTTTTAATCATATTTCTAATTGAATGTGTCACATAGGTCTGGTTTACAATGTGTGTTCTAACAGAAAACGAATTATAGAAATTTTGGTTCATTGTGTATCCTTTTTCATATTTGTATTTGTAATTGTAGGGATGTATATGTCATTTTTAATACTAATTATCTTAGTATACATTGCTCAGTGCACAAATGTAACAAAATGACATCTTTACTTATTTTTATTATTATATAACTATAGCGTTGATTTACTAAAAGCAAATATACTGTGTACTTTGCAAGTTCAGTCGCTTCAGTGCTTAAAGTGGTGTTTCCACCCAAAAAAAAAAAAATTGGCTTAAAATGTATAAAAAAAAAAAAATAATTGGAAAAAAATAATTTACTCACCTGTAAATGCCTGTTGCTAGGGGGTCCCTCATAGTCTGCCTTCTTCATTGCCCGGGCTGGTGACATCACTTCCCCTCAGCGCCACACAGTCACCTGGGACCTGTCACGTGTCCCAGATGACTGCGGCATTTCACGTCGCGCGGCGCCGCATGCGCAGTGGGTACCCGGCTGTGAAGTCACAGCCGGTTGCCCACACTAAGAATGCCGGCACCGAGAGCGAAGCGGGGAACGAGGGGGGGGCTTCGTTCCCCCGCATCGCTGGACCCTGGGACAGGTAAGTGTCCGATTATTAAAAGTCAGCAGCTGCAGTATTTGTAGCTGCTGACTTTTAAATATTTTTTTTTAGGGGGCACCCCAATTTAAAGAGGAAGTAAACCCTGATGGATTTTACTTCCTCTTTTTTCCCCTGCAGAGTAAAAATATAATGGGCATCACATGCTAGCCCATTATGTTGCACTTACCTGTAAACAAAGCCTGTGATGTCACTGAGGTCCCCGCTGGTGGCTGCATCTTCACTCCTCTTCCTCTTCACCCCTCTTCTTTCCAGGGCCATGGACTCTGGCTCTGTGACTGGCCAGAGTACTGTGACATGACTCCCGCACATGTGTGTGGGAACCGACGCTCACGGCATGAGCCCTAAAGAAATTTAGTGCGCATGTGCCAATGATATCGGCAAAAGCGTATATGGTAAATATCTCCTAAACCGTGCAGATTTAGGAGCTATTTCTAGTACCTACATGTATGCCTATAATAAGGTAAAAGTGGTGTGTAAGGGTTTACAACCACTTTAATAAATGAAGGAGAGCTCTGCTGACTTTCATCATCCAATCATGTGCAAGCAAAAAATGCATTTGATTGGGTATCCTTTGTAAAGCACTGCACAGATTGTTAGCGCTCTATAAATCCTATAGAATACTAATATAATAATATGAATAATAATATTTGCATGGGTATTCTTTGTAAAGTGAAGCTTTACCTCCTCTACCAAGCTTTGGAGAAACTGTACTTGTAGAGTGCCATGTCTATTTGTATTTAGTAAATCTACCCGATTGCATATCTGTAGATAAAACATAAGACTCAGTTCACAATCCTTTAAAGCATATCTTAATCCAGAATAAAAAAATGCATAATATTGCAGCTCTCCAATTCTTAAAATAGAACTAAATGTAAAAAATAAAAAAAATTCTGAACAGGCAGGCTTTTATTGCAGAAAAGACATGTAATGTCTCTACTGCAATAAAGTATGCTCATCTGCTTATTTGCAGTCCTCTGTGGAATGTACACTGAGCTGCACATGCACCCCCTATTACATTGCCACTTATACACAACCAGTGCCAGTGCCTGGTTACAGCAAGTGCCAGTGTTGCTGATCATACTAAGTGCCAGTGTTGCTGATCATACTAAGTGCCAGTGTTGAAGATCACAGTAAGCACTAGTTTTTACAGTTTGCTGATCACAGCCAGTGCCAATGTTTCCAGTTTGCTGATCACAGCCAGTGCCAATGTTTCCAGTTTGCCAACCATAGCTAGTGCCAATCCTTCCACTTTTCCACGTTTAGGATCACAGTCATTGGCAGTGTTTCGTTTTCTGATCTCTAGGTCTCTTACTAATGATCAGGAATCGGGAGGCCCAGTTCCTGATTTCATGAACGCTGTGATAACCTCTACTTTGCTTTCACAGTCATTAGCCCCCCTGTTGTTCTCTCCCCATCAAAAAAGCCCAACTTGTCCTGAAAAAGAGTATAATTCATCTGAATAGTACTTGAGACAATGAGGGTTATTTACAAAAGGCAAATCCACTTTGCACTGCAAGTGCACTTTCAAGTGCAGTCTCTCTAAATCTAAGGGGTAGATCTGAGATGAGTGGAAGCTCTGCTGATTTTATCATCCAAGCATGCACAAGCTAAAATGTTGTTTTTTCATGTCCCCCTCAGATCTACAGCGACTTTACTTTCAAGTGCACTTGGAGTGCAAAGTGGATTTTCCTTTAGTAAATAACCCCCAATATGTACAGTTTTACTAGCACGTGTCAAAGTTGTAAAGTTGTCTTCAGGCGTTAAGATTTATGTTATTTTATTTATCCAAGCAGACAGGACACCCCCCAAAATATTACTGTGTATGCAGCAAAGATAGGAGGCATGAAACACATTACTATTGACCATCCTGCCCCCCATAACCTGGCCTTCACATAAAAATTGGCTTCCATTGCTACCCTCCCTCACTATGAAATTTGTTTTATGTATTAGACTGCACAGTGTGGGGACGGTGTTTGGATTCTAAGAATATACAGCCAGTGTTTCTAGTTTAGCCAGTATATATATAAAACCAATGCAGTGCTCTATGGGACCAGCGTGAAAAAACTTTGCAGATAATATGCCAAGTAAAGTTAATTTATTAAATGCACACTTAAAATAGTTTAAAAACAACTGTCAAATAGAAATGGCATAATAAGAATAAAAACAATATAAAAACTTTTTGGCATTGTTGATGTATTATGAAAAAAAGTCTGCACGATACCACCATAAGTCCGGATGATGAGGGGTTAACATCAACAGGTAACTTCTCAATCCTGGGATGGATAACCTGATGTTCAGGGGGAGTCACCAGCCAGTGTCCAATCCTACCAGCCAGATCACAGCCAGTGTCCATCTTTCCAGCCAGATCACAGCCAGTGTCCATCTTTCCAGCCAGATCATAGCCAGTGTCCATCTTTCCAGCCAGATCATAGCCAGTGTCAGGGGAGTAACTATAGGGGGTGCAGCAGTCACGACCGCAACTGGGCCCTGTGATGCAGGGGGCCCATGCAGCCCCCTCTACATATGGCCAGTAGCAGCATAGGCAGCTAGGGGTACCAGTGCACCATGCACACGTGTGGCTGGAGGTGGAGGGTGACTAGCAGAGCTCCATGCTCAACTATCGCACTGCCTGCTCTTTAGTTGTGCATTCCCCGCATGACCTGTGTCCTCGACCGGCTCCTCAGAGTACCCCTCTCCTGCTCCATGCATTGCCGCTCAGTCCGATGTCTGTTCTCCCCATCCAGAGTCCCGCCCCCCCCTCTGAGTATGGCCCACACTGCACTGCATACTTCTCCTGGGTAAACAAACTTTAAGCACACAGATGCAGTGCAGCCCTATGAAAGTCCCCCGGAGGACACTGCAGGCTTGTCTGCCAGCCCCCCTCCTCCCCCGTCATACACAAATGACGAAAGGTCTTTCTGGGAGATATGCTGATCGCCCCTCCAGCACACTGGATGGAGCCCAGGCCAACATGGATGAGTGCGTGACCTGCAGCTTGGTCATGGTGAGTGAGAGGACCCCATCCCTCACACACTATTACATACCCCCTCCATCTCCCCCTGAGGACAGGGACCCCTTCTCACGTGGGAAAAGGGACCCCCACCTCCCCTGGGGACAGGGACCCCTTCTCACCTGGGGGCAGTAACTTCATCTGCCCTGGAGAAAAGGACCTCATCTCTTCTGGGGACGGGGACCCCATCCTGCTTAGGGACAGTCCCCCAATGGGGCACCTAAAAATGTAAAAAAAAAAGAAAAAATACTGATACCAGTGGTGGAACTACAGGGCTCACAAAGGTCATACCTGTGACCACACCCTGGAGTTCCACCGCTGGACTCGGAGGGAAGGGCCCTGGCTGGGGTTTAGGGGGGCCCTTTATGGTTTCTTGCATTGGGGCCCTGAAGGTTCAAGTTATGCCACTGGCCAGTGTCCATCTTTCCTGTTTGCAGATCACAGCAAGTGTGGGTGCGTCCAGTTAGGTGATCACTGTAAGTGCCAGTGTTGCTGTTTGTAGTCAGTGCCAGTGTTTCTAAAGTTGGATTAAGGATTACACACCTTTGAACTGCTTTATTTTGGCCACTTTTTTTTTTCTTCCATGATCTTTTTTTGTGGTTGTATTTGTCATATCATGCAGAGACACTGTTTAACAAACATTGATTTTGATACTGTGTTTGATTTTTGTAATACCCAAATCATAATGTCAGGTACATAATTAATCCAAACATTGAAAAAATCCCACATATGTGGTATCCCCATACTCGGGATGAGTAGCAGAATGTGTTTTAGGGTGAGAAATACTTTATGAAATTGACTACTTTGTGTAAAAGAGAGAAATTCTCTTCATCATCCAAAAACTCATGGCAAAAAATGAAATCTTTAAAAGACTCACCATAGCCTGAAAGTGCTCCTTGGATTTTGAGCCCCTATGTGGGTAGGCAGAGAGAATGACACACATACTCATCCCCATACTCAAGAAATGCAAGAGTGCATTTTAGGGTGTAGTTGTAAGTATGCCCATGCTGTGTTTGAGAAATATTTTATTAAAATGGTAACTTTGTGTAAGAAAAGCTCACATTTAATTTACTTTCTTCAATTTCAAAGCAAAAGTTGCAAAAATGCTACTATAGCTTTTACTAAATACCTTGGGTGTCTAATTTCCAAAAACGGGTAATTTGGGAGTTGTTTATACTTTCCCTGCATTTTAGGACCTAAAGAAATGTAATATTGTAGGTTGCCAGAATATGAGTGTTAATGAATCTCAAATATATATACCGTAGCTTATAGGCTATGATTTTCACACAGATATATGCACTCATTTGGGTTTTTTACTAAATAAATGTAGAAGAGTACATTGTAGCTTTTTATTTACAAAGTAAGATTATTTATTTGATATGTTAAGTGAAACAGGTTTTTCAAAAGATATTTTTTTTCATTTATATATATATAAAAAAAATAAAAAAATAAAAAAAAAGTAAAACTGTGGTTATTAACCACTTCAATACTGGGCACTTAAACACCTTCCTGCCCAGACCAATTTTGAGCTTTCAACGCTGTAGCACTTTGAATGACAATTGCGCGGTCATGCTACACTGTACCCAAATGACATTTTTATCATTTTTTTCCCACAAATAGAGCTTTCTTTTGGTGGTATTTGATCACCTCTACGGTTTTTATTTTTTGCGCTATAAATAAAGAAATACCGAAAATTTTGAAAAAAAAAAATGTTTTTTTTGTTTCAGTTTCAAAACTTTGTAAATAAGTACGTTTTCTCCTTCACTGATGGGCACTGATGGGGCTACACTGATGGGCACTGATAAGGTGGCACTGATGGGCACCAATGATGTGGCACCAATGAAGTGGCACTGATGAGGTGGCATTGATGGACACTGATATGTGGCACTGATGGGCGACACGGATGGGCGAGACGGATGGACACTGATAGGTGGCACAAATTGGCACTGATAGCTGGCACGGATTGGCATGGATGGGCGGCACAGATGGGCATGGATAGGCCGCACAGATGGGCATGGATAGGCGGCACAGATTGGCACGGGAGGGCACTGATAGGCGGCACAGGTGGGCACTGATAGGCGGCACAGGTGGGCACTCATAGGCGGCACAGGTGGGCACTCATAGGCAGCACAGGTGGGCACTCATAGGCGGCATTGGTGTTATACTGTACTAATGGATGCCAATCAGTGCCAAACAATAATGCATGCCAAACAGTGATGCCCATTGTGGGCACTGATTGGCATCCATTATGGGCACTGATTGGCATCCATTGTGCTGACTGGCATCCCTGGTGGTCTAGGGAGGATTACCTTTTGCTGGGCATCCCTGGTGGTCTGGTGGCGTCCCTGGTGGTCCAGTGTGGGCATCCTCGGGGGGGCTGTGCTGATAATCGATCAGCACAGACCCCCCCTGTCAGAGGAGCAGCCGATTGGCTATCCTCTACTCACGTCTGACAGACGCGAGTGAGGAAAAGCCGATCACCGGCTCTTCCTATTTACACTGTGGTCAGCCGTGATTGGACACGGCTGATCACGTGGTAAAGAGTCTTCGTCGGAGACTCTTTACCGAGATCGTAGTTGCCGGGTGTCAGACTGACACCCCGCAACAACGATCGCCGCGATGCGTGCCCCCGGGGGCGCGCAGCGGCTCATAATCCTGATCACGTCATATGACGTCTGATCAGGATTATGAAACCACTTTGCCACCGTCCATTGCCTATAGGGCGGGCGGCAAGTGGTTAAAGTGTATGTTAATCCTGACCTTGTAAAACAACCCATTCAGTTCAAAATAGAAATGAGAGACATTTGTGTATACATATAAAAAAATGAAATTCAAATTTTCCCCCTTTTTAAATAAGTGATTACATTTCTCTTTGTTCTCAGCTACATAAGAGATAAGGGAGGAGAAACACATGGAACTTCCCAGTAAAAGGCTGTGCAGGGAGGGCATGTCAGGATAAGCCTTATCATTAGAAGAGAGCAGGCTGAGTTCCCAGCATAGCTTGAAAACTGAAAACAGTGTGTTCTCTTTCCTAGTGTGGTCAGTTTTTAATAGGAAAGCAGAGGAACTGACAGGAATATCAGGTATTTTACACAAAGAAAGCAATGAAAAGAGAATTGAATACTTTTCCATACAATTGCATGGTACAGTACAGCATATAAGGAATATGAAATGTTGGGTTTAAATATTCTTTAAATACCACCAGGAGAAAGCTTTTTTCTGTATCAAAAAGAATTATCTAAAATGTATTTGTGTATGGTGTTTCATGACCAAGTAATTGTCAGTCAAAGTATCACAGCTCTGAAAACTGAAAAGTGGCCTGGAAAGGAAGGGAGCGTAACATTCTAGTATTGAGGTGGTTTAACAGGTCAAATTATAGAATAAAATGTATATTTTTTATTTACACAAAAACAACTTAAAAAAAAAAAAACTAGTTAAAACATGAAAGCCTAGTTTGACTCCAGAAAAATTAATACTATGTACTTTTTTTGCTATTTCAAGTAATGACACGGTTATTCCCAAAACAGGCCCATAGTAGAAATATTAAAATCCTCTGGTTCAAACAGAGAATACGGGTATGAGGCTACTTTTACACTGGGGCGTTGGGGGCGTCGGCGGTAAAGTGCCGCTACTTTTAGCGCCAATTTGCTGTAGTTTTCGCAGCCCTTTTTGGGCGCTAGCGGGGCGATTGTAACCCATGCTAACGGCCGAAAACATGCTAAAAGCACTCACAAAGCACTGCTGCAAATTGATTTCAATAGGCAGAGGTGCTGTAGGAGTGGTGTATACAGGAGATGGTCAGAGACTGGGGACATGGTACAGGAGATGGTCAGAGACTGGGGACATGGTACAGGAGATGGTCAGAGAATGGGGACATGGTACAGGAGATGGTCAGAGACTAGGGACATGGTACAAGAGATGGTCAGAGACTGGGGACATAATACAGGAGATGTTCATAGACTGCAGACATGGTACAGGAGATGTTCAGAGACTGCAGACATGGTACAGGAGATGGTCAGAGACTGCGGACATGGTACAGGAGATGGTCAGAGACTGGGGACATGGTACAGAAGATGGTCAGAGACTGGGGACATGGTACAGGAGGTGGTCAGGGACTACAGACATGGTACAGGAGATCAATGCAGCCTCACTAGTGCCCATCATATGCAGCCTGCCAGTGCCCAGCAACTCTACCAGTGCCCATGATTTGCAGCCTGCCTGTGCCTCACCAGTGCCCAGCAGCCTACCAGTGCCCATCATGCAGCCTGCCTGTGCCTCACCAGTGCCCAGCAGCCTACCAGTGCCTCACCAGGTGCTCCACAATGACACCCATGCAACGGGTGGCACCAGGGGTGGGGCTCCGCCCAGCAAGCCCCTCCCCATTTTCTGCACCATTATCGGCATGATTTCTCTTTCGGGAAAATTGCCGAAAAGGCCATTTTTGGCCGATATGTTTCGGTGGTCGAAATTTCGGTGCATCCCTACTAATTATATAAAGCATCCCCTAGCTACGGAGTAAGGTGTGTCCTCCCTGTACACCTGGATAGCAGGGGCGCCAGGGGATGCTGCATACAGAGGAACCAATCCCCTCCTTTTCTCCTCCTGCAGCTGCTAAAAGCCTGCTTCTCCTTTTGGCTGCAGAAGGAAAATGGATGGGATTGGTTGCTCTAAATGCCATTTCCCCTCCTATCCAACCTGTGCTCTCTCTTGGTCCCCACTGTGCTTTCTCCCAGCCCCCCTTTGCTCTCTCCTGGCCTCCCTTGTTCTCCGCAGCTTTGCTGGATCCCTCCCTCCCCTCTTCCGCTGGCTGCTACTGGGGAATGTGTCAGGATATAGAGCGGGGAAGGGGCCGCTTGCTTGTCTGAATGAACAGATTCAGTGATCAGTACCGATCACTGATTCATTCATAACTGAAGTATAGTAAACGGCGTTACTATGCTTCAATTTGTGAATGAATGGGAAGCTCTGTACAGCTGAGGCCCTCAATCTCCATTCTCTGTCTCAAAGGTCTGTTTGGACTCCTGATATTTCACCGCCCCCCCCCCCCCAAGGGGACTCCTAAAATTAAAAAAAAAAATGAATAAAAAATAATATTGTAAAAAAAATAGTAAAGATAAAATAATGGAAAAAAAAATTACTAACACCAGTGGCAGAACTACCAGGGTCCCAAAGGACGCACTTGTGACCAGGCCCTGGCATTCCGCCAACAGGATCGAAGGGAAGGGCCCTAGCTGGGAGTCCAGGGGGCCCTTCACAATTTCTTGCACTGGGGCCCTGAATGTTCCAGTTACTCCACTGCAGACAATGCATGTGTAACACATTCATTACTACAAGCGCTGCATGCATGCAGAACAGTAAAAATTCAGCAGTACTGTATTATTATTATTACACAGGATTCCTATATCGCCAACAGTTTTCTCAGCGCTTTACAGCATAAGGGCAGACAGTACAATTACACTACAATCTGTTTGTAGGTCATTGTTGCAAAGTATTAATGCCAAAAACTGCCAGGCAGCTAGCATTTTTATTGGTAAAGAGTGTCACAAGTGAGGAGTGTCAGCCTTCATAGTAATCATAACATCTACTCTTATTAGTACTACTAGTACTCCTATTTTTTAACACATTTGGATTGTTCACTTAACTTTACAAATGTAATATGAAACATGAATTAATGACCATATTATAGCATCCAGTATTTCACCTTACATTATTGATTAGTTTTACATTCAGTTAAATAGGCTGCACTGCAGGAATTGGTTCCCTACTATCTTTCTACTGCTGTAAATTCACTACAACTCTCTCTTGACTGTTGGTCCTCTTTGTCTCCACCACCTCTCCACATATACTGTATACTGTACATTTTGTCATGCTTTTCTTAGTCACTCTATTACTTTCAACTCATTAAACTAAAGTATATCTATGCTCTGCAGATCTCCTGATTCTGTTGGCATGAACAGCTATCTTGCAGCTGCCTTCTCTTTTATGTTGAAAAGTCAGCATGACTGAAAAAGAACTTCTAATCCCCTTTTACATCTGTTTCCCAGACTGACATAACCCTGGTATGTAACTGTAGTATTATATTTTCTCTAGGTCGTGTTTTTGCCTTGTCTGTGCCTTCCCCCTTTCATCCAGTCATAAACTTGAAGTGCACACATAACAGTCACTTGAGTCTTACCTTACTTTATACAGATTACCTGAAACTCTTGTTTATGTTTAGGCCATACCCTTCTTGACTCCCCTAACACATTATGTTGCGTTTTTTTTACCTAGCACGCTGTGTTCGCACTAGGCTACTGTGTTTACTAAGAGCACATTTTTGTGCTAGTATCCTTCCAACTGACATCAGCTCAAGGGATGTTGCTAAATATCATCATTTTAATTTTCAAAGTTGATAAACTATTGCAACATTTTCCATAACTTTTGTAAGAATGTATTGTCTGGAATTGCTGCAGAAGTCTCCAAACTTTTTAGTATAGGGGCCATACTGTATATTTTACAATTATTGGTGGGTCGAAAAAATCAGTTTTATAATTAGTAGTGATGGACGAACTTCCGACGGGACGTTTCGCGAACGCGAAATGCGAACGGACCCAAACGTTCGCGAAACCGACCGTTCGCCGCGGGCCCCATTGACTTCAATGGGAGGCGAACTTTGCAAACCTTCATGTCGAATTTGCGGCCACGTGGTAATTATTAGGGGGTAAAACGTAGTCCCACCATCTGGACAATGACATAATACATGTATGAGGTGAATTTGGGATCGATAACTACAAGCATTTTTATTTTATTTGGGAAATTGTTCTAACAATTCAGGACTATGGAGCTAATGAAGGCAATGGAGGAGAGGGAAGGTCAGGGACCAGGGTAGGCAAAGAAGAGGGTGCAGGAGATGATCACCAGCAGCGTGACATACCGGAATGACACATGCACCGTGATAGAGGCATCTGACAGCAGCACCGTAATACAGAGCACTGACAGCAGCACCGTGACATACAGCGCTGACAGCAGCACCGTGACATACAGCGCTGACAGCAGCACCGTGACATACAGCGCTGACAGCAGCACCGTGACATACAGCGCTGACAGCAGCACCGTGACATACAGCGCTGACAGCAGCACCGTGACATACAGCGCTGACAGCAGCACCGTGACATACAGCGCTGACAGCAGCACCGTGACATACAGCGCTGACAGCAGCACCGTGACATACAGCGCTGACAGCAGCACCGTGACATACAGCGCTGACAGCAGCACCGTGACATACAGCGCTGACAGCAGCACCGTGACATACAGCGCTGACAGCAGCACCGTGACATACAGCGCTGACAGCAGCACCGTGACATACAGCGCTGACAGCAGCACCGTGACATACAGCACTGACAGCAGCACCGTAAGCAGCCCCAGGAGGAAGTCAGCACAGCACAGGGATGGTGTGATCCCCTCATAATAAGAACCCCCAGGAGGAAGTCAGCACAGCACAGGGATAGTGTGATCCCTTCATAATAAGAACCCCCAGGAGGAAGTCAGCACAGCACAGGGATATCATAAGCAGCCCCAGTAGAAATATGACACCGCTCAACCTCTTCAAAGAGGAGGGTAGGGGCATATAGTACGGTGTGCTTTTTTGGGTCAAGGAAGTGAGCCAAATGAATTAAGAAGGTCTGTGTGCTTGATTAAAAAAATAGTTTATAGACATATACATGGTCTACTGGTCACATGTGTTGAATTCCTCCGAGATCCATGCCTCATTCATTTTTAGAAATGTGAGGTAGTTAACACTGTGGTGAGCTAGGCGAGTACGCTTATCGGTCACAATCCCCCCTGCTGCGCTGAACGTCCTTTCGGACAGGACACTGGATGAGGGGCAAGCCAACAGTTCGATTGCAAATTGGGCAAGCTCTGGCCAGAGGTCAAGCCTGCCCACCCAGTAGTCTAGGGGTTCATCACTCCTCAGAGCGTCCACATCGGCCGTTAACCCAATGTAGTCGGACACCTGACGGTCTAGGCGTTCCCTGATGCTGGATCCGGATGACACCTGTCGATGGGTCGGCTGAAAGAATGACCTCATATCCGAAGTCACCAACACATCTTCAAACCGGCCTCTTCTTGCAGGCGCTGTTGGATTGGTACCCGCAAATCCTTCTCTGGGAGTGGGAATTGCTCCTCTGCCAGCGCACGCAAAAGCAGAATGCAGCATTTCTCGAAGCAAGGCCTGGAAGTGCTGCATTCTGACAGCCCTCTGCGACGGCGGTAACATTTCCGCCATTTTGTGTTTGTACCGGGGGTCTAAGTACGTTGCCACCCAGTACTGGTCCTTGACCCTCATGCTTTTTATACGGGGGTCCCTATTAAAACACTGGAGCATGAAGGCCCCCATTTGCACTAAAGTGGAAGCGGTGTGGTGGCCTGGCTCCTGCTCATCATCCAGGATAATGTCGTCCTCTTCATTCTCCTCTCCCCATCCTCGCACAACAGGGATCCCAGAAAGGTTTAAAGCATGCTCTTCTTGCTCCTGCTCATCCGCCCCGGCACCATCCTCCTCTGACTCCTCATCAGACTCCTGTTGTTGACTTGTCTCAGATAGAGTAGCCCCCCCTGGGAATTCATCCAGCATTGCGACTTCCTCATCTTCCCGCTCCTGCTCCTCCACAGCCTGATCAATGACACGACGCAATGCACGCTCCAGAAAGAAGGCATAAGGTACCATGTCACTGATGGCGCCATGGCTGCGACTGACCAGTTTGGTGATCTCCTCAAATGGCCGCAGAAGTCTGCATGTGTCGCGCATGAGCAGCCACTGGCGCGGTGAAAAAAAACCCAGCTCCCCAGAACCGTTTCTTTCGCAGAGTTCATACAGGTAGACGTTAACTGCACGTTTCTGCTGGAGCAGCCTATCAAGCATATAGAAGGTTGAGTTCCATCGCGTCGGGCAATCGCAAATAAGACGTCTGACCGGCAGATGGTGTCGCCGCTGAATGTCAGCAAGGCGAGCCATGGCCGTGTAAGATCTTCTGAAATGGGCCGAGATTTTCCTTGCCTGCCGCAAGATGTCCTGGACCCCAGGGTATTTGACAAGGAATCGCTGCACGACCAAGTTTAAGACGTGTGCCATGCACGGCACGTGCGTGATTTTGCCCTGTTTCAATGCGCTAAGCAGATTGGCACCGTTGTCACACACCACTTTACCAACTGTCAAATTGAGCGGTGTTAGCCACTCATCTGCCTGTGAACGCAAAGCTGAAAGGAGTGCCGGGCCAGTGTGGCTCTTTGCTTCCAGGCACAACAGACGCAGCACGGCATGGCAACGTCTCACCTGGCATGTGGAATAGGTTCTGGGGAGCTTGGGCGGTGCAGTGGAAGAGACGCTAGCAGCGGAAAAGGAGGAGGCAGCTGAGGAGGAGAGGGAGGAGGATGGAGTAGGAGGAGGAGAAGAAGAGTCAGGCCTGCATGCAATCCGTGGCGGTAAAACCAAAT
Organism: Lithobates pipiens; assembly: GCF_037356315.1. NCBI lineage: Eukaryota > Metazoa > Chordata > Amphibia > Anura > Ranidae > Lithobates > Lithobates pipiens. Next base: position 33,114,647 of record NW_027507790.1, on the reverse strand, counting down.
CTACACGGGTGCCACGGGTTACATGCTTGACGGCCGTCAGAAGGTTCACCCAGTGGGCAGTAAAACTGATATACCTTCCCTGCCCGTGTTTGCTAGACCACGTGTCTGTGGTCAGATGTATCTTGGCACCGACACTGTGTGCCAGAGATACATTCACTTGCCGCTGAACATGGCCATATAGCTCTGGGATGCCCTTCTCTGAGAAATACTTCCTTCCTGGGACCTTCCATTGTGGTGTTCCAATGGCCACAAATTTGCGAAAGGCCTCCGAGTCCACCAGTTTATATGGCAGTAGTTGGCGGGCTATGAGTTCTGACAAGCCAGCCGCCAACCGTTGGGCAAGAGGGTTATCCGGCATCATCATTTTTTTACGCTCAAACATTAGGCCCACGGAAGCCTGCCTTTTTGCAGAAAAATGTGAGCTTGGCGTGATGGAAGGTGGAGTGGAGGACAATTGTGAGGAGAGAGGAGAAGGAGAAGTAGAAGACGAGGCTGGACGGTGAGAGCCTGCAGTGTGGCTTTGTGTGTTCCGTTGCTCCCACTGGGCTCGGTGATGGCTGCTCATGTGCCTTCTTAAGGCGGTCGTCCCTAGGTGAGTATTGGGCTTACCGCGACTAACGCGTTGACTGCAAAGATTGCAGATGGCAACGCTATTGTCAGCAGCGGACACGTTAAAAAAAGCCCACACTGCGGAGCCATGTGCCGGTGTCCTGGGAGCGCCAGATGTGACCGTACATGGTCGATGACTCGCTCCTGATACATTTGCAGTCTGCTTTGTCCCTGCTGTGCAATGTAAGTCATTGCTGCTTCTCCTCCCTATCTGCTGGTCCATATCTCCCTCTGAACTCCCCTCCTCTTCCTCTCTTGTGGGCACCCACGTGACATCACTAGACACGTCATCATCAACGTCACCTTCCCCACCGCTATAAGTAGAGATCTCGGAGTAGGCAGCAACACCGGGGACCAACCTCCTCCTTGGGCTGATCTGGGTACTGGCGTCAGACTGCTGAGTAGCGCTTGTTGCTACCTCCTCTTCCTGATCCAATACCAAGAGTGGCTGCGCATCAGAAATGTCCTCTTGATATGGATCGGAAAATAATTCCAGTGACTCAAGCGGAAGGTATGTGGTGGTGGTGGTGGTGGTCGTGTTGTTGGTGGTAGTGTCTTTGGGGGTGCACATAGCAGAGAGTGAAGAAGAGGGTGCAGATCGAGAGGATGAGGAGGGTGCAGAAGAGTAAGGCTGAGCGAGCCACTCAACCAAGTCTGGTGCATCCTTTAAAGTAATTGAACGCACCTTCTGCAACTTCCCACTTTGGCTCAAGCCTGTTGCTCCTGCCCTACCCCTACCACCCCTGCGGAAGGGCCTGCCTCTTCCTCTGCATGTCATTTTTTAAATGACCCTGTGACAAAACTCTTAGTCCCTATACCGCTGAAGGACTGCTGCAGTATAGGTGAGCGGTCAGCAGTGGTGCACGTCAACCCTATCTATTGTGGACCTATAGCGGTCCTTACAGAACAGCAGACTGTACCGCACTCAAGCCTATGTACCGTAGCACCCTATACCAAGTTACCAGTCCTTATAAGAACTTTTGTGGACCAAGCAGGTTGTGTATTAGTGTTTAGCAGACTGTACGTCAGTCCCTATACCGCTGAAGGACTGCTGCAGTATAGGGCAGCGGTCAGCAGTGGTGCACGTCAACCCTATCTATTGTGGACCGATAGCGGTCCTTACAGAACAGCAGACTGTACCGCACTCAAGCCTATGTACCGTAGCACCCTATACCAAGTTACCAGTCCTTATAAGAACTTTTGTGGACCAAGCAGGTTGTGTATTAGTGTTTAGCAGACTGTACGTCAGTCCCTATACCGCTGAAGGACTGCTGCAGTATAGGGCAGCGGTCAGCAGTGGTGCACGTCAACCCTATCTATTGTGGACCGATAGCGGTCCTTACAGAACAGCAGACTGTACCGCACTCAAGCCTATGTACCGTAGCACCCTATACCAAGTTACCAGTCCTTATAAGAACTTTTGTGGAACAAGCAGGTTGTGTATTAGTGTTTAGCAGACTGTACGTCAGTCCCTATACCGCTGAAGGACTGCTGCAGTATAGGTGAGCGGTCAGCAGTGGTGCACGTCAACCCTATCTATTGTGGACCGATAGCGGTCCTTACAGAACAGCAGACTGTACCGCACTCAAGCCTATGTACCGTAGCACCCTATACCAAGTTACCAGTCCTTATAAGAACTTTTGTGGAACAAGCAGGTTGTGTGTTAGTGATTAGCAGACTGTACGTCAGTCCCTATACCGCTGAAGGACTGCTGCAGTATAGGTGAGCGGTCAGCAGTGGTGCACGTCAACCCTATCTATTGTGGACCGATAGCGGTCCTTACAGAACAGCAGACTGTACCGCACTCAAGCCTATGTACCGTAGCACCCTATACCAAGTTACCAGTCCTTATAAGAACTTTTGTGGAACAAGCAGGTTGTGTATTAGTGTTTAGCAGACTGTACGTCAGTCCCTATACCGCTGAAGGACTGCTGCAGTATAGGTGAGCGGTCAGCAGTGGTGCACGTCAACCCTATCTATTGTGGACCGATAGCGGTCCTTACAGAACAGCAGACTGTACCGCACTCAAGCCTATGTACCGTAGCACCCTATACCAAGTTACCAGTCCTTATAAGAACTTTTGTGGAACAAGCAGGTTGTGTGTTAGTGATTAGCAGACTGTACGTCAGTCCCTATACCGCTGAAGGACTGCTGCAGTATAGGTGAGCGGTCAGCAGTGGTGCACGTCAACCCTATCTATTGTGGACCGATAGCGGTCCTTACAGAACAGCAGACTGTACCGCACTCAAGCCTATGTACCGTAGCACCCTATACCAAGTTACCAGTCCTTATAAGAACTTTTGTGGAACAAGCAGGTTGTGTATTAGTGTTTAGCAGACTGTACGTCAGTCCCTATACCGCTGAAGGACTGCTGCAGTATAGGTGAGCGGTCAGCAGTGGTGCACGTCAACCCTATCTATTGTGGACCGATAGCGGTCCTTACAGAACAGCAGACTGTACCGCACTCAAGCCTATGTACCGTAGCACCCTATACCAAGTTACCAGTCCTTATAAGAACTTTTGTGGACCAAGCAGGTTGTGTATTAGTTTTTAGCAGACTGTACGTCAGTCCCTATACCGCTGAAGGACTGCTGCAGTATAGGGCAGCGGTCAGCAGTGGTGCACGTCAACCCTATCTATTGTGGACCGATAGCGGTCCTTACAGAACAGCAGACTGTACCGCACTCAAGCCTATGTACCGTAGCACCCTATACCAAGTTACCAGTCCTTATAAGAACTTTTGTGGAACAAGCAGGTTGTGTGTTAGTGATTAGCAGACTGTACGTCAGTCCCTATACCGCTGAAGGACTGCTGCAGTATAGGGCAGCGGTCAGCAGTGGTGCACGTCAACCCTATCTATTGTGGACCGATAGCGGTCCTTACAGAACAGCAGACTGTACCGCACTCAAGCCTATGTACCGTAGCACCCTATACCAAGTTACCAGTCCTTATAAGAACTTTTGTGGAACAAGCAGGTTGTGTGTTAGTGATTAGCAGACTGTACGTCAGTCCCTATACCGCTGAAGGACTGCTGCAGTATAGGGCAGCGGTCAGCAGTGGTGCACGTCAACCCTATCTATTGTGGACCGATAGCGGTCCTTACAGAACAGCAGACTGTACCGCACTCAAGCCTATGTACCGTAGCACCCTATACCAAGTTACCAGTCCTTATAAGAACTTTTGTGGACCAAGCAGGTTGTGTATTAGTGTTTAGCAGACTGTACGTCAGTCCCTATACCGCTGAAGGACTGCTGCAGTATAGGGCAGCGGTCAGCAGTGGTGCACGTCAACCCTATCTATTGTGGACCGATAGCGGTCCTTACAGAACAGCAGACTGTACCGCACTCAAGCCTATGTACCGTAGCACCCTATACCAAGTTACCAGTCCTTATAAGAACTTTTGTGGAACAAGCAGGTTGTGTGTTAGTGATTAGCAGACTGTACGTCAGTCCCTATACCGCTGAAGGACTGCTGCAGTATAGGTGAGCGGTCAGCAGTGGTGCACGTCAACCCTATCTATTGTGGACCGATAGCGGTCCTTACAGAACAGCAGACTGTACCGCACTCAAGCCTATGTACCGTAGCACCCTATACCAAGTTACCAGTCCTTATAAGAACTTTTGTGGACCAAGCAGGTTGTGTATTAGTGTTTAGCAGACTGTACGTCAGTCCCTATACCGCTGAAGGACTGCTGCAGTATAGGGCAGCGGTCAGCAGTGGTGCACGTCAACCCTATCTATTGTGGACCGATAGCGGTCCTTACAGAACAGCAGACTGTACCGCACTCAAGCCTATGTACCGTAGCACCCTATACCAAGTTACCAGTCCTTATAAGAACTTTTGTGGAACAAGCAGGTTGTGTATTAGTGTTTAGCAGACTGTACGTCAGTCCCTATACCGCTGAAGGACTGCTGCAGTATAGGTGAGCGGTCAGCAGTGGTGCACGTCAACCCTATCTATTGTGGACCGATAGCGGTCCTTACAGAACAGCAGACTGTACCGCACTCAAGCCTATGTACCGTAGCACCCTATACCAAGTTACCAGTCCTTATAAGAACTTTTGTGGAACAAGCAGGTTGTGTGTTAGTGATTAGCAGACTGTACGTCAGTCCCTATACCGCTGAAGGACTGCTGCAGTATAGGTGAGCGGTCAGCAGTGGTGCACGTCAACCCTATCTATTGTGGACCGATAGCGGTCCTTACAGAACAGCAGACTGTACCGCACTCAAGCCTATGTACCGTAGCACCCTATACCAAGTTACCAGTCCTTATAAGAACTTTTGTGGAACAAGCAGGTTGTGTGTTAGTGATTAGCAGACTGTACGTCAGTCCCTATACCGCTGAAGGACTGCTGCAGTATAGGTGAGCGGTCAGCAGTGGTGCACGTCAACCCTATCTATTGTGGACCGATAGCGGTCCTTACAGAACAGCAGACTGTACCGCACTCAAGCCTATGTACCGTAGCACCCTATACCAAGTTACCAGTCCTTATAAGAACTTTTGTGGAACAAGCAGGTTGTGTATTAGTGTTTAGCAGACTGTACGTCAGTCCCTATACCGCTGAAGGACTGCTGCAGTATAGGTGAGCGGTCAGCAGTGGTGCACGTCAACCCTATCTATTGTGGACCGATAGCGGTCCTTACAGAACAGCAGACTGTACCGCACTCAAGCCTATGTACCGTAGCACCCTATACCAAGTTACCAGTCCTTATAAGAACTTTTGTGGACCAAGCAGGTTGTGTATTAGTTTTTAGCAGACTGTACGTCAGTCCCTATACCGCTGAAGGACTGCTGCAGTATAGGGCAGCGGTCAGCAGTGGTGCACGTCAACCCTATCTATTGTGGACCGATAGCGGTCCTTACAGAACAGCAGACTGTACCGCACTCAAGCCTATGTACCGTAGCACCCTATACCAAGTTACCAGTCCTTATAAGAACTTTTGTGGAACAAGCAGGTTGTGTGTTAGTGATTAGCAGACTGTACGTCAGTCCCTATACCGCTGAAGGACTGCTGCAGTATAGGGCAGCGGTCAGCAGTGGTGCACGTCAACCCTATCTATTGTGGACCGATAGCGGTCCTTACAGAACAGCAGACTGTACCGCACTCAAGCCTATGTACCGTAGCACCCTATACCAAGTTACCAGTCCTTATAAGAACTTTTGTGGAACAAGTGAGTTGTGAATGTTTAGCAGACTGCAGCAGAAGGGCAGCAGTCAAGTATAATATCCTTTCTATATTTGGAAGAAAGAATATTATACATGTACAAGCCTATTACTGTACCACTGATACCAGTCCTGAAAAGAACCTTTGTGGAACTAATAATAACAGCAAGTCTTTAAAATTACCCTCACTGCCTGACAACACTGCTTCCTTCCTGTCCCTATACAAATTGGCAAAAAAAGAGAACGATTAGTGGTTACTGGAACAGCTCTTTTGTGGACCTTGATAGTAACAGCTAATGATGATGATGATGATGATGATGATGAAAGACTAATCTGGCTGTCCCTGTAGCATACACCGTCCTTTCCCTTTCTCTAAACTAACAAAAGACACTCAGGCTGCTGCAAGAATCAGCAGCACAGCAAACCTATCAACACCTAACACCTATACCAGTCCTGAAAAGAACTTTTGTGTACCAAATAGCTAGTGGTTTATCTCTCCCTACTCCACACAGGAACCTGTCCCTATCGTAACAGAAGAAAGAATGTAAAATGGCCACCGGATCGGGTGTATTTATAGGTTAGGGGGAATGTACAAGTGTCCATGTGCTGTCATGTCTCAATTGGCTGTCCTGTATCACATGATAAACGTGTCACCAAAGGTTAAAGTTCTTGTATACATTAAACACGTAAGTCCGCCGCGGCGAACGACGGAAAAAGGCGTTCGAACGTGCGGACCGCGAATGTCGGAAATTCGCCGCGAAACGACCGCCGGGCGAACCGTTCGGCCATCACTAATAATTAGTCCCTCCATTACATCCATGAGTGCCCATCAGAGTCCCCCTTACATCCATGCGTGCCCATCAGAGTCTGCCTTACATTTAGCAGTGCCCAGCACAGTCCCCCCCCCCAATTCTTTCAGAAATGTTCGGCACAGCCCCCCTTTATGTCTATTTGTGCCCAGCACAGTCCCCCCTTCCATTCAGTAGTGACCAGCACAGTTCACCTTAACATCTATGCGTGTGCAGCAGAGTCACCCCTTACATCCATGTGTGCCCAGCAGAGTCCTCCCTTACATCCATGTGTGGGTAGTAGAGTCCCAGTTGGTGCTGACTGCATACAACTTTGTAGCTGGGCAGATGTTTCCCTCAACCATAGTTTGGAATCCCCTACCTTAAACAAACTACATTACCTACATGCACCTAATATGGAAGTTTTAATTGCTGACTAACTTATGCTAGCTCTTCCTTAATCAGTGCTATTAACTGCATCAATATCTAGAAAAGAGTCATAATAAATCCATTTTACCTTGTTATCAAATTGATGTTTGGTCTGTAGAGAAACCCATTCATATCAGTCTCTGCCAAAATGGGTTTACAATCTCATGCCTGTCTATTTGTGACTTACATATACTACACCTAGTTTGTCCAAAAGCCAATTAGAATCTGGGACCTGAGGAATTACTTATGCAGACTCAAAGAACTGATATTAAATGTACCCCTATAGCAGGGATGGTGAACCTTGGCACTCTAGATGTTTTGGAACTACATTTCCCATGATGCTCATTCACTCTGCAGTGTAGCTGAGCATCATGGGAAATGTAGTTCCAAAACATCTGGAGTGCCAAGGTTCACCATCAATGCCCTATAGTGTCTCTGAAAAGATTATAATGTATGATTTTAGGCATGTAAAGGAACAGTGCTTACAAAAGAAAGAAAATATTTCATAAACCCAGCAATTTAAACCGAGCAAAAGATTAACAAAATCATATGCAGTGGTTACCCTTTGTGTAAAGCCACACATCTGTGGACCAGCAAGTTCCGGGTACTGATTCTAAGGCATCGCCAAGGATAAGCTATCTTATCTTGTTAAGGAATAAAATGAAATGGATAGTTAAAAAAGTAAACCTTTCTTAACCTCCCTGGCAGTAATCCCAAGTCTGGCTCGGGCTGGAATTTCAGTACCTTGTCCCCTGGATCCAGCGATGTCCCCCCGTTGTGTGTGCGAGCCGTCCTCCGCTCGATTCACACAGTGCCCGAGTGCCGCCGAGCTCCGTTCCCTGCGACGTTACGATGCACGGGAGCGGAGATCGGCGCCAAATTAAAAAAATTTAAAATACACAATATGCATACAGTACTGTAATCTTACAGATTACTGTACTGTATAAAAAATACACATCCCCTTTGTCCCTAGTGGTCTGTCCAGTGCCCTGCATGCACTTTTATATTATAAATACAGTTTTTTTCTGCCTGGAATTTGGAGATTGTCCATAGCAACCAAAAAGTGTCCCTTTATGTTAAAAGTGATTTTAGACCAGCTAGAAAACAGCGACAATAAATTAGAATCACTTTTGAGCGATAGCGATTCGTGGGGAGATCCGTCAACAAACACTAAATCTAATGACATCAACAATTCTACAAATGAGCACATTTGTTTTTGGATTTTATTACATTATTGAATCAATTTTATTATTATTTGTTATCAATATTTATAGTTATTTATAGTTATTTATTATATTATAAACTTTATCATACCCGGGATGTCTACTAGACTCTTGTTTGAACAGATTTAAGAGAGTTATTCCTAAGAATTGCAGGCCTACAATCTAAAACGCCAAATTTCCATGCAAAATAATTGTACCGCTTTCAGCACCTAAAATCGGAAATAATCATACCGCCAGGGAGGTTAATAGTAAAAAAATGTACATACTCCTAAGACACTAGTAAAAAAAACTAAAGCACACTGTAAGTGGGAGAGATTATACCTGTTTGCCATTGTCCAAAACCTCCTTTAAGCTACAGTATAACGCAATCATATCAGAATAACTGAAAACTGTGTCCCCTAATGAACTTCAAGAAACAGATTTTTTGCAATAAGTACACAAAACAGTTTTTACTGGTACACTATCAGAACCAACCACCAACATTTCTATGCAGATACAGTAATCTAGACATGCCTGGGTAAATACAGATCTATCTTTAGACAAACAATTACAGGTAAAAGAAGTGGGAAGATGAGCTGGACTGAATGGTCTTTATCTACCAACATTATTCTATATGAAATTCTAGACTGCCATGAAAACTTAGATTTAGGTGACAATTGTTTTGCAAGTCTTGGTGATAAGGGCAGCTGCTTTATCTTTTTGCAAATTTGTAGATATTTCTTGCTAAAGATTAGATGAGTATTTATTAAATGCTTACCTTTCAAACCATTTTCTGTAGGAAATTATTACTACAGACCGCTCATTAGGTGATGATCTCCCTTTCATGGTCCAATAAAGGAATGCATTTTCATGATACTTATACAGAATATGCAAAATGTATTAAATATACTTGAAATAATATAAATATACCTTATGTTTTCTTAAATTTCACAGCGAGGCATATATCATAAAATTATATGTACAATTTGTTTGTAATGCTGGCTTTAAAGAGTGAACATGTACTTCATTCAACATGAAGTGTAGAAAACAAGTTACTATTATATTTAGTTACTAGAATACAACATACTATTATATTATTACCTTTGTTAATCGCAGTTCTGTAGAGCTAATCGGTATAGTATACTTTTGTGTTTGACATAAATTAACAAGAACATGTTTCATTGCAATCTTGGCTGGCACATTTTTTGTGTTACAATCTTAATACAGCTATACAAGTTGGGTGGGCAGCAGCTGGCAGTCAAGCTGTTGACAAACGGAAGCCTAGTATCCAGCGGTAGACTTTATGCCATGCACAATAAACTTGTGCAGCAGTTCTGTATGCTGGCCAACATGCACAGCTGTACACATCTTTCTTGATTTATTGCTGTATTATTTAAAAATAAAAAGAAAAAAAGTCTGTTAAACTACTGCAGAGCTTCACTTGTTGACTATACGCTACAGGCTTAATCTGAAGTGAGGCACACGCATGTACACAGCTTCACATATTTTATGACATAATCCTCAATTAATTAGAGCATCACCACAGTATCTATATCAGAGATGAGGAGGCCAGGCAAAACCTGGCTTTTGATATTGAGGTGGCCTGGCATGGAACATGATAGCCTGGATGAAAAACAGAGGCCTTGTGAAAAATTAATGTGGTCCTTGTATGCAATGACATGCAAGACATAATATTGTACTTTACCTGGAGTGTGCTTTTAGTATATCTAAAGCCAAACTTTTTTTTTTGTCTGTTGTCATTGTAGCCAGTGTCCCTATTTAAAGATTTCCTCTCTATTCTTGTTCTGGTGACAACCGTATAATTTAGAATTTTGTATCACTTTCTGCCCTGGTGACTGGACGTAGAGAGGGTGGGGTTGATTTACCAAAACCGGACAGTGCAAAATCTGATGCAGCTCTACATGGTGGCCAATCAGCTTCTAACTTCAGCTTGTTCAATTAAGCTTTGACGATAAAAAAGGAAGCTGATTGGTTTCTATGCAGAGCTCCATCAGAATGTGTCCTCTCCAGTGTTAGTGAATCTCCCCAGCAAAAAAAATCAGAAAGCATAAAAAACCTGACAGCGGTTGGAATCTTTTCATTCTCGATCTAAAAAAAAAAAGGAGTTATACATTTTCAAACATTTTTGTTTGTTTTTAACTAAGAATTAGTGTAGTTGTATTACCTGTGTTGTTTGTTTGCCTTATCTTGTAATGATGGGCTCACATGTTGCATTTGCAGACTGCATTAATATGGCTGATTCCCAATGCCCATGTAGTGCTACAGCTAGCCTGTGCCTACTCACTAAAGGGACAGGCAACTTCTTATTCGTGATCACACTGTATGCAACCCATGACTCACCTATTCCTCTGTGTTGTATCACAAATGTCGGAGTGCAAACACTGCATGTTGAGATCTCTGTTAATTGATCTGCCTGTTCATGCTTGTTTTAGATGTAATTGCTGTTAAACTCTCACCTGCAGGGTAGGGATGAGCCAAACTGTCCTGGGTTTGGCGAATATTAAAGATGTTTAGATGCCAAACGCAAACCCCATTCAAGTCTATGGGAACCGGTTTCGTGAAATTAAAAATGCTAACTTTCTGGGCTGATAGGCAAGGGGTGTATAAAAACAGCATGGGTGAGAGCACTGACCTTGGGAACATGTACCAACTACCAATGGGGAAAAAAATGTAAAAAAAAAATCAGTTTAGCCAGGAACAGTGATGTTTTTAAAGCTTAAAGAGAAAAAATAAAAATGCACAATTCCTTTAAATAACATGCCTGGAGGGACCTCCAATTGTTCCTGTGAAGGGGTGAATCCCTGACATTTACAGGACAAAAATATTTATTATTATTATTATTATTATACAGGATTTATATAGCGCTGACAGTTTACGCAGCGCTTTACAACATTAGGGTAGACATTACAATACAATACAATTCAAGACAGGGGGAATCAGAGGGCCCTGCTCGTTAGAGCTTACAATCTAGGAGGGAGGGTCAAGTTATACAAAAGGGTAATGGCTGTGGGGGATGAGCTAATGGAGAAAATAGTGCAGTTGTTAGATGGAGGCAGGATAGGCTTATCTGAAGAGGAAAGCTTTCAGGGATCGCCTAAAAGTGGATAAAGTTGGAGACAGTCTGACAGATTGGGGTAGTGAGTTCCAGAGGATGGGTGAGGCTCGGGAGAAGTCCTGGAGGCAGATATGGGAGGAGGTGATGAGGGCGCTAGAGAGCAGGAGGTCTTGAGAGGAACAAAGTGGGCGATTAGGTTGGTATTTTAAGACTAGGCTAGTGATGTAGCTGGGGGCAGAATTGTGGATGGCTTTGTAAGTAAGTGTTAGTATTTTGAATTTAATTAGTTGGGCAAGTGGCAGCCAGTGGAGGGATTGGCAGAGAGGGGTAGCAGACACTGTGCAGTTTGTAAGGTGGATGAGTCTGGCAGCAGTATTCATGATGGACTGAAGGGGGGATAGTCTATTTAAAGGTGAGCCAATGAGGAGGGAGTTGCAGTAGTCAAGGCTAGAGATAACCAGGGAGTGAATCAGGAGCTTTGTGGTTTCATTGGTTAGAAAGGGACGTAGTTTAGAGATGTTTCGGAGGTTTAAAATGCAGGTGCTGGCAAATGAGGTTTTATTCCAGTATTTCATTCCCTTCAACTGTCTGCTATGTATTTTTGGGGACCTTTGGAGGGGTCTGTTTACTTTTTTTTTCTTTGTAAATGTCACTTTTGCTGCAGCACATCCTACAGCAGGAATATTTTTTTAAAAGTGTAAAAATGCAAGATACAGGTAAGAAGGTTTATAATGTGCTCTGTACATTATTATTATTATTTAGGATTTATTTAGCGCCAACAGTTACATCGCTTTACAACATGAGGGCAAATAATAAACTTAGACCCCTTTCACACTGGGGCGTTTTTCAGGCGCTTTAGCGTTAAAAAAGCACCTGAAAAACACCTGAAAGAAGCCTCATCTGCAATCCCAATGTAAAAGGCTGAGTGCTTTCACACTGAAACCCCTTTCACACTATGGTGTTTTTCAGGTGCTTTAGCGTTAAAATAAGTGCCTGTAAAGCACCTGAAAAAAGCCGCAACTGCAATCCCAATGTGAAAGCCTGAGTGCTTTCACACTGAGGTGCTGCACTGGCAGGGCGTTAAAAAAAGTCCTGCAAGCAGCTTCTTTGCAGCGCTTTTGGAGCAGTGAATTGAAATCAATGAGAAGCGCCTGCAAAGCGCTTTTGGCAGCAGCGCTTTATGGGCACTTTTAACCCTTTATTTGGCCACTAGCAAGGGTTAAAAGCACTCGAAAAACGCTGGCAAATCGACACTAGTTTAAGCGGCGCTTTACGAGCATTTTTCGGGTGCTGGCAGTGTGAAAGGGCTCTTAAAACACTTGGGCTTTTACATTGGGAATGCAGATGAGTCTTCTTTCAAGTGCTTTACAGGTGCTTTTTTAACGCTAAAGCGCCTGGAAAACGTCTGCAAAACGCCCCAGTGTGAAAGGGGTCTTAGGGTCCTGAAGAAGTTCTGCTCATTATAGATAACAATCTAAGAGAGTGCATTACATACTACTGATTCCTGCACTTTGCGTGTGATATACCCCTGACACCTGTACAGTGCTTTACATGCTACTGACTCCTTTACTTTGTGCATTACATAATCCCAACCGCTGTACGCTATGTGCTATATTATATATTACATTCCCATATTTTGTGGGTTGATAGACTGTGACACATGTGCAAGCAGGCTTAGGTTCAATTTAACCATGCCTCTCTAAGCCCTTCCCATTGTTAACTCAATATGACAGCATCAACAACTTGCCCCGGTGCTGTAGGTGTTCTTTATTATTGCTTACTTTCAAGGGCCCAAGGTTGTGTGAAGTCTTTCACAATTCAAGCAATGCCCCTGTTTATACTCTAATGAATAGGGGTGCAATGGATCGTCACCGATCCTTGATCTGAACGGGTCACCCTGTTCGGATCGGCACATGCCGTGATCTGCGGAGCGCTCCGCGGCCTCGGCCTTAGCAAAGGCCGTGATTTCGGCCTAGTTCTGCAGCGGCTGCCATCTTTGTACACCTGGTGGCCATTTACAATGTGATCGCTCCGTCAAATGACGGAGCAATCATTTGTAAATAAACCGGCGTCATGTCATGACACCGGTTCCTCCTTCCCCTCTGTGTACTGACCTGTACATTGGAGGGGAGAGATCAGATGGCAGCAGCGCTGTGGGCTGGATCTGTAGTGCGCACAGCGCTGCTCTGTGACAATTGCAGTCACAGCCATACCATGCCATACCCTGCCAATACTCTGCAATACCCTACCAATACTCTTCAATACCCTGCCAATACTCTGCAATACCCTGCCAATACTCTGCAATACCCTGCCAATACTCTGCAATACCCAGCCATACTCTGCCATACCCTGCCAATACTCTGCCATATCCTGCCAATATACTTCAATACCCTGCCAATACTCTGCAATACCCAGCCATACTCTGCAATACCCTGCCAATACTCTGCCATACCCAGCCAATACTCTGCAATACCCTGCCAATACTCTGCAATACACAGCCAATACTCTGCCATACCCAGCCATACTCTGCCATACCCAGCCATACTCTGCAATGGTTGTGATACCCAGCCATACTCAGCCATACCCAGCCGTACCCAGCCATACTCAGCCAATATTACAGTGGGGGAGATGACGTGAATATTACAGCGGGGGAGATGACGTGGATATTACGGTGGGGGAGATGTATATTACAGTGGGGAGATTGTGGATATTACAGTGGGGACTATATGGTGGTGGAATTTTCACAGGTCCGAAAAATGATCCGATCCGTGACTGATCTGAGGAATGAACCGATCCATGAGTTTTTTGATCCATTGCACCCCTACTAATGAGTGCAAACAATTCAGTCATGTCCCTCCCTTCTCTTCTTTCTTCAAGTCTGCAGATATTATGCTCCTGCAGACTCTTCTGATATCTTTTATCCAATAGACCCCTCACCAGTTTAATTGCCCATCTCTAGACTCATTCTATCTTATATATGCTTGTAAGGGATGTTTTCAGAATTGGACTTTAGTTTGGAATTGGATTCTTAATTATGTCTGCAATCATCTGAAATAACCACCTCCAAACATTTTCTTCTGATGTTCTGGCCAGCACTGTACCACAATATTGTACTCTATCAGATGATTTTTTTTCCCTTAACCACTTGCTTACTGGGCACTTTCACCCCCTTCCTGCCCCGGCCAATTTTCAGTTTTCAGCGCAGTCACACTTTGAATGACAATTGTGCGGTCATGCAATGCTGTACCAAAATGAAATTTGAATAATTTTTTTTTCACACAAATAGAGCTTTCTTTTGATATTTAATCACCACTGTTTTTTTTATTTTTTATTAAACAAACAAAAAACTAAATGAAATTTGCAAAAAAAAAGAAAAGAAAAAAAGTAGGTGGGAATGGTGGGCACTGATCAGGAGTCACTGATGAGGCTGCACTGATGGGTGGCACCTATGGGCACTGATAGGCAGCACTGAAGGGCACTGATAGGCACCACTGAAGGGCACTGAGAGGTGGCACTGATAACACTGATAGGTGGCACTGATAGGCAGCACTGATGAGTGACACTGATGATGAGTGGCTGATGGGCACTAATAGGTGGCACTGGTGGGCACTGATTAGCAGTACCGATGGGCACTGGTAGGTGTCACTGGTGGGCACTGATTAGTGGCACTGGTGGGTATTGATTAGCAGCACTGGTGGCCGCTGATTAGCAGTACTGATGGGCACTGGTAGGTGGCACTGGTGGCCACTGATTACCAGCACTGGTGGGCATTATTAGGGGCACTGGTGGCACTGATTAGCAGCACTGGTGGGCACTGAGGGGAGCGATGTCCCTGGAACAGCTTTCTTCTTTTTTCCTCATACTGTCAGTGTGAGTGGGGAAAAAAAGCAGATAATCGGCTTCTGTTTACTTCCGTGACAGCTGTAATTGGCTGATAGCTGATTACGTGGTAAAGGGCCCCTGTGATTGGCCCTTTACCCCGAGCTGTGATCAGCCGAGTCCTGAGGATTTGGCAATCACAGAACGTGCTATGGACGCCCTTTCCAGCATTTTAAGTCTGCACTGTAGCCATCTTTCAGGTATAGCACAGGTACCAAGTGATTAAACTGATGTTTTCACTGCTTTGGCCAATTAGATTGTAAGCTCCCAGGAGCAGGGCCCACCTAACTCTCTTGTATTGAATTATATTGGTGCTGTATTGTCCTTTATATTGTAAATCACTGCGCAAACTGTTCATACTTTATAAATCCTGCATAATAATAATAATCTTCAAGTAATACCGAAACATGTTTCATGTTACAAACACCTTCAAGAATATCAACCTTATTAGATATTTTTTTGTACATGGTAACTCCTGGATCGGTGCTTTACTTCTTAACCCCCTTCTGCACTTGTCAAAATATAAGGTAAGTAAAAAAGCTACCAGTTACGTTGAGCTATGTAAAGGATCTTAAAGCTCATATACTGAAGATTGAAATGTGAGTTTTGAGTTAATTGGTACTATTGTAATCCAATGCAAAATGCAATAAGTCATAGCCAAAAAACAAGATACTGTATATTTAAAATTCAATTGTTTCTTACAGACTAGTGTATGAAGTTTCTATTTGCACAAACCATAGTCTACTGCTTGCAGTTATTTTTAAATATGAGATTTGATTGCTTAAATCTGTTTTATTTTCGCCTAGAGTGCCCAAGACAGTTCTGGGGTCCAGACTGTAAAGAAAAATGTTCCTGCCATCCACATGGACAATGTGATGATGTTGGAGGACAGTGCACTTGCAATGCAAATCGATGGGGATCCAACTGTGAGAACGCCTGTCTATGCAAGCATGGAAAATGTGATCAAGAGACTGGAAAGTGCACCTGTGAACAAAATTGGTGGGGCCCTCAGTGTTCGAATGCCTGTTATTGTAGTACCAACTCACAATGTGACCAAGCAACAGGAAGGTGCATTTGTCAGCCAGGATGGTGGGCTCGGAGCTGTAACAACCAATGCTCTTGCAACAATTCCCCATGTGATCAACTGACTGGACGCTGCTTGTGTCGGGAACGTTTATGGGGCTCAAGATGTGAGAGAGTATGCCAGTGTTTCAAAGGCAAATGCAATCAAGTGGATGGAACTTGCACTTGTGAGCCTGGATATAGGGGTAAATTTTGTCGTGAGCCTTGTCCTGCTGGACTTTATGGACAGGGCTGTCGGAGGAGGTAAGCAGATAAAACAATAATAATTAGTATTGACAGTACCTGATACCTTTCATTTTTTAACTAGATGGTTTGGTTGAATGGTTGGATATCATGTATACCCAACCATTTATGATACAAATAGAATTTCAAAGGTTTTTTAAAATTAGATTTCTGTGTCCACAAAAAGGGACCTCTCCTCATTTTGAGTCCTACTCTGGAGAACTGAATTTACCTACAGTCCCATCTGCTGTCAAAATCTTGCATTGCTTTTCCCTCTTCTGTATAAGGGCAATGTCTGTTGATTTCTGACTTCAGCCTGCCATTACAGCTAAGCATTAGTGTAATGAGAGCACTACTGTTTCAGCACAAGGCCAAGGCTCTTCCTTTATTTCAGATCATTGGGGAGTCCCTAAACATTGCCATGTTCTAAGAAATATGGAAAATTCGTTTTTTTCTGTATTTTCAGACTCAGCCCTAACCAGTGGTTCTCAACCTTAGTCCTTAAGTACCCCCAACAGGCCATGTTTGCAGGTTTTCCTTTATCTTGCACAGGTGCTTTAAAGCTGAGTCAATGGCTTAGTATTTTGGACAGCTATTTTATCTAAGAGAAACTCCAAAAACATGGCCTTTTGAGGACTGAGATTGAGAACCACTTGTCAACTTGCCTTTGAATGACCTATTATATGTGCTACATTTGTTAAATTGGGTGTTTTTCTTTCTAGATGTGGTCAATGCAAGGGACTGCAGCCATGTACCATTGCTGATGGTCGATGTATTGCGTGCGAACCAGGATGGAATGGAACAAGGTGTGATCAAACATGTGCCCATGGTTTCTATGGAGAAGACTGTTCTCTTGCATGCCCCCTGTGCAAGGAAGGACACACCTGTAATCACATCAATGGGAAGTGTTCGCATTGCAATCCTGGCTGGATAGGCGATAGGTAAGAAGATACAGGGTTATGCACAGATTTTAATAATTATGTTAATTAAATTCAACTTGAATTCCAGACAAACTGCTGAATACACAGGTAAAATACTCATCTTATCATTGTTTTATTCATACACCATTTCCAAACAGCACATGCAGATGGGTGACACCACTTTTTCTATAATACAATACAATGATATCACCTTCCCCAGCTTGCTGATTGGACAATGAATAAGCAGCAAGTTACTGACCAATAATCAAATTCTCTCTCTTTAGCATGTTCCTTTTAGCACATGTGCAATGCAGCTACCCTCCTTTTTCTAGCCAGAGTGCTGTTGTGTAGGCAATGATAGAGGCTGTTGTTAAAACAGGTACTAGTTGTATATAAAATACATTTAAAGGAAAAGTCTGGGGTTCCAAAAAAATAAAATAAATACGTAGCCATATAAATGCTGCAGCATCTGCCTGATGCTGCAGCTGTCCCTCACTGGCTCTAAGACTGAGAAGTGATCACATGACGGCTAATCGCTCAGTTTTTGGTCTTCCCAGAGTGGAAAGCTCACTGGAACATCGGACTGGAGAGGGGGCGAGCACAGCTGGCTTTGACTCTCAGAACTGTCAACCAGGCAGGTTAGTGGATCCTGACAATTTGGTGTGGATCCTTCCAGTGTGGTGTGGCTCTGTGACGTCAACTGACAATGGGCTTTAGCCTGCTGTTAGCTGACTCTATGTCGCGGAAGTGCAAAAATGAGTGCACTCCTGTGACTCAGAAAAGAAGTAGGTTGAAAAAAAAGCTTTGGTCTTACTTCTGTTTTGTTATACAACTGCAATAAATTGTGTTTTTTCTATCTGCCTGTAGTTCAGGTTTAAGGAATCATTCAAGTGAGTCTGGTTATGATACACTTTTTTCATGCTCCAAATAATGCATGAAAACTGCAATGAGAAATTCAATAATTAAAGCGAATAGAGTCATTCATATCACAGGGTTGCACTAAAAATGTTACAAGGCATACTAATCAATCTTTAATATTCTACTGCATGTTTGTCCTGTCACAGTAACTTTAGGACACCTTGAAAACGAATTGATGTCGTCTTGTTTGGTTTATAATATGCTGCTCACAAGACATAATAACTTAAACACATTCTTTCTGTGTAGAAATGTCAGAAGTGAACATTTATTTACAGACTTAAAGTCAAAGGGTTATTAGATTTATATTTAAAGTATGTCTAGTAGTCAAAACTTTTTTTTTTGATAGCGTGGTGAGTTGTTAAAAGTCCTGTAAGGTTATTATTGCTGACCGTGTCCCTGTTGGTGAAATTCACCTCTTCTACTTGACATAGTGCCCACTGTTGCCAAAACTGGGACCGTATCAACTGTATAAGAGGATTTTCCACACTTTAGAGAGTTTTCCTTGCATGTTCTGTTGTGTCTACAGGACAGTTAGTAAAGGGAAATCCCCTCAATGATACACAGATGGCAAAGATAAACCTAAAAGAGGTTTTACGCCTTGCTTACTATATCCAAAACTTAAATAAAAACATTTTGGCTTTTGATTTTTAACCTGTCACAAATCTGAACAGTTAGGTAAAAAGCAAAAGATCTCAACTGTCTACTTAACAACCTACAGCCATGGCCAAAAGTTTTGAGAATGGCACAAATATACATTTTTGCAAAGTCTGCTGCCTCAGTGTTTTTAGATATTTTTGTCAGATGTTACTATGGTACACTGAAGTATAATTACAAACATTTCATAAGTGTCAAAGGCTTTTATTGATAATTACATTAAGTTTATGCAAAGAGTCAATATTTGCTGTGTTGACCCTTCTTTTTCAAGGCCTCTGCAATTCGCCCTGCAATGCTGTCAATCCACTTTGGGGCCACATCCTGACTGATTATAGTCCATTCTTGCATAATCTATGACTGGAGTTTGTCAGAATTTGTGTTTTTTTTTTTGTCTACCCATATCTTGAGGATTGACCACAAGTTCTCAATAGTATTAAAGTCTGCAGAGTTTCCTAGCTTGAGGAACACAATATCAAAATTTTTGTTCCCCAAGCCACTTAGTTATCACTTTTGCCTTATAGCAAGGTGCTCCATCATGCTGGAAAAGACATTGTTCACCACCAAACTCTTCTTGAATGGTTGGAAGAAGTTGCTCTTGGGGGATGTTTTAGTACCATTCTTTATTCATGGCTGTGTTCTTAGGCAAAATTGTGAGTGAGTCCTTGGCTAGGAGGCAACCCCACACATGAATAGGCTCAGGATGCTTTACTATTGACATGACACAGGACTAATGGTAGCGCTCACCTTTGGTTCTCCAGACAAGGTTTTTTTCCAGATGCCCCCCAACAATCGGAAAGGGGATTCATCAGAGAAAATTACTTTAGCACATTCCTCAGGAGTCCAATCCCTGTACCTTTTGCACAATATCAGTCTGTCACAGATGTTTTTCCTGGAGAGAAGTGGCTGCCCTTCTTGACACCAGGCCATCCTCCAAAAGACTTTGCCTCCCTGTGCATGCAGATGCACTCACACCTGCCTGCTGTCATTCCTTAGCAAGCTCTGCGCTGGTGGTATCCCGATCCCACAGCTAAATCAGCTGTAGGAGGTGGTCCTGGCGCTTGCTGGATGTTCTTGGGTACCCTGAAGCCTTCTTCGTGAAAGCAGTGGACATTTTTTTTATGGGATTAAGTTCATTTTCATGGCAACGAGGGGCTTTGCAATTAGATGCAATTCATCTGATCACTCTTTATAACAATCTGGAGTATATGCAAATTGCCATCATAAAAACTGAGGCAGCAGACTTTGTGAAAATGAATATTTGTGTCATTCTCAAAAGTTTTGGCCATGGCTGTACAAGGATGATGAATTCTGCATTAGGGCCTAGTAAAGAAGACCAAACATGTGCAGTACCACACAGCGCACCAGGTGGAAGGCAGGAGTGCCATTTGGCACAGATCATGGTCCTTGCAGACGGTGACTGACTGATATCTGAGTACTGTAGTAAGGGTCCAGTCATCTTTAATGTAATGAGCTGCCTCATTTAGTAAGAGGAATATTTAAGAGGTGGAAGGGGATGGAATAATCACTACTTTTTAGTGGAAAATATTTGATTTATGCGACATGGTGCAGTACAAATTTTAAAAAAAGGTGTAGGTGCTTCTAGTGATGCAGTAAGCATTTTTTGGCCCAATAGCCTTTAACCAATTAAGAACCAAGCCTCATTTTGAGATTTGGTGTTTACAAGTTAAAATCATTTTTTTTGCTAGAAAATTACTTAGAACCCCCAAACATTATATATATTTTTCCAGACACCCTATAGAATAAAATGGCGGCCGTTGCAATACTTTATATCCCATTATATTTGTGCAGCGGACTCACAAGTGCATTTTTTTTTATAAAAATACACTTTTTGTATTAAAAAAAAAGACAACTTTTTTTTTATATTGTAAATTGATACCCAACATGTCACGCTTCAAAATTGCGCCCGCAGGTGGAATGGCGACAAACTTTGACCCTTAAAAATCTCCATAGGTGACGTTTAAAAATTTCTACAGGTTACAAGTTTTGAGTTATAGAGGAGGTCTAGTGCTAGAATTATTGTTCTCACTCTAACGATCATGGCGACATGTGTGATTTGAACACTGTGTGTGGTTGTAAACATCTATTTAATAGAAAAAGCATGACAGGACCCCTTAAATGTAAGATCTCGGGTCAAAAAGACAAAAGAAAAAAAAAAAAATGTAATTTTATTTTTATTTTTTTTACAAAAAAAATAATTCCCCTTTAAGACCAATGGGCAGAAGTGACATTTAACGGCGCTTCTGCCATCCAATAGTGTGGAGGCAAGCGGGGACCATCTTTCCCTCACTCGGCATGCAGCCTGTGAGGGAAGAGGACCTGATCGTCTCCTCCGCTACTGACAGCTCCATTAAGCGGCGGAGATGACCTATGTGTGGCGGGAGGGGCCCTCTCCCACCCACAATAAAAGTGATCTAGCGGTGAATCTGCAGCTGAGGCCACTTTTATCTGGAAGCCGCCCGCCCACTGTCGTAGAAGATACTGGGGTTATGGCAGCTATCTGCTGCCATAACAACCCTTTTAAACGCCCTATAATGGCGGCAGGGAGTTGGCAAGTGGTTAATAGCTTCTGAAAAATGCACATGCATGTTTACAACAGGGTTTTGAGCTTTTTTAACAAGTCTCCTCCTCCTCTAAAAAAATGCATGAAGCATGAAAACATTTAAAAATGTGTAAAAATACACAAACACTAGACTTGTACACAACGGAAAATTTTGTTTAGTTTTCATTCGTAAAATACATAATTTTGTTCTGTTATATTCATTATGTTACGTTAATTTGTTTTTGGACAATTCGTTATATCTGTAGAGTATCGATATTTGTTTTAACAAATCTATTTATATAGGTAATCTATAATTAGGTATTTATGTATGTATATATGTATATATACACCGTATTTATCGGCGTATAACATGAACCGGCGTATAACACGCACATTAAGTTTAGGAGGGAATTTTAAGGAAAAAAACTTTTAGGAGTTAAAGAGGAGGGCCGTTTAAAAAAAAAAAAAAAAAGAAAAATCAGCAGATGCAAACACTGCAGCTGCTGACTTAATAAGCACACTTACCTGTCCAGGGCGCCCGCGATGTCGGCCGCCCGAGGCCGACCCGTCCCTCGGCTCTCGGGTCCCGGCGCCGCCATTCCTTCTAAGGGAAACAGGCAGTGGAGCCTTTTGGCTTCACTGCCCGTTTCCTACTGCGCATGCGCGAGTTGCGCAGCGCTTTGTGAATGGGACGCGCTGTGTTCTGGAACACACAGTTCCCAGAACACAGCGCGACACATTACCCAGAAGACAACGCGACGAGGAGAGAAGAAAGAAGATCTCCGCGGAGGAGGAAGAGGATGATTAGGATTATGTGCCTAGCAACAGGCATTTCTGGTAAGTAAAAAAAAAATTTTTTCATTTTTTTTTTTTTAGATTTTTTTTTAATTTTTTATATTTTTTTTCAGGGTGGCTCTCCACTTTAAGTTTAAGGGAAAAAAAAACTTACATTTAAATGCCCATCAATGCAGCCTTGTCAGTGTCCATCTGCAGCCTTGTCCATCATTGTAGCCTCGCCCAGTATCCATCTGCAACCTTGCCCAGTACCTTCCCAGCCTTGCCCAGTGCCTTTGCAGCCTTGCCAGTCTCTTTGCAGCATTTCCCTGTTTTAAATTTGGTGCCGATTTCCGCTGACTGTGAGCGGACTGCGGAGAGGAGTGAGCGGAGCCAGGATGGAGAAAGCCGAGCATACGTCGGCTTTACTTGGCTCCTCTCGCAATCAGTGGAGGTGGGCGGGACTGCGAGAGGAGCCAAGTAAAGGAGCGAGCGCCGCTGACATACAGAAAGCCGAGTGTACTTTGGCTAGACTCGGCTCTGCTCACAGTCAGGGGCGGGACTGCAAGAGGAGCCGAGACTAGCCAAAGTGCATTTGGCTTTCTGTATGTCAGCGGCGCTCGCTCCTCTCGCAATCAGTGGAGGTGGACGGGACTGCAAGAGGAGCCGAGTAAAGCCGAGTGTACTTCGGCTTTGTGTATCTCGGCTCCGCTCGCTCGTTCCCTTACAGTCAGTGGGGATCGGCATATAACACGCACACCCACGATTTTCCCCGGATTTTAAGGTTAAAAAGTGTGTGTTATACGTCGATAAATAGGGTATATATATATATATATATATATATATATATATATATATATATATATATATACTAGTTAGCAATTCGTACTTTGCAAAGTCATTTGTTAATTGAATCCATCAACACACACAATGACAAAATCTCTTCTCCTCTGCTCAAATACAATACAACACCCTTCTCACTCAGTTCTCAGGAATGCACTTTGCCAGTAATCCAACCTCCAGCACAAAATGAATCAGCTGATTGAACTGTAAGATTTTCTCCAAGTTTACCTTTTGTTTCATTAGACCTTTAACAAATTATGTCAAATTAATTTGTTATTTTCGCTATAATTTCTTTCGTATTAGTTGAAATTTGTTATTCTTTATTTTTTTTAATTGAAAAATCTGGCCGCATTTCGATTTGTTACAAAACTGATTGCACATGTCTAACATACACGTGCTATAAAATCGCACTGAAAAACACATGATTATGTAGCAGAACTTTTGTGAACCTGGTTTTAGTTGAAGGTAACCTGTGGCGGTGCATTTTTTAGTTGTATACTGGGTCTTATTTGTCCGGGTCTGTGACAGGTCCACTTTAAAGTTTAGTTATACCAGTGCGCTACAGTAATGTAACTATCCTGATGCATAACAATAACTTTCTTTCCATTGGGTAAAAAGTCACAGTTCAAGTACAAAACTGCTGCTTATGTAGCTCCAAGTACCAAGCACTGAGATGCATTAGCTGCAGTTCCTCTACAACCTCCATAAGTTATCCATTTTGTGGGGTGGAAATTTAGGGCTGAAGCACTACCAACCACTGGAGAACAAAGCACATATAATAGTATTATTTAGCAACCCAACAAGTCTAGCTAATGTGTCTTGGACCCCTGAATACAAGTATGTTTATTCACATGCTGAGAAAGTTGTGTCATTAACAGAGTGCCTTTTTTAGGTGTGAAACAAAATGTCGCAATGGAACATATGGTGAAAACTGTGCCTTTGTTTGCACTGACTGCTTCAATGGAGAATGTCATTTTGAGACTGGAAAGTGCCTTTGCAGTGCTGGATCTCATGGGACATTGTAAGTATCACTTATGTACTTTTAACATTTACTTACAGCTGATAAGTTGGTATTACAGTCATGTAGTTGATTTCAGTGGGGTGGATGCATACAAGCAGCTTGTACACCTTTTGCTTTTTCCTTTTTAAATATTTTTATTGAGTATTACAACAAGGTACAAGTAAATTCGTACATTAGTAACATCAGTAACATATGTAGTAATACAATAAGAATAAGAGCTTGTACACTATTTAATAAAATACAAGTGGACAGCCTGAATGAATGTTTTAATTCACTGTGGTGCTCAGTTGTGGAGGCCATTTGCTGCTAAAAATCAAAGCCAATACTTTACTGTTTAAAATTTATATTGTTTTTATAAAAGGCAACCTTCAAGAAATGAACATTAAATTATGGCATGTCCTCATCCTTAAAGCGGCATTCCACCCAAAAGTGGAACTTCCACTTATCTGATTCCTCTCCCCCCCCCCTCCAGTGCCACATTTGCCACCTTTTAGGGCAAGGGGGAGTGAGTACCTGTTTTTGGCAGGTACCTTGTCCCCACCTCCGGACCTCGTCGCAGTGAGGTATGTCAGAAATTCGGCTCCCTCCTCCTCCCTTCTGCTGGGCCTGTAAGAGAGAGCAGTACGCTTTGCGCATGATACTAAATATAATAAAGTACATAATGATCCTGCACAAAAAATGTGTATAATAAACAAGTATGAATCTTATAATAATGAGTGATTATAGAGGCAAAACGGAATATGTCACTGGTAATAGTCCTAAATAATAGGGAAAATATGCACCATTTCATAGATCTAGATATAAGAAGTCTCTTAAGATGATAAACCAAAAAAGTACTAAAAACTGGTTCCCACAAACAAAAGAGAATAATCAGCAAGATCCAAATCTGGGCTCTTAGAACTCTCACCTCCTCTCCTTTGTCATAATCGCATCTGACTTAGAGAACTCTCCTGCTTGTCTTATTCTCCACCACCAGGGGGTCTTCCACTCTTTTACTTCTATAACTCAGTGATGTGGGCACATGTATTAAACCACCAGGGGGCCATCCATCCCTGCAGCAAATGTACTGGGCGCCTGGTCACCACCTCCACAGTGTTATACCTCTCATTCAGAGAGAAAAAGGGGGAAAGAAGCCTCCAATGGTGTAGTATTTTAAAATAAAGTAGCTCAATGTATTAATTAAAATGAATAAGACTCTCACATTGAATATATAAAAACACAGCTCTAAAGAAAAATGCCCGTCTGGCGTCTTCCGCCAGTCTTAAGTCACTTCCGGTATCACGTTCGCTCCAGGCCACTCCCTATGCGTTACGTCAATCATGTGACTTCCCTATTCACGTGACTTCCCGGGTCCCTCCTGCATGTGCAATAGGGACTCGGTTCCCTTACTAGCAATGGCGGTGGCAGGGGTGCCGACATTGCTTGATTCCAGGACAGGTAAATGTTCTGCCATTAAAAGTCAGCAGCTGCAGTATGTGTAGCTGCTAACTTTTAATCTTTGGAGGGGGGGGGGGGTGTGGGGGAGCGGAACACCGCTTCAAAGTAGAAGTTTACTCTAAAACTAAAATCTCAAAATCTACTACTGACAATGGAAGCCCCATAGGTACTCTGTAGGTGATGTCACTTTCTAGGCATTTCCATGATGTTATCGGTTCTCTCCTGCACAGAGCTTCCGCCAATGGAGATTGTACTGGATCGGCTTAAGAAAAGGTATGTATAGTGATTTTAGTTTTAGGGTGAACTTCCACTTTAATATCTGCTCTCAGTTGGGTATTGAATGGATTTGCATCAGTATATGTAGAATATTTCATGTCAGGAAGAAGGTTGTTGAGGCAGGGAAAAAAGTGTAGGGCCAGCAGACTGTGTTTGAGGGAATGGAGAAAAGATGGGAGTGAGTATTGCTATTCCTAATTTCCTGAGAAGCAGTCCATGGGTTGTGATTCATATGTTGGTTAACAGTGCCATTTCCAGTTGTGGTGTGCAAATGTTATCTAACAACAAGCTTTGTGTAGTTTTCTCTGAGAATGCTGGTTAACCTTTAAATAATCATTATGCCATTCAATCTTGTATGTGTTGCCCTCTTTTTTAGGGGGTGCTATAAGAAACGTCCCTCGCCAAGCAGGATACTGCATTATACTCCTTGGTAAATAAGAGAAGCAGGACCTTTGCTAAGTGGAAGAGCAGCTTTAATAACAGATGGGGATTCCATTCCTGGGAAATTAATCAGTAATCTAAACAAAGTAATTGGCATCAGAAGAACTTAAAAAAACCTGCATATAACAATAACTATAAGCATAAACACTATATTGTCAAAAGTATTGGGACACCTGCCTTTTCCCGCAAAATTAACTTTAATGGCATCTCAGTCTTAGTCCGTAGGTTTCAATATTGACAAGGATGAGCAAGTTTGAGGTGGAGGAACTTGACTGGCCTGCACAAAGTCCTGACCTCAACCCGATAGAATACCTTTGGGATGAATTAGAGCAGAGACTGCGAGCCAGGCCTTCTTCTCCAACATCAGTGCCTGACCTCACAAATGCTCTTCTGGAAGAATGATTAAACATTCCCATAGACACACTCCTTAACCTTGTGGACGGCCTTGCCCGAAGAGTTGAAGCTGTAATAGCTGAAAAGGGTGGGCCAACTCAATATTGAACCCTACGGACTAAGACTGGAACGCCATTAAAGCTCATATGCGTGTAAAGGCAGGTGTCCCAATACGTTTGACAATATAGTGTAGATGCACACCAGTATAGAAATAATACAAGCTTTATATAAGAAAAGATTAATAACAGCACATAATAAAAAATACATATCCAATATACAAACAGGTATTATTAGCAAAGAGCCCGACGGGAGTCCTGGTGGAATTGTGCACAAATCCCCAGTATATATATGTATTAATAGAGATACCTCCAGCAAAGCCTAGTTGCACAGGCCCCTGAGGATGATGTGGCATCTGTCTTTGTGTTAGGGGTCTGAATACATGATCAGTAGTCACAGGAGTATTCTCCAACTGTTGTCCAGTCGACCAGACTGGAATAAATTTCTCAGAGGCAGGAACTGTGGTATGACACTGGAACTCAGAGTCAGCCTATCTACTTTGTGCTTTGGTCCCTCCTAGCAGTTTATAATAGACTTTTCTAATCCAGGATTTAGCAGCATGGACAGGACATGTAGCTGAAACTTTCTTTCTCTTTTCACTTCTTTTTTGTTTTCAAAGGAGTTTATTGGAAGATAACAAACAAAATATAGCATACACTGTGGTGAAGCATAAATAGTTATACAAAGCAAAAGATGCAAATTATATAGCACATATCGTATATGTTAAACAATGAATGAACATCGCTGATAGGTAAAATAGTGATACGACTAAAACAACATGGATAACCTGAGAAGCAACTTTTGAGACAAGTAATACCACATGAGTCCAAGTGAGAAGAATATTGGTGAAAAATCAGAAAAGACAAAAGAAAGGAATATAAGGAAAAGAAGAGAGGGTGACAGAATAGCAGAGCAAAACGAAGGAGAGACTAGCACAGTTAATAGAGAAGTCTAAAGGTAGACCAGGGTTTCCATTTAGCATCATATAAAGGGATAGAGTCATACAAAGTGTGGTGAATTTTTTCAATATGCATCATGAGGTCTATACGGGAGATAATCTGGGAAAATGACAGAGAGGGAGATTTCCAATTAAGTGCTATAGACCATAACATGGCCAGGCAGATCGAGTGGATCAAACATCTTAAGTGTTTAGGGACATCTGGTGGAGCAACAAACAATAAGGCATGAGATACATCCAAGTCTATGGTATAACCAGCTACTTTATTGATCATATCAAAAAGCAAACCCCAGAACGGTTGAATACGGGCACAGTCCCAAAAAATGTGTTGAAATGAACCCGGACAGGGGCAACCCCTAAAACAGGTGGGGGAGGCCTGGGGAAACATGCGATGTAACCTTTGGGGCGTATAATACCATCTGGTGAGCAACTTAATAGCAGTTTCTCTAAGGGAGAGAGATTTAGAGCATTGGCGCATGTTCCTCCAGGCTCGGTCCCAATCCAGGGTGTCCTGATCCAATACAAATTCACTTTCCCATTTGGCTCGGTATGGTAACTCTACAGTCTCAACCATAGAGGACAGGGACATGTAGAGATCAGAGATAAGGCCCTTCTGTCTAGGAGCCGTGAGGCAAATATTCTCAAAGGAAAACCCTTGGGGACGGGAGTAGGGGCCAGGGTAATGTTGTGAGAAAAAATGGCGTATCTGCAGATAATGAAAGAATTCTGAATTCGGGATGGGATGAAGGGATTGTATTTCCTGAAATGAGGCAAAACGGGCACCCACCAGGAAATCCTTCAATGTGAGCAGGCCAAATTCAATCCAGATACGGAATGCGTCACTAGAATTATGAGCCGATATGAATCTAGGGTCACCTAAAAAAGAGACCCCAACCGGAGACCGGGGTGCTAAGCCGTATTTACTACCATACAAATGCCAGAGGCGCGTGGCATCCAAAACACAAAGGTTTTTATGGATGTAAGGGCAATGCGGTATATATGGGGACCACATGACATTCGATAGAAGCAAGGGACGTATGGATTCCTGTTCAAACTGTACCCACGGTACCCTGGAGTTCCTGATTGACCATTGGGCCTGCTGGGAGAATCTGCTCGCCAAGTAATAAAGCCAAATTTGTGGGACACCCAGTCCGCCCCTGGAGGCAGAGCGGTAAAGGACCGTTCTCCCAAATCTGGGGGGCTTATCCTGCCAAATAAATCTATTAAGAATTGATTGAATGCGGTCTATATAGGATTTTGAGATCCTAATTGGAAGGGACCGAAAAGCATATAGTAAACGGGGGAGTATAACCATCTTAACAGCTGTTATGCGCCCTAGGAAGGAGATGTGAAGGCTAGACCAAGACTTCAAGGTAGACCTAATTTTAGTGAGCAACTGAGGATAATTAGAGGAGAAGAGGAGTTTATAATCACTAGAGAGGGCTATACCTAAGTAAGAGAGGTGGGAGGGGGGCCAACGAAAGGAAAATGTCTGTTTGAGGTGAGACAGTTCCCGTGGGGGGATACCTATGGGAAGGGCTTCAGATTTGGATATATTGATGGACAATCCCGAAACAGTAGCAAATTTCGACAAGGACTCAAACAGATTGGGAAGGGATACTAAAGGGTTAGTCAGAAACATCAGGACGTCGTCTGCATACATACAGAATTTGCTAGTCATGGCTCCAGTCGAATATCCCGAGATATCTGGGTTGTTCAAAATGGCTATAGCTAGGGGTTCGAGAGCCAGGGCGAACAGAAGGGGGGATAAAGGGCACCCCTGCCTAGATCCCCTACCCACCTCAAAGAAGGCTGAGCAGCAGCCCGGAATTTTTATCCTAGTTTTGGGGTCTTTGTACAGGGAGTGGAAAGAGTGCAAAAACCCGCCGTGGAAGCCTAACCTCTGCAACACCCTAGTAAGGTAAGACCAAGAGACACTGTCGAAGGCCTTCTGGATATCCAAACTGAGAAGCAGAAGGCTACGAGAGTGTATATTAGCATCCTGAATTATGTTAGTGGCCAATCTAATATTATCTGTAATTAACCTGTGGGGGATAAAACCAGATTGGAATGGGGAGATAAGGCGGGGAATTTGAAGGGCCAGTCTATCTGCAAGGATCCTACTAAATATTTTTAAATCATTATTCATGACCGAAATTGGTCTATAATTTTGGGGAAGCGTATGATTTTTATGTGGTTTGGGGATCATGGACATCGTGGCAAGTAACATTTCCTCCGGGAAGCTACCACCCTTCATTACCCAGTTAAAGAAGTAGGCAAGCCTGGGGGCCAGAACCGTGGCAAATTTCTTATAGTAGACAGATGCAAAGCCGTCCGGGCCCGGAGCAGAACCCCTTTTTAGAGATTTGATTACATTCAAGACCTCCACCGTCGTGATAGGGGCATTTAGACTCGATAATTGTGACTCAGACAGGGACGGCAGAGGCACTTCATCTAGCCATGAATCAATCTCCGAGGTCCTAACCGTCGGGTCCGGTGCCAACAGGGTGGCGTAAAATTTTTCAAAGATCGCTAAAACCTCCTTTGGGTGTGAAGTGAGATGACCGTCCCTGGATGTCAGTTTGTAAACGTGTGTAGGTCTTTGGGAATGTTGCAGCTTACGTGCGAATCTTGAGGAAGCCGCACTCTCAGATAGGATATGTTTCGCTTTCGCAAATCTAAGAGCTTTTTCGGTATTGTTAGTCAAAAGAGAGTCCAATTCCAAACGCTTACGGTCAATCTCTTGTCTAGTGGAATCTAAGTGTAAGGTGGAGGAGTTCTTATATAGGCTATCCAGTTCCTGTGTCAAGGTTAGAATTCTACCATTTAACAATTTTTTGCGGGCCACAGAAATCGCAATCAGCTTACCCCTCATAACAGCCTTATGCGCTACCCAAACTGTGGAGGGGGACATCTCTGGTAAGTCATTAAGTGAAAAGTAGTCCTCAATCGCCTCCGTCACAGTTGAAACTATATCAGATTCCGTCAAAAGGGACTCATTAAGTCGCCAAGTGTGAGATGTGGGGGATAATCTAATGAAAGTCGTGGTGAAGGCAGTAGCGTGGTGATCCGACCAGGCACAGGGATAGATGCAGCTCCGAGTAGAGTTGGCCAGAATAACAGGGGAGGCAAAAATATAATCCAACCGGGCTGAGCTATTATGTGGGTGGGAGTAGAATGTAAACTCCCGGACCCCCACATTATGCGCACGCCATGTATCAACCAGTTGATATTCTAACAAACCGTGAGTAAGTGATTTGGGGAAGGCCCTAGAGAGGGGAGTGTGAGAAGAGCGGTCCAAGTTTGGATTAGCAACCAGGTTAAGATCCCCTCCAACAATCAGGTGTGATGAGTGAAACGAGGCTAGCTTATCAAAAAAGGATTTAAAAAAGGCAGCCGGGGCATCATTGGGGGCATAAACACTTGCGATAGTCAGTTCCCTGTTATGTATCAAACCTTTGATAATAACATATCTACTATCAACATCCTTGTAGATACGTTTCACCTCCATAGGAAAGGAGGAATGCAGGAAGATGGCTGCGCCCCTAGACTTAGAATGGTGCAAAGAGTAGAACGCTTGCGGGAAGTCCCTATGAAAGAATTTAGGGTGGGAGTTATGGGAGAAATGGGTTTCCTGAAGGAGGAGGACTTTAACATTTACTCCCTTGTAAAAATCAAACGCCTTGCGTCTCTTGATGGGGGAGTTAAACCCCTTAACATTATGTGACATACACGTAATTGACATGACTAAAAATGTGGGGGATATGCACATGAAAAGCCCCAACCATCCTCAAATAGTCGGGGAATGCAGAGTAGGGGGGACCAATCTGAGGGGGGTCAGATACGGGCACAGCCATCAACCCGAAACTGAATACATATTCATACATTAAAGCCATATTAAGCACAAAAAAAAATTTACAGCGATAAATATAACACAATATAGATAGAGCATGTAGAAAAAGTGCTAAGCCAAACAGAGTAGAAGAGGAGGATGAGGGAAAAAAGAGGGAAAAAAGAAGATATAGAGAAGGCATAAAGAGCAGGGGGAAAAATCTTCCCAGAAAACCAGTACTCCGGAGCATCAACCAAGTCCAGAGCACATAGAGTCCAAGTACAGGAACATTTAACCAGGGGGTCAGGTTGGCAGGGGGACCGATGACCTTTAAAAAAACGAGCATCGGGGCCCAAGTCCCACTAGGAGACTTACAACCGGAGAAACAAAAGAAAACCCAAAGGTAACCACGAGACACCAAGGTCTCAGTCCCAGCGTGAGTCTGCAAAATGAAGTAGGTAAAACAAAAATGTATAAGAAAACTGCTGGGGGGGAGAAGCATGTCACTGCACCAAGCGACAGTAGCAACCTGCCGCTGTTCCGGGAGAACAAGAAAAAAAAAAAAAAAAAAAAAAAAATTAGGAGGGCATGTCTGCAACTGTTGCCAGCAAAAAAGTGTAGACAAGAGGGTGTGTAGAAGATAAGTGGGTCTCAACGAGGGCTTCTGCCGCCCAGTTCTCCAGCTCCATAACGAATCCGCCGTCCACCTCTCCGTGATGGTGGTGTTTGCCAGATGGGGGCCGGTCTAGGTGTCAGCGGGGGTCTACGAACTTCCATGGCTTCCAGAAGTCCCAGTTTGACTAGGAGGTCTTGTCCTTCATGAGGCGTAGACACCGAATAAGTGCTGCCATTATGTGGAACGATCAGCCTGAACGGGAAGCCCCACCTGTATCGAATCCGCGCGGATTGTAAGGCAGAAGTGACCTCTCTCAGTGAACGACGCCTTTCCAGGGTGGCGGGAGAAACATCTGGGAAGATTTGGATTTGGACATCATCCAAAAGAATGCGCGGTTGGTTCCTTGCTGCACGAAGAATTTCCTCCTTTACTAGGAAATCTTTGAGACATAGAATGATATCCCTTGGTGGTTTGTCGGCCGGTGGCTTCGGACGAAGGGCTCGGTGAATACGATCGCATTTAAATGCGACGGCTTCGTGTTCGGGTAGAAGCGATTTAAACAAGCGGATAACCGTCGGGACCAAGTCCACTTCTGTTTCCGGGATTCCCCGCAGACGAAGGTTGTTACGTCTGTTTCTATTGTCTAAGTCCTCGAGTTGCATTTGAATGGTAGTGAATGCAGAGGACAGATTGTCATGTTCCCTGCTCAATTCGTTGTGGG
Source organism: Lithobates pipiens (assembly GCF_037356315.1). Lineage (NCBI taxonomy): Eukaryota > Metazoa > Chordata > Amphibia > Anura > Ranidae > Lithobates > Lithobates pipiens. The sequence goes on along the minus strand of NW_027507790.1, from coordinate 33,081,775 downwards.
CTAAAGCAAGTTCGTCGTGCTTACTCTCAAGTTTCTCGGTTCTGGAGCCCAAAGCGGCAATCTCCTGCGATAGCACGTGGGACGTCTTGTGCAGCTCCGACTGAAATTTAGCCGCCATTTTATCGTACATGGCCTCGAGGCTGGCATCCAGATAGGCTTTAGAGAGGGAATTAGACTCACCGAGTCCGGTCAGCGGAGGGAAAGGGTCCGGGGAAGCCCTAGGCGTGGAGGACGGAGAGGTGGAGAGGCCGCCCTGGCCGGCGCCATCTTGAGACATCGCACCACTGTCCCTTGTCCGGAGAAGATAGTGGGTTAAAGTATGTTGGCTCGATTTACGGGCTTTCTTCTTTCTGGCAGACATGCACCGGGTTGAGGGGACCTGGGGGGTAGCAAAATCAAAGCCAGAAGGGTGATATATAGCCCCCAGGGCGCTAATAAACTCCCGGTCCGTGCGGAGCTCTCACACTAGGCTGCCATCTCGCTCAGCGCCGCGCATGCGCCCCCTCTCTTTTCACTTCTACCTTCTAGGGTTTCAAAGCCAACCACCACGGGCAGGAAATGCATACATAATATTTTTATAGGCATTTACAAATTCTGACAGTAGAGGGCAGCAGATACCTACACGCGGCTGCTTTCTTACAAGCTTATACTGTTTGACAGCAATAAAGATATGAAACAGCAATTTTTGTTTATATAGTGTCAGGTTATCATCTGGCAGATGCAAGAGTGCCATCTATAGGTTTTTCTGCAAAACTACGATGAAAAGTTTATGGAAGAGCCTATAGCCCCTGGACAAGAGGGGGGGGGGGGTATTTGTGAGTGGGGCCAACAAATGTGTAATGTGGTGCCTTGAAAACAAGTTTTGGGGTAGGAGGGAAATTCACATAGGTAAGTACTAAGTATGAATAGGATTTAAGTTTGCAGCTGTGTTGACATGTTTGACGTTTTTTGAACAGGCAAACTAAGTTCACCTGCATGGCAAACTGACAGCTGCTGCAGTTTGAAGTCAATCATTTAGTGCTGGTAACACTCCCTCGGACCCCGACATGCACCAGCCAAGGGATGTGGAGAAGAGGCCCTTGCCTCATTAACGTGGACAGGGTGCTTTAGCAGGGGGAGCATAAGCGCTAGCATTGATCAGGAGTAAGGGGGTGCACACTCACTACCCTATCTTTGAAGGACAGCCAAGCCGCAAACGAGGATGTGGGTCTGGTATAAAGTTTGGGGCAAACGCCACACGTTTTCTTTTTTGTTTGCTTTTTTTTGTGCCCCCTACATTCTATACAGAGCCCACAGTATGGTGGTTGAGGGGAAATTCCCAAATTGACTTTGAAAAGGCCAGACAAAAAAATTACAAGATTCAGCTCCCATGGACTTCAATTGGGTTTACTGCTATGCTTGGGGTTCACTCAGTACTAAGTAACAATTTGTAAGCAGACTCAGAAGTTAGCATGTTGTCCACGTGATTTTCCACTTTTTATGAACTCAGAAGTGCACTGCCCTGAGCACCTTGGGGTTTATGACTCTGGTCACCTAGGACCAGGAATGTGGACAGGTGCTGTCTGTACTTAGTTTGGAAGCAGTGCAAGAGATACAACAAATGTCTAATGTACAGTGTGTTGTGTTTGCGTGCTCTAAAATTAAATATTTTAAGACACTCTAACATAAAAATATTATGTATTTTTTTATTGAAATATATACTTAAAAAGGAGTTATGCAACTATCGTGACATAAAAATTTGCAGCAATTAACTTTGTATTCTGCAGGTTTTCAGCATTCATGAAGTATATAATGTTTTGGAGTTTTAAGTCAATTTAAGGCCTAAAATGAACATTTTACTATGCAATATGAGGTTATGCTGTGTAGCTTGGATTGTGTTTTTCACAAAACTTGTAAAAGTTTCAGGACCTTATTAAAAAATATTTAAAACTGATGTTTAGCTAAGATTTTTTTTTCATTGTGCCAGCAGCTGGGTCCTGTAGAAATCTTCACTACAAGGGTGTCCCCTACCTTCTTTGAACCCCTGGCACTGCAAGGATTAGCAACTTTGGGTCTCCATGCTGAGCTCTACTAAAGATGATCAGATGGGCACCCACCCCCTCCCGCCCCTCTAGTCCATTGAGAATTCTTCTTGCATGGATTAACAGAAAACAGTAGTAGGATCTCAGATTTTTTTTTTGGGGGGGGGGGGGGCGGTAATCCAATGGCTTTTTAGAAATCTGGTTGCAGGCAGGTTGTAATCAATGAAACTTGTCTTACTGGATGAGAGGGCAGGTCCCCATTGAATCATCTTCAGCTCAGCCCAGACAACTATAACTGTTAACTCCCACAGTGCCAGAGCTTTAGAAAAGGAAAAGGATGAGGACATCCTTGCAGTGAAGAGTTCTCTAAAGCCCCATATACACTATCAGATTTTCTGCTGATTTTTTCCTTCAGATTTACCAAAACCATATAATATGAGGTCAAACCTCAGGAGATTCAATGTGCATGCAATCAGGCAGGCCCTTGCACTACATGGTTTTGGTAAATCTGAAGGAAAAAATCAGCAGAAAATCTGATAGTGTGTATGGGGCTTTAGTTTCGGCTGCCTGCACAACATTGGACATAATTCAATACAGGCATGTAATATGACTGAAAATTTGATTAGCTTTGGCTTTAAACAGAAAATCATATAGTGGGGGTGCAACATTTTTAAACAAACAGCTGCATTTCTGTCCTGTAATCCGATAAAAAAAAAACGATGTCACTTTGGTGCCACCTTCTGCCTGGAAAAAATAGACAATAATAGGCTGTGCAGAAAATTTTCAATTTCCAGTGTCAGATTTCTCTGTCTCCTTGTGCAGGTGTTGGCATTTTGACACAAGTTAAAAGAAATGGCTTTTGAAGCACAGAGCTATAAAACAGGCAGTGCGCCCTTAAAAAGATAGCAACCTAATCTATGCTGCTGACAGCACTTGACAGACCCTTCCAGTGCTCAAAATGACACGTAACGAATTATGAAAATACTTAAATACTTAAACTCTTCACTTACCCAAAAATTACCCCAACCCCAAACAGAGGGGGTCATCGTATAATGTTAATTAGGTATTGAGCTTTAAGTTGTAGAGCTGAAGGAAGTGTTAATAGACTGCAAGTGTGATTACTGCTTTTTATTCTATTAAGAATTACTAGCCCGTTTGCCAATATCAAAAGTGACAGCAGCTGCTGGGTAGAAATAATATTGGTGTAACATGTTGCAAATGGTGAAGTTAGCCTTTAAAATGTCAATACTGAAATGAATATAAGAATATCAATTATCAAAAAGAAAATCACTTTCTTACCCCTCATTTAGAATACTGTGTCCAGTTCTGGTGACCTCACTTACAGAAAGATATTGATAAGGTAGCACAAGTCCAAAGACGGGCAACAAACATTGTAAAAGGTTTTGGCATAAAACATATCAGAAGAGACTTCAGGAACTTAATATATACAGGTCCTTCTCAAAAAATTAGCATATTGTGATAAAGTTCATTATTTTCTGTAATGTACTGATAAACATTAGACTTTCATATATTTTAGATTCATTACACACAACTGAAGTAGTTCAAGCCTTTTCTTGTTTTAATATTGATGATTTTGGCATACAGCTCCTGAAAACCCAAAAATCCTATCTCCAAAAATTAGCATATTTCATCCGACCAATAAAAGAAAAGTGTTTTTAATACAAAAAAAGTCAACCTTCAAATAATTATGTTCAGTTAAGCACTCAATACTTGGTCGGGAATCCTTTTGCAGAAATGACTGCTTCAGTGGCACTGCTAAGGTGTTATGGAGGCCCAGGATGCTTCGATAGCGGCCTTAAGCTCATCCAGAGTGTTGGGTCTTGCGTCTCTCAACTTTCTCTTCCCAATATCCCACAGATTCTGTATGGGGTTCAGGTTAGGAGAGTTGGCAGGCCAATTGAGCACAGTAATACCATGGTCAGTAAACCATTTACCAGTGGTTTTGGCACTGTGAGCAGGTGCCAGGTCGTGCTGAAAAATGAAATCTTCATCTCCATAAAGCTTTTCAGCAGATGGAAGCATGAAGTGCTCCAAAATCTCCTGATAGCTAGCTGCATTGACCCTGCCCTTGATAAAACACAGAGGACCAACACCAGCAGCTGACATGGCACCCCAGACCATCACTGACTGTGGGTACTTGACACTGGACCTCAGGCATTTTGGCATTTCCCTCTCCCCAGTCTTCCTCCAGACTCTGGCACCTTGATTTCCGAATGACATGCAAAATTTGCTTTCATCCGAAAAAAGTACTTTGGACCACTGAGCAACAGTCCAGTGCTGCTTCTCTGTAGCCCAGGTCAGGCTCTTCTGCCGCTGTTTCTGGTTCAAAAGTGGCTTGACCTGGGGAATGCGGCACCTGTAGCCCATTTCCTGCACACGCCTGTTCACGGTGGCTCTGGATGTTTCTACTCCAGACTCAGTCCACTGCTTCCGCAGGTCCTCCAAGGTCTGGAATCGGTCCTTCTCCACAATCTTCTTCAGGGTCCAGTCACCTCTTCTCGTTGTGCAGCGTTTTCTGCCACACTTTTTCCTTCCCACAGACTTCCCACTGAGGTGCCTTGATACAGCACTCTGGGAACAGCCTATTCGTTCAGAAATTTCTTTCTGTGTCTTACCCTCTTGCTTGAGGGTGTCAATGATGGCCTTCTGGACAACAGTCAGGACGGCAGTCTTACCCATGATTGCGGTTTTGAGTAATGAACCAGGCTGGGAGTTTTTAAAAGCCTCAGGAATCTTTTGCAGGTGTTTAGAGTTAATTAGTTGATTCAGATGATTAGGTTAATAGCTTGTTTAGAGAACCTTTTCATGATATGCTAATTTTTTGAGATAGGAATTTTGGGTTTTCATGAGCTGTATAACAAAATAATCAATATTAAAACAAGAAAAGGCTTGAACTACTTCAGTTGTGTGTAATGAATCTAAAATATATGAAAGTCTAATGTTTATCAGTACATTACAGAAAATAATGAACTTTATCACAATATGCTAATTTTTTGAGAAGGACCTGTACAGTCTGGAGGAAAGAAGGGAAAGGGGAGACATGATTAAAACCCCAAAATACACCAAGGGGTGAATAGGGTTCAGGAGGGCAGTATTTTCAATAGGAAGCCAAGATCAAAAACACTGGGACATGACCTCAAACTAGCAGGAGGAAAGTTCAAAACTAATCTTAGAAAGTATTATTTTGTTGAAAGGGTAAAGGGTAGGTGATGCTTGGAATAAACTTACAGCAGAGGTAGTGATTTAGTCAACAGTAAGTAGATTCAAACATGCCTGGGACAAACATAGGTCTATACTCAAGGTCAAAAAAGACAAAAAAAAATCAAAAAAATTGTATAAATTAAAAAAAAAAAAATGGGCAGACTCAATTGACTCAACTGACCACTTGTTTTTTGTTTGTTTTTTTGCTGCCATCACTCTTCAATGTTTCTGTGTTTTTATGTTGATATTTTAACTAAACTAACTCAAAGCTCCTGTATGACAGTCCTAACACATACCAAATCCAAAATTACATAGTTAGGTTGAAAAAAATGCACAAGTCCTTCTAGTTCAACCTATAAAAGGGGAAAAGAAAAAACAAAATATCATACAACCCAATATACACAATCCTATGCCCACAGTTGACCCAGAGGAAGGCAAAAAAACAGCAAAGCACGATGCAATTTCCTCCAGCAGGGGAAAAAAGGATTTCCTGATCCCCTGAGAGGCAATCGGATATTTTGTGGATCAACTTTATCTATAAATCTTAGTACCCAGTTATATTTTGTACATTTAGGAAAGAATCCAGTCCTTTTTTAAAGCAATCTACTGAGCTGGTCAGAACCAGCTCTTGAGGGAGTCTATTCCACATTTTCACAGCTCTTACTGTGAACAAAATATTTACATATTTGGAGATTAAATCTCTTTTCCTCCAGACGTAAAGAGTACCCACTTGTCCTCTGTGATGACCTTAAAGTGAATAACTCAACACCAAGATCACTATATGGACTTCTTATGTATTTATACATGTTGAACACAATCTCCTCCTTTCAAGGGAAAATACATTCAGTTCCTCCAATCTTCCCTGAGCTCCTCCATGCCTCTTATCAGTTTGGTTGCTATTCTCTGCACTTTCTCTAGTTTCCTGATATCCTTTTTGTGAACTGGAGCCCAAAACTCAACTGCGTATTCCAGAGAACGTCTAACTTATGATTTGTGCAGGGGCAAAATTATATCTCTCTTTCTCTGCAGTCCATGCCTCTCTTAATACAAGGACTTTGCTCACTTTGGAAACCGCAGCTTGGCATTGCATGCTATCATTAACTTATGATCTACCAAAACACCCAGATCCTTCTCTACCATTGATTCCCCCAGTTGTACTCCCCCAGTTTCTATTGATATAAAAATAAACAAAAAAACTTTTTTGCTCTCCCTGACTGAGCAAAATCCTCCATTTGTGTATTACACACCACTTCTTCCACTCACAGTGGGTGGGTTTCAGATTTGAGATAGTCTGGCCAATCTGAAAGCAGTGGGCAGGACTAGGTGTGGCCAGGTGTTGATTGACAAGCTTGTGAATCAGCAGTGACAATCTGATGGCCACATCCCCTGTAACATCTTCTCATCCCACTGTAGTCAAAGCAGGCACAGCCTACATGAGAATGCCAACTCTGCTGTGAAATTAGGAACCATTGCAGGAAGCTGCATTAGGCTGACATCACTAGCAGGCTCAACTGGTATTTGTGAGTAGAGCTGGGCTCGATGTTCAATGTAAGTTCGACCTGAACATCGGGTGTTCGTTTGTTCATAGAACAAACAAACATATGGGGTGTTAGCAGGATGTCGATGAGCGCCCCATAATGCACTGCAAGATCGCAGTGCATTGAAGGCTGCTGATTGGCCAAAGCCTGCATTTAACCTGTATTCTTTGGCCAATCACAGAGTGATGTACAGTAAGAGCCATGATTGGCAAAAGCCAGGGTACCTTTGGCCAATCATGGCTCAGGTGCTTAGTCCATGCCCCACACTATATAAGGTTGCTTACATGTTGGCTGTGTATAGTGTTTTTGAATGGAGATAGATTAGGCAGGTTAGTTAGTGGATTGAGCGTGCAGTCAGTGTAAAATATATAATACAGTGCAGTCAGTATAGTGTATATAATACAGTACAGAGTATATTGTGCAGTCAGTGTAGTGTATATAGTGCAGTCATTGTAGTGTATATATTGCAGTCAGTGTAGTGTATATAATGCATTGCAGAGTATATTGTGCAGTCAGTGTAGTGTATATAACGCAGTGCAGAGTATATAGTGTAGTCAGTGTAGTGTATATAATGCAGTGCAGTTACATAGTTACATAGTTAGTAAGGTTGAATAAAGACACCAGTCCATCCAGTTCAACCTGAGTGTCTATAATGGTCCCTATCTCTGTACATTGCACACTCACATCAGTCCCTACCCTCAAGGAGCCCACAATCCAAGGTCCCCATTCATATCCTAGGGCCAATTTTGGACAGAAGCCAATTAGCCTACCCGCATGTCTTTGGAGTGTGGGAGAAAACTGGAGTACCCGGAGGAAACCCACGCAGGCACAGGGAGAACATGCAAACTCCAAGCAGGTAGTGTCCTGGTTGGGATTTGAACCAGTAACCCTTCTTACTGCTAGGTGAGAGTGCTACCCACTACACCACTGCCGCCCAGTTAAAGAGGGCTTCCAGATTACGATAAGTCCCCTACGTGCAGACCCTGACAGCCACCAGCCAGGGTTGTCGGGAAGAGGCCCTTGTCTCCATCAACATGAGTACAAGGTGCTTTGGGGGGCCTCTTCCCGACAACCCTGGCCAACCCTTTTTAAAAAAAAATTTCATCTATATTGCTTATATTGCAGGGAGTCAGCAATACATTACAGCTGTGAGCAAGGTTAAATAATTTTTTTTCCTTTAGAAATGTCATTATTGCTGCGGCATGTTCTATACATTGTACTTTACAGGCAGACTAAGGGGACCCCCCCAGGGAATATTTCATTTTTATTGTTTCACTTTAAGCATCATTAAAATCACTGCTCCTTCAAAAAAAATTGTTTGAAAACCTTTTTTTTTTGCATTGATACATGTTCCCTAGGGCAGTACGAGGTCCCCATACACTTTTTTTATGGCAATAACTTGAATATAAGCCTTTAAAATTAGGACTTTTGATTTTTTATGTTCATATCCCATAGACTTTATTAGGTTTTGCACGTTCACTAGAAATTTTTGCTGGTTTGAGGTGTTCTGGTGCAAACAAAACCAGGGGTGTGTTTGGTCCATCCCTATTTGTGAGACTTTTGGGGGACAGAGGGAAACTGAAAGTGCAGATGCACATTTAATTGCATGATGCAGTACATATTTTTTTAATGGGAGGGAAAAGTCCTAATTTAATTATTACTTTTGGCCCCCTCATCCATTTCAGTAGTAGGGGGTTTCAATAGTATAGGGATCTCCCTAGCAAAGAGCTAACTGACAGCTTTAAAGCGGGAGTCCACAGGGACTCCGCATTTTTTTTTTTTTTTTAAAAGCCAGCAGCTACAAATACTGCAGCTGCTGACTTTTAAAATAGTGACACTTACCTGTCGAGCGCGCCCGCGATGTCGGTACCCGAAGCCGATCGCTAGGTCGTCTGTCGGGTCCTGCCGCCGCCATCTTGGGTATGGGAATCAGGAAATGGAGCCTTTCGGCTTCATTTCCCAGTTCCCTACTGCGCATGCGCGAATTGCGCTGCGCAATAAGGACGCTCCCCGCTGCCTCTGGGAGCTGTGTGTTTCCCAGCAGGCAGCGGGGCACTTGCGGGAAGGGGCGGGCACTTGCGGAAAGGGGCGTAAGTTACGCCCCTTTCCGCAGAGAGCTGTCCCGGAAGTGGGTGCAGTTACCTGGATTATCCAGGTAACTGCACCCCCCTCCCCCTGAAAGGTGCCGATTGTGGCACCGGAGGGGGGGAGGGTTCCGATGAGCGGAAGGTCCACTTTAGGGTGGACCTCCGCTTTAAGCGGTTGTGCAAGGGAACAGATGTTAACGCCCTTTGCCATTACAAATCAAGAATCAATAACTCTAGTAGCACCACCATGTCTTTGTAACCAGCACTTACCAGCCTGTTAAGACTGCTTTAAGAATGTTTATGGAATCAGGCTACATGTCTATTAGCTTCTGACAGTGACTGCTTAAACCGCACAGGATTAAAACTGATAAACATTGTATTAAGTAAATACATCTGTTCAAAGAAAATTAAAATAGGTGCTTTATTGTTTACCACCAACAGATTAAAAGAACTTCTGTTTAGATTGTTTATAATTGCATTGTACAATTTTCTTTCTGTGCCAAAGTATATTAGAAAATCATTCATGTTTAGCGCATGACATGTAGAACAAGGTAATGAACTTAATTTAAATATAAATTACTTGTTCGGAGCTAATCTTAAAGTCTGAAAAGTCTGAAGTGTGTGTATGTATTTGTGTGTTTCCAAGGGAGTTATATAGGCCTGTTTTGCAAATTAAAAAGAGTTGTACGGAACAGATGGATTTAGGATCTGGTTCTATAAGTAGTAACATATGATGGGATATTCAGTGACATTTTTAGATGTACAATGTAGGAACAATACCAAATAAGGTCAAAGGTGGAGGTATCAAAGATATCTTGGAAACACAAACAACTTCAACATACTTCCATGCGTATTTTGATGTGTTTTACTTAAACACAAACAAAATGTATTTTGTTTTTCAAAGGTAATGTTATATCATATGGATTTTAATTTGCTAATTGTTGGCTAGCACATATGGTGGATGTGGTAACTGTAGAAGTCCTGTGAAAGCCATTTAAGTTAGACATCTTTCTGAGGTCAAGGAAGATTTATGTCCCTCATTACACTACAGGACACTTTGGGGGTATTTACAAAGAGCCTGCCAGTAATCCAGCTTTGAAAATGGTCATCTTGCAGTTTCTCAGTTCTACTTCACACATCATTTATTTTCTGCCATATTTGTAATTCTCTGTTGTTTAACTCTACAGTACAGTATGTAGTTGAAACACCATGAAATTGAGTGTCAAAGATAAAAGGTGACATTTTTGGCAAGATATGCAGTGAACGATAAATGGTTTGGTTAGGATACAAATTGGAATGTACAAAGTCTGGCTATCCATGTGAAATTTACAAATCCCTGGCAATTTTGTTAGTGATCAGAGGCTTGTAATAATCATAAGATGTATGCTTAGCTATCATGCCCCAATTTACTCCAGTTTACCCAATACATTTTTCTGTGTCAAGGTGTACTGCATTAGGATACAAATTGGAATGTAAAAAGTCTGGGTATCCGCGTGAAATGTACAAAAACCTGGCAGTCTTGTTAGTTAAAAAAATACTTTTTTTTTTAGTGTATGCTCGGCTATCAAGGTCAGATTCACACACATTTATGCAACATGTTTCCCTGTGCTAAGGTGCACTGTGATTGGATACAGATTGCAATGTACAAAGTCTGGTTATTTAAAGTATCTCACAAAAGTGAGTACACCCATCACATTTTTGTAAATATTTTATTATATTTTTTCATGTGACAACACTGAAGAAATAACACTTTGCTACAATGTAAAGTAGTGAATGTACAGCTTGTATAACAGTGTAAATTTGCTGTCCCCTCAAAATAACTCAACACACAGCCATTAATGTCTAAACCGTTGGCAAAAAACAGTGAGTACACCCTTAAGGGAAAATTTCCAAATTGGGCTCAATTAGCCATTTTTCCTTCTCGTGTCATGCGACTCATTGGTGTTACAAGGTCTCTGGTGTGAATGGGAAGCAGGTGTGTTAAATTTGGTGTTATCACTCTCACTCTCTCATACTGGTGACTGGGAATTCAACATGGCACCTCATGGCAAAGAACTTTCTGAGGATCTGAACAAAAGAGTTAATTGAAGGAACCATCAATGCCAACATGTACTGTGACATACTGAAGCAGAGCATGATCAGTATTCCAACATGATAACGACCCCAAACACACCTCCAAGACGACCACTGCCTTGGTAAAGAAGCTGAAGGTAAAGGTGATGGACTGGCCAAGCATGTCTCCAGACCTTAAACCCTATTGAGCATCTCTAGGGCATCCTCAAACGAAAGGTGGAGGAGCGCAAGATCTCTAACATCCACCAGCTCCATGATGTCATCATGGAGGAGTGAAAGAGAACTCCAGTGACAACCTGTGAAGCTCTGGTGAACTCAATTCCCAAGAGGGTTAAGGCAGTGTTGCAAAATAATGGTGGCCACACAAAAATTGACACTTTGGGCCCAATTTGGAAATTTTCGCTATGGGGTGTACTCACTTTTGTTGCCAGCGGTTTAGATATTAATGGCTGTGTGTTGAGTTATTTTGCTGTACACTCACTACTTTACATTGTAGCAAAGTGTAATTTCTTCAGTGTTGTCACATGAAAAGATATAATAAAATATTTACAAAAATGTGAGGGGTGTACTCACTTTTGTGAGATACTGTGTATGAAATGTTCAAAAAACAGCCATCTATGTTAGTTGGAAGAGGCATATATTATTAATTTAGGCCTCTTGCACACAATACTCCTCTTTGAGCTACTTTTTCAGACGTTTTTTTTTTTATGTATTTTTGTGCATATGTGTTTTGTGAATGCCTGGAAGCTTGTTATCAGATTGACAATATCAATGGACAAATCTGTGTGCGTTTGTGTAAATTACTAACTAAAAATGCAGATTTTTTTTTACTGAAGAATTCAGGGCTCTTGTCTACATGCCTGTGTGCATAGGCACATTACATCTATTGGGCTGTATTTTAGCTCAGTAAAAAAAATAAACTGTACTGAGCATTTTTAAGCTGCGGTGTGCAAGAGACCGCACGCTAGGCAATTACGAGCAGATTCACATACATTTATGGGAAGGATCATTACATTAAAGTAGAATCCCAGGCTAGAACTAAATATGGTTAATACAGCTTCCACCCCCCTGTAAAAGAAAGATTCATATACTTACTGTAATTATTCTCAAAGTGCTCCAGTCTGGTCATGTTATCTCCCCAGCGGCTGGCTTCAGGGAAGAGGAGAGAGTACCAACAATGGATGGAATGCCTGGGCGGGGATGTCACCTACATGCTTACTATGGGGCAGACATTGTCCACTGGCCACTGGGAGTAAAACACATGTCCAAACTGGAGCATCCTGCGAATAGGTAAGTATTTGTATCTTTCTTCTACAGGGTAGTTATTATAGTTGTTAGAAGGGGGGGTGGGAGTCATTTTAAGCTTAGTGAGTGCTAAGCTGGAATTTCACTTTAAGGCAGTCTATTAATGTTAAATGAGAATGCAGCAGACCTAAGTGTTCACAAAAACCTATTTGCAACCTTTTTTTTAATATGCCATATAGATGGTGTTTCACATATGTGCTTTGTTATTCACTAAAACACTTGTGCATTGAAGTACATTAGTAAGGTGTTTTGGGTGGCATTCACATACCACAGATCCTGTATTGCAGTAAAACATGTGTTATATTGTGTGTTGCCGTAACATGCAACTGTGAATTCAGCACTTATTTTAAGAACCGGTAAGCTGCAATACATTGCATTATTTGTACAGTAAAATCTTGGATTGCGACTAACTTGGTCTGCGAGTGTTTTACAAGACAAGCACATTTTTTTATAAATTTTAATTTGATAAACAAGCAAGGTCTTGCAAGTAGCTTGGGATCCGACTTGTGAGACTCCACATTTGAAATCCCATTTTGGTCAATGAGAGTTTTCTTAATTAGCACTACTGAAGTCGCTCCGAAAGGTTTCTGTACTAGCGACTTCTATCCGACTTGTGCTCATAGACTTTAAGGAGGATTTGTAAAAACAAAATGCTTATGCTCAAAAAAGCTCAAAGGAGTGCAAAGAAGTTTAATAAAAATGTGCACAAGAGCACAAAAAAGCACAAGCTTCTTCAAGCTCAAATGCCTGTAAAAGCATTTTTTTTTTTTTTTGAGCTGCATACTGCATGACCCCTAAGTCGGATCCTCATCTTAATTGATGTGATTTGGATCCAACATTACAGTAATATTACCCAGGCATTCCCTGAAGTTGCCTTGAAGTCACATTGCTAAAATCTTTTTATATGGACTATAGACTGAAGGACTTAATGGCTGTAGAAGGAATCATCTGAGTTTGCATTATTTTTTATGGGAAAATCTGCTTTGATATACGAGTGCTTTTAATTACAAGTGTAAATTAAGCTTTGGCGCTAAAACCTTTTTTACGTGCACTGTGGATGCCAAAATTATGTATATGTGTGTGGTGATCTATTATCTCTGCTGATGATCTAAATAATTGATGTGAACTAATGTGGAAATCTCCTAAAATCCACTATATACGTGATATCTACCAAAATACGTGTTGGTATATCTAAGTAGATATTAAAATAAAATTGAGAAAGGAAAAAAAGGAAAAATGAAGAAAAAATGTGTGTCTGTTGACTTGCAACTCAGAAATGCACATGTATTGCACGAAAATAGTGAATAAATCGCATGAAAATAAACAATTAAAATTAATACATATGTGCTTAGTAAAGAAATCATATGCAAACCATAAACCAATATCTATAAATTATGCTCTATGTTCAGAATCCTCAAAAGTGACAGTCCAAAGCGCTTGTAAAAGTACCAAGAAAAAATAACAAAAAAATCTTTCAATGTCCAACGGAAATTTTTTTCAAAGTCGCATCATTCAGTTGCTGAAAAACGCATGGAATTTTTGTCAAGTGAGGGGAATAGAGCAAGGTGACTAGTGCAGAAGGGTTAAAGTCATTCCTCTCCGGTGCGCCATTCTGTGTTAGGAAAAAGATATATATATGCGCTCACCAGACCAAAAACCCTCAATGGGTTAACCGAGCAGTCACAGTATGAGCCACTGTGCAGCTTTCCTTGGGCTCTGCTTCTGCTATGCTGGGGGAATGCTTTGCACTTTTCCTTCCACAGGTAGTCCGTTTAGCAAATACACATAGGAGGAAACAGAAGTACAACCATAGTGCAATACTGTTTTTGAACGATTTATTTGTTTAAAAGTCAGGTTACTCACAATATCCAGTAAAAACAGATTGCCTTAATAGTAACTGCGCCAGCGTTGCTGCTTGTATACCAATATGAGGTGCACGTCCTAGGCCACGCCCTACGCGTTTCGTCAGAGCGACGTCATCTGAAGCGGCCATGTTGGTGCACCCTCACGTTTATGTAGGGTGCAGTGCTCTTCTGCGCTTGCGCGATGTATTAGCGCCATTTTAACTGTGGGAATGCCCTACCAGAGCCGCTATATGTCTATTACGTACTGTATGCTCCCTTATAACAGCACAAACATAGAAAAAAACTTTTTAGTTATTGCGGACACGGGATATAATATATTGTTAAACTATGGAGCATGCTGTATATTCCCTTATGCCAGCACAAATGTAAGAAACATTTTAACTATTGCGGACTCAGGGCATGGTGAATTGTTAAGCTATAGAGCGCTGCAATCCACATGTTAAATTCCGGTATACAATGAGAAAATTGACAACAACTATGCTCAGATATAATTAATAAAATGTATATAGAAAATATATATAAAAAATATAAGAAATGTACATAAAAAGCTATATAAACAATACGTTACTAAAAATGGTAATGCCTTAACCGACTACCTTATGCATATGACCCCTGCAGATCTTCTAGAGTACAGGGTTCTATCTGTATTTTTAAATGCAAATTATAATTACAATTGCTAAAAATTAAAACAAAAATTAAATCAGACCATATAATCACTTCCCTAGTAAGTGAATGTGCTCCGGGAGAAAGAAAATAAAATAAAATAAAATATATATCAAGAAACACTGGCCTATCCTGAAAGCTGATTGTACACTCAAAGATATTCTACCAAAAAAAACACTGTTTATTTACAGAAGGGCACCCACACTGAGAAACAAACTAGTTAAAAATACTATTGATCCCCCAAGACAAATAAAAGTAGCGGGTAACTTAAAAGGTTTTTTCAAATGTGGCAAATGCCTCCCTTGCAAAAACAGCAAAAGAACGGAAAAGAAGAGAACCACCTTCCAGTCATCCTCAAACAAAAGAGAATATAGAATAAATTAGCTCATTACATGCAAAAGCACCCATGTCACCTACATTATAGAGTGTCCCTGTTCCAAACAATATGTAGGGCGAACCACGAGGGAACTCCAAACCAGAATCGGAGAACATATTAGGAACATCAAAAAAGGGTATCCCAAACACAGTGTCTCCAGACACTTTAGGGATTTCCACAATCGTGACCCAGGACAGATGGTGTTTTACGGTATTGACAAAATAAGGGCCCACTGGAGAGGAGAGGACAAAACAATCAAAATATCCAAAAACGAGACCAAATGGATATATGACTTAGATACCCTCCAACCACAGGGAATGAATGTGGAGCTGGATTTGAATTGTTTTCTGACCAATTTTTAAAACTCCCCCAGTCTCAGTTCTAGAATATACATTACTTACCTAAGGTAGGACCGTTTATACCCATAAAATCATAGCATAACATTCGACCCGTAACTAAGTAGGTTTCTCCCAATAAGTTGTGGCATCACAGTAAAAAGATCCACCTAAAAGCTCTGGCCCCTAAAAGAGGGTGCATATACATTATGTGACCCAAATCTGAGGTTATACATATATGTCCTCAAATGAGAACAGTACACATTTATATGTGTATACAAGACTTGAGTTCATTATTTCCGAACGAGGCATATATACGTATACACTGGCCTTCGTTTTATATTTATTCTTATTGTCATTTTCCTTTTACTTTATACTTATTTTTATTTTCATTATTCCCTAAAAAAATGAAAAGATACCGGTACTTCTTCATAACATACTTCCTTTAGGAATTTAATCTCACCTGTAATTACCCTTCATATCCATTGAACTGAGTTAACTGATTGATGTAAGGATGTGCAGATATAGATGCATATATATGTATACATACATCCATGTTTCCAGTTTGTCTCATTCATTTCCCCCTTCTTTTCTCTCCTTTTTATTTTATTTTATTTTATTTCTCCCGGAGCACATTCACTTACTAGGGAAGTGATTATATGGTCTGATTTAATTTTTGTTTTAATTTTTAGCAATTGTAATTATAATTTGCATTTAAAAATACAGATAGAACCCTGTACTCTAGAAGATCTGCAGGGGTCATATGCATAAGGTAGTCGGTTAAGGCATTACCATTTTTAGTAACGTATTGTTTATATAGCTTTTTATGTACATTTCTTATATTTTTTATATATATTTTCTATATACATTTTATTAATTATATCTGAGCATAGTTGTTGTCAATTTTCTCATTGTATACCGGAATTTAACATGTGGATTGCAGCGCTCTATAGCTTAACAATTCACCATGCCCTGAGTCCGCAATAGTTAAAATGTTTCTTACATTTGTGCTGGCATAAGGGAATATACAGCATGCTCCATAGTTTAACAATATATTATATCCCGTGTCCGCAATAACTAAAAAGTTTTTTTCTATGTTTGTGCTGTTATAAGGGAGCATACAGTACGTAATAGACATACAGCGGCTCTGGTAGGGCATTCCCACAGTTAAAATGGCGCTAATACATCGCGCAAGCGCAGAAGAGCACTGCACCCTACATAAACGTGAGGGTGCACCAACATGGCCGCTCCAGATGACGTCGCTCTGACGAAACGCGTAGGGCGTGGCCTAGGACGTGCACCTCATATTGGTATACAAGCAGCAACGCTGGCGCAGTTACTATTAAGGCGATCTGTTTTTACTGGATATTGTGAGTAACCTGACTTTTAAACAAATAAATCGTTCAAAAACAGTATTGCACTATGGTTGTACTTCTGTTTTCTCCTATGTGTATTTGCTAAACGGACTACCTGTGGAAGGAAAAGTGCAAAGCATTCCCCCAGCATAGCAGAAGCAGAGCCCAAGGAAAGCTGCACAGTGGCTCATACTGTGACTGCTCGGTTAACCCATTGAGGGTTTTTGGTCTGGTGAGCGCATATATATATCTTTTTCCTAACACAGAGTGGCGCACCGGAGAGGAATGACTTTAACCCTTCTGCACTAGTCACCTTGCTCTATCCCCCTCACTTGACAAAAATTCCATGCGTTTTTCAGCAACTGAATGATGCGACTTTGAAAAAAATTTCCGTTGGACATTGAAAGATTTTTTTGTTATTTTTTCTTGGTACTTTTACAAGCGCTTTGGACTGTCACTTTTGAGGATTCTGAACATAGAGCATAATTTATAGATATTGGTTTATGGTTTGCATATGATTTCTTTACTAAGCACATATGTATTAATTTTAATTGTTTATTTTCATGCGATTTATTCACTATTTTCGTGCAATACATGTGCATTTCTGAGTTGCAAGTCAACAGACACACATTTTTTCTTCATTTTTCCTTTTTTTCCTTTCTCAATTTTATTTTAATATCTACTTAGATATACCAACACGTATTTTGGTAGATATCACGTATATAGTGGATTTTAGGAGATTTCCACATTAGTTCACATCAATTATTTAGATCATCAGCAGAGATAATAGATCACCACACACATATACATAATTTTGGCACCCACAGTGCACGTTAAAAAAGGTTTTAGCGCCAAAGCTTAATTTACACTTCAGTTTTCTAGCCTACTCCTATATTTAGGGGCAGGTTTCAAGCACAGGCAGCTTCAACCTCTGGAGTTCATCTCACCATTATTAGTTTCATTCACTTCATATAATTGAATTTTACTTGATTTCACTTGATTTTATAGTTTTTTTTCTTGACCCGTGTAGGGAATAGGTAGAATTTGTCCATAGCGCAATCTTATTTATTTTATTGCTTTTAATTACAAGCATGTTTCTGGAACTAATTATGCTCGCAGTCCAAGGTTTTACTTTATTTGGGTTTAGAAATATTTCATTACATCTTAGGCCTCATGCACACGAGACGCTGTTAAACGCGTGTTCAGAGGCAGTTGGACACTTTTTCCAACTGCCCCTGAACTCATTCAATGTTATCCTATGTGTCCATGTACACAGTCTCGTTTTTTGCCGTTTTTATGCAGTTGCATTTAACCTCGTTTTTCCAGAAGCAAAAAAATGGGTTCAGACGCAAAAATGTCCATGTTTCAGATGCAAAACACGACTAAATGCGGCACCCGCGTTTAGCCGCGTTTGCGTTTATAATGGAACCCAATTTTTTGGACCTGAAAACTCAGAAACATGATGGAAAACCATAGAAAACAATAAAAAAAGTTTAAAAAAATGTAATTACTTTATATAATTCATAGAGCGTATTTACATTGTGATACAATCCCATAAAATCTCTAGTGTTTCCAGTAGCTTGGACAATGAGAAATACCTCCACTTCTTTGCCCCAAATCCTCATCCAATTTCTAATCTAATCAGTGACTCCACCTAGTCTGGCCAAACCATAGCATTGTCTTTTTTTTCACATAGAAAAACCTGCATACCAGTGTCTGGTCAGCCCCAACCCCCCACCATGTTTCCATATTGAACACCCATCCTTCATGAAACTGAAACTTTTTTCCACAAGCCACCCCCCTTCCCCCAAGCTAGGCTTGTCCACACCTTGGATTGTGATTAGCAAATTGATCATCTTGGAATACACATCTCTGAAAATGACTTCCGATTTAACCCAAAACCAATTAATTGAAGTAATTCAGAATCACATGCAATTATGGGACAAATCCCATATGGCAGAAATAGTTAAAAAAAACATGCTTTGAGAGCTTTGGGAGGGTCTACATGATGTTATCTTTATAAACGCTTATAAACGCAAACACAGCTAAACACGGCATGCAAACGCGGCAAAACTGGCGTTTCTAAACGCGCATTTCAGCTTTTGTTGAGCAAAGTTTTCACCGGCTTCTCCTGTGCATGAAGCCTTACTATATTAATGGTCGCTAAATCTTTAGTAAATTGCCCCACAATAAATAATTTGGATGCAGAAAGACTTGCTTTGGGCTTTCGATTTTTTTTTTGTAACCTTTCCATTAGGAATCTGTTCTGCTTTGTTCAGTGATATTTTAACACTGTGAATACCATTAAAGGTTCTAAAGGTAGCACTTGGAAATTACTGGTAAAAAATACCTTTTTGTGTCAACAGCCATAGTTGACTCACTGTCAAATATCTTTGCATACAGCATAAAGCAAAGTTTTTCCTGCATATACTTCTCTACTTTATTAGAGTTAATTCAATATATAATATACTGATACATATGGTTATTATTAGTGTAATATTTGCTTAGCTCAACCTCCAAGTTGAAGTATAGCCTATAAATTAGTTCTATAAATTTCCTCAGCAGGGACTGCTTATTTTTTCTTTATCCTTAATAACACTAACTTAGCTTTACCCAGTATGTACAGCTCAGTGTAAGGACTGGGTGTGCGTGCACATTCACTGCAAATTGTAACAGTATATGTGGAGAATAAAAACAGCTCTTTTTATTATTAATTGGATGGTATATTTTCTCTAATATTAATCAGGTGAGCTCCATTTACAAGGGATAAAAGCCTCTGGCTATTGGACAATTTATATTAGCTGCTCACACATGTAGCAAATATTCAAATAAAATATTCACTGTTCAAGGAGCTAAAATTACTATTCTTACAGAGAAGTTTCCAAGTCAATATTTTATATATATACATTGAGGAGAAAAAGTATTTGATCCCCTGCTGATCTTTTACATTTACCCACTGACAAAGAAATGATCATTCTACAATTTTAATGGTAGGTTTATTTTAACAGTGAGAGACAGAATAACAACAAAAAAAATCCGGAAAGACGCATTGCAAAAAAGTTATAAATTAATTTGCATTTTAATGAGTGATATACTGTAAGTATTTGACCCCTTCTCAAAACATGACTTAGTACTTGGTGGCAAAACCCTTGTTGGCAATCACAAAGGTCAGACATTCCTTGCAGTTGGCCACCAGGTTTGCACCAATCTCAGAAGGGATTTTGTCCCACTCCTCTTTGCAGATCCTCTCCAAGTCATTAAGGTTTTGAGGCTGATGTTTGGTAACTCAAACCTTCAGATCCCTCCACATATTTTCTATGGGAATACGGTCTGGAGACTGGCTAGGCTACTCCGGGAACTTAATATGCTTCTTCTTGAGACACTCCTTTGTTGCCTTGGCCATGTGTTTTGGGTCATTGTTATGCTAGAATACCCATCCATGACCCATTTTCAATGCCCTGGCAAAAGGAAGGAGGTTCTCACCCAAGGTTTGACGGTACACGGCCCTGTCCATAGTCCACTTGATGCAGTGAAGTTATCCTGTCCCCTTAGCAACCCCCCCCCCCCCTCCCCAAAGCATAGTGTTTTCACCTCCATGTTTGATGGTGGGGTGGTGTTCTTGGGGTCATAGGCAGCATTCCTCCTCCTCCTCCAAACACGGCAAGTTGAGTTGATGCCAAAGAGCTAAATTTTGGTCTCATCTGGTCACAAAACTTTCACACAGTTATCTGAATCATGTGCTTTCTTGAGCAAGGGAAGGCTGATTCCTCATCATTCTTATGATCATTGAAACTCCACAATGTGAGATCTTGCATGGAGCCCCAGACTGATTGAGATTGCCAGTTGTTTTGTGTTTCTTCCATTCGCCAATAATCGCAACTGGTAACAGTAACAACTGTTGTCACCCTCTCACCAAGCTGCTTGGCGATGGTCTTGTAGCTTCCAGCCTTGTGTAGGTCTACAATTTTGTCCCTGACATCTTTGGACAGCTTTTTGGTCTTGGCCACAGTGGAGAGATTGGAATCTAATTGATTGATTGCTTCTGTGGACAGGTGTCTTTTATACAGGTAACAAGCTTGGGATTAGGAGAACCTCCCTGGCGTTATTTCCAAGTCTGGCTCAGGGTAGAATTTCAGAACCAAAAGCAGTAACCCCGAGCCAGGATCGCATTGCAGGATCTAGGAAGAGCTTACTTACCTTATCCCCTGGATCCAGCAATGTCTCCCTGCAGTGTGAGTGGCTCATCCTCCACTCGATTCATCACGGAGCCAGTCTCCATTCCCTGCGAGCGTTGCGACGCACGGGGACGGAGAACGGGGCCAAATTCAAAAAGTGAAACACACACTATACATACAGTATAATGTAATCTTACAGATTACATAACTGTATAAAATTATTTTACATCCCTTTTGTCCCTAGTGGTTTGTCCAGTGCCCTGCATGCAGTTTTATATTATAAAAACTGTTCTTTCTGCCTGGAAACTGGAGATTGTCCATAGCAACCAAAACCATCCCTTTACATCAAAAGTGGTTTCAGACCAGCTAGAAAACAGTGATAATAAATTAGAATCACTCACAGAATTGAGCGATAGTGATTTGTGGGGAGATCCGTCATCAAACACTGAAAAGTAATAACAGCGACAATTCTGCAACTGAGCAAATTTCAGTGTTTTTGATTTGATTACATTATTGAATATTTGGTATAATTATTTATAGTTATTTATTATATTATAATTTATCATTTCCTTTTTCAAACTGTATCATACCCAGGATGTCTACTAGACTGGTTTGGACAGATTTAAGTGAGTTTTACAAGCCTACAATTTAAAAGCCAAATTTCCATGCAAAATAATGGTACACCTTTTAGCACCAAAAATCTGAAATAATCATACCGCCAGGGAGGTTAAGAGAGTGCTCCTAATCACAACTCATTACCTGTATAGAAGACACCTGGGAGCCAGAAATCTTGCTGATTGATATGGGATCAAATACTTATTTCACTCATTAAAATGCAAATACATTTATAACGTTTTTGAAATGCATTTTTCTGGATATTTTTGTTGTTATTCTGTCTCTTGCTGTTAAAATAAACCCACCATTAAAATTATAGACTGATCATTTCTTTGTCAGTGGGCACATGTATAAAATCAGCAGGGGATCAAATACTTTTTTCCCTCACTGTATATATATATATATATATACTTTTTTTTTTTTTTTTACTTTGTAACTCTAGCTAAGACCTTACTGTTAAATAGAACAGGGGGAGAGTTGAACCCCATTAGGTATTTTGTTCTATTTGTCTTGTTGAGGAGAATGTCAGTGGACATCTCTCCAAAGTAAAGATGATTCCCCTCTTATTGTGGGTAATGCATGGCTCGTCCATCCACCAATACACATATACACTAGACCTAAACACACCTGTGCTTCAGTCTACCACAACAATTAGATGTGTATCTTTTGTGCATTCTGGTGTGCTATGTTGTCAGAAGTCATATTAGTGTATTTTTTTTTATCTGTTGAGGAACACTGAGAGCCCATTCAAACTGAATGGACTGTTGTGACACAACTTGCCTCAACGCACAAAAAATGCTTTTGTTAAAGAATGGATTCCAGCATGGACTAAAGCAGCCACTAGCAATAATTGCAAGTGAACCTGGCAAACTGGTTGTACTCAAGTTGATCGAGCGATTCCTGCTGAACCGGCAAAGATTCAAACTGTCTATGGCCGGACTTAGACAGTTGTCACCTAAACTGGATACTCTTAGTATTCTTCACACTTAAAGCACCATTTTTGGCCACCAAACTGTTCTTTGGTAAATACCTATAAACTTCAGGTCATATCTAGTATCCTTGTTTTCCTTCAAAGCTGTGTGCACTCCCCCAAAAAATGCAATGCGCACACCTAAGAGTGTACAGTGCTCATCTAAATGTATCCTTCTTTCTTCATATTTTCCAATTTAATTTGGACCTCCTGAAGCAAAGAAGTGTCTAATGCACAATATTCTGTTGCTTTCACATGAATGGCTTGTGCAATGCTCATAACATAATGTTTTTCTAATACGTCACATTATAGAACATGGATCATTCAACCCCTCAGTCTTTTCAAAAGTTCTTGGATTTGACTGCCTGCAGAATCTTTGTTTATGGGGCACGCGTGGGGAAGATTTTAAGCAACATATGAATTTATTAACAGTTTGTGCATTTGATGAGTGCTGTGATCTATGACATTTAACTTAGAAGAAAATGAGATCTTGGTTTTGCTTTGAAAAGAAAATGTCATCTTGATACCAACTATGAAACATGTGATGCCTCTCCAAGATTCAGCTGTTTCTGCTGTTTTCTTATTATTTCCGCTGCGCTTCAAAGCCACGCTGAGTACCTCATGAGGACTTTGATATTAAAAATCACTTGCTTTAAAGCTTTGTATGTCTCTTGTGGGCTATAGTATGGTTACCATGAGGAGATCCAGATTTGTAATCCTAATTAAAATAGTGTTCTTAGTGAATTCCAGATAAAAGCGTAACCTTTTGACCATTCTTCCTTTACTGTTAAGTAGTATTTGACTGCTTTGAATATAATAAATGTATACCATAGATTCTATAGAATGGTTTTTGTAACTCATAGTCCATTGCGAATAGGTTTATACCATAAGCAGAGCACTGTCCTCACATTAAACATATTCATGAATATTCGTTTTGTGGTTTAATACATTTTTCTGTTGGTGTTTATGCAAATTACATGACTGCCTTCAATGTTGTTCCCGTTATCTTAAGCTTGGTTTAGTTGGAGGGAAGCGGCAATGCGTACAAATTACCTTCCTGGGATGTGTGACAGCTACAACAACCATTTTCATGAACAGTAGTAGCACCTGGACTGACATAGCCCTTGCCATGTTCCTTGGTTTACACAATTCTAACCATTTCCGTTTTTCAAAGGATGGATGAGCTGGTCTTTCACTCAATAGTGCTAAAATCTTGGAGGGCGGGACATCATATCAGGTGTCCTGAGGAATGGATACCAATGTAAACGGCCAGAGTAAAAGGGCCAACTCAGTAGCTATGTTTTAGTTCAGTCTCCACATCAGCAGGTGCTCCATCAGAATCGGCGACCCGTCAGATTAGGTAACGGAAGTGACGTTCCGTCAGCTGTGCAAACGTCCATCGCTACCGGGTTTGCTCATCTGACAGAACACCTGCAGTCAGAAGAAGTAGCAGTGGACATCTTAGTATACCCAGCTACATCTTGAATTTCACGGTCATTTTAGCAATAATGTATATAAATAAATATAGTATATTGACATCTGTGATGCCGTTTGGATGTTACATTTTGAAACAAGCCATACACCAGCAGTACAGAAGGTGGTAGAGGCCATGTTGGTACACCCCACACTGTTCAACGCTAAACCATTAGGCTTTCAAAATGTAACATCCAAAGAGCATCACAGATGTCAATGCATTTTTTAGAAAAAATCTTTATTTGATATAGGCCGCTCTGTGCAGAAGGGGAAGAATCCTCTGCTTCCATAGCCACTTTGTAGATGGTGAGATAAAGTAGTCTCATAGAAAACACTTCTATTTTATGTTCATACCACAGTGCCAGATTTCATTAGCAGATGGCCCTGGAAAAGTCTAGTACACAGAAAGATCTTAAACAATCGGTATTTTACCATTCCATTTTTGTAGGGATTCAATGGAAAAGGAATGTCATCAGTGGTGTGGCATGCGCTCCTTTTAACAATACTAGCAGCTGTCTGCTATTAAAGTCTGGATTTTATCTGTTACCCGCACACAGCATATTAGGGGTTGCTTTACTAAAACTGGAGAGTGCAAAATCTGGTGTAGCTATGCATGGTAGCCAATCAACTTTTAACTTCAGCTTGTTCAATTAAGCTTTGGCAAATAAAAACCCTGAAGCTGATTAGTTTCTATGCAGAGCTGCACCAGATTTTGTATTCTCTATTTTTAGTAAATCCACTCCATTGCATTATAAAAATATTCCAAGCATAAAATCATGATGTTTTTTGCACTCGAGGAGCTGCAAGTAGTGCGCATAGCCAACCATAAAACAGAATGGCTGCATGCAGCAGCAGTATTCGGGTGAACGCCTATACTGTTTTTTTTCCCTTCCCTCCCTTTCTTTAACGATTCCTTTCTTTTCCCCTTCCTTTTCTTCTATCCTCCTCTTTTAGCTTTGTCCCTCCCTTCCTCTCTACCCTTTCTCCTTTTCCCTTTCTCCTCCGCTCTTTCCTTCTCTTCCCCTTATGGTTTTTCAGCTTTTTCGTGATTTATCCTTATACACTGTATATTATGCACCATAGGACTATAGTCCTGTTGTATACACTGCATGTTATACAAAATTTACCGAAGCCCCTTTCACACTGGGGCAGTGGGTGTGTCTGCGGTAAAATGCCTCTATTTTTAGCGGCGTGTTACTGTCAATTTTACCCCCCCTGCTAACGGACAAGAAAGGGTTAAAACCACCGCAAAGCGCTGCTGCAGTATATCCGCGCTGGCCCATTGATTTCAATGGGCAGGAGCGGTTTAGGAGTGGTGTATACACGGCTCCTTTACAGCTCCAAAGATTCTGCTAGCAGGACTTTTTTTAGCGTACTGCCAGCGCACCACTCCAGTGTAAAAGCCCTCGGGGCTTTCACATTGGAGAACACAGCAACAGCTATAGCGTTATATAGCGTTGTATCGCCTGCAATGCACCCAAGTGTAAAAGGGGTCTAAGTCTCAACATGTTTTTTTTTACATAGTATATTATACATAGGAAGATGATAAGTCACAATGTGTTCTGCATACATAGTATGTCACACATTGGAGGACTATTAGTCCCATCATGTTTATATTTTATATACCAAAGGACTACAAGTCCTAGTATGTACTATATATTATATACAGGGGGGGCAGGGCCGTAATTAGAAATCACTGGGCCCCATAGCAAAATGTTGTATGGCCCCCCACACCCAGGGGCAGATCCAGATTCTAGTCTCGGGAGGGGCACTGATAGAAAATACTTTTATGGGGGGCCAATTTAATGGGGCAATGGCTGATGTTGGAACTTCAATTATCACGGCACCATTTGTGTTATAGTGTCAGGATGATTGAAACACATTATTTATATTATTACATTGTTATAGAAAATTAAATAGTTCAACTCACCATAATGCAGAATCAGTGGGAGCCCTGAGTGTGTCACCTGCCACCAGATGCAGATTGTCACTTGTCACAAGTTGCAGATTGTCCACCTGCCACACATTGCGGATTGTCCACTTGTCACGTCACCTGTAACACATTGCAAATCGTCCGCTTTCCATGTCACCTGCCACCCATTGTGGATTGTTCACTTGCCACGTCACCTGCCACACATTGCGGATTTTCCACTTGCCATGTGACCTGCCACCCATTGCGTATTGTCCACTTGCCACGTCACCTGCCACACATTGCGGATTTTCCACTTGCCATGTGACCTGCCACCCATTGCGGATTGTCCACTTGCCACATCACTTGCCACTCATTTCAGATTGTCCACTTGCCACAAGTTGCAGATTGTCACTTGCCACACATTGCAAATTGTCCACTTGCCATGTCACCTGCCACACATTGTGGATTGTCCACTTGCCACATCACCTGACACACATTGTGGATTGTCCATTTGCCACGTCACCTGCCACCCATTGCGGTTTGTCCACTTGCCACGTGACCTGCCACACATTGCGGATCGTCCACTTGCCACGTGACCTGTCACACATTGCGGATTGTCCACTTGCCACGTCACCTGCCACCCATTGCAGATTGTCCATTTGCCACGTCACCTGCCACACATTGCGGATTGTCCACTTGCCACGTCACCTGCCACCCATTGTGGATTGTCCATTTGCCACGTTACCTGCCACAAGTTTCAGATTGTCCCCTTGCCACATCACCTGCTACACATTGCGGATTGTCCACTTGCCACGTCACCTGCCACACATTGCAGATTGTCCACTTGCCACGTCACCTGCCACAAGTTTCAGATTGTCCCCTTGCCACGTCACCTGCCACACATTGCAGATTGTCCACTTGCCACGTCACCTGCCACAAGTTTCAGATTGTCCCCTTGCCACGTCACCTGCTACACATTGCGGATTGTCCACTTGCCACGTCACCTGCCACAAATTGCGAATTGTCACTTTCCTGCTAAGGTGGGGAATGGGATTGTCACTCTGTTTGCCAGTCTGAGTCAGGCAGCAGAGAGATGATGTAATCTCTCTGCTGCCTGCACAGTGAGTGAGGGCAGAGCTGGCAGTTTGCAGGGCGGGGAGAGATGATGTCATCTCTCTGCCCCGCCACCCGCTGATTGGCCACCCACTAAGCCTCCCCACTGGCAGCTTCACCGACAACCCCCCGCCGCCGCCGAGTCACCTGGCTGTGTCCGCTCGTACAGTCAGTGTGACTGTATGAGCGCCGAGCGGACAGGCAGCTCGGCGGCTCACCCGCCGCCCGCTCACCGGGCCCTCCTCAGCTGCGGGCCCTATCGCTATGGCGGTAGTTCTGCCACTGGGGGGGGGGATCACAAGACTGAGCATGCCCTGTATACACTGTATATCATTCACCAGTGGACTTAAGATCCCAGCTTGACCAATATACATTGTATATTATAAATAAGAAGACTACAAGTCCCAACATGTTATATCATAAGTGTATATTATACCCCTCATTGTCTTTTTATTGATTTTTCTTATAGTAATGAAACCCCGACATATGTTTTATCTAATTGATTTTAAACTATCTGCAATAAGTCTTTTCTTTAGTAGGTATTTTGGCTTTACAATTTGTTATACTTGTCTGAACGCCAATGCTATTTTGCATTTCTGTTTACTAATATGTGAGCATATGAATCTGGAGATTACATCGTATGTACCTGTGTGGGTAAATGCCAGTGCATAAAAACATTGGCATACTGTATATATGCAGTATGTGAGTATATCCACATATAGCCGTTCACCCCTATGGGCAGCTGTATGTGCGGCTTGCCTCCCCAACCATGGAAAACTGCCAGATTGTTATGCCAGACCCTATTTGAACCTCCACGGTCCATGTCATTGAAGTGTAAATGTCACCCAATAGTAATTACACTGTGTATATTTACGTCTTTATTACCGGCTCCTCCTTACCTCTACAATTAAGCCCAGTTTTGGGGAAAAACCTGTATGAGGATCCAGGCAGAGATTCTCTGTTCATGTTCTCTAGATGAATAAGGTTACCCATGTTTTATTTTATATGCAGTGCAGTCATTTTTTTCCTTTGGGTGTGTGTGTGCGTGAGCATAGGAAAAGTTCCTTCTGGTGCGCAGTACTCAACCAGTAACCAAATCCAAGGCTTTGGAGCAGCATGCCCCACACTTTTGCCAAAAAAATAACAGCCAAGAACAAAAGACAAACTAAAAATTGTAGCGTCCTCTTGTCGGTAGTTGGGGAGAATCACCTTCTTACATTAGTAGTCAGTTATGAAATGGCCCCTGACAGTGGCAGTTAGTGGAGCAATGCCCCCTTACATTGGTAGTCAGTTGAGGAAACTCCCCCTTTCAGTAGAATCAGTGAAAAAATGTCTCTGTTTATTAACAGTCAGTGGAGAAATGCCTGCTTACATTGGTGGGAGGTGGAGAAATGCCCCTTTACATTGGAGGCCAATGAGAAATTGCTCCCCTACATTGTTGGTCATTACATGTGGGAGAACACTGTCACTTCCCATTTCTTAAAGTGGTTTTAAAGCCTGAAGGTTTTTTTACCTTAATCCGCTGCTCCCCCTCCCCCCGCCTCCCTCATACTTACCTGGACCCGATCTCTATCCAGCATGGCTCCCTCAGTTCTCTCCTCATTGGATAGGGAGGCAGCAGCGGGAGCCATTTGGTTATGCTGCTGTCAGTCAGTGAGAAGGGAGCAGGGGGCGGGGCTGAGCCACACTTTGTGTGTCAATGGACACATAGAGCCGACTTGAGAGTGAGCATGCAAAAGTGCATGGGGGAGGAGCGGACAGTGGGGGCAAGAGACCTGAAAAGAGGAGTATTGGGGCTGCTCTGTGCA
This sequence comes from Lithobates pipiens, assembly GCF_037356315.1. Taxonomy (NCBI): domain Eukaryota; kingdom Metazoa; phylum Chordata; class Amphibia; order Anura; family Ranidae; genus Lithobates; species Lithobates pipiens. Next base: position 33,052,869 of record NW_027507790.1, on the reverse strand, counting down.
AAGCTATAGCACAGAGCAGGTAAGTATTACATGTTTGCTATTTAATAAAAATAAAATGTGATGCTTTACAATTACTTTAAGACACCCCTAGCAACCTCTGAAGGAATCAAGTTGAGAAAGCCTGGTCCAGAGAAAATGTTTCTCATCAAGTTTTTATCAAGGTACTTCTAGAACTACAGCATTCTAAGATTTCGTTTTTTACTTGCAATACAACGTTTTATAAGTTGGACACAAGTATCACATAAGATTCTACGATAATTGCAAGATTTGATTTAGCAAGGATTGGGGAATGGAAAGCAGGAAATAAACCTTTGTAAAAATGAAATACACATAGCAATTGAATAAACAGGATAATAAACATTATTCTGGAAGAACATTTTATGAGAACCATTTGTTGAACACAGAAAATGCACTGCAGTTTCTCTTGCTGAGCAAAATATTAGTCATAAGAAAATGCAGAACCACTATAAACAATGAGAGTCACAAGACAATAGTTACTAATAGTGCTTACCCTGAATCCACATGCCCACATTGTTTCAGTATGCTGTCCTCCACATCTGGATCTCCATGCAATTCATGCCTTTGACTGTTCCTGTGTTCATTGTTTTCTTAAATAAGAAGTGATGCCAGTATTAGATATGGTTGTCTACTCCAGCAGAATACATCATCCGCATGTGCGCCTTAGAAATTACCGTGCACTTTCATTACAGAATTGTTCTGCATAAATGTCAAACTCCAAGGGAAATAGTCTAAACATATTATTAAGCACGAAACAATGGTAAAAATATGTTCAGAGTTGGGGATCAGAGTCATTTTTCATTATTATTGTGAATTACTCTTCTTGTTGTAAAACGAAAACTGCACAATTTGCCCAGCATAAGCCTGTAAATAAAATAATTGGAATTTCACATTGTTATCGTTGTATTTTTACCTGTAGTATATTGTGGTATTGGCAGATGCCATTTTTTCTGTATAATGCCTGTGTCCATTCTGAGATTTGCTGCATCTACTGTGTGTTAAGCAGGTTTGGAACCGCATTTTAAAAATTTTCCCCCAATTCCTTGTACAAAATTTACTTTTTAAGTCATGGTTTTTACACAGATGAATAATCATGCATGGGATATTTTCTGCTATTTTATCTCTAACCTGACCAATAATTGGGCTTCATACACTATTTTGTCAAAAGTATTGGAACACCTGCCTTTACACGCGCATGAACTTTAATGGCATTCCAGTCTTAGTCCGTAGAGTTTAATATTGCATTGGCCCACCCTTTGCAGCTATAATAGCTTCAACTCTTCTTGGAAGGCTGTTCATGAGGTTTAAGAGTGTGTCTATATGAATTTTTTACCATTTTCTCAGACGTGAATTTGTGAGGTCAGGCACTGATGTTGGACGAGGAGTCCTGGCTTGCAGTCTCTGCTCTAATTCATGCCAAAGGTCTTCTATTGTGTTGAGGTCAGGACTCAGTAAAGTTCCTCCACCCCAAATTCACTCATCCATGTCTTCATGGACCTTGCTTTGTGCACTGGTGCGCAGTCATGTTGGAACAAGAAGGGCCATCTCCAAACTGTTCCCACAAAGTTGGTAACATGAAATTTTCCAAAATGTCTTGGTATGCTGATGCCTTCACTGGAACTAAGGGGCCATTTCTAACCCCTAAATAACAAACCCACACCATAACCCCCAAAGCAAGGTCCATAAAGACATGGATGATTGAGTTTAGGGTGGAGGAACTTGATTGGCCTGCATAGAGTCCTGGCCTTAACCCGATAGAATGCCTTTTGGATGCATTAAAGTGGAGACTGCGAGCAAGGCCTTCTCATTCAACATCAGTGCCTGACCTCACAAATGCACTCCTGGAAGAATGGTCAAACATTCCCAATAGACACACTCCTACACCTTGTGGACAGCCTTCCCAGAAGAGTTGAAGCTAGTATAGCTGCAAGGGATGGGCCAACTCTATATTGAACCCTACAGACTAAGACTGGGATGCTGTTAAAGTTCATGTGCGTCAATACTTTTGACAATATAGTGTATGTTAGAATTGGTTGTAAAGAAAAGGTCTGTTTTACCAAGGGCAACCATTTGGGCTCTCGCTTGGTATATATATTTACCAGCCCTTAATATAGAAATTACAAATTCAATTTAAAGGGTTAGGGAAAGAATACAATTCTCCTTTTACAGGCATTAGATAAATGAACTCTGCTAAATTAGGTGGTCTTAAAGTGTTGCGATACCTGATGAAATACAGTCATTAGGCTGCCTATTTAATACTGTATTTCCTCATTTTTTTGCCATTGTAAATAGTTTTGTGAAATCTTGTTTAATTATCTTTTGCTGACTCTTGAAGAGTTAGCTGGTTTTAAATTAGATAACTAATTCTAGGCATGTAGCATATAACAAGACATTTTTAAAAATACATTTGTCACAAAACCAATTGTCTGTATTTTAAACTTGCCATTACTCAGAATGATTCAATTCCATTCAGAATAAACAAGTTCAATTCCACAGCACCAGTCTACATGCCAGGAGTCAGACAGTGATAGCTTTTATCTAAGGCTTCGCACAGGTAGTTTGCTTCCATACAAGAATGCTTTGTGCTTTTTATTACATTTTGATTTATATGCATGATTTTTGGATGTGGTATAGACATCAATGCACTGACCAAACAATATTGTTTGCTTTCTTTTTAGCTGCAACCTTACTTGCCCCGCTGGTCAGTATGGTATTAATTGTGATCTGTCTTGTAACTGCCATGACAATAAGTGTGATCCCATCACTGGAGCATGCCACATGGGTAAGTTTACAATAATAATAATACTAATACTACACACTCTATAAATACTAATGCACTACCAACAAAATCTATTCATGCAAATTGTATAAATATGGACATGGCTTGTGTCTTTTCCCGACACAAGTTAGGAAATATAATCTGTTTTCCTCAAAGTACTTCATTGACCCTTGGCAACAAATAACTTGACATATCCACCAGCATATAAGGACCATTCCTAAACAGATACATATGCCCAAAAAATATCTAGAAAATGTGTAAAAGCATAGTTATATAACCACAAAACCAAGCTCACTTTTTCACATTGCCACCTTGGGGATAATCCCAAGGACTTTGACCACTCAAGAAAATAGGGTCAGTTAAGACTTGTGAAATATAGCCTCAATTCAATGTCATGTATTGGAATGGTTGGGAAATTGGTATACAGATTCAGAACTAGATGGAAATGTTTAGCTGTAATTTTGACCTTAAAGCGCGTCAGACCACAGCTGCAAAAGTTAAAAGCCAGCAGCACACATACCTGTCCTGGAGTCGATAGATGTCGGTACAGCAGCTGATGTTGCCATCAGCTGTCGGGTGCATGCCGCCTCCATTGTGAGTAAAGGAACCCAGCAGTGTAGCCTTTCGGCTTCACGCCGGGAACCCTACTGCGCATGCATGAGGCTCTGCTCCTCTCTCCTACTGGCCCGGTGACAGAAGGAGGAGGTAGCCCCAGCCATGACGTCAATACCCAAGGCTGAGGCTCCTGGAAGTTGGGAAAGCATACCTGTGAAAGACAGATATGATGTCCCCCCTCCCCCCCAAAAAGTGCCAAATGTGGCACCGAAGGGCAGAGGAGTACAATGAACGGAAGTTTCAGTTTTGGGTGGAACTCTGCTTTAACTTTTAAAATATTAATGAAAACAGAATTTATATGTAACTCGTTTATTATCCCAGGGCACAAATCATTCTGGTAAATCTTGAGAAAAGGTGCCATAATACTTTGTTGTCATAACACTTTTTTCTTTTCTGATTTCTCATGAAATTGGGAAGTGTCAACAAATTGTTTTCACAATTAAACTAATGTATGTAACATTGACCAGAGCAATAGTGGTATCCAGCCCAGAATGCATATGTGCCAACTTTGTGTGGGCAACACTGTTTATAAGAGTTATTTTTGAATGATACCTTGGTGGCTTAACCACATTTATGAGTATTTTGCCTGAACAAGCTTTTGTTTACACTGGATATGTGGTGTGCCAATCCACTTAGAAAGCATTGACCACATATGCAAAGAAGGTGATTTTTTACATTAGTAAAGTGTTTAGAACTTAGAGGAAGTGCTCTGTCCAACAGACAACACCACAAGCATTTTATTTACTCCTCCCTGCACACTTCTTCTTGGCTTGCACTATCTGGCTGAAATCAACCATCTCATAGTGGGTAAGAGTGCGGAAAACAGTAGGCCTTGCCAAATGTTAGGCTGATTTATTAGACTTTAGAAATACTTTTTACCGTAATTCTTAGCTTAGTACCGTATATACTCGAGTATAGGCCGACCCGAATATAAGCCGAGGCCCCCAATTTACCCCCAAAAAAACTGGCAAACTTATTGACTCGTGTATAAGCCGAGGGTAAGACATGCCTGTCCATCCCTGTGTGTGTGTCCGTCCATCCCTGTGTGTCCGTCCATCCCTGTGTGTCCGTCCATCCCTGTGTGTCCGTCCATCCATCCCTGTGTGTGTGTGTCTCCATCCATCCATCCATCCCTGTGTGTGTGTGTGTGTGTGTGTGTGTGTGTGTGTGTGTGTGTGTGTGTGTGTGTGTGTGTCCAGCCTACCTGTGTCCTGAGCCTTTGTCCCGAGCCTCCGTCCCGTGCCGAGCCTCCTTGCCTCCGTGCCTCGCCGCCGTGCCTCGCCGCCATGCCTTGCCTCCGGTCCCGTCCCGTCCCGTCCCGTGCCGTGCCGTCCTGTGCCTTGCCTCCGTCCCGTGCCCTCTTCGTTCGTCGGCGGCCATTGTAAAATTCAAAAGCTGCGCCGCCGCCTTCGCCTGTGATAGGCGGAACACTGAATTTCCCAGCAGCCTGTGTTCCGCCTATCACAGACGTCGTATCATCCTCGTCCGTAGTACGAGGATGATACGAAGTCCGTGATAGGCGGAACACAGGCTGCTGGGAAATTCAGTGTTCCGCCTATCACAGGCGAAGGGGGAGCCGGAGGCGCGGCTTTTGAATCAGAATGGCCGCTGTCTGTCTGCTCGACACGCTGATCGAGCGGGCAGACAGCGATGACTCGAGTATAAGCCGAGGGGGGCACTTTCAGCCTCAAAAAAGAGGCTGAAAATCTCGGCTTATACTCGAGTATATACGGTAAGCTTTGCTTGGTGATATAATATGCTGAAAGCAGATTTTATATAATCACAGGGCACTTAGGTCTTTCTGCTATTGACTTGTTAATGTTTTAATAGCGATGGATAATGATATAATATCTTCATTGAGGTGATGGGGATTTGGGTAGGTGCCCAGGTGTTGAGCCATGAATCAATGAAAAAAAGAAATGACTTAAAGCAAAAAATGTATTTATTTAATCAAACCAGGGTTATTCTGAAGCTTTTTTTTTTACTATACATAATATAAATATATATATATATCTATATCTATCTATCTATCTATCTATCTATCTATCTATCTATCTATCTATCTATATATATATATATATCTATATATATATAGATATATATATATATATAGAGATATATATATATATATATATATATATATATATATATATATATATATATATATATATATATATAGATATATAGATATATATATCTATATATATACAGTATCTCACAAAAGTGAGTACATCCCTCACATTTTTGTAAATATTTTATTATATCTTTCCATGTGACAACACTGAAGAAATTACACTTTGCTACAATGTAAAGTAGTGAGTGCACAGCTTGTATAACAGTGTAAATTTTCTGTCTCCTCAAAATAACTCAACATACAGCCATTAATGTCTAAACCACTGGCAACAAAAGTGAGTACACCCCTAAGTGAGAAGTGTCCAAATTGGGACCAAAGTGTCAATATTTTGTGTGACCACCATTATTCTCCAGCATTGCCCTAACCCTCTTGAGCATGGAGTTAACCAGATCTTCACAGGTTGTCACTGGAGTCCTCTTCCACTCCTTCATGATGACATCACAGAGCTGGCGGATGTTTGAGACTTTGCACTTCTCCACCTTCCGTTTGAGGATGCCCCACAGATGCTCAATAGGGTTTAAGTCTGGAGACATGCTTGGCCAGTCCATCACCTTTACCCTCAGCTTCTTTAGGAAGGCAGTGGTCATCTTGGAGGTGTGATTGGGGCCTTTATCATGTTGGAATAATGCCCTATGTCTCAGTCTCTGAAGGGAGAGGATCATGCTCTGCTTCAATATGTCACAGTACATGTTTTCATTCATCGTTCCCTCAATGAACTGTAGCTCCCCAGTGTCGGCAGCACTTATGAAGCCCCAGACCATGACACTCCCTCCACCATGCTTGACTGTAGGCAAGACACCCTTGTCTTTGTACTCCTCACCTGGTTGCTGCCACACACGCTTGATGCCATATGAACCAAATAAGTGTATCTTGGTCTCACCAGACCAAATAAGTGTATCTTGGTCTCACCAGACCACGGGACCTGGTTTCAGTAATCCATGTCCTTGTCCATGTCTGCTTGTCTTCAGCAAACTGTTTGCGGGCTTTCTTGTGCATCATCTATAGAAGAGGCTTCCTGCTGGGAATACAGCCATGCAGACCAGTTTGATGCAGTGTGCAGCATATGGTCTAAGCACTGACAGGCTGACCCCCCACCCCTTCAACCTCTGCAGTAATACTGGCAGCACTAATACATCTATTTCCCAAAGACAACCTCTGGATATAACACTGAGCATGTGTACTCAACTTCTTTGGTCAACCATGGTGAGGCCTGTTCTGATTGGTACCTGTCCTGTTAAACCCTGTATGGTCTTGGCCACCATGCTGCAGCTCAGTTTCAAGGTCTTGGCAATCTTCTTATAGTCTCTTTATGTAGAGCAACAATTCTTTTTTTTAAAACCTCAGATAATTCTTTGCTATGAGGTACCACGTTGAACTTCCAGTGACCAGTATGAAGAGTGAGAGCGATAACACCAAATTTAACACACCCTCTGCCCATTCACACCTGAGACCTTGTAACACTAATGAGTCACATGACACCGGGGAGGGAAAATGGCTAATTGGGCCCAATTTGGACATTTTCACTTAGGGGTGTACTCACTTTTTTTGACAGTGGTTTAGACATTAATGGCTGTATGTTGAGTTATTTTGAGGGAACAGCAAATTTACACTGTTATACAAGCTGTACACTCACTACTTTGCATTGTAGCAAAGTGTCATTTCTTCAGTGTTGTCACATGAAAATATATAATAAAATATTTACAAAAATGTGAGGGGTGTACTCACTTCTGTGAGATACTATATATATGTATATATAATAAATATAGAAATGTAAATAGATTTTACAGAATACTATGTATTTCACTGATTTCACTATGAAAATCCTAAATGAAGCTCGAAATGATCTTGGCAATACTTCACCTTTCCCTGCAGCCAAATATATTTCTATGTGTGTAGCTAAAGCTGCAAATTGTTATTTTTTAACATTTGCCAATTTTTATACCCCATTGGTAAATGCCCATTGAGTTTGTACTTAGGGTCTTACGTAACTCAAACTTTAGGAACTTCAGTCATTTTCTCATCTTCCCATCTATTAAATCCTCTGCCCTTGTTGTTTTAACTTTGGGTAGTAAAACATTTTTTTTTTCTGCCAGTAAATAGCTTATACAGCCCACTTCCTCTTTTTTGTCCAGAAAGGCTTATGACATCATGCATAGCTCTCTCTCTCTCTTCTTGTGAAAGTTTGCTAGGAAGGGAGGGGGGATGAGTCATAAGAGGGCCAATGAAAGCTGCAGAGCTGGAGGTGTGTCTGTGTAAATCCAGGAAACGAACAGGCTTCTGACAGCAGAGAAAGTTCCCCTCTGTCAAAATACACAAATTAAAACCAACCGCTATAACTGGCGACATTTATCAAGAGACAATTTTACAACAGGCTGGTTGTACAGAAATCAATCGCTAGATTGACTTCTGTAAAACCAGCCTGCCCATACATGGATCGAAAGACAGGTTTTCCCTGTTGAACCAGCCAAATTTCAATCCATGTAGGGCCATATTAAAGTATATGTGAACCGTCATCTTATAAAACAACCTCTACAGTTCAAAATAGTGTATACATATAAAAAACATTCTAAATAAATTTTTTCCCCTTTTTGTGATCAAAATTCCCTCTGATTCCCTCAAATGCATAAGAGATAAGGGAGGGGAAACATCAGCACTCTGATCTTCCCAGTTTAGGGCTGTGCAAGGGGGCGTGTCAGGACAAGTCTGCTCATTGGAGCAGGCTGAGTTCCCAGCTGAAATATAATGCTAAAATAAATATTAAACCGAGGGTGGTTACAGATTCCCTCTATTTATTGCATATATGTATTAACTTTTCTATTCCTATAGTTAGCTAGTCTATTAAAGCTCTAATAATGTTACTGTTGATAAGCATAATTATATAAGGTTAGCTATAAAAACAAAAACACACTGTTTAGTAAAACAAAATCTAATTTATTTCCCAAGAAAATAGGAAAATGTTAACATGAAAACACTAAAGGAAAATGTTATAGAGCATATAACGAAAGAACATCAAATATACTTATTGCAAGGCTGTCCTCTAGATATTGTCTCGTCAGCTGGGCTCAAAAATGGTAACAGAGAACCATGAGGTTCAGAAAATCATCAAGCAAGAGCCAAGAGCGAAAAAGGGACGACTTTCTTTCTGTTTGTTCATCCATACATGGTTCAGACCCAACCCCATTGCCACCCCATGTAGGATTCTAACGAATGAAAGTAGTTATAGGGGAGTCCTTCTCAGTATATTATATTTCTGTCTGTCCTGCTGTATTGGCCTCTTTGTCCATATATCATTGCTATGGGACCCAGGTCATCTTCAGTATTTGTTGAACTTTTGATCTCCTGTAGCTCAACTTCATCAATCATCTCTCTTTGAAACTGGCTTGCAGAGTGCTAATCAAAGATCTCCATTTTATCACACCAGTTGGTCAGGAGCCAAGCTTTTGTTCTACAAAGCTTTGATGTACAACTTCCACCTGTCTTTATCAACCAGGAAGTGAAACTCCAGAAATATGATATTAAACCATGTTACCTTCCAACACCAGCAAAGCTACAGAACTTACCACGCTGTGCTCTCATGTCTAGTATGGTCAGTTTTTTTAATTGGAGAACAGAGGGACTAGCAGGAACACCAGGAACTCCACACAAAGGAAGCAGTGCAAAGAGAACAGGATACTTTTTCATACAAGTACATGGCACAGTACAAAGAGAACAGGATACAAGTACATGGCGCAGCAGGCACATATCAGGAATATGAAATGTTAAGGTTACATATTCTTCAAGTAGATCCATTTTTTTTTACAAAGACAGCCTTATAACTTACTTAATGAAAACAAATAGCAGCACATGAAGTTAAGCCCTTCATAATAGACAGAAGTTACCTTATTTTGTGCTAAATGCCCAAAACTGAAAGGTGATGATTTCTGGCTGCTTTGGGTGTCCTCACCTTGCTAATGATTATTGTTCTTTGTATTGCCTTATTAAATAAGCCTGTGTATGTATGTAGTCTAGAATACTTGGAAAGTGAACAAAAAGTTTTGAAGTATAGATAGAAGGACTGAAAGACATTAGCAGCTCAGTGCACATCATGAAAAGATCAGCAGAGAAGAATTACTCTGTTGAGTATAAGCAATTTCCCATGTATGTCAAGAACAGCATTTGCATCTAAAAATAAAACTATGGGCCTCTTAATAAAATACATAGTGTACATTTTTTTCCATGTTTTGTTTGTGTAGAAAAATGTTACTTAGCTCCTTTGACGTCACAAAGAAAAGAAAAGAACTTCCATCGGTTTCTTATTTTTAATGTCTTTTGATGACTTGTTAGATAACCTAAAAGTTGCATGTTCCCAAACTTAGAACAACGTCCTGAGTCCCACGAAGTCCAATAAGATTCCATGTAGTTTTAACACTGTGAATGGTAACCTGGGTTCAAAAAGATTACACAACATGTTTGCATCCTGCACACATTAGTCGATTCTCTGTAGGTATTTTTATTTTTATTTTTATATTTTGTTCCCACAAATAGAGCTTTCTTTTGGTGGTATTTGATCACTGCTGGGGTTTTTATTTTTTGCACAACAAATAAAAAAAGATTGAAAATTTAGAAAAAATCTTTTTTCCTTTTTTCTGTTATAAAATTTTGTAAATGAGTATGTTTTCTCCTTAAATGACAGGCACTGATGAGGCTGCACTGACGGGCACTGATAAGGCGGCACTGATAGGAACTGGTGAGGTGGCACCAATAAGGTGGCACTGATGAAGTGGTACTGATGGGTACTGATGATGGCCAATGATAGGCTGCACTGAAGGGCACTGATAGGTGGCACTGGTATGCAGCACTGATGGGCACTCATAGGTGGAACTGATGGGCACTGAGGCTGCACTGATGGATACTTATGGGTGGCACTGATAGGTGGCACGGATGAGCACTGATAGGTGGGCACTGATGGGCTAAGATGGGCACTAATAGGTGGAACTTGATTATAACTAGCAGACATTCATCAGTATCACCAATAAAGTGCAAATGTGCAGATAAAATAATGTCATAAATTGATTGGCATATACGTTAAAAGGGACATAAGTATTAATCATAAGAAAATTTCTATTGTGCAATAAACATATTTAAAAATAAATATAAAACATATATCCAGCATGTGCAATATTGCATAAAAAAGTAAATAGTGTAACTACATGTGATTTCAAAATTGTGCAACATACGCAAAAGGTGAATAGTTCATAAAGTGACTTATTTCATCAAGGAGAAACCCAAATGATATATATATATATATATATATATATATATATATATAAATAAAATACTTTTAGCAAACTGAGTGTATCAAAGTCTCTAGTGCAATATTGGACGTTATTTCTTGGTCCAGTGTGCAACAGTAGTGCAGATGTGCAAGTGTTTCACAGGAACACTGTGTGCTGCTATACTGACATTCAGTGATACTGTGCCTTTAAGTGCAACGAAAAAGATCTTCAGTGTCACTGACACCCGTGGTTGTAATAAATGATTACCTTACTGCTGTAAGGTAAACAGCATGTAGCAAGGTTTTTTGGGGGAAGGGATCCCTTCGGATTGATCTTTTCCTAGGCGTTACTACTGTGTATGGAATAAAGCCAGGGGGGGTAATCCTTTCCTTTTCTCTCTTTCCATTGGGCATTAAATTACTTGGATCACTCAGATCGTTTAAGTGCTCAATGTATCAAAGAAAGATAAAAAGAGGTCCACCATGGTGTAGTATATTTGAAAAAAGGGTATGCAGTTTTATTTAAAAAGAATCATAAAAACTCACATTTTCCTTATGTAAGCTGAACAATGTAAAAACGAGCGCCGAGCTCGTACCTGGGCGTCTATTCCGGTGTCTAGTTTGCCTCTCGTATCCTACGCGTTACGTCACAACGCACGTGACTTAGACTCTGACTTGTGACGTAACGCGTGATCGGTGACATTAGAGGGGGGGTCACCCGGTGATGTTGCCGGTTGGCCCTGTCCCTTAGCTATTTAATAACTGGCTGAGTAGGCAGACGGCAGGAGGCTTCGGAGCAAGTGGAGCTTTTTTCTTTCTTTTTTCGGGTCAGTGGTAGGCCGTAGGTGTCATGATTGACAATGGATCTACATTGGGGGACATTGGTATTTATTTTTTAATACAGGGCTTGTCAAAAACTCTTCATCAAACAAGCTTCCATATTGCTCGCAGACCCCCACAACCACAGGCAAAGGTTGAGGGGAAGAGGCTCTTGTTCTTATCAATATGGGGGCAAGGTGCTTTTGGGTGGGGGAGCCCCCTGCCCCAAAGCACCACCATGTTGATGACATGTGACCTGGTATGGTTCGGGGGGGGCACTAGCTCGTCCCCTCTTTTTTCTGACCTGCTGGGCTGCATGCTCGGATAAGGGACTTTTGGGGGGACCCAACACCTTTTTTTGTAAATTTTGGTATGAGGTTCCCCTAAAAATTCATACCAGACTTAAATGGTAATGAACTGGTGAAAACAGACCCTTCCTTCCTCGGCCTCCCCAGATTAGCATATTTCTAGCTGCCATAACTTTTTTTAAAATAAATATTTTATTTGTACATTTCAATATTTTAAAATACATAGTATTCAATATTTTTTACTTGTAAAGCCACCCCTGTCCAAGCCAACTAAAAAACTTAAGCCGCGTACACACGGGCGGACTGTCTGGCCAACTTAGTCCGTCAGACAATCCGACGGACAGTCGGTCATACTTTCGAATGAACGGACTTGACCACACACACCACTTTTTGAGCGGACTAATACGGCGTACTAAGTCCGCCATACTATCCGCCCTACTTTTGAAATGAACGGACTCGCCCACACACGCGGAGTAAAGTCCGCTCATTTCGAGCGCGTCTCCAGGTAGGCGGGGCCCCGCGAAGGAGACGTCGCTGGCCCCGCCGCCTGGTATGGACTTAAAGGGGAACCCCAACGCCGAAAAAAATCGGCGTGGGGGTCCCCCCCAAGTCCACAACAGACCCTTGTCCGAGCACGCTACCTGGCCGGCCAGGAAAGGGGGGCGAGCGAGCGCCCCCCTTCCTGAGCCGTACCAGGCCGCGTGCCCTCAACATGGGAGGGTGCCTTGGGGAAGGGGGGGCCTCGCGGCCCCCCCACCCCAAAGCACCTTGTCCCCATGTTGATGAGGACAAGGGCCTCTTCCCGACAACCCTGGCCATTGGTTGTCGGGGTCTGCGGGCGGGGGCTTATCGGAATCCGGGAGCCCCCTTTAATAAGGGGGCCCCCGGATACCGGCCCCCCACCCTATGTGAATGAGTATGGGGTACAATGTACCCCTACCCATTCACCTGTAAAATAAAAGTACCAAAAAAAACACAACACACGAGATAAAATACTTTATTGCACAGCTCCGGGGGTCTTCCGTCTTCGGGGGTCTTCTCGCCGGACTCCTCCGCTATCTTCTTGTAGCTCTTTTGCTAGCGGGGGAGTCCGGCTTTCTTCCTCGCCGCCGGCCTCTTCTCCCGACTTCGGGGGTCTTGTCCCCCTCTTCGGTTCTTCTGCCAAGGCAGAAGAACCGAAGAGGGGGACAAGACCCCCGAAGTCGGGAGAAGAGGCCGGCGGCGAGGAAGAAAGCCGGACTCCCCCGCTAGCAAAAGAGCTACAAGAAGATAGCGGAGGAGTCCGGCGAGAAGACCCCCGAAGACGGAAGACCCCCGGAGCTGTGCAATAAAGTATTTTATCTCGTGTGTTGTGTTTTTTTTGGTACTTTTATTTTACAGGTGAATGGGTAGGGGTACATTGTACCCCATACTCATTCACATAGGGTGGGGGGCCGGTATCCGGGGGCCCCCTTATTAAAGGGGGCTCCCGGATTCCGATAAGCCCCCCGCCCGCAGACCCCGACAACCAACGGCCAGGGTTGTCGGGAAGAGGCCCTTGTCCTCATCAACATGGGGACAAGGTGCTTTGGGGTGGGGGGGCCACGCGGCCCCCCCTTCCCCAAGGCACCCCCCCATGTTGAGGGCACGTGGCCTGGTACGGCTCAGGAGGGGGGGGCGCTCGCTCGCCCCCCTTTCCTGGCCGGCCGGGTAGCGTGCTCGGACAAGGGTCTGTTGTGGACTTGGGGGGGACCCCACGCCGTTTTTTTCGGCGTTGGGGTTCCCCTTTAAGTCCATACCAGGTGGCTGGGCCAGCGACGTCTCCTTCGCGGGCCCCGCCTACCTGGATACCCGCTCGAAATGAGCAGACTCTTCTCCGGGCGGGAAAAGTCTGCTCGTTTCAAAAGTACGGCGGACTGGCATACACACGGGCGGATTGTCCGCCGAAATGCGAGTACGACGGACAGTATTTCGAACATTCCGAAATACTTAGTCCGCCGTACTGCACGCTGAAAAAGTCCGCTGAAGCCCACACACGAGCGGACTGTCCGCTGAAATGTGTTTTGGCGGACTAAGTAGGCCATACAGTCCGCCCGTGTGTACGCGGCATTAGAAGTAATCATACCTTGTATTACTGGGTGCCAAGGATGTACCACTAGCTGGAAGTGGCCAAATATGTGCTTGAGGAATTATCGTGCCATGCTGCACATATCATATCAGTTACAGCCTTCATCACATTGTTACTGATAATATCAATACATTTATTTTATATACCGGTACATACATACTGCATATCTGAGATTGTATTCTATATCTCAATATTTTATTAAAAAGTCTTCATAAGTAGCAACCACTAGAGTAATGGGATCCCAGCAGTTGTGTTTATAAACACTTTATTGTACTGAAAAAATGAAAACATTTAGCAGATGCAGAGTAGTTATGATGTTCATAACTGGTATTGTTATGATGTTTTATTTTCAGAAGCCAATCAAAGAATGGGGGTGATAGGCGCAGGGGTCCTTGTGATTTTGCTGATGATTCTTCTGCTATCATTGCTGTGCTGCTGCTGTGTCTGCCGAAAGAAAGAAGAATCAGCTGGGTAAGTTTATATTTTACATTAATTGCTCAAGGAGCCAACACATTTATTGTTTCCTATGAGAATGATTATTTGCTGTGAAATGACATCACATTATCCACATTGGCACGGCACTATTAAATAATTTTGATGGATTTGTAGCTTGCATCAACATTAGCAGGTGTAAATACATGTCATGCAACAAAGTAAAAATATTATCGGTTATGTCATTTTATAAAGAAAAACTTTAAAAACATTAAGGCCTCATGCACAACAAGTGTTGACCAGTGTGTATCAGGCTTGGCCTTGATTGTGGGTGGATGATCTTTTGGAGATCAGGTTGGCTGCAGAAAAGAATGATACATGGCAATCAGAATGTTTCATAATGGATATAGTATTATTATTATTATTATTATTAATATACGTGATTTATATAGCGCTGACAGTTTATTCAGCTCTTTACACCTTGAGGGTATACGGTACAAATACAATACACTAATACAGTAGGAATCGAAGAGCCCTTCTCATTATAGCTTACAGTCTAAGAGGGAGGGTCAGACGATACAAGAGATAATAACTGTGGGGAATATGCTGATGGCGAAAATAAATGTAGAGTTGTTAGGTGGGGGCCAGATAAGCTTCTCTGAAGACATGAGTTTTCAGGGATCATCTAAAAAAAGGCAAAGTATGAGATAGTCAGACAGATTGGGGTAGAGCATCACAGAGGATGGAAGAAGTCCTGGAGGTGAGCATGGGATGAGATGACAAATGAGCTAGAGAGCAGGAGGTCTTGGGAGGAGTGAAGAGGACGATTTGGTTGGTAATTTAAGACCAGGTTAGTGATGTAGCTGGGGGCCAGGTTGTGGATGGCTTTGCAAGTTATTGTTAGTATTTTGAATATAATTTGTTTGTTGAGTGGCAGCCAATGAAGGGATTGGCAGAGAGGAGTAGCAGGTGCCGAGCGGTTTGTAAAGTGGATGAGCCTGGCAGCATCTTTCATGATGGACTGAAGGGGGGTAGCCTATTTAGGGGTAAGAGGTTTGGAAGATTACTTCGCTAAACCTATCATATAAAAAGCTGCTGACACTAAAACAAAGTTAAAAAGATATGTGGAAACACCATGTAGCACTAAATAACATCAAACAAATAGCATACTGAAATGTTTAGAAAGTAAAATATACTTAAAATAGTAATGGTATATACAGTGAAGAGTGACATAAAATACAGTCCAATGATTAAGAACTAATAAGAACGTGAATGCACCACTTACGTGAAATAATTAAAACAAATGTCCATAGATATAAAGAACTCCAGATCCACTCCTGTAATAAAACTGAGAAGACTGAAGAAAATGTTGAAAAATAGAAAGGCTCCATATGGTACAGGTCAAAATGGGGGATTTATTGTAAAAAAAAAAGTACAAACATCAATTCATAGATGTGCACAACAATGTGATCACAAAGTTTAAAAAGCAATGCGGGAGAAAAGAATGCAGCCTGCTGATTGGATCAATTTCCAGCTGAGGTCCAGTTCCTTCCAAAGACTTGTGAGAAGAGAAATGGCACGTGGGGGAGGAAATATCATGAGCTCAATTTTGGATAGGTTCGAGTTTGAAGAAGTGGTGGGACATCCAGATATGTCTCTTAGTAAGTTGGCAATGCACGAGGAGACAGATGGAGTGAGTTGGGGGTGGAGAGGTAGATTTGGGTGTTGTCAGCGTAGAGATGATATTGAAAGCCATGGGAGGCAATCAACTGACCCAGGGAGGAGGTGTAGATTAGGAAAAAGAAAGGCCCAAGAACAGAACCTTGGAGGACCCTAACAGAGAAAGGCAGAGGAGAGGAGGAAGTAGAGTTGTAGATGACACTAAAGGAGTGGTGGGATAGGTAGGAAGAGAACCAGCAAAGAGTACAGTCACAGAGACCAAAGGAGTGGAGCTTTTTGAGGAGGATGGGGTGGTCCACTGTATCAAAGGCAGCAGAGAGGTCCAGGAGAAGTAGTTCCGAATAGTGTCCAGTGGTTTTAGTTTTTAGTTGATCGTTTGTGAGTTTAAGGAGAGCAGATTCTGTGGAGTGTTGATCTAACTGGAGCTGCAAATTAAATTAAGTAAATTTGTTCATCCATTCTGTATATGATGATAAAACATCAATTTCATGTGCGCATGAAACATTTCAGAGAGATGGAGTGAAGGAACTCATGCATTAATATTATGACAACATGCTTGATTACTATCACAGGCAAAAGGCCACTCCTTACAATCATCTTCTATGAATGATGAATAATATGATTCTATAACGGAAGAGATTATGGCCCTAATATTGGCTTAGTGTACTGCCTCCAGCATGGGTTACTGGCTTGGGAAAAAAGAAAAACAATTTATAGTAATAAGCAGTCATTTCACTGATGTGGGAACAGATAGAGGAGAAAAAACACTAATATAATATGATTTCCTTGTATTGTGAACCCTTAGGCGCTCCCATGCAGGCCACCCCAGTCTGCATGATGTATCTGGTCAGAACCTAATCCATCCATAGCTAGAATTTTATTAGCTGCTTATTTATTGGGTCTTTTCCTTGTATTAACATGGTCTGCAGCAATACAAAGAGGCAATCAAATATTCTGAAGGTTACACTTTACTTAACAGAATGAATACACAGCTTTATGTATTAGCTATTAATCCAGTAATACAAACTAAATCAGGCAAAGAAATGTTTTGCTCATAAACAGGTAGCAGAACCATCACAGATCATTTGTCCATTGATTTGGAAATACTTTCATCTGCACTGTGTTGATTTGTTTCACACTGTGACCTCCACTAATTTAGCTGCCTGTGGATATATCACCAGTTTCTCCAAAAAAGAAGCTGGGAATAAAGAAATCCATTGCACTCCCTTTACATTCAACTCTCTTGCATCTGTTTTTTGTTTTATTTAACTGCAAAGGAAAAAAAAGGATACAAGAGAGTCGGATGTAAAGGGAGACACGTCTGGTTACATCTGCCTACCTGTAAAATATCATTGAACATATTTTGCATTATGTAATCTACGGACATAGTAATCAAAGCCATTCTGGTGCGATACCCTATATATGCCCTGGTGGACAAAGCTTACAGGTGGAAGGGAGACCTTAAAAGAGGAGTTCCAGTCTGTAAAAAAAAAAATTAAACGTCAGCAGCTACAAATCCTGTACCTGCTGCCTTGTAATATAGGGGCACTTAACCATCCAGGGATCCCGTGATGTCAGCACCGCTAGCCGTTTGGCAATTGGTTTGGGTGCAGGCACTGGCATCTATAGTAAGGGAAACAGTAATTGAAGTCTCGCGGTTTCACAGCCTGTATCCTACTGCACATGCATGAGTCATATTGCGCTTTTTGAATAGTCCCGCTGTCTTCTGGGACCTCTGTGTGTCCCAGAAGGCAGCGGGGGGTAGAAGGAGGAAATGTCGTACATCGCTGTATGGCAATCTTTCCCGGAAGTGGAAGCGGGTGTCTTTCAAAACCAGGTACTCGCTCCCCCCCCGAAAAGTGCCACAAACGGAGCTTGCCCTGTCTGTAACACAGAGGTCAATATTTTCTGGTTAAAGATCTGTATTGTTCTTCTGGCTGTGGCACGCCATCTACTCTAGAAGTGATATCACGCAATTCTCTTTCAGAACATGGTGTATTTCACTACAAGTTATGAAGATTCTTCATTTTCTTTACACCTATTATTTGTGGACTTTTTATATGATTTTCTGATTACTCATTGGACTTATATAGTTTTCGTTTTTAATGTGATTATTATTATTTTTTTTTGTACTTTATATTTGCACTTTAATTCTCCAAAAAAAAAAAAAATCTAGTTTCACCATTTCAATAAATAGCAAAAGCAAATCTGCAAATGTCTGGGGACAAGTATACATTTAGCAAGTTTGCCAATACTGCTGTACACAATCCATGTTTGTAAGACAAAGGTATTTTTAGGATTCTGCAACTTGAAGAAATTTCTCCCCCAGTTCTTGCTGATTGACAACAATGTGACAAAGCAGAGAATTTTTTCCCCTTTCAATATGACTTTCTACAACAGAGATTCCAACGCACTATTCCCAATGCATACGTTCCCATAGAAATGGCATGTGACGTCACATGCCTGATGAAAGGGTCCCGCATTACTCTGAAAAGTTGCAATCTGCTGTAACAATGTGATTGCTAAATAAATCTTTGGATTCGCTCTGGAGATCCCTGGTGTGCTGGTGATTTTGTCTTGCTTATTCCAAAGGGAACACATTATTTGCATTAATTGTTACCGTAATAATAAAAAATGTCAGTCAGAGCATCTGAAATTTTTTCTCTACAGTGGTCTGAATCAGAGCGGGGAAGATCATCTGGTCCAGTTTGGTCATGCACCTCTGCAGCAACCGATAGCCTAAAATAGTGATCTTTTTCTCAGGAAGCACTTGATCACTATTGTAGTTATCTGTTGATACAGATGGAGGTGAGAGGTCTAAACATGGAAGCTGGAATCACAGGACATGCCTATGATGTCATCAGTGACATCATGGCACTTCCCCTTTAAACACAACCCAGAAGTATTGTGCTGTCTTGAGCTGCCACAGAGTGTTTTTATGGAGCACTCTGTAGTAGGATTTTGCTACTGGACCTAGGGTTGGGAGTCTTTTTAGTATGTTGTTAAAATATATTATATTCTTATTTTAATAAATTAATTCTATACAGTTAGGTTGATTTACTAAAACTAGAGAGTGTGAAATCTGGTGCCGCTGTGCAGTGCATGGTAGCCAATCAGCTTCTAACTTTAGCTTGTTCGATTAATCTTTGAGTTTCTATGCAGAGCTGCACCAGGTTTTGCACTCTCCAGTTTTAGTAAATCAACCCCAATATCTTATGAAAAATATCAAAATGTATAATGTTATTGACACTTGTTTATTAACCCCCCTGGCGGTATTCCCGAGTCTGGCTCGGGGTGGAATTTCAGTACCATATGCGGTAACCCAGAGCCAGACTCGGGATTGCATTGCAGGATACAGGGAGAGTTACTTACCTTGTTCCCTAGATCCTTCAATGTCTCCCCGCAGTGTGTGCGAGCCATCCTCCGTTCGATTCACACAGTGCCCGAGTACCGCTGAGCTCCGTTCCCTGCGACGTTAGGACGCATGGGAGCGGAGATCGGCGCCAAATTCAAAAAAGTAAAAACACACAGCACACATACAGTACTGTAATCTTACAGATTACAGTACTGTATAAAAAAAATTATACACCCCCTTTGTCCCTAGTGGTCTGCCCAGTGCCCTGCATGTAGTTTCATAAATACAGTTTTTTCTGCCTGGAATTTGCAGATTGTCCATAGCAACCAAAAAGTGTCCCTTTATGTCAAAAGTGGTTTTAGACCAGCTAGAAAACAGCGATAATAAATTAGAATCACTTGCAGAATTGAGCGATAGCGATTTCTGGGGAAATTCATCATCAAACACTAAATCTAATGACAGCGACAATTCTGCAACTGAGCAAATTTCAGTGTTTTTGATTTCATTACATTATTAAATATTTATTATTATTTGTTATAATTATTTATAGTTATTTATTATATTATAATTTATGATTTTGTGTTTCAAACTACTATCATACCCGGGATGAGTTATTCCTAAGAATTGCAGGCCTACAATATAAAACGCCAAATTTCCATGCAAAATAATGGTACCGCATTCAGCACCTAAAATCAGAAATAATCATACCACCAGGGAGGTTAATAAACCTGTCTCAAGTTTAGCATTTCATGGCTTGTGGCAGTAAAATTATCATACAGACCAATTTGTCCTATGGAAAACTTCACTTGCAGATGATAACAGATAAAATGGTAATAATAATGAAACCTTTGAAACGTAGCATTGGTTTCCCATCCTATTATACAAAATGGCTGCAGAAATAAAAACTCAAGCACAGCTTCAAAGCATAAACACAATGTGAAATATCAAAAGTCATGAATATATCTGTGGACAAAAATATTATACACAAAACCTATGTTTTATGTGTAGATTCATTATAAATAGTTTACTGATGTGAATTGAATACATCATGATTTATTGAATTTCCTAAACTTGAAACATTCTGCATTTTTGCTTATCATCGCTATACAGTGAAAATCGAGAGAAAGTTGCAAACAAAAAGCCCCCTCGACGCTTCTGTGGACGTTTCAGCCGAATCAGCATGAAACTGCCTCGAATTCCCTTGCGCAGGCAAAAGCTGCCAAAAGTAGTGGGTAAGATTATTTATTATGACTTTCAAGCTGTCTTTTCAATGAACTTACAGAAGGCTGCATTTCTATCAGATTACCCGTATCTAATAGAGTGCTCACTGCACGATCAGAGCATGATATTTCTCTCTTTTTAGTATAGAAATGGGCAATAATTCATAAGACAAGGTATGCAGAACTGAATTGGTGGTTTAGAGAGACAGACTATAACTACAGATCTACAGGTGATGTAGAGTAGTTCTAAATTATATGAGGTAAACAATTGGCTTTGAAAAGATAAGAACTGAGACCTGAGTTGGCAATACTTCAGGAAATCTGTTTCTAACCTGTTACCCAATACGCACATCTACTGTTTAAAAGTTCATAATCTGTGGTGGACTTCAAGGACAAAAATATTGAGACTAAAGCAAGGTGTTTTCTAGATAAAATTACTACTAACAAATACAAATGGAAAAAAAACATTAAGCTAAACAGTAATAATTTATATGATTATGTGATTACTGATGATTACTTGATGAAAAAACTTTATAAAATAGCTGCTCTAGGCATCATATTCATCTTTGTTTCATGTGACCTCTTCGATCTTCTGCTCTAAATAGAGTGTGTCTACTTCCTCTTCAGTCGCCCCAATCCTTAAAGAGGAAGTAAACTCTGATGGGTTTATTTCCTCTTTGATTCCCTGCAAAGGTAAAGCATAATGGACTACTATGCATCACATAGTAGTCCATTATGTGTCACTTACCTGACACAGGAGCCATCAAAGTCACCGCTGTCCCCTTGTGTACAGAGCCTCCATCTTCTTGGTGGGTCTCGCTGCTCCGGCGCTGTCATTCGACGGGAGCCGCCACTCGCGGCATATCGCCGTTAACAGCCGTAGACAGCGGTGCCTGTCTTTTGGCAAATATCTCCTAAACCATGTAGGTTTAGGAGATATTTCTTGGACCTACAGGTAAGCCTTAATCTAGGCTTACCTGTAGGTCAAAGTGGTTTGTAAGGGTTTGCAGCCACTTTAATACATCACTATTACTTCCTGCTGACCAAATTACTCTGACTGGACAATATGAATTCTTTTATTTCAGAAAAATGCAGGCAGTTGGATTGTCTGTTAGCATTCAAGGATAGTTTAATCCTCTTTCAACATAGATAAGGAACAACATTAAAATATACATGCAATTTACAATCGTGGCGAAGTAGAAATCACCTATATGAATGTTCCATACAACTGATTAGTGGATGTTTAGCGATCTTCTCATTATTTACCACAGGAAGTTTGGCCTGATGTCAGGAAATTCATCTGGCAAAATGTCCAAACTGACAAGATCTTTTAAAAGTTTGACATAAGGGATGATTTACTAAAGTAGAGCCCTAATTAAGTGTATGTTAAATAAGGGGAACTCAAATTACGGAAAGGAAATTTAGTCATGATTGTATGACTAAACACAGCTAAGTTTAGTGACTAAATCCCATAAATTCATATAAAGTTTTTTCACTGTATATTTTTTTCATTTTTCATGCTCCAAATGTGTTTAAAATGTATAATATCACTACCTATGACCATCCTAAAAGTACAACACAGTCATACTCAGCTATAGGTCAATTAATTCAACAATAACTTTGTTATTAATTATCATGCAAGGTGAGGCATCATGACAAATAAGGCTTTCTTTTGGTGATATTGTCTTAAAAATGTTTTTTTTTTTGGGGGGGGGGGGGGGGGGGGGAAGGGTGAGGGAAACAAGATTTTCTTTTGCTTTTGGTCATATGTGCTTCAAAGAGTTAATTTTAAAACAAGTGTCATTATAGGTTTATTTTACCCTACAAGTTGTTCTATTTATTCTGACACCAAAACGATCTTTTTGGCCAAGCTATTTACTTTATTTAAATTATATTGTGGAGTGCTTTTTATAATTCAGTTTGTATTTCTTTTTTTCTAACATTACAAAAATACTATAGAATGAAATCAATGAAACATAAAAAATGTATGTGAACAGTATAAACTTAAAAAAGACTAAAGAGAGTAGATAGTGGACAGAGTTTTTAAGGCTAGTTATAGATAACACTGGTTTAACCACTTCAGCTATGGAAGGTTTTACCCCCTTAACCTTCTTAGCGTTATTCCTAAGTGTGGCTCAGGGTGAATTTTCCATACCAAAAGCGGTAACCTTGTGCCACACTCGAGGCTGCATCGCAGTATCCAGGGAAAGTTACTTACCTTGTCCTCAGGATCCTGCGATGTCCCCCTGCTGTGTTTTCTGCTCGATGTACAGTATGCTGGGCTCTGTTCCCTGCGAGCGTTGTGACGCATGGAGACGGAGCCTGGCAGGAAATTCAAAAAGTGCAAAAAACAGAACGGATACAGTACACTGTAATCTTACAGATTACATTACTGTATCAAATTATTTTGCCTCCCTTTTGTCCTTAGTGCTTTGTCCAGTGCCCTGCATGCAGTTTTATATTATATATACTGTTCTTTTTGCCTGGAAACTGGAGAATGTCCATAGCAACCAAAAAGTGTCCCTTTAAGTCAAAAACAGTTTTAGACCAGCTAGAAAACAGCGATAGTAAATTAGAACACTTGCATAATTGAGCGATAGTGATTCGTGGGGAAAGTCGTCATCAGACACAGCGACAATTCTGCAACTGAGCAAATTTCAGTGTTTTTGAGTTGCTTACATTATTGAATACATTTTATTATTAATATTATTTTTGATAATTATTTATAGTTATTATATTATAATTTATGATTTTGTGTTACAAAGTTTATCATACTCGGGATGTCTACTAGACTCTTGTTTGGACAGATTTAAGTTATTCCTAAGAATTATAGGCCTACAATATAAAACAGCAAATTTCCATGCGAAACAATGTACTGCTTTCAGCATCAAAAATCTGACATAATCATACCGCCAGGGAGGTTAATGACCAGAGCATTGTTTGCGATTCGGCAATGCTTTAACTAACAATTTAGTGGTCGTGCGATGTTTTACCCAAATAAAATTGACGTCCTTTATTTCCCACAAATAGAGCATTCTTTTGGTGGTATTTGCTCACCTCTGCGGTTTTTATTTTTTGCGTTATAAATTTTGAGAAAAAAACAATATTTTTAACTTTTTGCTATAGTAAATATCCCACATTTATTTTTGAAAAAACACTTTTGTTCCTCAGTTGAGATCAATGTATATTCTTCTACATATTTTTGGTAAAGAAAATTGCAATAAGCATATATTGAATGGTTTGTGCAAAAATTATAACATTTACAAAATAGGGAATAGGTTTATGGCATTTTTATTATTATTTTTTTTTTTACTAGTAATGGCGGTGATATGTGATTTTTATCGGGACTGCGACATTGCAGCCGACAGTTCGGACACTTGTGACACTTTTTTGGGACCAGTGACATTTATACAGTGATCAGAGCTAAAAATGGGAACTGATTACTGTGTAAATGTCAATGGCAATCAGGGGGTTAACTGTGTTCCCTATGAGTGTTTTTAACTGTGGGGGGGGGGGGCTTACTGAGACATGACAGAGATCACTGTTCCCGACCACTGGGAGCAGTAGATCCCTGTCATGTCACCTGTTGAGGCACATGTCAGTCACCTGCTGCTACACTAAACCTCTCCCTGGCCTCAGATCAAAAACAAACAGGCCTAGCTCATAGCTAAGATTGCCTAAATTTATCTGCACTGGCAGTAAAAACACAAACACTACTACTTAAGGTAGAGAATGCTACACTCACCCCCTACCAGAATACAGCTGGTACCCAGCAGAGGAAAACAATTGAAAAATGGCTCCTGGGCCCAGGAGCAAGGGCATCCCATGTAATAAGTTGGATGGGGGAAGGGAAACAACTTGGACAGGGCTATGGTACAAATAAATTACATACAAAAATAAATATATACAATTTCTGTCACGTATATACACTGTACGTCATCACTATACAACCCTAGCTACAGGTCCCTGCATGAAACACTTTTGGACCAGAGCATTCCTCCCGTAGGAAAAATAGTCTGCTCACTGAATTCTTATCCTCTGGAATGATGGAGATGGACAGCCATCTCATTCCTGAAAATCCTAAAAGAAGACAAAACTCATAATATCCTACACTTGCATGCTAACTGTACATCACCACTGAAAGGGGGCTATGATCCTTCCAGCAGAGAAATCAAATCAACACCACATTTCTGTCATGTATATACACTGTACATCATCACTATACAACCCTAGCTACAGGTCCCTGCACCTAGACACATGAAACACGTTTGTACCAGAGCATTTCTCCCGCAGGAAAAATACTCTGCTTACTGAATTCTTGTCCTCTGGAATGATGGAGATGGACAGCCATCTCATTCCTGAAGATCCTAAAAGAAGACAAAACTCATAATATCCTACACTTACATGCGAACTGTACACTGTAGATCACCACTGAAAGGGGGTTATGGTCCTTCCAGCAGAGAAATCAGGCACACAGGGTGGCAGGCATGGGCTGTTCCTGCAAGAAAAATTAAAAAAAAAGGAATACCACACACAACTCTGCCACTTCCCTGCAGTCCTTGTGGCTGTTTCTATGATGGCTGTACAGCACAACAGTCCTTCTCACACATAGAAGCGGGGATCCAGCAATCCCCTCCTGCCATCCCCTTCCTCTCTGACAGACTGAATGGCTCCTGGTAGGCTGACCTCCCTTTACAACGAGGTCTCGGTCCCTGTAAATGGCACGTCCCAGCTTCCATTCCTCCCGAATTTCCATAAACCAGGCCCAGGCATCACTCTCTCTCTCACAAAGGCTTTGGGATGTGCAGAAAATCCCAGACAAGGTCATTCTCCCACTCTCCCCGGGAGTTCTCCATGATGTCCATTATCTGGGAGGGGACATATGGGTAGTTCAGACCCCACTCCAGAGCAACCTTTCTCTGTATCCCCCTCTGGAAACGAGAAAACCTTGGCAATTCGGGATCTCATCGCCCACTACCTGTAGGTGGGTGTTCTGGTCTGGGTAGTTGAGGGTCGGCTTGCAAAGAGTTTGTTGCAAGGGACAGGGGTCCATATTGTGGTGTGAGTATCTTCTCCTGCCTCTGACTGGGTCTCTGTGGGATGGGAACCTCCTGTGTCCCACTCCTCCTCTTCAGAACTCTCTTTAGGGGATGACCATTCAAACAGTCCTTCCAAAGATCCAAACTTTTCCAGGATTCTGGGAGAACCCCAATCTATGATCCAGCCCTCGCTTACCTCATCCAGCTCACCTGGAGGCACACCTCGCTCTAGCATGAGCTCTTTCCAAGGAGGCACAGCAAGGGACTTAAGAGCTGGCCAGCTCTTCAGGGATGTCATCCTGCTCCTGCACACTGGCACATGCAGTTGCCAGGCCCATGGCCAGGCCACAGGTCGTGGCAGCATCCTCTTCGCCACATATGTCCTTTATCTTCACCGAGGGATCGCTAGGCCACAACACCTCTCTGCCTCTGGCAGGTGATCTTTGGCCCTCTGCGGCTGTGGTGTACAAGGCCCTGAAGGCAGGTTAAGATTATAGTACCGCGGCTCCTGCTGGACGGATCCCAGTCTGGTAAGTGGCTCCGCACAATGGCCGGACCGGGTCCAAGCAGTCACTCCCACCATTGAGAATCCAGCACCCCGGGCAGAGAAAACACAGCCACTCCATCAATCACTTCCATGGTGAGCCCTCAACAAAGCTCCAGCCGGATGCCAGTAATCACCAGCACCCGCTCCTACACATCAGGAAACCACTGCAATGTGGGCATCAGCTGATTACCCTCTGCCATCTTCAGCTGCTTTGCAGTGTCTGCTGCTAGCCGGGACCTGTTAGTTTCCTCGAGGGCATGGCTCCACCCTCCAACTCCCCGTCTGCTCAGCACCTGAGGAAATTATTAGCAGGCTTCATTCTGCACGCACTGCGTTGACCCCTGGTGGAATAAACTGGAGTTTGCAGGCATGCTGATGCTAGCAGGTTTTGCCCAGACATATTGCTTGATGCAGACTGGGCCCCAGTAACTAGAGACTGATAGCAGGTGTATTGTCCAGTGGTTGCTTATGGCAACAATAAAGTCAACAACCGATGCCTCCCTGTAAAGGACTGACTTAAAGTAGTCCCGCCCACAGGAACCCCCAGGCTACTTCCTATCACCCGTGGTAACAGTAGACATTCTCACACACACTTTACTATTTTCAAGCAGAAGTTTGGAGTAAAGTTCAGGTTTCCTGTAATCCTGTTGGAAATGTCCATGCGGAACAGAGCAATGGACATATTTGTAATCCATGGGCGCGATCACCCGCTGTGGTTGCCACGGGTGACGGCACATTTTTTACAGTCACTGAACTGCAGGATTGGTACAAATGTCCGGCCCAGTACTGATTGGGGTGACTGGGTAGCAGGAACAACAATACTGACAATCCTGGATGGTTGCTATTGACAACAACACTTGTAAAGCTGAATTGCAGGCAAACACACAAGTCTTTTCCCTTAGTTGAATCCTCTATGCAACAGGACAAGCCAAGTCCCTCCTTCTGCATTGCTAGGGGCGATAGCCAGCAGTTTATCCATGATGGTGAATCTCAGTGGGGCCTCCAAAATGTAGTAGTGCCCCTGTGGGGTCGCTGCGTATTTCAGCATCCACACATCTCCCTGCTGGTCAGACATCCATTTTTGGCATACTTCCTTCAGACCATGAAGTCCCTTGCTTGTTTTTGTTGTTTTTATTAGGGGATT
The DNA here is from genome assembly GCF_037356315.1 of Lithobates pipiens. Lineage (NCBI taxonomy): Eukaryota > Metazoa > Chordata > Amphibia > Anura > Ranidae > Lithobates > Lithobates pipiens. The sequence continues at coordinate 33,025,418 of NW_027507790.1, read as the reverse complement.
AAACTTGGATGGGGAAAAGGGACATGGGATGCCAAAATGATGAATCTTTAGTAATGGAAATAAATGTAGTTGAATCTAAACTGACAGTCTCTGCTACTTTACATCTCCTCCAGCACACTACTTGAGATCACTTTCTTTCCTCTCACTGTCCAGTTCTAGATTCCTGTCACCGTTAGCACATGGCTAGGCCTCACTCTGAATAAGTCCTAACATTTTCCTAGCAGCCATTTTAGATGAAGAAGGTAATTGTGTTAACTGATCCTTGGTGGACTACTGGTCCCAACCTGTCCGATGCAAGTCCTGCCAACCCTTCTGACTGCAGCAACTTAACCTCCCTGGCGGTATGATTATTTCAGATTTTAGGTGCTGAAAGCGGTACAATTATTTTGCATGAAAATTTGGCGTTTTATATTGTAGTCCTGTAATTCTTAGAAATAACTCACTTAAATCTGTCCAAACCAGAGTTTAGCAGACATCCCGGGTATGATAAAGTTTGAAAAATGTAATCACAAGTTATATATAATAAATAACTATAAATAATTATACCAAATAATAATATAATAATTATAAAAATTATTCAATAATGTAACCAAATCAAAAACACTGAAATTTGCTCAGTTGCAGAATTGTCACTGTCATTACTTTTCAGTATTTGATGACGGATCTCCCCACAAATCACTATCGCTCAATTCTGCGAGTGATTCTAATTTATTATTGCTGTTTTCTAGCTGGTCTAAAACAATTTTTGATGTAAAGGGACAGTTTTGGTTGCTATGGACAATCTCCAGTTTCCAGGCAGAACTAACAGTTTTTATAATATAAAACTACATGCAGGACACTGGAAAAACCACTAGGGACAAAAGGGATGTGAAATAATTACATACAGCAATTTAATCTGTAAGATTACATTATACTGTATGTAATGTGTATGCTTTACTTTTTGAATTTGGCACCGTTCTCCATCCCCGTGCGTCGCAACGCTTGCAGGGAACGGAGCCCGGCGATATGATGAATCGAGCGGAGGACGAGCCACTCGCACAGCGGGGGGGACATAGATGGACCCAGAGGACAAGGTAAGTAAACTGATCCTGGATCCAGCGATGGCTATGCTCCCAGCTGTCTTCCTCGTGCTCCTGTTCCAGGACACCTCTGAATGACCGTGTAGTGAGAGCCTCCCTCCCAACTCCTGAGTTCCAGGCCTGAGGTACACACCCCAAAAAGTGGGTCCCTCAAGGGCCCACCACAGCCTAACATGCCATCATTCAGTTCTTCCACCCGATAACTCCTCCCCCAGCAGGCTGGGTATATATACTAGATCTGCTCCCTGCCAATCCTAGTTGGGGATTGGTCAGGGCTCCCAAATACAACTCATGTCACTCCAGCACTCTGCCCTGCCTCTTTTCCCGAACATTCTCACTGGAAACAGAGGAGGCGCCCAAGAGCTGAGGCACATGTCAGTCACCTGCCTGCCTAAATTTACCTGCACTAGCAATAAAAACACAAACACTACTCTAGCACCTACCTAAGGTAGAGGGTGCTAAATATATATACAGTATTACTTGTACTATTCCCTTTTTTAATATATGTTGTACGGCATCATAGGAGTTGATGCAGCAATAAATAACTTGAACTAGTGGACTTACAGACTTACAGGCAACATATGTGCTGCGTTATCAGTTAAGAGGCAGCGGCTTGAAACCGCAGTGCCTGGTGGAAGCGTGTGCAGTTTTGAATGTATGAACTACATGAGGACATGTCAAAGAAATGATTAACTGGTTTCCTAATATATGTAAAACCTTGGTCTGAACAATATATTTATTTTACTTTGGGATTTAGCTAATCCATCTGCTATCACATTTGACAAAACAAGATTTGTTTTAATGTTAAATCACATATGTTCTAGAGATTGGAATGAATACATCATAGTTTACTTTTGCAATAACCTGCAGTAACCTACACAAACAAGTGGAACTAAGCTAAAAAAAAAGTTTCCATTGACCTACAGTTTGTACAGATGATTTAGGCCTCATGCATATGGACACTGAGAAGCTGAAAATATGCGAGGCATACAATTCTGGGCATTTTTCTGCACTCGAGGAGCCACAGGTGAACAGCCAACCATACACAAGAATGGCTGTACACACCTTTCCAGATGTTTTGCATTAAGGAAATACATTGTATGCATATGTGCAGGTAAATGCAGAAGCACAAAAGCACCAATGTTTACATGAGAACGGCCACATACAGTGATGGGCGTGGGAACAGAATTTTACACCCAGCATATTTTCAGCATTCTACAGTCCATGTGCATCAACTGCTGTGAAATTTTAAAATAAAGTACACCTTTATACTGATATTTACAGTATAACCACTTCAGCCCCAGACCATTTTGCTGGTCAAAGACCAGACCACTTTTTGCGATTCGACACTGCAAAATTGATGTCCTTTTTTTCCCACAAATAGAGCTTTCTTTTGGTGGTATTTGAACACCCCTGCGGTTTTTATTTTTTGCGCTATAAACAAAAATAGAGCGACAATTTTGAAAAAAATGCATTATTTTTTACTTTTTGTTATAATAAATATCCCCCAAAAATATATAAAAAAACATTTTTTTCCCTCAGTTTACGCCGATACGTATTCTTCTACATATTTTTGGTAAAAAAAATCGCAATAAGTGATTATTGATTGGTTTGCGCAAAAGTTATACCGTTTACAAAATAGGGGATAGTTTTATGGCATTTTTATTAATAATTTTTTTCTAGTAATGGCGGCGATCAGCGATTTTTATTGTGACTGCGACACATCGGACATTTTTGAAACATTTTTGGGACCATTGTCATTTATACAGCAATCACTGCTATATAAATGCAGTGATTCCTGTGTAAATGACACTGGCAGTGAATGGGTTAACCAGTGGGTGGCAGTGTAGGGGTTAAGTGTTCCTAGGGGTGTGTTACTAACTGTTGGGGGCTGGGCTTTAATTCAGTGAACACTGATCTCTGCTCCAATCACACGGAGCAGAGATCAGCGTCACTAGTTTCTAGGCAGAACGGGGAAATGCTGTTTACAACGACATTTCCTCGTTCAGCCGCCCCATGAGACGATCGCGGGTATGCCCGCGGCGATCGAGACCACAGGACCTGCGACCAGACTCACGGGGGTCCCAACCAGCACGCGAGCACGCCGCCAGTGGCGCGATTGCGAACGCAGGGCGGCATTAAAGATTTGACGTACCTGTACTCCAATATGCCTGCCCTTGCCATTCTGCCGACGTACATCGGCGTGCGCTGGTCGGGGACTGGATAATAACACATTTACATAAAGCAAAATTACTTATGGATTGGACTTATGCACTTGTGGATTGACTATATATAGAAACTAGGGTATGACTACAATAAAAAAAAATATGTACTGGTATTTGACTCATGGTGCTGAGAAACTTAAAGTCAATATGCCTTTGGGGTGTGTGTGTGTGTGGGGGGGGGGGGGGGGGTGTAAATTATATTCGTTATATTCAAAAGTTACCATATTTAAATGCTCATTGAATGCATAAAGACAGATTATTTGCTCATAACCATGTTGTGAGGCCTAAAATGAATCTGTCAGGACAGAAGTATGGGAGCAGTTTTTGGTGACTTGTTTTTAATGGTTGGATGGTCCCGCACTACCACCTGAATCAGTGATCAGGAACAAACATATAGGTGATCAGGAACAAACTGGAGCACGCAAAATCTGGTGCAGCTCTGCACAGAAACAGAGAATCAGCTTCCAGGTGTTTATGTCAACTCCTAACTGAACAAACTGAAGTTAGAAGCTGATTGGCTACCATGCCCAGCTGCACCAGATTTTGAGTGCTCCAGTTTTACTAAATCTCCCCCACTGACTTTCCAAGTAGTGAAGGCAGTATAATAATTAAAACCCATTGGAGTTGATTTACTAAAGGCAAATAAACACTTTGCAAGTACAGTTGCTCCAGAGCTTAGTAAATGAGCAGAAGCTCTGCTGACTTCCATCACCCAATCACATTCAAGCAAACATGCAGTTGCTTTCATTTTCCTTGCATGTGATTGGTTATTCTTTGCAAAGTGAAGCTTTGTCTTCTTTACCAAGCTCTAGTGTAACTGCACTTGCAGAGTGCACAGCCTTTACATCAACCCCAAATTATCTTCAAGAACAAGTCATCAGTGGTAGCTGTGATATTTCTTCTATTGTAATCCCCTTTAAAGTCAAACTCTGAGAATAAAAATGTTCATCTAAATATATTCCTCATTAGATACAAATAATATAAATATCAATTTGTACCAAATGCCTTTGCAAATCCAGTTATCACCTTGTAAAAAAAAAAAAAAGAAGCAGCAATGACTGAGCTTAATGCAGCTTTTGCACAGAAACATTTTCACATTGGATTACTGTACATATCTGGAAGAAGTACACAAGCACATGAAGATTCAAGTGAGAATGCACATGGCTTTTGTATTTATAAAATGTTTGCTTATCCCGGACTTCATCTTTAAGCATACAAAAATCTAGGTATAGCCAAGAAGTCGGAAGGAAGGAAATGTTCACTCGGTATATTACATCATTATCAAACCTGGAAGTAGGCTGCTTTATACATTTGGCATTGTCTCTGCTGAGCTGAAATCACCACAATATAATGGACACATTCTTGAACCTAGAACATATTGTACTGTGTTTATTGCACATTTCATGTACTCTACAAAGCTGATTGAGTACTTGTACTGTCATTCCCTCCTTCGAGGTTTGTAGTAACGTTAGCTACTTCAATTCTGGATATGTTTTCTTCTATACCTATATATTAATTCAGAACTTTTAGGTTTTGTTAATTTAAAACTTTTAGGTATTTTTAATATATAATACACAATAGCAATGTTTATGCTACTCTAGTACATTAAAGAATCCCTTAACATCACTTAGTTGCTTTTTTAGTCTGTTGCTTTTATAAGAAAATAAAGAATCACCAGGCTGAAACATTTCTTAAATGGGATTTTAGTTTTATCACACAAAAATGTTTTTTTTATTGTGAACTACAGTAAAAGGAAAGAAAATGCTATTTTAGAGGATTTTATTTTATTGGACTTTGAAATTTCTGCAAAAGGATATGAGTGATGAGATGAGAGGTAGTGGTAAAATATCATTTTTTACTACATCCTGTTTGCGAAATGTTTATTTACTTCAGTGCAAGGTCAGGCTATGCCATACTTTTCACACGAAATTGTCCTTTTTTATATTACACTTCAGCCTGCACAAGCATTAAAAAGTAGAGCGAGAACATTTAGCAGGTGACTTTTTTCAGGATGACATTATTTATTTTGTCATAAGCAGCCTTTAGAAGTAAGTTCTCAGACTAAACACGTGTAGACTTGGGCTCGGGACAAAATGAAGCATTAAAAGGCAACCCAAAACACTAATCTTTGTGTGACAATTTTTTTTTAAAAAGTAACATTCATACAGTGCCTTGCAAAAGTATTCACCCCTTGGCTTTTTACCTATTTTGTTACATTACAGCCTTTAGTTCATGTTTTTTTTTTTTTTTTATCTGAATTATATGTGTTGGATCAGAACACAATAGTCTAAGTTGGTGAAGTAAAATTAAAAAAATCTATACATAAAACGATTTTTCAGAAATTAAAAACTGATAATTGGCACGTGAGTATGTATTCACCCCCTTTGTTATGAAGCCCATAAAAAGCTCTGGTGCAACAAAGGCTTCAACAAAATTGGTCAGAAAAATAGGACAGAGCCTTAGGGTACCCTGCTCACAGCAACAGACCATTCTGAGTACACATTATTTATCAGCAACCTTTGGACACACTGTAACCAGTTTTCTATCCAGGTACATACAGTATTGTCCATGCCAACAGACCTCAATTTGTAAACGAAGTGTTTGTGGTGAACTGTAACATTTGCTTTGGCAAAATCCAGATACACCATGTCCACAGGTCTTCCTGTATCTAGATGGCAGCTCATTTCCTCATAGAATGTTAACAGATTGGTCTGGCGATAACTATCATTCATAAATCCCTGCCGATTATGATGATAATGTTTCATAAGCAAATTATAGGATATAGTCAATTAATATCCCCTCCAATAGTTTACATACATTTGATGTTAGGCTGCTGGTCTTTAGTCTATAGGTATATCTCTTGGCTCTTTTTTAAATATTGGTACCACGTTGGATTTTTGACAGTCAGCTGGTACCATTCCAGTTACTAAGCTGCCTTTAAAAATTATTAATAACAGTCTGGCTATAACCTGGATAAGTTCTGAGGACTCTCAGGTGTAAGCTTTCCGGTCCTGGTGATTTATTCATGTTAAGTTTTTCAAGTCATTTTTGGACACCGTCTTCTGTTAATCACAAGGTTACATTCCTTGTTGAGTTACTAACAACACGGCTATGATTATTATAACCCTCCTTCTTCTTTGTAAAAACTGAAGAGAAAAATGCATTTAATACAGCTGCCTTCTCTTTGTCATTTGTAACCAACTTCTTCTGATCATCCTTTATGTGGGCTAATATGTTCTGACCTCACTTTCCTACTATTAATATATTTTAAAAAAGTGGGGATTTTCTTTTTACTTTCCTCCGTTATGTTCTCTTTTGGTCTGTGTTCTCTTACTATAAAATTCACTATAAAAAGACTCAAAAGAAAAATCATACACAGTAACTTCTATCTGCCTTCTTGGTGGTGCCATATTTTATTCATTTGTTTTGGATGGGCCACATGCTTGGTAAGCCTATGTGCCAGGAGGCAGAGGATCCCTAGTGAATAACTGAAGCTTTAAAAAAGAGAATTTCAGTCACCAGTGTAAATAATTCAACTTTTATTTAAAAAGATAAAAAAATTGCTTTAGTGGAAACCTGTCCTATATGAAATATGGTACTGCTGCTGCTGTCTTCTTTCTGAAAATGCTAGTTGTCTGGCCATCTCTGACTTATATACTTTTAGTCACTTACCTGTAACAAGTATGCACCAAGTGAAGTCAGAATTCTTACTTATGACAGCCAGGCAACTAATATATTCAAAAGTAGAGTTAAAACAATGGTAGCTGCTATCTATCTATCTATCTATCTATCTATCTATCTATCTATCTATCTATCTATCTATTTATCTATCTACTATATGCTATTTATTACATACACTAAGGTGTTTTGCAAAAGTAAATGTGAATATATTTATTAAAAAATATAAAAAACAAATGTGTTGCACTGTTTATTTAAATTACTAATCTTACCACAATATGCTCAAAATAAATACAACATTTTGTAAACAACTACATTAATATGTTTTGTAATAAATACACAATTATTAAACCAAGGGAATATCAGTAAAGTGATATAGTGAATTCACAAAGTCCAGTGTGGATAATATCACAAAATCGCAAAGAATGATGTCTTCATGTGTTAAGCTGCCCTGGGTAGCACTGTTCTACAGCAGTCAAATGTCTGTGTTTGTTACGCAATTACAAATTGGAAGGGCCTTTAAAAGATTTAACTTGTCTGGCCTTTGAATTACTAATATCCAACAAATTGCTTCCTCTACCTCTTAAATGCTTGGGAAACCGCCACTATAATATATTTTGCACTCAAAGCTTAACAGGACAATATATTATGCCTGCAGAGCAGCTCAGAGCATGATTAATTAGTTGTGACCATAAAAAGGCAGATGTTCTGAAACCTTTCTCCTTTGTCAAGCTCCAGAGATGTGGAGTTGACCAGGCCTTGCATTGATAACAGGAAAACTGATTATTAGCGGGGTTATCTTTTTAAGTGGGAAATTAAGAACCACTCAAGTTAAGGCAGGAGCAGATAAGAAAACTTAATGTGCTGTAAATTCTTCAGCATTTTGATGGATTTTATCAGCCAGCCCCGAACGCTGATGGGTATAATCCAATATAAGATAACAATGTCTGTACTTAATGCAGCACTGTGTTATCTTTGGAAACAGTTAACTGGTAAGGGCAAAACCAGTCATTTTTATTTTAATCTTCAGAACTTTCATTTCCCCAAGCTTTTGGAAGCTGTATTTACTCATGTAATCATGACCTTTACAGTTTTTTTTCTGGTGAATAAAGCTTGCCATATATATTAGGCAGCAGTCAAATACAAAATTTAACCACCTACATTTGGAAAGGTACTGTAGAAATTCTACAGTTAAATTATTTATAGGCGTGGTATCAAACGCATTTAATGTATAGGCAAAACAGTTTTTGCACATTAGTATAGAGTAGAGAAGGAACCCTATCAAGTTCAAGATTCACTATCTCTATTTGCTATACTTAGCACTGATCCAGGACTGAAAGTGAAGCCTCGTACACACGATCAGATTCTCTGACGGGTGATGTGTGATGACAGGCCGTGTGTATGCTCCATCGGACAATTGTCGGATTTTCCGCGGACAAATGTCTGTTGTCGGATTTTCCATGCGTGTGTACACGAGTCTGTCAGTCAAAAGTCCAAAGTACAAACACGCATGCTCGGAAACAAGGATGAGCCAGAAGCGGTCGGTTTTGTAAACTAGCGTTCGTAATGGAGAATTAAAATTTGTGATGTGGCAAATTATGAAATCTCGAAATACAGCACACATTCTCTTCTTTAATGGGATAATAATGAAGCTGCTTTGCTGATGATACTGATGGAGTTATTGCAAATTCATTTTCAAAGGCTTTTTTTTTCTAATGATATCAAGAATAATATTATTATGCTTTTTTATTTTTTTATTTGGGAAAGTGACCACAACACCGTTATCCTGTACTTTTTAAGATCAAAGATACAACTATGTTGGTGTCCCTTGTCAATTTTTTATTTATTTTTTTAAATGTAACTGCCTACTCCCAAATTGTGAAACAATCCAATTGTGTGTACGAGGCTTGAGGAAAAATCCAAAAGTTATAGTTGGAGCATAAATATAGGGGAAATCTTCCAGTGGGTAAATCTGTTCTGGTGACCACTGTCTAAGAAGTGGATTCCCCTCACTTTGTAGAGATTTCATCCCAACTCCTGTTGCATCTTAGGGATAAGAAGTGAAAGAAAATCTCCCAATAGACAAACTGGGGTTTATTTACTAAAGCTGGAGAGTGCAAAATCGGGCTCACTTCTTTACAGAAACCAATCAGCTTACAGCTGCAGCTTGTTAAATTAAGCTTTGGCAATAAAACCTGGAAACTGATTGGCTTCTACGCAGAAGTGAGTCTGATTTTGCACTCGCCAGCTTTAGTAAATACACCCCACTGTCACATACCTGATGATGGAGCCTGATGTGAAGAGGTAGGCATCTCATACACCTGGAAAGTAGAAGGAGGCGTGTGACAGTTCTTACTAGGGGTGCAACAGATCAAAAAACTCATGGATCGGATCATTCCTTGGATCAGAGTCACGGATCGGATAATTTTTCGGATCAGCAAATAATAATTGAATTTGCAAAAACCTGTGAAATTTCCACCACCATATAGTCCCCACTGTAATATACATCTCCCCCACTGTAATATACATCTCCCCCATTGTAATATTGGCTGAGCATGGCTGGGTATCACCGAGTATGGCTGGGTATCGCAGAGTATGACTGGGTATTACCGAGTATTACAGGGTATGGCTGGGTATGGCCAGAGTATTGTCAGGGTATTGCAGAGTATTGCCAGGGTATTGCAGAGTATTGGCTGGGTATGGCAGAGTATTGGCAGGGTATGGCAGAGTATTGATAGGTATTGCAGGGTATGGCAGAGTATTGGCAGGGTATTGCAGGGTATTGGCAGGGTATGGCAGGGTATTGCAGAGTATTGGCAGGGTATTGGAAGGGTATTGAACGATGGCTGTGACTGCACTTGTCACAGAGCAGCACTGTGGGCTCTACAGATGCAGCCCACAGTGCTGCTGCCATCCGATCTCTCCCCTCCACTGTACAGATCTGTACACAGAGGGGAGAGGATGACGCCGGTTTCTTTACAAGTGATCGCTCTGATGGAGCGATTACATTGTAAACGCTGACGGGTGCACCAAGATGGCCGCCGATTCGGAACTAGGCCGAAGCCGCAGCCTTTCCTAAGGCCGAGACCGCAGAGCACTCTGCGGAGCGCGGTGTGTACCGATCCGAACGGGGTGACCCCTCCGGATCACGGATCGGTGATGATCCGTTGCACCCCTAGTTCTCACGGTATCAGATGCAGAGTCGTCTGTGTGTATCCAGATGCAGGTTGGACTGATGATGCTGAGTGATAGGGATGACAGGATAGCAGGTTACTGGCAGACAGACAGTAGGCACTTGGCAAGCTGAAAGATGGCTGAGCACAGATGAAGCCACGGGTTCAGGAAACAGAGTAGAGTCAGGCAAGCTGGGTCAGTAACTGGTAACTGGTAAGCAGGTCAGAAGCAAAACAGCAGACAGGAGAGTAGTCAGAGTCCAGGCCAGATTCAGTAACCGTGAGGGAGGTAGGCAAAGGGAACAGGCAGAGATGGGGTCCAAAGGCAAGGAGTCAGTACAGGTAGAGTTCTAGCGTGGTCAAGGCAGATCAAGTCTGCAATAGGAGATCAGATACAGGAATGGGTATCAGATATGCAGGAAACGCTGTAGACCATAAGGCAAGGTCCTAGTGCACCAGTGCTGTTTTAAATAGCCTGCTTGGTGCCTGTCAGTGGCAGGCATGTGTGCTGACATGCGTGCACATGAGCATGGCTAACAGGAATGTGTACATGCACATGAGAACAAGCATGGCGAACAGCAATTCTGCGCTTGCGCATACCTATGCACCGAAGCACCTTACACCTTTCCTAACAGACACACTGCAAAAAGGAACCTAACAAGGGATGTAACCTTTAAATACTCTATCCATATTTTAATTTATATAGTAGCATATTGTAAAGAACAGTGATATGCAGTACCCATAGTAACCAGTCATATACTGTACATGTTTTGATTTGGTTAACTACTCTAAACTGATGAAAGACTTTTTCTGCCTGTTTGCCATGTAGTATCTTGTGATTTTATCCGAAAGTATAATTGTATTTCTGGGTACATGCCACCATATTTATTTTAACCACCAACTTTTTATTTTCCTTTGAGATTTTAGCAGTGGGATGTATGCATCTGTCTCCTCCCACCTACCAAGGCCAATATGAAATAGTATGAATATTTACAAAAATGTGAGGGGTGTACTCACTTTTGTGAGATACTGTATATACAGTGTGTGTGTGTGTGTGTGTAGAATTTCACTTTGCCAATGCAATCGTGTCTGTAATATTCCTGTGTGTATAGAAGAACTATAGATTTATTGATCTGGCAATGATATTGGCACCTTCTTACACTAACAGAAGAAAGATGCCAGCAGTAACAGATGCTCCATTAATAGCTATTCTACTAACACATGAATGATCAAGGGTAGTCTCATAGATGCATCAACCCCAGATTCGGGGTGCCTTTTAATCATATTGGATCAGTTTTCCTTTTTTTTGTAAAACCGTATTAAACCAAAAAACAAAAAATGATTATATTGCAACCAATTTTTTAATCTTTTATCCCTTTCCTTTTACCTGTTTATCCGGCCAGTAATTCTGTTATTTTTTACATTTAACAGGCCAAGCTGTTCAGCAAAAGCATCAGTTAGAGGGTTGAGAGAAACCATTTAACACTGACAGGGTATTTACAATGGCCATTTTTTTAAAGCATTTATCCTAAAAAGAAAAAAAAATGTGGTTACTGCTTAAAAAGTGTGAGATGGAGTTTGGCCTTTATTTGCTACTTGAGTCCATCTAAATCTGCTAGGACATCTAACACTACCCTCTCCGTAGATTGACAATGCTGCTGTCCAAATGGGTGTGTGGGGGGGTTGGATTTACTAAAACTGGTGCAGCTGTGTATGGTATCCAATCAGCTTCTAACTTCAGCTTGTTCAATTAAAGTGGTTCTAAAGGCAGAAAATGGAAAATTGTATACTCACCTTTCCATAATTTTCCTTTCCTGACGCATCTTCATGGCAGCACACACTGGGTTGTGACTCCGCCCCCACAACCTGACAGGATTGGATTAACTATAAATTTGAAGGGGAGACACCCTGCTGCATTCTCTGTAATTATCATCACAAAAGAAACAGGGAGGGCAACTGTGTGCTGCCATGAAGATGCGTCAGGAAAGGAAAATTACGGAAAGGTGAGTATACAATTTTCCATTTTCCTGACGCCTTCATGGCAGCACACACTGGGAAATAACTCGCCAGTTGGGTGGGTGCAAGTAAAATAATATTTATTCCTTATAATGCTGAAGAATTGGCTCTAATGACGGAACTGCCGAAGTCGGCCATGGATAAATGAGCAGAATCCACCTTGTAGTGGGAAATAAAGGTATTCCTGGAGGACCACGTTGCTGCCCTGCATATTGTCTCTGGTGAGACCCTGCAATACGCTGCCCAAGAGGTAGCCACTGCCCTAGTTGAATGAGCCCTGATGTCTTCAAGAATCGCCGTATGCTGGGTGGAGTAAGCTTTTTTAATGGTTCTGACTAACCAGGATGCAATAGTGCATGATGAGGCGGCTTGCCCACGCCTGGTTCCATGGGGAGTGATCAAAAGAGAGTTAGTTTTCCTAAAAGAGGTGGTAGCAGTTAAGTAGTTCATGATGGTTGTTTTGACATCTAGTGGATGAGGATTACCCTGATCGTCCGTGAAGGATGGAAGGATGATGGTTGTAATGGAAGGAAGTTGCCACTTTGGGTATGAAGTGTTCGGAAGGTCTGAGGACTACTTTGTCAGAAAAGAGAACTAACTTAATGCTTGGATCTCCGACACTCTCCTAGCTGATGTAATCACAATGAGAAAAGACAGTTTTAAAGTCAAGTCCCATAAAGGATAGTTTCAAATGGAACAAACGGAGGAGAAGCGAAAGCATGGAGAACTATTGAAAGATCCCATAATGGAAAGACTGGCCTCCTGGGGGGTTTAATGTAAATTGGATTACCAATGGGTGGAATGCCCACTTAGTATCTGTTTTAGCTGACAGAGCTGAACCTTTAGGGTACTTAAGCTTAGACCCTTGTTGACCCCCGACTGGAGGAATTCCAGGACCTGACAGGGTTGCGGAGAAAGGGAATTCCATCCTTTCTGTTGTGCCATGAAGCAGAATCTTCCCCAAACCTTTGAATAGATGGTATTGGTAGTGGCTTTCCTGGCTTGCATCAGGGTTGACTTCATGAGAACAGCCTTGTGCTCTTAGTCTAGCCCTCTCAATCTTCAGGCCATCAGGTGCAATTTCTCTGATGCAGGATGTAAAAATTGACCTTGAGACAGAAGATCCGGAGTTATTGGGAGAGGAACTGGAGGTTGAAGGCTGAGCTGTAAGAGTCGTGAACCACTGCCTCCTCGGCCACAGTGGAATAATCGTAAATACTGTCACCGAAGATCTCCTAAGCCTGGATAGGAACCTCACAATTAACGGAGTTGGAGGGAAGTTGGAGGGAATATATACCCCAACTTGAAGTTCCATGGGTGAACTAGACAGTCCACTCCCTCCACCGATGGGAATTAACCTCTTAACCTCTTGACAGGAATCTGTGGCACTTGGTATTCGTCGGAGTGGCTGCTAAATCTACTTCCGGCGTTCCCCAGATTTCCGTAAGGAGGGAGAAAGTCCGAGGGTTCAACCACCACTCGTTGTTGGATAGCGTTTCTCGACTCAGGCAGTCGGGTAGTATGTTCTGTGCCGCTGGGACATACACTGCTTTTAAACTTGTTAGATGTATCTGAGCCCATTCCAAGATGGGCCGAACTTCTTCCATCAAGGTGGCACTCCTGGTACCCCCTTGCTTCTGAACATAAGACACTGCTACTTGGTTGTCCATTCGAATGAGCACATTCTTGTCCGTCAGAAATGGTGCAAATGCCCTTAAGGCATAAATGGCTTACCTGAGCTCTAAAATGTTCGAGTCCAAACCTTGAGCCTGAATATGCCACTGGCCCTGGGCTGCCTGGTCTTGATAGTGGGCCCCCCAACCGCTCTGGCAGGCATCCGAAGTGACTACTTCCGGGTCTGGAGGGAATATCGGTTTGTATTTCCTGAGATTGCTCGGGCACGTCCACCACCATATCGATTGCTTCACCGATCTGGAGATGAAGATGGGCTGACGCATTGAGACTCCATCTCACTGCCTGAGAAATGAGTTCTGTAAGGTTCTCATGTGTCACTGTGCCCATCGCACCATGGGTATGGTTGCGGACATGGACCCTAGTACACTCAGACAGACTCTGGCTGGTAAGTGATTCCTTGATAGCAGCTTCTGCATTTTCTGTATCAGAGGCCGGATCTTCTCTTGTGGGAGCTGTATCTTGTTTGTTTTGGTGTTTAGATCTGCCCCTAAAAATATCATAGTTTGTGTGGGTCGCAGACAGCTCTTTTCCCAATTGATTATCCACCCACTTCTGGAGGGTTGTAAGGAGGATCTCTCGGTGATGAATCAACGTCTTTTGATCCTTTGCTAAAAGTAGGATGTCATCCAGATAATGGTGGATGCGTAATCCCTTTTCTCTGAGGCAAGCCACCAACGGTAACAATACTTTTGTAAATGTCCTGGGTGCCGAAGAGATGCCGAATGGGAGGCACTGGAATTGGAAATGATGTTGGTTTATGGCTAACCGGAGAAACTTTTGAAAGGCCAGATGAATTGGTATATGCAGATAAGCGTCCGATAAATCTATTGAAAGCATCCAATCGCCCAGATTTATTGCTAGAAGTATGGATTGAAGGTTTTCCATTTTGAAAGCCTCCACTTTGATATCCTTGTTGAGCATCTTGAGGTCTAATACAGGACGCAAATCCCCTGTCTTTTAGCAGAAACAAGGAAGAGTAGAACCCTCTTCCCTTTTGGCATGATGGGACCTCCAGGATCGCTCCCTTTTGTTTCAATTCTGCTACGTACTTTACTAGCAGAATCCTTTGGGGTACTGAGGATGGTACTCTGGTTGCCTGGAAATGATTTGGTGGGAGTCTGTTTTAGAATTTCCACCTGTGTCCGAATCGGATTGTGGACAATGAAATAAATCCTTTATATGGTCTGACCAGATCTTGGTGAAGTTCCTTCTGTTCCCCTGTCGGGGTGGCCTTAGATTTCTGTATCCTTAGAAAAGAAGGTTTTGTGTTTTCCCAGTCCCTTCTAAATTTCCTACCAGGAGAGTAGGACCTGGACTCTCTATATTTGTCCGGAAGATTACGTCTGTAAACAGGTCCCTTCTGCGTCTTGGGTCTCCTGTCGGAGGGGATCAGGCCTGACTTCCCTCCTGTTACCTTGGATATGGCAGAGTCTAACTTGGCACCGAACAGATTTGCGCCATCATATGGAATTCTGCACCAATTTATTTTTGATGCTGTATCGGCCATCCACGGTTTGAGCCATAGCGCTCTTCTCGCTGTTACGGAGGCCAGCATAGCCTTGGCTGAAGATCTTATAATATCTACTGATGCCTCTGCTAGCTTGACTTCTTGCAGAGAGGAAATAATCTTTCCCATTTCAATGCCATCCTGTAGGTCTTTTCCTATTTTAGATGCCCATCCTGAGATGGCTGTGGCCACTGCTGCTGTGGTAATTGCTGGTCTACAGGCTCCCCCAGCCATGGAATATGCCTTCTTCAATTCTAGGTCCATCTTTCGGTCGAGCACATCCCGAAAGGAAACAGCATCCTCGATTGGTAGTGTGATGTGGCGGGTGAGGCGCATTAATGAGGAATCGACGATGGGAGCATTAATTAAAGGCTTCACTTTTGACTCTTTTAAAGGGTACATCTTGGCTAATCTGTTTGTAAGACTAGATCTTTTGTCAGACCTCTCCCACTCGTCTTTAATGAGATCCTCCAGCTCCACTATAAATGGGAAGGATAACGGATCTCTTTTTAGGTTTGGAAAATATTTCCGTATTTTCTGAGGTTCCGCCGCATCATCTTGCCAGCCGAATGCTTCTTTAACGCCCTCTGCAAAGGGTTCCACCAGGGAAAAAATCAAAGCCCACTGACATTTCCTGACCCTCATCTTCAGAGGAAGATTGTGATGCCTGAGTGAGATGGGGGTCTGCTGAAGATGTACTGGGAGCAGCTCTATCTAATGCTGGTGTTGTTGTTTCCAGTATGGACTCCCGCACTGATTCTCTTATGAGGTCTGTAGCAATTCTTGCATCTGCGACAGGCAAGTTATCTGGCAGTGCCGGAGCGCCGCATACCCAGCAAGCGTTTGCTGCAGGTTGGGTGTGGCGGCTTTGACATTGTGAGGAAGGAGATCTCCTGCGACTTGATCAGCTATGTTGTGAGTGGCTGGGTCTTCAGTGCCATGAAGGAGATCTTGAGCGGCTCCTGCGGGACATCCTGCTAGACGTATGGCTAGACCTTCTCCCATGGCTGGAACTTGCGCCTCTTGATCTAGACGAGCTGCCAAAAAAAATGCAGCATTTAACGTCTGGCACTCTTTTTTTCTCCCCTTCAATACTTACCTTGCCCGGTAAAGCCTCTTACCTAACTTGCTGATGGTGGTCTGCGTGGGCAGTGGACTCCATAGAGAAAAAGGGGTGAAGGACAGTCTGAGATATAGAGAGAAATAATGTGTACATATATACATATATATACACACACACACACATATATACATACACATACACACACACACAATTCACTTATAAATATAAATATATATATTATTTATTAACAAAGTTTATCTGCAAGAAACAATATAATAATAATAATATATATAGGAGTCCCACAGGGACTTACCTGGAGACTGCAGAGTGATCTACATGCAGAGGCAGCAACCTTCCTTAAGTTTTGCAGATTGCACAGCAGAATCACAGAGAAATACAGCTCTGTATTTGAAAATAGCGCCATTGTGGCGGCTAATTGACGCTCTGCGCATGCACAGAAGCGTCCCGAGTGTTCCGGCGCCATTTTGGATAAGGGAACACACATTGAAAACATAGGGGAAAAAAAAAAAAAAACACTAGCACTGCACGTGCTCAGAGTGGCCGAACGGCGCCATCTAGGCTGGAATTACAGCATAGAGAAAACACCACTGAAGGAGAAACAAACGGCGGCCATGACAGGGGACTACAAGAGACAGCAATCCCAAAGGTAGAGAAAAAAAGGGAATAAAAGATGGATATTATTTAAATAAGAGGAATTAATAGGCAAAGGAAGAAGGGGAGTCCACTGCAAAGGTAAAAAAAGCTTCTTTAAAGCTTTGTTAATGCCAGAAATCCAGTAGCCCCTTGAGACCACCAGAGCGGGGGTTCCCTCCATAGAAGCTCCTTTAGAGACTGTACAGGAGGGACTTCCAAACAGGAGAGGCTTGAACCTGCTGGGGCGAATGCGGTAGAGGCTTATTCATCTGTAACAGGAAAACTCCGTCCGTCCAACCTGTCAGGTGAGGATAAAAAAAGAGAATGCAGCAGGGTGTCTCCCCTTCAAATTTATAGTTAATCCAATCCTGTTAGGTTGTGGGGGCGGAGTCACAACCCAGTGTGTGCTGCCATGAAGGCGTCAGGAAAGTGTTTTATCTTAATGCATTCTATGCATTGAGATAAAAAAAAAAACCTTTAGTGTGCAGCAGCCCCCCTGATACTTACCTGAGCACAATGTATCATGTGAGCCTTGGCTGTCTGGGACTCTCCCTCTTGATTGGCTGAGACAAAGCATCTGGCGCCATTGGCTCTCGCTGCTGTCAATCAAAGTCGGTGAGACAATGAGGAGAGAGAGGGGGAGGCCGAGCCACGGCCAGCCAGAATTTGGAGCAGCTGTGCATGGCAACCAATAAGCTTCTTGCTTTCATTTTTAAAGCTTACTAAACTCAATTTCTTTTTTCATTAAAATAACAAACATGTTATACTTACTTGCTATGAGCATTGGTATTGCTCACAGCGGCCCCGATCCTCCTCTTCTGGAGTCCCCGGCGGCAATCTTGGCTCCTCCTCTTCTTCAGCAGGACTACCATAGCCAGCTGCTGGCTATAGGGAAAGGTAGTCTGCATGCTCCCGAGCTGTGTGTCTATGGAGCTGCTCTCCAAAGACTTACACAGCGGGACTTAGGCCCACCCCCACTTCCTCTGATTGACAGCAGCAAAAGCCCGTGGCTCCTGCTGCTGCTCGAATGCTGTGTAAAGTGTAAGGCTGGGTTCACACTGCTGCGGGGGGAGATCCGGATGTGATTCGCACCGCAAATCACATCCGATCTCCGTAGCGATGCGAGTTCAGCCATACAGATAGTATGGCTGAATTCGCATCGCTCCCGCAGCAAACTCGCACGGGACCCTTTTTGTGGTCCGCAACAGAATCGGATCGCATGGGGGTTCACACCATGCGATCCGATTCCTGTGCGAGTCGGCAGATCGCACTGCGATATGCGGACGGATCTGGGGGTGTCATTAACATATCATTGACACTCCCAGCCGTCCGCATAGGGCAGTGTGAACTGCCGGCGGGAGTAATGCGATGTGGAAAAACGCCGCGGATTCGCGGCGTTCCCGCATCGCAGCGGTGTGAACCCGGCCTAAAAGAGGGGAGAATAGATGCAGTCCTGAACAGTGCTGATCTCTTCTCCCTTATCTTCCTCTTCACATGGGGGGGGGGGGGGGCACAGGGACATTGAAAACATTTTTTTACCTTAATGTAAGCAATGCATTATGGTAAAAAAACGTTTTTAGGTTTAGTAACACTTTAACTGAACAAGCGAATATAGAAGCTGATGAGTTTCTATGCATAGCTGCTCCAGGTCTTGCCTGCTCCATTTTAGTACATTCCCACCTACGTTTGCTACTGGCTGGATCTTCAGGTGAAAAAATAAAAAATAAAAATAAAATGAAAACCAATGCAGTCACCATATTTCGGGATTGGTAAGATAAAATATATGCCATTTTTGGATTTTGGTTTTAGTAATCCTTTAGTTTATAAGATTTAAACTAGTAAGCTGTAATATATTACATTTTGTTTTGGGGTTTAGTCATGATCTAATCAAGAATGTGTAGGTTTGGATCATATTTCGTAAACATCCAAAAACATTTGAACTGAAGTTTTCTTTTAAATACCTAATAATAATAAAATAAAGATTGTACTCAGCTATTAAATAACTGCCCTATTAGTACTCTTGAAGAATACTGTAAGTCAAAACGGCATATATAGGTCATGCTGGAAGGTGTTTTTGCATTTTCTTTAAAGGATAGATCTGACAGAGAAGAATTCGACATAATGCAGATATGAATAATTTCCTTTCAAACTTTACTTCACAAGTGTGAAATCAGATTTATGAACCCATGGGAGAAACAAAAAGGGTGGTGTGTACTTTAATGTGCTTAAGAATAAACAAAATGAAGAAGACATACAGCAGGAATTTAAACAGCCTTGAGCTCTCAAGCTATATTCTTAACAAATGTCTGCTAGATCACAAAAATGTTCTAAATCTGAAGCCAGTTTGAAATGTTTAACTTATTAAAGAGAATTTTTATTATGTTGTGTACAGATGGCTGCTTACTCCATCCAAACTTTTGTGTTATTCTGCTGAAATATCTCTTTGTGTTGGCAAAAATAACAATGAAGGATTTTATTTTGCTTATCTGCTAGGAATGTAAAAACTTAAACCACTTTGGATGAATGATCCTGCTCTATTCACACGGATTACTGATTTGGAAAGTGCCCAAAACCCATTGGTCCCTTACATGATAGTTCCAGTTATAGATGGAAACTCATTAGAACTTTGTATGTGTATTTAAATGCAACCAGATGCTCAGTAGTTGGACCTGAAAACTGTGTTCCTTGAATATCTCAAAGCAGTAGTAGTGGTACATAGCAAGATATGGTAAATGTATTATCCAGTGGCTTAGACAGATTTCTTTTTAATTATATGAAGAAAGGACAGAGAGAAATAAAAAGTTCATCCATCTCCATCTCCAGGACAAATTACTAACTTTGTTAGATTTGAATTGCTGTCCATCCTATTACTGGGGAGATTTCCTCGTACTTCCAGTTGTGTCTGGCACCCTTCACCAAGAGGTAAGGGGGAATCGTTTCAATAAGAACATAAACTCATGGATTTTCCAAACCTTAACCTTATTTGTTGTTGTCTCTGGCCTCATTCATGAGATTTCTCATGACTCTACAGTGGTGTGAAAAAGTGTTTGCCCCCTTCCTCATTTTCTGTTCCTTTGCATGTTTGTCACACTTAAGTGTTTCGGAACATCAAACCAATTTAAACAATAGTCAAGGACAACACAAGTAAACACAAAATGCAATTTGTAAATCAAGGTGTTTATTATTAAAGGTGAAAAAAAATCCAAACCATCATGGCCCTGTGTGAAAAAGTGATTGCCCCCCTTGTTAAAACATACTATAACTGTGGTTGTCCACACCTGAGTTCAATTTCTCTAGCCACACCCAGGCCTGATTATTGCCACACCTGTTCACAATCAAGGCATCACTTAAATAGGAGCTGCTTGACACAGTAAGGTCCACCAGAAGATCCTTAAAAGCTACACATCATGCCGAGACCCAAAGAAATTCAGGAACAATTAAGAAAGAAAGTAATTGAGATCTATCAGTCTGGAAAGGGTTATAAAGCCATTTCCAAAGCTTTGGGAGTCCAGCGAACCACAGTGAGAGCCATTATCCACAAATGGCGAAGACATGGAACAGTGGTGAACCTTCCCAGGAGTGGCCGGCCGCCCAAAATTACCCCAAGAGCGCAGCGACGACTCATCCAAGAGGTCACAAAAGACCCCACAACAACGTCCAAGGAACTGCAGGCCTCACTTGCCTCAGTTAAGGTCAGCGTTCATGCCTCCACCATCAGGAAAAGACTGGGCAAAAATGGCCTGCATGACAGAGTTCCAAGGAGAAAACCACTGCTGAGCAAAAAGAACATCAAAGCTCGTCTCAATTTCTCCACAACACATCTTGATGATCCCCAAGACTTTTGGGACAACATTCTGTGGACCAATGAGACAAAAGTGGAACTCTTTGGAAGGTGTGTGTCCAAGTATATCTGGCGTAGAAGGAACACTGCATTTCATAAAAAGAACATTATACCAACAGTAAAATATGGTGGTGGTAGTGTGATGGTCTGGGGCTGTTTTGCTGCTTCAGGACCTGGAAGACTTCCCGTGATAAAAGGAACTATGAATTCTGCTGTCTACCAAGAGATCCTGAAGGAGAATGTCCGACCATCTGTTCGTGTACTCAAGCTGAAACGAACTTGGGTTCTGCAGCAGGACAATGATCCTAAACACACCAGCAAGTCCACCACCGAATGGCTGAAGAAAAACAAAATGAAGACTTTGGAGTGGCCTAGCCAAAGTCCTGACCTGAATCCTATTGAGATGTTGTGGTATGACCTTAAAAAGGCCGTTCATGCTCGAAAACCCTCTAATGTAACTGAATTAGGACAATTCTGCAAAGATGAGTGGGCCAAAATTCCTCCAGGACGCTGTAAAAGCCTCATTGCACGTTATCGCAAACGCTTGGTTGCAGTTGTTGCTGCTAAGGGTGGCCCAACCAGTTATTAGGTTTAGGGGGCAATCACTTTTTCACACAGGGCCATGATGGTTTGGATTTTTTGTCACCTTTAATAATAAACACCTTCATTTACAAATTGCATTTTGTGTTTACTTGTGTTGTCCTTGACTATTGTTTAAATTGGTTTGATGTTCCGAAACACTTAAGTGTGACAAACATGCAAAGGAACAGGAAATGAGGAAGGGGGCAAACACTTTTTCACACCACTGTATGTCCCTGTGACATCAAATATAAATGAATCTTAAACTGCAATCCCAAACTGTCTGGAGACAGACTTTAGCCAGTTAAGCTTCAGAGCCATTTTTACATTCAGTTATTAAGTCTGCACATGTTTCTTACTTACATTATATCAGTAATGTATATTTTTAGGAGGGACAAACAAGGACTTTTTTTGGTCATATTTTCTTTCAATAGTTATTTAGTTAGATCATTTGTATTTTATTGAAGCAAGACCATATTAACAATCAGGTATAAAAGTAAAGAGAGACAGTAATATCAGATACATGAGGTACGGTCATATCAGATACAATAGGTTTGTGTAGGCCTTATTTTCGTGTGCATAATGTAACAAGATAAAAGGTGAATCAAGACATATCACACATGAGACAATCTTAACATCCTGAATGGGATCAGGATACATATAACTTAGAATAGAAACATATAATATTTGTAAGAGCTAAGTCTTATTCTTACAAAAAATAAATATTGTTAGGATCACAACTCATTCCGTAGGTAATGGGAATGCTTCATGTGGTAGAAAGCAGAGTGGAAAGGCAGAAAGAAGGTATCAGGTGAGAGGGGAAGGAATAGAGATACTCCATCATGGAGTAGGGGGGAGATAGGTGATTCAGCCCATGTCACAAATTCAGAAGAATACTGAAACATGGACCAAGAGGTCTACGTGATGGAGAACAGTTCTTCTTTATTGTTTACCTGGGCCAGCAGACTTTCCAAGTCTCTTTTTTTGGTCTACTTCAATAGCTCAATCCATAAGGTAGGGCATATTCGTCGATTTCCAATGTCGGGGGATTACTGTCCGTGCCCCATCAAGGAAATGACAGAGTACATCTTTTTTGACTGATTTCAGTGGGCTGAGGATCATGGAGAGAAAGGCAATTTCTGGTGTATGTTGGAGGGTTGTCGCCATCAGCCTGCAGTACAAGTTAAATATCATTTGCCAGAATTTTTTGACAGGAGGGCAGTCTCACCAGTTTTGGAGCATAGTTCCGCTAGAACCCAAACAACTCCAGCAAGCGTCTGAAACAGAGGGGTCAAAACGTTTTATGTTTGCATGGCATCTGTACCATCTCGTAACCAATTTAAACCCCTTTTTCTTAGTTGAGGTCGCCGAATAAAGCTTATGTGTCAGTATGAAACATTTTTGGCACTCAACTTGTGAAATAGAATGTCGTAGTTCAAATGCCCAAGTCTGCATATATGATGGAAGGTCAGGAAAAGAGATGTTGAGTAGTATAGAATAAAGTAGATAAATTACATAGATCGGGGAAGTTAGCTTGTAGAAGTAGATTGTCAAAACCTGGCGGTTAGCATAAGATCGCGGGCAGAGATTGAAAACTGAAAATGTACGATAAGACTTGACGTCTTTGAAGCCAATGTGCCAGGGAGTGGGGAAGCGAACAGGAAGGGGAGACAGTCATCAGGGATCTGCATGGAGGACTTGGGTAAAATGTCTTAGGAGTTCATCTTTACGCCAAGGCCCAAATTCTGACCTATGCACAGCAGGTAGAAATGCCGGGGACCCAAAGAAGGGGGTCATAGGTCCCATCCATTTAGATACATACCCGGTCAAGGTCATCTGCTCCCACATTTGAATTGCTTGACAGGTAAAGTCCACCAGCAGAGACGGATCCTTACGACAGTCCATGGAAGAATACAAAGTTAAATTTAGAGTTTAAGTGGCTTTCTAGTTGGGCCAAGAGTTTAGACGTAGAGTAATGAAACCAGTCTACAATTCATGTGAGTACCACTGCCTTGTGATACAAAGAAGCATCTGGGGCTCCAGTTTTCGGGAGAGAGAGGGTTTCATATTTTATTCTGGGGCAACCTGCTCCCCATATAAAATTGGAGAACAGCTGACAAATCTTCCTAAAGTACAAGGTCTGAATATGGATAGGAATGGTTTGAAAGTCCCAAGCCTCCTCTTTGGGTGTGCCACCATAGGAAGCTGCTTCCTATGGTGGCACACTTGCGGGCTTGATGCGGCTCGGCTCCACCCCCCCACTCCCTTGTCATAAGATTTGAATGACAGAAGCAGCAACCAATGGCAGAGGATTGTGTTGAACCTGAAGAAAGGGTATTTTTATTTATTTTTTCATTTAAAGGATGCAGGAGGTGCTGCTGCAAAAAAAGATCGCTCTTGAACTGACTGTCAGCAGCAACTGCCTGGCTCAACATTACAATCTAAAAAATATATATATATTATTAGAAAAAGTAGCTAAGGTGTTAACAATTGAAGAGCAAGTTATCAATCAGTTCTTGTGGACAGATATTGGCCCTCAACAAGAATATTTGGCCGCACAGATCTGTGCACACAGGCTGGGCACATAGGAAAATGTAAAGTAGCACTGCAGCTCAGAAAACTCAAGCTTAGTTTGTTAAAGCAGATGTAAACCCAACCACTAAAATGTTGTAATATGATAATATCACTTAGCCTATTTTTATTTTAATGTCTAGCATTTATGAAATTAACAGCTAATGATACTGATATAAAGGTCCTTGTTTGGGCACTTTGTGTTATGGGCTGCTAACACTCTGCCCGTTTCCCACAATCTCCTGCCAGTAAACCACCCTATCACATGTTCTCCCAAAGGAAACTCTAAGCTTGTGTGCTGAAGCACATTGCACAGGCATATTCCACTGTTGTCACCATTTAAAAAAGGCCAGTGAAAAAATGTTTGCATCCAGCAACAATTATGCCGCGCACACACGTATCAGACTATCCGGCGGACTTAGTCTGGGGGACAAACCGCCGGACTGTCCGCCGGACTTTCCAAATGAGCTACCTGCCCACACACGGCACTTTTGCGAGGACTATCCGCCGTATCGCCGGATTATCCGCCGTACTTTTGAAATGAACGGACTCGCCCACACACACGGAGGAAAGTCCGCTCATTTTGAGCGTGGCTCCAGGTAGCCGGGACCAGCGAAGGAGGCGTCGCTCGCCCCGTCACCTGGTATGGACTTAAAGGGGAATCCCTACGCTGAAAAAACGGCGTGGGGGCCCCCCCCAGGTCCATATAAGACCCTTATCTGAGCACGCTACCCGGCCGGCCAGGAAAGGGGGTGGGGACGAGCGAGCGCCCCCCCTCCTGAGCCATACCAGGCCGCGTGCCCTCAACATGGGGGGTGCCTTGGGGAAGGGGGGCCGCGTGGCCCCCCCACCCCAAAGCACCTTGTCCCCATGTTGATGAGATCAAGGGCCTCTTCCCGACAACCCTGGCTGTTGGTTGTCTGGGTCTGTGGGCAGGGGGCTTATCGGAATCCGTGAGCTTCCTTTAATTAGCTGCGCGGCCCCCCCTTCACCAAGGCACCCCCCATGTTGAGAGCACGCGGCCTGGTACGGCTCAGGAGGGGGGGGTGCTCACTCGTCCCCACCCCCTTTCCTGGTCGGCCGGGTAGCGTGCTCGGATAAGGGTCTTATATGGACCTGGGGGGACCCCCACGCTGTTTTTTCAGCGTAGGGATTCGCCTTTAAGTCCATACCAGGTGACGGGGCCAGCGACGCCTCCTTCACTGGTCCCGGCTACCTGGAGCCGCGCTCAAAATGAGTGGACTAGCACACACACGGCCGTATTGTCTGCCGGACTAGCACACACACGGCCTTATTGTCCGCCGAAATGCAAGTCCGGCGGACAGATTGATGTGCAAAACTACAATCTTAGTCCGCCGGACTTTTGGGTAAAAAAACTTGACTTGACTTTTCCACCGGATTGTTTGATCGCGTGTACGGGGATTTCGATAATATGCCCTATGAAAAAACATATGCACCCTGTTATCACTGTACTGCATATGGAGAGGGACAGGCTGTAAACTGGCTGTGAAAAAAAAACTATTACAGCTAGCAACGAAAATAGGAAATATGCCCTGTAAAATACACATGCAACCCATTACAATTGTAGTGCATGTGGACAGGGAAAGGTTGTAAAAAGAATGCAAAACATCAGCAGTATTCCTAAAAACTCTTCCCATTACGCACCCCAAAAATTCTGCAAGATACACAGCATTTTGCAACAGGATATTTATTAACCACTTCTCGCCCCTCCTATAGCAAAATGACGGCTGGGCAGTGGTTTCGTTAACCTGTCTGGACATCATATGACGTCTTTCAGGATAACAGCCAGCGTGCGCCCCCGAGGCGATCGTGGTGCAGCCTGTCAGTCTGACACACTGCAATACCAATCTCGGTAAAGAGTCTCTTACAGAGACTCTTTATCACATGATCAGCTGTGTGCAATAACAGATGATCATGGTGTAAACAGGAAGAGCGTCTGATAGTCGTGAGTAGAGAAGAGCCGATCGGTGGCTTTCCTGACAGTGGGGTCTGCGCTAATTGATTATCAGTGCAGCACCCCCAGGGGTGCCCACCCAGGACCACCAGGGATGCCTACCACTGATGACCACCAGGTATGCCACCCATGGCCACCAGGGATGCCAATCAGCGCCAATAAATTATGCCAGTCAGTGCCCATATATAAGGCAAATCAGTGCCCATCAGTAATGCCTGCCAGTGCCTCCTTATTAGTAATGCCTATCAGTGGCATCTATCAGTGTCCATCAGCACCACCTATTAGTGCCCATCAGTGCCGCCTATCAGTGCCCATCAGTGCTGCTTATGAGAACCCATCATCAGTGCCCAATGGTACAACCTCATTAGTGCCCGTCAGTGCAGCCTCATCTGTGCCAAACTTACTTATTTACAACATTTTATAAAGGAAACAAAGAAAAAAATTTCAGTCTAGCAACAAATAAAAACCCCAGAGGTGACCAAATACCACCAAAAGAAATCTCTATTTTTGGAAACAAAATGATAAAAACGTGCTTTGGGTAAAGTGTTGCATGACCGCACAATTGTCATTAAAAGTGCGACAGCGCTGAAAATTGGCATGGGCAGGAAGGGGGGAAAGTGCCTGGTATTGAAGTGGTTAAGGGTTTACACCTACTTTAAGAGAGTAGTGCCTACAAGCCATACACTAATTTGTACCTTTACACATTAACAGCAGCCCTTTCTATGCTTTCCCTATTAATATGGCTTCTGGGAACCAACCCTTTTATATCGAGCGGTCTAGCTTATCCAAAAGCCTCTGTATTGGCTTATCTAAGCCATTTGATCTAAGTCAAAGACCAGCAAATGCGTTATCATTATGTTATTTTCTATGGCAGCAAATTCCCACATTAGTTCTCTGGGTCTGCGAAACATAAACAGGCAGGGTTTGTGTCAAACCCATGGTAGACTCATTCCTAATTAAAATAATGTCCCATTTAAAACACTGGCACTTACTGGTCTTTTTTATTATCTTTATACTAGTATCAGTTCTAGTTGATGTACTGTATAAAACGTAGCTGTTTTTCAATGTTAACACATCAGAATTAACCAAATCACAAATGTATTCTACAAAAGTAAAACTATTTTCGTGAGGTTCTTAAAATGACTTCATCACAGTCATTTTGTTCACACAGGGAGATGGGGAAATGTTATCCTCAATGTGTCTGTCTTCATTGCCAGAGGCAAAGTGTTATTTTACTAGAATAAAATGTTTTGGTCAGAGGCCCTGTTTTCCCTGGCAGTCAAGGCCTGCCATTTGTTTGTGCTATTATATGTTGTGCATCTAAAAAACAAATCTACATGTTAGTGGAACAAATGCAACCCATTTGTTTAGGGCCCGTTCACATCAGATTTAGTGGAGCTGTGCTGGCAGATATTTCCAGCACAGCCCCAAGGCATAGACAAAGCAAATTGCCCTGCTTCCTATGGTGTCAGTTCACAACACAGTGTTGCTGTGGTGTGCCCTGAGAAAAAGTACTTTTTTTCAACACAGTAGTCTTCAACACGAAACCGCTGCATCACAACGTCTCAGTTGAAAATAAAACCCTATTGAAATGTCACTTGTGATGTGTACCAGTTAAACAAATATTAAAGTATATTTAAAAATAAAACATGCTTTTTTAGTTCGTCAGACAGCCATTAATGATGATTTTCTTTACTTCCTGTACTGAAGACGAAACAGGGAGTGAGAGAAAATCACTCCAAAGAGAGTAGAAATCCAAATTCCACAGTTGATACTGAAACATAGTTTTACTGGAAAGTTTTCTGGTTCATTAACAACTGTAATATTTGAGATTTTTGATTACTTTCTGTCTTGGTGACAATGGTCAATAGGCCAAATGGAGAGCAATCATTTCCAGGGACACAGACAGCAATACAAACGTTACCCCCTACTGCGCTCTATTCAAAAAAAAAGCTTAAACTTTAAGATATACTTACAAGCGAATTAACAAACAGGTTTTACTTACCTCCTATGTGTAATGGTTTTGCACAGAGCAGCCTGTATTCTCCTCTTCTCAGGTCCCTCTTGGCTGGCTCCTCCCTCCTATTGAGTGCACCCACAGCAAGCAGCTTTCTATGTGGGGCATCCAAGCCGAGCTGCATCTCTGTGTGTCCATTCAGACACAGAGCTGCAGTTCGGCCTTGCCCTCTCTCTCTCCTGATTTGCTCACTGACTTTGATTGACAGCCGTGGGAGCCAGTAGCGCCGCTGTTGTGTCTCATTCAATCAGGAGGAGAGTCTCGGATGGCCAAGGGACTCATGGACACCGCTGGACAGAGATGAGGCTCAGGTAAGTATTAGGGGGGTTGCTACACACAGAAAGTTTTTTTATCTTAACCATATTTGGCTGCTCAATGACCAGAGCATTTTTTGCGATACAGCACTGCGTCGCTTTGACTGACAATTGTGCGGTTTTGCAATGCTGTACCCAAACAGAATTGATGCCCTTTTTACCCACAAATAGAGCTTTCTTTTGGTGGTATTTTGATCGTCTCTGCTGTTTTTATTTTTTGGGCTATAAACAAAAAAGACCGACAATTTTGAAAAAAACACAATATTTTGTACCTTTTGCTATGATATATATATATCCCCAATTTAAAAAAAAAAAAAAGCTAATTTATTTCTCAGTTTTGGCCAATATGTATTCTTCTACATATTTTTGGTAATAAAAATTGCAATAAGCGTATATTGATTAGTCTGCGCAAAAGTTATAGCGTCTACAAAATAAGGGATAGATTTAGGCATTTTTATTATTATTTTTATTTTTAATAGTAATGGCGGC
The DNA here is from genome assembly GCF_037356315.1 of Lithobates pipiens. Classification (NCBI taxonomy): domain Eukaryota; kingdom Metazoa; phylum Chordata; class Amphibia; order Anura; family Ranidae; genus Lithobates; species Lithobates pipiens. Next base: position 32,996,542 of record NW_027507790.1, on the reverse strand, counting down.
AATCTGTGAATTTTATCATAACTGCAACATTATGGCGGATAGATTGGACACTTTTGACACATTTTTTGGGACGATTGACAATTATTCAGTCATCAGCACTATAAAAATGCACTGATTACTGTATAAATGTCACTGGCAGGGAAGGGGTTAACACTAGGGGGAGATCAAGGGGTTAACTGTGTTCCCTGACTGTGTGTTCTAACTATAGGGGCAGGGGACTGACTAGAGGGGATGACAGATTGTGGTTCCTAGCTATTAGAAACTCACGATCTGTCTCTCCTCACAGAACAGAACGGGGATTTGTGTGTTTACCCACCCGCGATCGCTCGTGGCCGGCGGTCATCGCGACCGTCGGCCACGAGCATCGGCCGCCCCGCAGTGCAGCAGGCGCATGCGCGTGCCTGCTTTCCAGCTTAAAGAAGCCGATGTATAGCTATGACGGCTCTCGGGAACGTGCCAACCTGCTGCAGTATAATGAAGGCAGCTGGTCGGCAAACGTTCAATGCATAGAATGTATTAAGATAAAAAAAACCTTCTGACTTTGCAACTTCTTTAAGAGCATACCTCGCCCTTTTCCCTAAGCATTCCCAGATTTTAAATAGTTACTTTATCATAAAGGCGACACAGGATTGTAGTCCTAGTCTATTGAATCTATATGCTACTGCATTCAGGTTGTGGACACTGGCTAACATATATATATATATATATATATATATATATATATATATATATATATATATATATATATATATTACCCCACTCCTCACATCATGTTTTAGTTTTTTGCTAGTGTCCTGGGAGGTTGGATGCTTTCTTGTGCGAGGAAAACTTTTTTTTACTATCTATCAACATTCTTGGCATTTATCAGATGCTTTTTTCTTTTCACACAATAACTAAGATCCTTAAGTTGGTCTCTACACAGCTGCTGTCCAAATCAGTTAATCCCCTCCCTCCCGCCAATTTGAGCTGAGAGACCCAAGCGACCAGCCAGCAGATCCACCAGCTGGCGGGAGACCCGAATGAGACCCGGAGGCAATTTCATGATATCACTGCCAGTTTGACTTAAAGGCGCTAAAATGTAAAAAAATGACAGTATTGAAAATAGCCAAACTTGGCATTTTAAATGCTTTATGTGCAAAGGAGGAATTTGAGGTCTTATAGACCCCAGATCCCTCCATAAATAGTACCTGTCAATGCCTATTATACCGCCTACACATGATCGGACTATCCGGCAGACTTAGTCGACAATTCGACCGTGTGTGGGTTCTGGCTGACTTTTTCTTCCCAAAAGTCCAGCGGACTTTAAAAAAAGACTTGACTCAGAATCGTCCGCAGGGCTCGGTTTTCCGGCGGACAATCCGCTCATCTGTGTGCTAGTCCACCAGACTTTCAAAATGAACAAACTTGCCCACACACGGACTAAAGTCCATTCATTTTGAACTTGAATTCAGGTACGACGGGACTAGAGAAGGAAGTCAATCTCGCTGCCTCCATCGGCGAGATTGGCACCTTAGCCCTGTCGCCTGGTATGGCTTTTAAGGGGAAGCCCCTACACCGGAAAAACGGCATGGGGGTCCCCCCAAAGTCCAAACCAAACCCTTATCCGAGCACGTAGCCTGGCCTATGGAGATTTGTAAGTACCATAGTTTGTCGCTATTCCTCGAGTGTGTGCAGTTTTAAAGCATAACATGGGGGGGAGCTTTGTAATATGCAGAGGGGGCTGGGTAGGGGGGGCTGCGTGATGTGCAGGGAGGGGATGTGTAATATGCAGGGGGGCTGTGTAAAGTAAAGGGATCAAGAGCTACGGGGGCTGTGTAATGCAAAAAGGGGTCCAGAGGTGCGGGGCTGTGCAATGTAAATGGGGTCCAAATTATTATCTTAATTTATTAGCAGGTAAATGCGGTCCTCCATGCATTCACATACATTAAATCCGGCCCTTAAGTAGAAAAAGGTTGCTGACCCCTGCTTTAATGTGAGCCTTGGGTACTGGACTCTGATTGTGGCACTTTGCAGACATCTAGTGCATGGGGGTTGATTTACTAAAACTGGAGCATGTAAAATCTGGTGCAGCTGTGCATAGCAACTAGTCCAGTTCCAGGTTTTTTTGGCAAAGCTTAATTGAACAAGCTCAAGTTAGAAGCTAATTGGCTACCATGCACAGCTGCAAAAGATCTTGCACTCTCTAGTTTTATTAACTCAACCCCACTGTGTTGGTAGCAGCAGAGGTCTTTACATGTCCAGAGCTGTAAAACAGCCTCTGATGTGAACCATTCTCTGAAGATTCGCTCTGTGAGGAATCCCATAGATGGGGTGAATATAAACAAATTACCTTCAGACACTGGTCTCCGTATTATGGTGCTTTCCAGACCTGTGGGTATTGTGTTAGAACTTTTTTTCAGAGTAGTGGTACAGCGTCTGGTGTGCTCAGTCTCCAGTGTCTCCCCCTTTGACGCAGATATCTTGGTAAGGGGTATCTGTGCTACAAGCTCTTCATTGGGAGTTTGCTAGAACTGTGTGCACTGATCAGTTAGTCAAGCGCTACACAAAATTTAAAGGTGAAGGAACGACCTTTAGTGTACTCATCCTCAGGAGGTAACAAAATCTTCCTAGTATGGTAACATTAGATGTTACACTGCTTATTGTGGTGCCTTCCAGACCTGTACCGTATGTTCTCATTACATGGAGCTAATGTACTACTTCCATTATAGTCAGCCTCTAAATTAACTTTAATGATCTGATGCAAATAGAATATGTCTCCTTTTGACATTTAGAACTGTCATGGCGTCTCCCTTGTATTGTGCTTTTTAGTGCAGAGAACCCTGTTTCCATTCCCATTCGTAACACAGTGGTCGGCCATTCATTTCAAACTTTCCTGACTTTTTTCCTAAGGCTCATGCCCCTTTTATCCCCCTTGTCCCAGTAGCAATTGATACCTGGAAGCCAGGCACTGGAAGATGTTTGTGGCTGGTGGGGAGCTTCGGATGCCGCATCACTGGACTGAAGGTGAGTATACTTCCGGTTTAAATTAATAGGACCTGCATGATATCCAAGCAACAGTTTCAAGGAGACATGACAAACATGCCAGCCTCCATGTTTCTCTTACTGGTTTCCTTGAATAGTATTTAAAGCCCAATTGTGTTTTTGCTTTGGATAAAGTAGTAAATGGTTAAAACCACTGTCAAGTTTTTTCAAAATGTCATGTTTTGTTAGATTTCTCTAACTTCCTTCCCTGGCCCAGTGTCTCAGTCACCTGGAAAAATAGAGAAGGTAAATCCCCCAATAGGGATACTGACACCAATAAAAACATGACAGGTGTTCTAGCACTCAACACTCTATCCAAAACGAAGAAAAAAAATGGGTTTTGGCTTAAGATACAATTCAGAGAAGAGGAAATAATATGTAACCAGATAGAAAAAGATTATGTGTGCCTGCTGATGATCTGTTTTAGAACGAGTGTAGTTAAGGTGCTAATGGTTATAAAGCTATCATTTTGTATATATTTTATGATTTTAAAAGTGGACACATGGGAAATTTTACAGCCAGCATGCTTAATCAAGAAACATATTAATCAAACTACTGTCTACTATACTACAGTATTTAGAGTTAAAGTATACTTTAACCAGTAGTAATTAATATTAGTGAGCAAGTAACTGTTTCAGAACTTGGCTTATAGATTTAAAGTATGAGAAAATAACTTAGGGGATTGAGATATTCAGTTACTGTTGAGATAACCTTAGCTTTAAAAATGTTTCTATTTTAAGAATTCTATTTGCCCAGCAGCTGGAAATATTTATATGTCTGGTAACAAAAGAACTTTTCCCGATAAAGGAAAACTGCTTGTTTTTGACTAGAAGCTTGTATCATATTGTAATACTGTAAAATATAATGGTATAATTGTAAAATGCAGTGATATACAGTAACTAGTAACAACACAGCTAATTGTAATTGCAAAAAAAAATATGTAGATAAAATTCCCTAATGGATATTTGGACAAATAAAATAAGTAAATATTTGTGGTCTCAAAATGATCACCTCACAAAACAAATACTGAATATAAAGTAGTTATAGCACATAAACCTGGTATATCAATCAATCATTCATATGTCTAGAAACATGCAGGGCCCTACATAATTTGTATTGTCATATTGTTATCATATATCATTCTCGGATGAACACTTTTTCATGTTTTTTTTTATACATTAAGCATGCAATCTGAGTACTATGCACCATGACTCTGTGACTTCAATACATCCTACTAATATAGAACCCTGTTGGAGTCAACCCGCTCAGCGGGGAATCTGTGTGCTGATCCCCGCTGAGAAGGCGGATGGCTGGTCCTTGTCTGCTTATGCAGAGTGGACACAGACACAGCCCATTCTCCTCTATGGACAGTCGGATGTAAACGGCCCAACTGTACATTAAGCTAGTGTGAAAGGGGCCTAACAGTGCTGCTCAGAAAGTGCCACTATCTATTAATTGTAAACAGAGTTTCTATGTCATGAGGTTAGGTGGGAACATTGTTTTAAAATTAGTTCCAGCCTGGGGGAAAAAATTAAAAGTCAGCAGCTGCAAATACTGTAGCTGCTGACTTTTAATATAAGAACACTTACCTGTCCAGGGAGCCCGCAGTGTGGGCACCCCAAGCCGATCCGTCTGTCAGCTCCAGGTGCAGGGAAACAGGAAGTGAAGCCTTGAATGCATGAGTTTCACTGCACTTTCTGAATGGTCCTGCTGTCCTTTGGGACCTCTTTGGGCCAGAAGTGGGAAGTGAAAGCGGATACCTGTCTTCCCCAAAAGGTGCTAAATTTGTCAGCAGAGGGGGGGAGGAAGCAAACAAGTGGATCTTCCCCTTTTGGGTGGAGTTCCGCTTTAACCACTTCAAGACTGGGCTGTTTCACCCCCTTCCAGTCCAGGCTATTTTTCAGATTTCAACGCTGTCACACTTTGAATGAGAATTACTCAGTCATGCAACACTGAACCCAAATACATTTTATATAGCTTTGTTGACAGATAGAGCTTTTTTTGGTGGTATTTAATCACTACTCTCTTTTTTTTTTTTTTTTTTTTTATATATATATCAAGGAAAAATACCTTCATATATTTAGGCCAGTGTATTCTGCTACATTTCTTTGGTACAATAAAAAAATACAAATTGGTGAATCTTATAGAGTCTAAAACTATGATATCTATATTTGAAAATTAATTCACCCTGATCTACTGACCGCCTATCTCATTTCTTGAGACTCTAAAATGCCAGGACAGTACAAATACCCCCAAAATGACCCATTTTTTGGAAAGTAGACAATCTAAAGTATTTAGTACGAGGCATATCAACATTTTTAAAGTTATACAATTTTTGTCACAATTTTTTGGAATATGAAGAAATGCCTAAAACATTAAAGTGAGATTTTATGAGATAATTTTTGAGGGCATGTTTAGGGGCGGGGTATACTAAGTGTTGGGTGGGGCAACTAGTAGCGAATAACCCTTAAAGCAGAGTTCCACCCAAAAATTGAACTTCTGCTTTAAGGGAAGGTGACCCCCTGACATGCCACATTTTTTGGGGGGCTAGCGGAAAACCTCTTTTTAGAGGGTCCCAGCTCCCACTTCCTCCCAGGGCACCATGGCTCTGGAAGTAAGTTCACCTCTCCCCCTCCCTCTTGGCAGTCATCTGGGACACGTCACAGGTCCCAGATGATTGCCCGGCCATGCACAGTGGGTGCCCGGCTGCGAAGCCACAGCTGGGTGCCCACAGTTGCAATGCCAGTGCCGCAGAGAGGAGGGGGAGACAAGTGGGGCTTTATTCCCCCGCATCACTGGACCCTGGGACAGGTAAGTGTCCGATTATTAAAAGTCAGCAGCTGCAGTATTTGTTTAGCGGAACTCCAAGCTCATGACTTGAAATTTTGAGTCCTGCTGCATATATATATATATATATATATATATATATATATATATATATATATATATATACAGAGTTGTGCTCATAAGTTTACATACCCTGGCAGAATTTATGATTTCTTGGGCATTTTTTCAGAGAATATGAATGATAACACAAAACCTTTTCTGTCACTCATGGTTAGTGTTTGGCTGAAGCCATTTATTATCAATCAACTGTGTTTACGCTTTTTAAATCATAATCACAACAGAAACTACCCAAATGACCATGTTCAAAAGTTTACATACCCTGGTGATTTTGGCCTGATAAAATGCACACAAGTTGACACAAAGTGGTTTGAATGGCTATTAAAGGTATCCATCCTCACCTGTGATCTGTTTGCTTGTAATTAGTGTGTGTGTATAAAAGGTCAATATGTTTCTGGACTCCTGACAGGCCCTTGCATCTTTCATCCAGTGCTGCACTGACATTTCTGGATTCTGAGTCATGGGGAAAGCAAAAGTATTAACCAAGCTGAAGTTAAAAGCTGATTGGCTGCAATGCAGAGCTGCACCAGATTTGGCACTCTCCATTTTTTGTAAATCAATCCCAATGGCTATACTATCTAACCCAGCTGCAGTCATGAAGGAGCATAGCTTCTTGCTGTTACTAGGGCTTAGCACAGAGGTGATTATATGTTGCACATAGCCTAGGAGCACTCCTGGTTGTGAACACAAGCAGACAAGGCATATTTTCAACAAATGAATTCCTAGTTATTTTTGCTTCTTGTTTCTTGCCAGGGATAATCTGCACACAGACTGACAGTAGTTGAAAGTTCTGACAATTGTAACAACTGAGAATCCAAGCCTCAGGTTGACCTTACTTATTATCATGGCTGTACTGTAGGAAACAGCACGGTACATTTAAAGATGTTGTGTACCTGCTGGGATCAAAGCAGGAAAGAGCAATGCAAGATTTTAATTCTTGCCCCAGTGACAGACTTAATGCACATCTATGAAACCTAGAGTGCAAGAAATTAAATCATGCTTAGCTTATCGCTTCTTTAATCACACAAAACAAGTAGAAATCAATCTGTTTTCCAGCTTAATCTGCGATGATGCTCTTCATTTAAATTTGATTTGAAGTTTGTTTTCTTAAAGCTGAAAACCTAGCTAGAACAAAAAAATACTCTTTCAGTGCCCCATCCCCCACTGCAAGGGTTAAAGTGGTTCTAAAGTCAGAAGGCTTTTGTCCAGGACTCTCCCTCCTCATTTGCTGAGAGAGTGGGTGCTGTTGGTTTCCCGCTGATGTCAATCAAAGTCAGTGAGCCAGTGAGGATAGAGGGGGGAGGGGCAGGGCTGCTTGCTGTGGGGGGGAGCAAGGGACCCGAAAAGGGAAGGATCTGGGGTGCTCTGTGCAAAACCACTGCACAGAGCAGGTAAGTATACCATGTTGTTATTTAAAAAAAGAGACTTTAGTATCACTTAAAAGTTGAGTTCCAGGGAAAAAAGAGAACTCTGTCTCAAACAATTGACCATCAACACCCAACCCCAACTTAAGGCTTCACTGCCAGTTTTCCCTACTTGCAATGCCAGCACCTTACCCGAAGCTGATGGATGGATCGGCTTGGGGTGTCAATATCGCAGGCTCCCTGGACAGGTAAATGCCCTTTTTTTAAAAGTCAACAGCTACGGTATTTGTAGCTGCTGACTTTTATTTTTTTTCCGAAGGCTGGAAGTCCTCTTTAAGGTTTTTTAGATTTTTTTTTCAGGTAGTTATAAAAGTAGACCAGAAAATAAACAGTGGGCCAGTGAAATGGTCCAATAACAATGTTGAGACGTAGAAAGCATATACAAATACATCAGTATCAAGTTGTACTCAAATAATACAATAGTTTGGAACTAATAACAACAGAATAAATGTTAATAACAAAGATCAGAATAAAACTGATAAGGAAGGTCTCCAGTGACAAGCTAATGTGGTAGCACATTATGCCATGACTTAAAGCGGGAGTCCGCCGGGAGTTCCGCCGTTTTTTTTTTTTAAAGCCAGCAGCTACAAATACTGCAGCTGCTGACTTTTAAAATAAGGACACTTACCCGCCCAGCGCGCCCGCGATGTCGGCACCCGAAGCCGATCTCTCGATCGTCTCTCGGGTGCTGCCGCCGCCATCTTGGGTATGGGAATCAGGAAGTGGAGCCTTTCGGCTTCATTTCCCGGTTCCCTACTGCGCATGCGTGAGTCGCGCTGCGCAATAAGGATGGACCCGCTGCCTCTGGGATCTGTGTGTTTCCCAGCAGGCAGCGGGGGACTTTCGGAAAAGGGCGTAGATTCTGCATAATCTACGCCCCTTTCCGCAGAGAGCTATCCCAGAAGTGGGTGCAGATACCTTTACTGTACAGGTACCTGCACCCCCTCCCCCCTGAAAGGTGCCAATTGTGGCGCCGGAGGGGGGGAGGATTCCAATGAGCGGAAGGTCCACTTTAGGGTGGACCTCCGCTTTAAAGAACGTCCCTAAAGGGGGTTTTTTTTATCTTTTTTTTTTTTTCTTGAAAATTCTTTTTATTGATTTTCAAGTTTAGATACAAAACAAAACCTATTGGGCATACCCAGGCTCAGTAAAACAACATTGTGAAAAAAAGACAACAAAAAAACCTCCTAACAGTAGTGCCGTTAGTGGCACTAGAACAAGGCTCCATGCTCCAGTAGCTGCTGAGATTGTTAGTGTATTGTAGGTATCAGCAGCTCAGGGGTAGCAGTAAGCCATATTATATAAGAATTAAGTCACAATTATTAGGCATGTGGATTGGACATAGGTTGAAATGCATACAATATGAGTGTCTACCCGGTCTTTTGTAAAGTAATCTATTAATCAGGAGACTCTGGGTCAGGATTGGTAGTAGGTCCTCTACCCAAATGTCCCAGACCTTTTGAAATTTTTTGGAGCAACCTGTCGCTAGATAGGTGGCCTTGTATAGTGTTAAGTTGACATTAATTAATTTTTTCCACAAGGTTAGGGTTGGAGCTGATGGGATTTCCATTGGAGAAGAATAACTTTCCTTGCATAATACAGTAATAATCCTCTCAACGTCCTGGAGGCCCAAAGATGAGCTAGCTTGTCCACCAAACCCAGCAGACAGACCTCCACCGTCTGGGGCACATGAATAGTAATCAAAGAGTGAATGCCTGAGACCACCACTTCCCATAAAATTTAAATATTAGGGCATTGCCAGAATATGTGGATAAAGTCTGCTGAGTCCACTGCACATCGTCAACACTCTGCAGAAATGGAGGGATATATTCTGTGTAAACGCACAGGCATGATATAGATGATATGTAGGAGTTTGTATTGAATCAACCTGTCCCTTGTGGAAACCAGCTGTGAAAATGAACACTCCCATGTTTCTTCTGACCCTTCATCATCCAGCACTCATTTAGATTTAAGAGTTTCCAACCCTGAGTGGACAGAGGAAGACAATAGGGATTATTTATGAAAGGAAAATCCACTTTTCACTACGAGTGCAAACTACAAGTGCAAAGTGCACTTGAAATTGTACTGTCAGTTCACTTGGAAGTGCAGTCGCTGTAAATCTGAGGGGAAGATCTGAAATGAGGGGAAGCTCTGCTGATTTTATCATTTATCATTTTTTTTCATATTGTGGAGAAGTGGAACTAAATTTAAGACACAATATTCGGAAGTATCTGGGGAAATCTCAATACCCAGGTGACCATAATAGAGGTAGGGTAGAATCAGCTCCGTCTCAGGCCTCTTTGTCAATAGGTAAAATTTGTGATTTTCCCCAATCAATTTGTAGCCCAAAATAAATGGAAAATTCAGACAGTATATGTAACACTTCTTTAAGGGATGGCCCTGGGTCATTGAGAAACAATATGAGGTCATCTGCATACGTTGCTATCTTTTCCACCAAGGTTCCAGTACGGATACCAACTACAGCAGAGGCCCTCTTTATGGCCACTGCCACCGGCTCCATCAAAATAGCAAACAGACCCGGAAGACAATGGTCAACCCTGTCTCGTACCCCTCCTAATTGGAAAGGGGTCTGAGAGCTTTCTTCCTAGCCCTAGCTGAAGGGCAGAAATAAAACAACTGCACCCATTTCAAAAACTCAGACCCAAGGTTTTTTTTTATCTTAATGCATTCTCTGCATTAAAGGCATTGTAAAGGCAGAAGTTTTTTTTTATCTTAATGCATACTGTGCATTAAGATAAAAAACCTTCTGTGTGTAGCAGCCTCCCCAGCACCCCCTAATTACCTACCTGAGCTCTTTCGCTTTCCAGCGATGTCCACAATCCCCTCAGCCATCCAGAATACTCCTCCTGATTGGCTGAGACAGCAGTGGCGCCATTGACTCCAGCTGCTGTCAATCTAAGTCAGTCAGCCAATCAGGGGAGAGGGGGACAGGGCCAGGTTGGGGCTCCATGTCTTAATAGATATACAGAGCTGTGACTTGGCTTGGGTGCCCCCTGTAGCAAGCTGCTGGCTGAGGGGCACTTAAAGGAGGGAGGGGCCAGGAGCAACAAAGAGGGTCCTGAGAAGAGGAGGATTCAGACTGCTCTGTGCAAAACCAACTGCACAGGGGGTAAGTATAACATGCTTGTTATTTAAAAAAAAAATTAGCCTTTACAATCACTTTAAGGTAAAAAAAAAAAACCTTCTGTGATCAGAATCCCCCCTAGCCCCCCTAAATACTTACCTGAGCCAGATCTCAATTTAGCGCTGTTCCTTCCTCACATGACATACAGGCAGCAGCTCCTGCCACTGTCAACTGAATCCAATCCTGCAATGAATTAGCAGGGGGTGGGGGGGCTGAGCCATGCTGTCAGTGTCAAGCCTGCATGAGTTCACCCATAGCAAGTGGTTGCTATGAGGGCACTCGCTGAAGAGGGAGAGTCAGGAGCACCGACAGGGGACCCCAGAAGAGGAGGTTTAGAGCTGTCCTTTGCAAAACCATTGCTCAGAACAGAAAAGTGAAACATGTTTATTATTTTTTTTAAAAAGGTTTAAACTCACTTTAAATTATTGTTAAGTTTAGGGGTGCTGGAATAAGGGACCCACCTTATTCTATCCTACAGCAGGCTACCTCTGGCTGTGTGACAATTTCAGCGCTGCCTGTTCTCTAAGCTGCTCCTGGCAGCAGTTTTACACTTTCCCCCCCTCCACAGGGTTAACATTCCGCATTTCATGTGATGATGTTGAGGTACCTCCCAAATACTGGAGCTTTGAGGAGAAGAGGACAGTGCTGGTGCCTGCCGCAATGCAGAACTAAATAAGGGTAATTATTAGAGCCTCTACCTCTACCCCCTAGGTTTTAAAAGCATTTAGCAAACATCATATTTATATCTATTGTTAAAGTCGTCAATCTTCTCAGCAATTTTGAGAAATTAATTTAATCCCTTTATGACCGCATAGCACCACCCAGGAAGTGGGATTTAATCAGGGGCATCTCTTGTATGTTTTCTAGTGTTTGTGAAGCGTGTTCACTCATGTCCTCCAGCACAGAGACCGGGCTGTCAGTTACTAATGATCAGGACCCATGGGAACTGAATCCCAATCACACGAATGCAAGGACTCCTGATTGGCTTTCACAGTGATTATTCACCTTGTAGCTTGCTCCAATGCTTTTATCCTCTTGAACGAAGAAACAACAGATGAAATGTATCTATTCCTTCTTGCTAGAGAAGTCTAAAAAGAAAAAATTTATGAAGATTAACTAGTTAAGGACTTGCCCTTTTACGGCTACAAATAACGCACACATATGTGGTATCACTGTAATTGTCAGGAGTAGTACATTAGACATTTCATTTTGATGGTGGATCATGGAAATGGCATACAAATTTACAGTTAAAGTTTAAAAGATGAATGGTATTTACTATTTTGGGCCAGTTCTCCTTTCATAATAAACACATTCAGGAGAAATCTATTACCATTTCCTACCAAATTAAAGTATAATCCACCTAAATACACTAAATTGGGTCTGGGCATTTAGGGGTTAAAGCACTGCTATAATTTTATCAATGCTGAATTACAAAACACCCATTTTTTAACCTTTGCTACCGTATTTATCTTATAATATTGTCAAATAATAACTTTTCCAATATTATTCTGCACAAATAGTTTAGTTACAGTCTATTTAGATGGTTTGGCTTTGATCTTAACATGAACCTATTTTCTAACTGAACATCTGAAACCAAAACTGCTGTCACCAACAGATGCCAGCTATTACTATATATATATATATATATATATATATATATATAAATATATATATATATATATATATATATCTATAAAGGCTTCTTTAGTGCCTTACTTGACAATAAGGGCTCCCTGATTAGAGGGGGGGGGGGGCCCGCCAAGTGGGTGAAACTTAGACGTGAGATGAGTTCTTACCAGCAAATTAAAACCGATAATAGACAATGCACCGCAGAAGGATTTTATGGAGGTAAGAGGTTCAGATCTTGCTCAGTTTTTGAAGAAATTAGAAAATATCATACAGTCTCATCTTTAAATAGTAATGGCTGGAGTTTCCTTATGATTTTGCTCAGAATCACCAGCTGTCTGTGGAAGGTGACTACCAAGGAGAGATGGGTCTCTCTCTTGGGTCGCTGATATTTTAAAAGTTTTCCCTAGGAATGGGGGCTGTCTTCCTGATTTGAGTGTCTACTATCCTTTGGGTTGTAGCTATGCTGCATTAACCCCTTCTTAAGGTCCTTCAAGAGGTTCGTTCAGAAGAGAAAATGGCCTAAATAAAATTTTGTTTTGGCCAAGACATACAGAATAAATGTTAATGGAGATTTGCTGGATAAATAGACCCCTTAGTAAAGAGGTTTGTACTCTACACTGTGGCTTCTTTGTAAGTCCAATGAGCACCTCCCTTTTTCTATTTATATATACAGTATGTCTGTGTGTGTATATACAATATCTCACAAAAGTGAGTACACCCCTCACATTTTTGTAAATATTTTATTATATCTTTCCATGTGACAACACTGAAGAAATTACACTTTGCTACAATGTAAAGTAGTGAGTGCACAGCTTGTATAACAGTGTAAATGTGCTGTCTCCTCAAAATAACTCAACATACAGCCATTAATGTCTAAACCGCTGGCAACAAAAGCGAGTACACCCCTAAGTGAGAAGTGTCCAAATTGGGCCCAAAGTGTCAATATTTTGTGTGACCACCATTATTCTCCAGTACTGCCTTAACCCTCTTGAGCATGGAGTTCACCAGAGCTTCACAGGTTGCCACTGGAGTCCTCTTCCACTTCTTCATGATGACTTCACGGAGCTGGTGGATGTTAGAGACCTTGCGCTCCTCCACCTTCCATTTGAGGAGGCCTCAAAGATGCTCAATAGGGTTTAGGTCTGGAGACATGCTTGGCCAGTCCACCACCTTTACCCTCAGCTTCTTTAGCAAGGCAGTTGTTGTCTTGGAGGTGTGTTTGGGGTTGTTATCATGTTGGAATACTTCCCTGCGTCTCAGTCTCTGAAGGCAAGGGATCATGCTCGGCTACACTATGTCACAGTACATGTTGCCATTCATGGTTCCCTCAATGAACTGTAACTCCCCAGTGCCGGCAGCATTCATGCAGCTCCAGACCATGACACTCCCACCACCATGCTTGACTGCCCCCATCATCTTTAGAAGAGGCTTCCTTTTGGGACAATAGCCATGCAGACCAATTTGATGCAGCGTGCGGCGTATGGTCTGAGCACTGTCAGGCTGATCCCCCACCCCCTCAACCTCTGCAGCAATGCTGGCAGCACTCATATGTCTATTTCCCAAAGACAACCTCTGGATATGACGCTGAGCACGTGCACTCAGCTTCTTTAGTTGACTATGGCGAAGCCTGTTCTGAGTGGAACCCGTCCTGTTAAACCACTGTCTTGGCCACTGTGCTGCAGCTCAGTTTTAGAGTCTTGGCAATTTTCTTATAGCCTAGGCCATCTTTATGTGGAGCAGCAATTCTTTTTTTCAGATCCTCAGGGAGTTCTTTGCCATGAAGTGCCATGATGAACTTCCAGTGACCAGTATGAGAGAGTGAGAGTGATAACACCAAATTTAACACACCTGCTCCCCATTCACACCTGTGACCCTGTAGCACTAACGAGTCACATGACACTGGGGAGGGAAAATGGCTACCTGGGCCCAATTTGGATATCTTTACTTAGGGGTGTACTCACTTGCGTTGCCAGAGGTTTCAACATTAATGGCTGTGTTGAGTTAATTTGAGGTGTCAATAAATTTACACTGTTGTACTCACTACTTTACATTATACCAAAGTGTAATTTCTTCAGTGTTGTCACATGAAAAGATATATTAAAATATTTTTAAAAATGTGAGGGGTGTACTCACTTTTGTGAGATACTGTATGTATATATATATATATATATATATATATATATATATATATATATATATATATATGATTGTAATTATGGGTGTGATTTCTTTATGAAGTAAAAATGTGACAGCTGTTACCATGTTCTATTTCAGAATCATACACAACTTACTGCCTACACTGATCCTGCAAATACTACCGATGAAGCATGAAACATTTTTTTTAGACGGCCTCTGTTCACTTATGCTCTGTGTACATTAGGTTTTATACTGGGATGTTGCCAACAATTTCTCTGAATTCCGCTGCACATTTAAATCATATGATCAGCATATGTTTAAACAAAGTCATGGTCCTAAAATGGAAATTGTGTATGCTTGCTGACATTTGTCATCTGATGTACATATAAGAAGGTATTTTCAATGTTTTGTTATAGTTGATTGAAAAGTTAATTGATCCAGGAATTGCACAAAAAATAGATTTGCAGTGAGAGAGAGAGAGAGAAGGAGACAGGAGAGAAATAGAAAATAAAGTGGGTAGAGGCAATGTTTGATGAGTTTGACTTGGAAGAAATTAAAGCCGTATTAAATTCAAAACCATAAATGTATTATATTGCAGCTTACAAACCCTTAGATGTGGTGGCATGGTGCATTCGTTTCTTTAAGCCCTTGTACACACGATCGGACATTACGATGGAGAATGTCCGATCAGACCGTGTTGCGGATAATCCGACCGTGTGTGGGCTCCATCGGACTGTTTCCGTCGGAATATCCGAATGAAAAAGTTTTAGAGCTGGGCTATAAAATTTTCCGACAGCATGATCCGATCGGACTTTGTCCGATCGTTTGTAGAGAATTCCGATCGGACAAAGTGCCACGCATGCTCAGATCAAATTCCTAGACCAAAGCTATTGGCTACTGGCCTGAACGTAGTCCCGTCGTAACGAACTAACGTCATCACATTACGAATGATCGGATTTTCTGACAACTTTGTTTGTTCGCATATTTATGCACTGGGTTGGTGAGCGGTGCTCGTTCCTTTCTCTGATTATGCTTCTACACCCCTGAATGGTGCATAGACGCCTGCTCCATTCACTGCAACCAGTGGGGAGATCTTTAGCTCAACCTAGAGCGGCACTGCAAGTTATACCTGGATCATGTGTACTAATGGGAATTAAATGTTGAAAAGAAGGTAAAAGAATGGCTTCCAGGGATTCACCTCTTCCTTCTGTGATAGCCACCATATAAAGTAAGTTATTTAGACTCCATATGCCTATTTGATATGTTTGTTCGATTCTTTTAGAAGTTTAGATAAAAACATTTTATTTAAAATATTCACTTTTTGTTACAGTATATCATGTTAAGTTTAAATTGAATATAGAGCCTTTAGCAAGTAAAGATACAAATTCATCATGCCGTTTAATAGAATGTGGAGAGGTCACATCAATTGCACACTTCAAGGCGTCTGTGAGCTTGTGAAAGCTCTGTACTTTGTACTATTATTTATGAGGATTTCAAGTGTTTTTTTTTTTGTTTTTTTTGCTTAAGGGCAACAGAACCTACCACAAATCAGCTTTTTTTACAGGACCAATATCTCTACTAGTACCTTGTAAATATGCATCTTTATATAACATTACAAAAGCAAGATGTAAATGTCCCAATGTGGACCAATACATCTTGCTATAAAGTGAGCTTTGGGATTTAAAGAAAGATACCTGTCATGAGAGAAATATCTAGGCAGCCATTACAGACCAGTCCATCAGGAAAAGCATATTGCCTGGCTATCTTGGGGTTACTTTGGCTTTAATACTCTCTGAGTCACTGAGCCAGAATAAGTACAAGGGTAATAAATCATTTAGAGTTTCCTCCAACTTGAATGTGTTTACTCCAGATTGTTGATGTCCTTGTACTTCTCGACTGAAATGCTTTTATTGGAGCTTCCATACACCTTTCCATGTTTGGGGCTGTTAATGTCCTCCTATCAGTGGAATAACATGAGGCGACCCTAACATCAAACATAAAGCATAGAGTGCCGCACCCCTTCCCTCTTCATTCTTCAGGCCTGGGAGACAATGTCCTGCATCTCTGCTGCCATTGTCTAGGACGTGTTGCTTGAAAAGGCAATAATAAATGAGGCCAAAATCTTAAATTGAATCATTTATTCATAAAGTGGTAAAATTCTGGCCATATCTAGAAAAAAATTGGTACCCTACACACTTACATGACTGTTAAAGCTAAACTTTAGCCATTCTAGTTATTGCCATGTAACTCAGTTGGGATATTTTTTAATAAATCCCTGTGATAATCTTTTAGGTATTACTGGCTTTGATTTCTGGTCAAAAATTGGCTCCTTTCAAGCTGTCTGGCTGCAAAGCAGTAATTTAAGCACTGGTCTTGGGGAAGAATTCAGTTAAACATGTACTGCTTAAAAAAACAAAAAAACACCTACTATATACTGTAAAGTGATCAGAGATGGTGGGCACGTCGATGGATACACAAAGGAGCTGCGGCACACAGTGGTCCCAGACAGTGCCCTGCTTTTCTACACTGATTGGCAATAGAGTAAGCCACAATTTTTCTAATGCAAATCATTTAAAATTTCATGCAATATATAAACTTAACAATAAAATCATAAATATACAGTACATATCAGGGACGTGCAGGTGAAGCAGAGCTTCACTTGCAATGAATATTAAAAAAAAACAATCAAGCTTCGAGGGTCATAGCTTGGTGACCTAGGGTACGTAGCTGCAGCCCTACCCCGCCACTGGTCAAAATTTGGTGCTCCTGCCACCTATAGTTCTGGAGATACAGGGGTTCTTCTTTAAATACAAGCTGGCACACTCTGCAGCAGACTGAGAGGATGAGCTCACAGTGCCTCTCACTTCTTGTTAGACGCACTGAGCTTAATGGACAGCTTGGAGCCCTGGACCAATGGTAAAACACCATTAGAACAAGCTGTCCAATAAAAATGCTGCAGGAAAGGCAGTCCTCTCGCTGCAGTGTCATAGAAGGGGGCATGTGTCTAAAAGACACATGCTCCCTTCCAGCCCAGCCCTCTTAACTAGAAGGAAAAAACATGGGTTTATGGGTATACTTCAAGTCCCATGAGGCATAGCAAGACTCTGAC
Source organism: Lithobates pipiens (assembly GCF_037356315.1). Lineage (NCBI taxonomy): Eukaryota > Metazoa > Chordata > Amphibia > Anura > Ranidae > Lithobates > Lithobates pipiens. Next base: position 32,979,174 of record NW_027507790.1, on the reverse strand, counting down.
AGCCACAAGCATGACACCCAGAGGCATGATGGGACTTGTAGTTTTTGCAACAGCTGGAGGTCCCTGATATACAGTATGTTGCTTTGTTCTTAGTAGTTCCAGAAAAGATTAAAGGATGGGCCATTATAAGTGCTAAACCAGCAACCAAACAACCAAATAGATATTTGCTTTCACATGGTAAACTTCCTTAAATTGTAACTATAGCCAAAACTTTTTTTTCATTTTGAATAGAGTGAGGAATGATTGTGTCTCTTGCCATGTTTTATGACTAACATTGGATTCTGAAAAATCGATCTTCCCTCCCTTTCTGTTCTAGTGATAACCATGTATCAGACAGGAAGTGAGAGAAAATCTGCAATGGGGAAACAGAGAACAAAAACTATCAGGGGTTCAGTTATTCAATTTTACGTGAGCATAAATCAGGATTTTTTTAAACATTTCCTTTGCATATGATTGGTTATTAAAAGTGAACATTATTTCACAATTTTCACTAAGTTAAAGTGATTGTAAACCCTTTTTGTTGATTTGTACCTATAGGAAAGGCTTACCTATAGGTAGTGGAAATATCTCCTAAATGGGCGGCATTTAAGAGATACTTCACTTGTAGTGCACCGATGTTGTCACAGGCACTGTAAAGAAACGGATCACCATGCCGTTTCTTCACGCGACTCTGGCCAGTCTTCTGTGGCCCCTGAAGAAAAAGGGACAAAGATGGACGCGGCCTGCTCAGTGGGACAGCGAGGGCTTTGTTTGCAGGTATGTGCAATGCATACTAGCCCATTATGCTTTTCATTTGCAAGCCTTGCGGGGATAAAAAGAGGAAGTATAACCCATCGGGGTTTACTTCCTCTTTAAGTGAACAGTCACTTTAAAAAGTGACAATTATCTACACATTTAGTAAGTCAACCCTTCTCTTATGTGGTATAGCATGTACTCAGTGTCTGCACTTTTTGTCCCATAGTATAAATGTAGACTCTTGTCAGCTGCCTAAAACATTTTAAAAAAATAGATGTGACTGGACCCAAATACTTTGCTAAATCTGCCAAAGGTGCAAATGTGTAGGGATCCATAGGGTTTGGCAAAGGTTAGACATGTACATAAATAATGTAATTGTGCTTTATATGTTGGTTCCTCTTTGTACATGCAGTTCATCCTTTTCTATAAATGGTGTTAATTTGCCTCTTATTAATATGTGTTACACTACTACAGTTCCCCAACATGGAAATACACCTTGCCTATTAATACTATATGTAGGCCTCGTTTATCTGGGACAGCATTTGGTTTCTCTCATGCAAGTGCTTTGGATTATCTTGACAGGCTGCTGGTATCATGTCTGGTATCATGTCTAGGGTAAAACTCCAAGTGACGGCTGACTTTGTGTAGACCAGTAGTTTACACTTGCTACAGGGATGAGCACATGTAGATAGGAAGTGACTGAAAAAGACTATTGTAGATCTGCAAATTTGTGCAGAAAGTTGAGATCTTTTTAACATATTTTATAAATAAAGCAATTTGTCTTTTTTTGTCTGGAAATGCTTCTCCTTAAAAATGCCCCCAGTTGTCAAAACACATTTTACAGTATGCTATGTTCAGATTTAGGTTTTAGCCGCTTTTAGGTTCATATTCCAGCATTTGGAATACATAACATTTTTAATGAAAAAAAAGCCATCATTTTGCTCTCTAGATCTCCAAAATCATACTGCATGTGACAGGTAAAGATATACCAAGTCAACAACAGTTTGTCTCTGAGAATCATTTTTAAATGTTGCCATGCAGAGTTTCAGTGAAAATGTAAATACCGAAAGGAAGAGAATTGGAAAATCAGTGAGGTGTAATTACTTAAAGCGGACCTTCAGTCATTTTTTTCAACTTTCTGTCTAATAAATCTTCTGCCTTTGTTGTTTTATCTTTGGATAGTAAAACATTTTTTTCTGCCAGTAAATAATTTATACAGCCCACTTCCTGTTTCTTGTCTGGTGAAAAGCCTAGGCTTATGACATCATGCACAGCTCTCTCTCTCACTCCTATGAGAGTTTTCCAGGATGGGGGGGGGGGGGGGATGAGTCATAAGAGGGCCAATGAGAGCTGCAGAGCTGGAGGTGTGCCTCTTTGTGTCTGTGTGTAAATCCAGGAAGTGAACAGGTAGCACCTTCAGCTGCCCACAGTTTAAATGGTTGCAGCCAGACTCAGTGGAGGGAGATTTCTGCAGCATATTTGGCAAGTACAAAATCACAGTATAAAATAATATACAAAGTGGTTGGAGCTAAGCTTCAGAATGGCAAAGATGTTTTTATTACAAATTATGTAAGAGAAGAAAAGAGAAGTAATTTTTTTTTTCAAATACATACTCACCTTGGTGGATGCACCATCGGTCTGATGCTGCATCTGTGCCCCGGCGCCTCTGCACTGAGAACCGAGCGATCAAACACCGCCAATCGTTTGTTTTTCAGATCTCCCAGAGCAGAGAGCTGTAGACTGTCAGTCACAGCTCTCTGCTCCTCCCCCTCCTTGCTCTTTGGAGCTCTGGGCTGTTGAAGGGGCGGGGGCGGCCAGCTCAGGCTCTTGGCGGCTCGCTGAGAGGCTGAGCCAGGTGTTGGTCCAGGCACCTGGTGGATCCAGACTTTATTGTCACAGTAATGCGGTGCCTGATCTGACTTCTGCCCACTTTCTGCTGAAAACGAGTCATATATGTGTGTATATACAGTGCCTTGAAAAAGTATTCATACCCCTTGAAATCTTGAAATTTTCCACATTTTGACAACCAAAAGCGTAAATGTATTTTATTGGTATTTTATGTGATAGACCAGCACAAACTAGCACATAATTGTGAAGTGGAGGGAAAATGATAAATGGTTTTACATTTTTTTTTACAAATACCTATCTGAAAAAATATGGCGTTCATTTGTATTCAGGCCCCTTTACTCTGATACCCCTAATTAAAAACCTAGTAGAACCAATTGCCTTCACAAGTCACTTAACTAGTAAATAGAGTACACCTGTAGGTAATTTAATTTTGGCATAAATACTGCTGTTCCGTGAAGCCCTCAGAGGTTTGTTAGAGAACCTTAGTGAACAAATAGCATCATAAAGTCCAAGGAACACATCAGACAGGTCAAGGATAAAGTTGTGGAGAAGTTCAAAGCAGGGTTAGGTTATAAAAAATATCCCAAGCTTTGAACATCTCACGAACCACTGTTCAATCCAATATCCAAAGATGGAAAGGGTATGGCACAACTTCAAACCTACCAAGACATGGCAACCATCCAAACTGAGAGGCTGGGCAAGGATAGCATTAATCAGAGAAGCATCCAAAAGGCCCATGGTAACTCTGGAGGAGCTGGATAATGACAGAACTCTGGACGGCCGCACTCCAAAGCTAAAACAATGCTTTATTCAAATGATATTTAGGACACAGCAAATGACATCACAGCAAAAGATGCTAACAACTGCCACGTTTCGCACTAAGGCTAGTGATTACGCATAACTGGTTAACATGGTGGCAGACAACAAATAAATATATAGAGTGTTGCAATATGACAGTGGGCAGGGCCAGTCAAACAAAAGAGGCATCACCTGGTGCCTGTCCGCCTAAACCTCTTAATCTTAATACAAGACGATGAAAGCTCTCAGTGTAAGTCCAATGTGAACTACAGTGCATTGCAAACACAAAAGCAAAACCTCCAGCCACATCCCAGCAGGGATGGATCGAGGAGGACACATGTATAATAGTGTAAAAAAAATGAATTAATAAAACATTTACAAAGAAATGTATTTATATGAAGTGACAAGTAGTGTGCAAAACCGAAATCATTGGATGTGAATGGATATGCCTCAATATAAATGTATGTGAAAAAAATGTATACGTGGTCATAATAAATGCTGAATTATAAAAACTAAATAAGATTATGAGATTGTGAGTATAAGCATGGTTAAATAACCATGCAAGTATAAACTGTGAAAAAGTGATTAAAAAGATAAAACAAGAATGATTGAAAGGTGTGAACATGAAGTACATAAACGTGTGTACTATCAAAAGAATCAAAAGCATTAACATGTACACGGCAGCGCATGCAAAAGCATCAGAACGCATACAAAACGCATGCAAACATCCACCGCAGCACATATATATGTGCACGCAGCCGCGCATGTAAAGATATATAAGTATCTAAGCGCATCCGAACGCCCACCGCAGCCCATATACATAGACACCCAGAGGAGAGAGATCTCTTTTGAGAATGCCGGAGAACTCAGCAGCGGATATTTTCCGCTGCTTGATAAATGGACAACAAAGTGAGACATACTTTGTTACAGGTAAATAATGTGACTAAAGTTGTACGGATTAAATTTTTTTAGCTAAACTTCAGCTTTAACTTACATTACTTGATAATTGTGTTTTTTTTTTTATTGAACTTCAGCTTTAAAGTGTATCTAAGGCCAAACCTTTTTCCTTCTGAATGGAGTAGGGTAATCTTAAGATTATGTCAGATTTTTGCATCTCAAATCGGTAAATTGTTTGACATGGAAATTTGACATTTTATATTGTAGCCCTGTAATTTTTAGCAATAACTCATATAAATCTGTCCAAACAAGTCTAGTAGGCATCCCAGATGATAAGGTTTGAAACACAAAGTCATAAATTATAATCTAATAAATAACTATAAATAATTATAACAAATAATAATATTATAATAATAAAATGAATTCAATATGTAATTGAATCAAAAACACTGAAATTTGATCAGTTGCAGAATTGTCAATGTCGTTACTTTCAGTGTTTGATGAAGAATTTCCCCACGAATCACTATCGCTCAGTTCTGCAAGTGATTCTAATTCACTTTCACTGTTTTCTAGCTCTAAACCCACTTTTGACGTAAAGGGACACTTTATGGTTGCCATGGACATTCTCAAGTTTCCAGGCAGAAAGAATAGTATTTATATTATAAAATTGCAGGCAGAGCACTGGACAAAGCATTAGGGAAATAAGGAATGTAACATAATACGATACAGTAATGTAATCTGTAAGATTACAGTGTACTGTATGTAGGTTTTTTTTCTACTTTTAGAATTTGCCTACCGGGCTCCATCCCTGTGTGTTTTGCGATGCTCGCAGGGAACGGAACCCGGCACACAGTACATTGGGCAGAGGACACAGCCCACAGACACAGCGAGGAGACATTGCAGGATCCTGGGGACAAGGTAAGTAACTTTCCCAGGATACTGCGATGCAATCCCGACTGTGGCTCGGGGTTACCACTTTTGGTAGTGAAAATTTACCCCAAGCCACACTTGGGATTCCCACCAGGGAGTTTAAAACCATTATATTTTGGGAGATTTACCTTTAGATACATTCCTATAGACACAACATGAAGAAAGAGGAAGTCTTTCGAAAGAGAAAATCCCCTCTAATGCCGCATACACACAATCTGAATTTTGGTCGGAAAAAGCTCTGATGGTTTTCCAGATGGAATTCCGATGGGATTTCGCTCAAACTGTCTGGCATACACACGGTCATACCAAATTCCGACTGTCAAGAACACGGTGACGTACAACACATACGACAGGACTAGAAAAAGGAAGTTCAATACCCAGTAGCCAATATCTTCCATATCGTAGTCAAATCTGAGCATGTGTGAGTTTTTGCGCGTCAGAATTGCATACACATGATCGAAATTTCCGATAGAAAGTTTTTCCGTCTGAAAAATTGAGAACATGCTCTCAAATTTTTGCTGGGGGGAATTCGACCGATGGAAAATACAAACAGTTGCATTTTCCAATGAAAAGCTCTCATCTGTCATTTGCTGACCGAAATTCTGATCGTGTGTACGCGGCATAAGTTCTTACTAAAACATGTGTTCTCATATGTATTTTTGAATATAAAGGTGGGAATAAACCATTAAAAAGAAAGCCATCTGTTTTTGAATCAGTGTACTAATGTTACAATTTATGTTTGATTCTAGTGGCTCATCATGATATGGATAATACATTCAACTGCAGCTTTATTGAGCCACCATCTGTTGTTGAACAGCCATCCCCTTCATGGTCATCCCGTGGTTCCTTTTCATCTTTTGACACCACAGATGATGGACCAGTGTACTGTGTTCCACATGAGGGTGAGTGAGACAAACGTTTCCAGGATATAACTGTAGGACATATTGCAATTCATGGGTGTGATTGAGATCTTACATTTGCATTTACATTTCAGATTATATTTGGAGACTAGCACTGTGAGAAAAAATAGATTAAACTAAACTGCATCTTACTTTCAGATAATTCTTTCAGTTTATATTCTATCAGTACTTGCATAATGACTAAACGGAAATTTCTGTACAGTTGCATTATGGGTCAAATATACTGTGAAAAGATAATAGTGCATAAATGTTTACTTCTCACTTACTGGGTGGAAAGCATGACATCTTTGCTGTGCTCTATACTAACACAAAATGTGTCAAGTTTATAAAAAATAGAGTAAATTATAGTTAAGTGCATCTACAAAACAGTCAGATGCCACATATTACCTTTAATACAGGTTAGGAAAGCATATTTAGGGCATGTTAGGTCATTGTGGGCAGCACACATTTGATTTGTTCTGGCTTGTAGAAACCTTCCTATATTAGAGCAGATATGTCCAATATTCTATCATTCATACTAAGTTTACATTTTTAAAGTCATATATTCAAAGCTTACCCAATATGGTTTCTATCTGAAAAAGTACTGTCCAATCCCATCTGATAGTGTTCGAGTAAACAAACAGATCTTGGACAAGTGGCAAGGGAGACATCAGGCTTCTAATAAATTCCTAGTGTTTACATAAAATGCACCAGTCACTGTTATACCTTGTGATAGTAGCAAAAAGATTTAAAAAAAAAAACATAATTTTTTTTTAAAGAATAATAAAAAAGACCCTCCTTGCCAAACTCATAGTTGCGTAAATCCAAATTACATATTAGATATCTCCACACATGCACGATGTAGAATAATAATTTCAGGGTTGTCTTTTGTCTTTAAAAGAGATGTATGGCCTCTGAAATAAATAAAGATTTCTACTCACCTAGGAGAACTGAGCAATCAAACATCTCTACTCTGAGCAGAGAGTGGTGACTACCAATCACCAGCACTCTGCTCTGCCCCTCCAGAGCTCACTGGAGCCCTGGGCCGTGGAGGGGCTGGAACAGCTGACTCAGGCTCTCAGCGACTCACTGAGACACGATGTAGAATCTCACTCTCCACACATGCACGATGTAGAATAATAATTTCAGGGTTGTCTTTTGTCTTTAAAAGAGATGTATGGCCTCTGAAATAAATAAAGATTTCTACTCACCTAGGAGAACTGAGCAATCAAACATCTCTACTCTGAGCAGAGAGTGGTGACTACCAATCACCAGCACTCTGCTCTGCCCCCCCAGAGCTCACTGGAGCCCTGGGCCGTGGAGGGGCTGGAACAGCTGACTCAGGCTCTCAGCGACTCACTGAGAGGCTGAGCCAGGTGCCGCCCTAGGCTTCGGAGTGGATCCTGAATTTAAAGTCAGGATTTTTTCCATGCCTGGGCTGGCTGAGTGCCATCAGCTGACAGCGGGCTTCTCCTGATCCGCAGGAGATGTATAGCCAAAATAGCTTTGGCTATACTTCTTAAGTTCATGTTATAGGCTGTAACATTAATACATCTCTGCCATGCTGGCTACCTAGGTAAATGACTACACTGTTTTCTGGGCTTATGTGTCATATACCTGCTCATTGGACAATGACTCATCTGTGTGATGATGTCATTTTTACTGTGTAATTAGGAGGCTGGAAGCAGAGATGTGACATAGGAAGCTGGAAAGTGTAACCAGGAAGTAGGGGTGTAGAACTAAAGGACTGGCAGAACAGAATAATTCATCCTTTTTGTTATACATCTCAAATATATGTATTTGGTTATTACCAACATGTGCTGTAAAACTAAAATTCCCTTCTTCCTGTTTGTTCCATATTTTTCTGAGCAGTCCATTTCATGTTGTTGATGTTGTCCTTGTGTGTTTTAGAATCGGTGACAGAGTGTAAGGACAAGGGCAACACCAGAGCTTTGGAAAAGGCACCGCCACCAGTCAATGAAGAGGAAGCTGGTGAATATACCTATCTGAAAGACTCTGGATCTCCGAAATCATCCCGGGTGGATCACAGTGAAACCCCACTGCTTAAGTCATCTGATAGCGAAAGATCATCTTGTGGTTCTGGCTCTACAGGTGGAGCATTGTATGCAAAGGTTGCAAGGCTGTCTAAACAGTCAAAGGATGAAGATGACCCATCCATGGATATCAGAAGTGCTACAATAGGAGCAAAGCCTCCATCGCCCGAAAGAACAAAACCTCCTCCACCTGATCCATCTACAAAGCCTAAGGTATCATGGATTCATGGCAAATTTAATGCAAGTCAATCTAATACGTTACCATCATTTAATAAGAGTTCAGAAAAGCCAGCAGCTAATTCTGACCAATCAGAACAAAATGCATGTGCTAAAGAAAAAGAACAGCATAGGAAGAGGACCCCTAGTGATACAAGCCCTGCTGGTCAAGGAAAAAATGAAGAAAAAGTTATTTTGAGAAATAAGGAAAAGAAAAGGGAAGCTGGCAGTGCAGAAAGCAAACCTTCTGAAGAAGCACAATCTCCATCAAAATCAAAACACAGGAACAAAACTCATGACCACATAGAAAATATTAATGGAACAGTCCAAAATGCCTTAAAGAGGATAGGAAATCTACACCTCGATAAAAAGAGTGGGGATGCTAAAGATGCTAAAGAAGCCCCAAAAAGTCCAGATCACAGCAAGTGTCGAGCTGAGGTCTTCCATCCTCATTTATCATCAGAGGCAGCTTCGTTACTGGCTGCCCAGCTAAAGGAAAAAACTCAAAGTCTTAATAAAGCAGAGACCAGCCCTAACCAAAATGGAATTGGTCCACTGAAAACACAAAAGGAGAAACCAACACCTCCCCAGAAAGCTAAGCGATCTGCAGCAGCCATTAATCAGAAATCAAGTAAAGCCATTTTGCCTACATCCACCAACCTGCAAAAAATGATCAGCCCAGTTGCAGAGACAGTTCCAACCACAGGGAATCCAGTTGAAAAACAAAACTCTAACAGCAGTCAAGAGCAAGCTGCAGGTACAAAGCAAGAACCAGCAGAACCAGCAGTCAAAAAGACACCTATAAAGAAGCCTCCTAGGAAGAAAAGCAAAGACGCCTCCTTGGACACTGATGGAAAAGTACAACCGAAAATGGCAATAATGCCACCACAGTCAGTAAAATAATGTTGACTTATTAGCACATTGTTTTATCTCCAAAAGGGGCATTAGTTCTGCAACTCATGGACATATTTTTGTGTAGCCATATTTGAGCCAAAGAAATGTCAGTCTTAAAGGCGAGAAGACAAGTGCATTTGGAAATAAATATTTTTGTTCCAGTGTAAAACTTGTTAAAGACAAAGAAGACACTTCATTGGCCTGAAACATGTTCAATGAAACAAAATCAGTCCACAGTACAATAATAATTGCCTCTATATGTGGATTTTAGTGCCTTTGTATCTTCATGGAAACTGGACAATGCACAGCCAAAAGAAGGTCATATGAGAACTTTTTTTTAGTAAAGTCTTTTGAGCAACACATTTGGATAATGTGGTATAAATGATATTAGACTATGAAGATTTCATAGCTTTGGTTTGTCATGTAAAGCTGACCAATAATTAACTATTTACATTTTTTTTGCATGATAGCCTACTGCCAAGCCTTACTATTTGCAAGCTGCTTTACAATACTTCATTCAATGAAGAAGGCCAGGTATCTAAATTATTTAAAAATACCTATTTTTGTATCCAAAATGATAAACCATGAAATAATGGTTTACATGCAGAAACATAAAGAGCTGACTGTTAAGTTAAATATCCTATTGGGTTATTCTGATCTGCATCACATCATTTCACATTCACCACTGACATTTGTTTTATCTGTCTTATATAGTGCATAAGCAGTGCTTAATTTAATATAAAACTATTTTATGAATCTGATCTATTTATGGATAAGCTAGCTCTTTCCTTTACCCTTATTTTATTCATTTCAGTTCCCATATTATTATTACCACAGAGAAGCAAACACGTCTCTGCTTGTTATGATATTAGGATTTAGGCTGAATTTACAAATCTAACACAACTAGATAAGCGTACTTATTTTCAGCCCAATGATATTTGAAAATTATGGTCAAATGGCTAAATTAGAAAAACTTGTACTTGTGTTTAAAGCTTTGTGAATTGAGCCTGCCCTCTCAACTTCATCAATCAATTTATATAAGAAATGTGCAAAACTTGCATTCAGCAGGCCTGATTTACCAATGAGACGTGAGGTAAAGCGTATGGGCGTATTTAAAAAGAATGTGGCATTCAACAAACATTCACTGCAGGTGAATCTTTCTGGTGCATGCATTTTAAATTACAGTGATTCACCTACCGCAAATGTTTGGTGAATGCCATACTCACAACTTTATGAATATCCCTTTAGTGAAGGGAACACAAACTCCAGAGTCATGTGTAGGGATTTTTTAAAAATAGAGTTCTCTTGCCCATTTCACTGTTCTTCACCTCACCTGACACTTTTTTAAAGCTCGTATGCTAGTTTGCCTTTCCAAAAAGCTGCAGTCTTCCCTATTGTATATATATTTTTACTTTGGTGGCTAGTGGAATTGATTAAGGCAAATGTAAGATATTTTATTACATTTTGTTAGGGCGAAGTTAGATGTAATTCTCCAATATTTACCGGTATGTGTGCTGCTGTATTTTTACTTTTTTTATGTGATATACTTCACTCTTTTGAATGACCATTACAATTAGATGCAGGACACAAAACATTGCCACAGTGAATTTGCCTTTGTTAGACACTGCTTCACAAGAAGTTGTAAAACATGTTTTCAGAAACTTTCTGTAGATAAAGCATGTATGTAGTCAGTTCATTCTCCAAATGTTCACAGATTGATGATAGAGGGGTCCATTATTAATTTACTCAGTACCTGAGACACTTCCTGAACAAGAACACTGGAGGAGATGTTTGAATGGCTAGAGGAAGTAGGCAAATCACACAAAATCCCTTCCCCTGGGCAACTTAAGGTGTACAGGGGTGTTATAATACCCACCAAAGGCTGTAAAAATCACGTGGTAGCAGTTTAAAAAAAAACAACAACAAAAAATGACAGTTATTTGAGGGGTATATATATATGAAATGTACAGCCCTCAATTTAGCAGTCAAGCTTCACCCTAATAACAATAAATGAATGTTTTTTGTAGTTGCCCCCTCATATGACTATCGGGTTACCATAATCTAGACACTAGCACTTTCTACATTCAAAATTACCACAGCTGCTTTGAAATTTTTGGTAAGTTCCAGCATATTCCAAGCACCAATGTATATGATTATATATTTCAACAATTATTAAAAAGTCTAACTATTAATTTATAATCATAAATGGTGCTTATAATGAAGAGGTATTATTTTGTTAGCACTTACCTAATCTAATTTTCATTTATAGTTACTAGTAAAAAGTTGCAATTCAGGCAACCATCAAAGATTGCCAAATAATTAGCTTCTGTAGAGTTCATCTCCACAATGAGGACCACCTAACAACTCTGTCAATCAGTTAGCTACACCACAGATTCATAGTTTTTAAAGTTCAAAGTATCCCACCAAAAACAGGACTTTAGTACCTTACCTGTATTTAATAAGTGTTCCCAGCATGGCAATGACTCCGCTTTATGAGCTTGTCATTCTCTGCTGGCTGTAAGACTGCTGCTTGCTTGAGGTATTGTTGCTTAGAATTTCATTTAAAATGTAATTGCAATATATGGTTACCCATGTTTTCTGATAGGAACTACTAGCATTCCTATATTTGTAATGATTCTGTCCCATAACTAACATTGGCATGAAGATTTACTCTTGCCTTGCCATTGTAATGTGCTCATAACATGTAAACTACTACTACATGTAAACTACATGGAACTACTTTCAGCTCCACTGGTATGAAAAAGATGAATTAAAGATAAACACCATATCCTGTTTCCCATTCCTGTTTCAATGACCACTGGCAAAGTAGAGGAAAACAGTGACATAAAAAAAAAGTTGTTAACTCCCCTTCTGATAAAAATGTTGTTGTCTATAACATCCTTGGAGAACATTCCACTTTCTACCTGTCCCAGTAACCACTATCACCAGAACAGCAAGCTGAGATACAATTCCCCAAAAGGATCACTTATGGCAGAAAAACAAACCCCTCCAAATTATGAAAAAATATATAAATCTGTCAGGAGCTCTAAAAATGTTGCTTGGTCTGAAAATACAATATTCCTGATCTGCCTATTAATTTAATGGGTTTAGTGCTTGAAACCATGGACTTTGTTAAAGCTGAACTCCAGCTATTGGTATACTTTACATAGTTTGTTTGTGCCAGAATGGCCCAAACTATGTTCAACAAAAACGTGAGGCTGCTGGATGTGCAGTATAAACTGTGCTTCTGAGTTGGAGCCGAGACTTCCTGTCTCATACCTGGAACACAGTAAAGTCTATCTGAAGGTCACTATCTGATTGAGTCAGAGAGGTGGGCTGATGATGTCACAACCTCTGACTCATCCAATCAGAGGAAACTTTATATTCATTGCTAAAATACATTGCTTTCCCTAAATGGCTGAGAGCCAAACAGATAGACTCTAGTGTGTTCCGGGTATAAGATAGGAAGTCTTGGCTCCAACTCAGAACATGGTGCGGTATGCTATATGAAGCCTCAGCTACATACAGTTTATACAGCACATCCAGCGCCCTCACATGTTAGTGAGGGACAAAGCTGGCCCAAACAAACCATATCTATAACTATAACTAAATATGTAAAGTATATCAAAAGCTGGAGTTCAGCTTTAGGTGAAGAAAAAAGAATGCCAAAAATGTAGTTGGTCATCTATTAAAATTGCATTCATTATTTTTATATAACGAGATAGCTAACACATTTTGTGGGCTTTATCAGTCCTCCTTTATCAAAGCTGAAAGGGGATTGATGAAAATGTCAAAATGTGTTGGCTATCTCTTTATACTGTTGTGACTAATCAAATCTAATTGGACTGTTAACCAAATTCATTATGCTTTCTTCTCACTACTAAGCTTGCAGCTGTTATGTGGGTTCATCAAAATGCAGAGAGTTGCTTCTGATCAATAGGAACACAAATAATACATTGGAATAGCAACTTGAACTAGGGTCCAGCTTTTAACCAATATAACTTCACCTGAGCCTTTGACTTGGAACACGTATACAGATCAGAAGCATTCTCCAACTGGTTTTGTTTCAGTGTCCTACAGCTTCCTGCGGGCTTTAGGCCATTAATGTAAGGGCCATACACAGGGGCCGAATATCTGGCGGCATCGGCCAGTTTAATAGAAACTGGACAAAATTTGGTATGTTTGTACTGCAGCCAGTCCGACAGAAGCCAGCCGCACAGAAGGGCCATGACCAATAAAGGTCTGCCGATCGGCACCCAATCAGTCCCCCTGTCAGAACACAATAGCACAACAGGGGAGATTGCTAACATTCCATAGTTAGTACATCAGCTTCTCCTGAACTCTTTGATAAAACTACTAGTGTGTACCAGGCTTTAAACTATTGAACTCAAATATAGCCTAGAAATTTTAAAATGAGGTCAGCTAAAGAATAAGTCTATATGTTTCTTTCATTATAGGTTTCTCCTAAATTTTGTTAAACTAAAAAAAAACTTTCAATGTGAACTGTATAGGTGGTGCTGTTGCTGACTTGCTTCATAAGATATAGGCTGCACTTGGTACTACATGACTACTTTGTGAGTCACTGACCTGAATCAAGCATGCAGACAGTGAGGTCTAAAAAGTTCACTTTGCTAAGTACTTCTTCTAGATCAGTAATGACAGCCCTGGAGCATTCCCCTTGAAATAAAAGCAGCTTCCATTGTTTATATCTCTAAAAGTTTTTTGATATTTCCTGTTTATTAGAGTCCTTTTTTGTTAGTAGAATATAATACAGGATATCACAGATTATATGACCCATTACAAGCAAATGCAAAGCAAACATTGCATGTGGCCCATTACAGGCATACATGCAGCAAGGGAAGTTTGAACAGTTCCCTATGCTCAGTACTTCCTCCAGACCAGTGATGAACAACCCTACAGCATTCACCTTTATGTCTTAAATGGCAGCTGTCAGTGTTTAAATCCACACAGGTTCTCTTAAAGTTGAAAAGGCTTCTGGCATTTCCTGAGTTAGTATTAAAGCTCTTAAAGCTTTTTTGTTAGTAGACTATACCACAGAACATAACAGATGAGTAATGCAAGCAAGCAATCAACTTTAGTTACTTTAGAGCAAAGGTAGAAAATGAAATCTGATTTCTGACTCAAGGTTACACATCTTAAAAATTTGCACTTTATAGATAACGTCAGAGGACAAAATATTTTTCATTACATACTTGTACATGTTACTGAAATAAAATCGGATCTACAGGCCTAAGCTATAGTCCTCTGTGTCCCAAGCTACCTAACCTATACACAGCTATACCCTGGGCATGATTTACTATAGCTTATATGTATACAACACACATGGATAATGTGCAGACAACCAAATCGAATCCTCACATGCATCTGCAGCCAACAGGGTACATATGGTAAATTTAAGTGGAGGAGAGCATGCTCCAGACATCTGGACTTTTTTTCTAAAGTTTTGGGGACTATCTAACTGCTGATATGGATTTTACATGCACCTCAGGTGTGCATGTAAAGTAAAAGTAAAAATAAAACTATAACCAGGGTTGAATATACTCTTAGACACATTAGGTATGTACCTATGGGCAGCAGAGCAAAGAGGTTAATTATTATTTTTTGAATAATGATTAATCACACATTTGTTTTCCATCATTTGTAAGAACAGTTTTGTCATATTAGGTTATTCAACCTTTTTACAACAGTGTTACGCATATTTGCAGTATCAGGGTGGAAGGGCCTTAACACCCAGCTGGCACATATGTGCTTTGCTGTCATGTTCTGGGGCATGTTTCATCAGAACCCTCCGAGCTATGACCGTATTGTCACTATCAGCTCACCATAAACTACTAATTAGGCAAGGTTCCCAATTATGTCAGCATTGTGCAACCAATCATAGTTATGGCACGATTGGAATCCCACCTGCAAATTTTCAGGTGACACAGCCCATTTAAAGCACCAGCTCCGGGAGTGCAAAGGGTTATCACAACATAAACCAGGTTAGGACCAAGAAAACAGTGAAATATCCTGTGTAAAAAATTACCCCAAGGTTAATTAAATAGTGTAGGAAAGGTTGTGTGCCTGTAGGCTCTAGTGATGAAAATTGGATCCTGGCCATTGCACACACTGGGCAGTCAACAATGAAAGTGTGCATGTGCAGATTGGCCACTGAAGCCATATGCTGCTGCTTCTCAACAGGTTCCAAATCATAAATAAATGTACATACATATGTTTCCATTTTTCTGGCAGTCTGGCACACAGGTTCCTTTGCTTGGTGCATGCAGATTTCATTGTTAATGGGCTGGTCAATATTTTTCCTTTAGGGTTTTTTTTTCAATTTTCAGGTGAAATGTTGAGACACATATGTTAAAGCACTTTATTGGAATAGAAGACAAATCAGGAATATATGGATGTTCAATTTACACAGCAAGCTATGACCAGGCCATTGAACATTGAATCCAACGGGTTATGCAAGCACATTATAGTGATTTATCCCTGTTCTTGTTTATTTCTTTTAGTAAAGTAGGTACCACTTTGTCAGCATGAATGCCTTATCTAGCTCATTAAACATTATGACGATGGTAGCTCTGAAGAAATGAAAGGAGGCAAGAGATATATTGTTATGTCAGGGCTACCACTAGGATGGTCAAGTCAAAGGTCTTGGGATGAGCTGCTGTATTTTCTGTTCCTGTTCCTGTCACTGCAGAATGCACATATTAATACTGCTATTTTGCATTAGCATGTAGCCATTTATTTTCATTGGCTTTACATGTATCAAGTATATTTTCTAGACCCAGAGATTTGCTATAATTTACTTACAGCTGTAAAAGTTCAAGCTACAATATATTTAACACAATTGTTACAGGGGAGAATTCTCTGGATTCTGTTTTCACAATCTTAAATCTATAACTGCCTCCGTATATGTTTTGGCTACAGAATAAAGTATTTTTTGACTGATTCCCACACATGGAAAGATCATTTGAGAAAATCTATATATTCAAAAAATGTCAGCCTTAGGGGCAGGCTGAAAATTACATAGGAATACATTGTTATCAGCTGTGTGACATGGAACAACGTGCATTACCCTTTGTTGGGATTCTGATAATCCTGGGCAGAAATGCATCAAGGACACAGGCATTAATGGGGATTTTATTGCAAAAATATCATACATACGTTTAAGTTTATGTGCACACTTAAACAGTATGTTCCAAACTGTTTCTCAAGAATGAGAAAGGACTGGGTCAGTTTTAAATGTGATAGATCTCAATTAGTGAATTATTATGAGCAACTGAACAGTAACATAATCCCAAGATTACTCACACCAGCTTGATTCATTGAAAATGAACAGGTCATAACAGGCCCTTTAAGTATTTACTTCCCATGAACCTCTGTGAAGAGAGCTGTACTCCCTCTTTTCACCTGTTAATATACCAAGATATGTTGAGTTAAATGATAAGTTCACCTTTGGGAACATATTACATGTTCCATCTGTTTTTAGGGTGGAACATGTAACACGTTCCCAATGCTGCAGTGTCTCCCCGATCCGCTGTCTGTAGTGACAGTGAGCTGGGGGTCTTCTCTCCTCACTCGCTGTCACAATTTAAAAAAATAATGGCTGTGCGGGGCTCCACCTAACCAGCTGCATCATTCATTCACAGATCCCTGTGAATTTGAAAACTACAAGTACTTTAAGCAACCCCCTTTGTTCTCAATGCCACTTGTAAGCAAAGCTGCTGTCACTATAGATAAAAGGAAGATCAAAGGCTGCAAAGAGATCATTGCTTCCACACATAGAGCAAGGGTCCCACTCTGGACCATGCTAGCAGGAGACAGACTTTTCTATTCAGGCTGTGGCTAATTTAAAAAAAAAAAAACTGTGAGACTTTTTGCCACCTTTTGCTTTTATGCACCTAAAGTGTTTTAGGCAGCTCTAACTCAAAGTTCAATTGGACTTTAAAAATCATAGACAAAAAGCACTTATATGATTAGCTAGCATCCATGCACAATAATAATAATGGTTATTTTGTCCTTCGCCTAATGGAGCCACAAATTTTGCAACATATGATCTCATTAGGATCTACACCAAGGTTTAATGAATACTGCTGTCATTGTGTGAATATGTGTATAGATATATACTGTATGTTTGGGTGTGTATGTAGTGGTCACTAAAGTGTGAGTAAAATTACATCTATGATTACATATATTAGCTCTGCTCCCTGGAATTCAGTAAAAACACTTAGATTTCAGGAAACCACAGCTTTTAATGTTCATAATTAGGAACCTTAACTGACGCAAAAATAAACAGATTCCCTACGTTCATTACAATTTTCTGTATAAAGCAACTTTGGCCTGCTAGATCATTTTTACCCTCTGCCATATAGACCTGCCTTTCATAGTTATATAGTTGGTAAGGTTGAAAAAAGACACCAGTCCATCCAGTTTAACCTGTGGTGTGTGAGGGTGCTTGTGTAAATGTCAATAGTACATTGGGGGAGATTTACCAAAACTGGAGCATTCATAATCTGGTGCAGCTGTGAATGGTAGCCAATTAGCTTATAACTTCAGCTTGTTCAATCAAGCTTTGACAATAAAACCTGGAAGCTGATTGGTTTCCATGCAGAGCTACACCAGAGTTTGCATCATCCAATTTTTAGTAAATCAACCCCATTGCATATTCCTGTATGTTGTGATCGTTAAGGTGCCCATGTAATATTTTTTTATAAACTATTGACGCTCCCTGCTGATGCCACTGCTTGTGGAAGAGAATTCCACATCTGTACCGCTCTGACAGTAAAGAACTCTCTGCGCAGTTTAAGGTTAAACCGCCTCACCACCAATTTCATTGAATGACCGTTTGTCTTTTTAAATTCCCTTTCACTGAAAAGTGTTTTCCCTATGTTAGGGTCACCAGTATGGTATTTGTACATTGACATTATATCCCCTCTCAAGTGTCTCCTCTCCAGAGAGAATACGGTCAATGCTTGTAATCTTTTCCCATGCCTGAGATCCTCCAGTCCCTTTGTTAGCTTTGTTGCTGCCATTCTCTGGACTCACTCCAGTTCCAGCACATCCTTCCTAAGGACTGGTGCCCAGAACTGGACAGCATAGTCAAGATGCGGCCGGACCAGAGTCTTGTAGAGTGGGAGAATTTTTGTTTTATCTCTGGAGTGAATCCCATTTGTATGGCATTCCAATATTCTGTCAGCTTTTCTTGCAGCAGCTTTACTTTAAATGTGAAGGGATGAGAGAATGATGTGTTGTGGCAACTGGATGTCTTTTGTCATTTATATAGCGAAGGCCTAATAGGAAAAGCAAAAAATAATGTCTCTTATTTTATAGACTATCAGTGTACTAACTATTACAAGATGGTAGCTATGATGCTTTATATAGCCCAAAATTCTTACATGCTAGTATTTGCGATCTATCTGGTCATTTTAGCACTAGCGGTAGATTGTTCACCATTTCAAAATTCACTTTCTAGCACGTTAACCCACACTTCATTCTTAATAGAGTAAATTACAAAGCATCCCAGGAGTGCTTTTATGTTAGACTATAACACTACTTTCTTTTGATCAATATTCTTTGGGAATGTACAGCAGCTGCATAAAGAAAGCTGCCTTTTCATCATTAATTAAAGTGCATCCTTATACAACTTCCCTTCAATAGGTTTATGTACCTCTTCTGAATCCTGGAAAATGCAGGCTGCCTCCAAGGGTCCTCTGAAAGAATGTAATCAATGTCATTTATCTTCCTTTTATCTATAGTGACAGCAGCCTTGCTTACAAGTAGCATAGAGAACAAAGGGGTTTGCTTGAAAAATATTGATTGAAAAATGTATTTTAAAATTCTAATCCAACCTATTGCTAAAGTACATCCATTATTAATTAATGTGGAGGCAGTCATGCCTTGCCCTAATATTTCAGAAAAAAATCTCTGTCTCTAGAATAAAAACTAAAAATGGCTGCAGTTGTAAAGTGTAGGCACCTATAGGTGCCTGCACCTACCAGCAACAGCTTCCAAAAGCTTTCGGTTATGATTGTATGGTTAAGACAATCTGACAAAGTTACAACACTAAGGCCCCTTTCACACTGAGGAGTTTTTTCAGGCACTACAGCGCTAAAAATACCGCCTGTATATCGCATGTAAAAAGCGGCTCCTTTCCGGAGGGCTTTCACACTTGAGCGGTGCACTGGCAGGACGGTAAAAAAAGTCCTGCTAGCAGCATCTTTGGAGCGTTGAAGGATCGGTGTATTCACCGCTCCTAAAGCGCTACTACCCATTGAAATCAATGGGGCAGCGCGGCTATACCGCTGACTGCAGCTGGGCTTTGCGGGCAGTTTTTTACCCTTTTTCGGCTGCTAGCGGGGGTTAAAACCACCCACTAGCGGCCAAATATCGCTGCTAAAACTAAAGTAAAGCGGCGCTAAAAATAGCGCCACTTTACCGCTGATGCCCGCATCGCCCCAGTGTGAAAGGGGCCTAAAGCTTGTCCACTTATTGGCCATAAGTGAGCCCATCATAGCAATGGGCTAATAAGAATGTAAGGGGAAAGCATTCAGCAGAAAGCTCAGATGCTAGCATTAGAACTTTGCCTGTTAGCAGCCTGGCATTCAGCCATATCTTTAACTTTTTGAAACTGTCACCAGTAAGTCATTTATGTCTCCAGACTAGTTTTTTATTTAGTTCCTAAGCATATTAATTCATTTGTGGCATGGAAGGTTAAATATATTGGTCCACCTAACAAAACAAATGCATGAAAAGAGGTGAGCATAACACATTTATCTGAGTTAGGCTGGATTCACACCTATACAGTTTTAGTGCTTTTTGCATTTTGCAGATTTGCACTGCAGTCCATTTAACATGGTTTCCTATGTAACATGTTCTGTAGTGCAAATCTGCAAAATGCAAAAAGCACTAAAAATGCATAGGTGTGAATCCAGCCTAACTCAGATAAATGTGCTCACCTCTTTTCATGCATTTGTTTTGTTAGGTGGACCAATATATTTAACCTTTCATGCCACAAATGAATTAATATGCTGTGTCAACAACTTGGGGCTTGTGCTGATGGCATCAGTTTTATATCAGTTTGAGATGCTACTCAGACCATTCAGACTTTACCAACAGCTGAATGGACTTCTTTCTGACCTGTTTAAATTCCTGTAGATTTGTATGGGAATGGAAAGCTTGTTTTATGTAAGCAAACCCCATTTACATAGGCGCTAAGGCGCCTCTTCATAGAACAGTAGAAGTGAGCCTTGTAAAGCAAAGGGCAGAATCAAGGTCCATAAAACAGAAGATGTAACCTTAAAGCCTGCTAGGTATATTTCACTTATCTAATAACCAATATTTAAAAAAATACCTTTTCAGCTTATCAGCAATCTGTAACTGAAAACCAGATTATGGATTAACAATCTATGGGGTTGATTTACTAAAGGCACTTGCATCAGAGCTTAGTAAATGAGCAGAAACTCTGCTGACTTCCGTCATCCAATCGTGCGAAAAAATGCTGTTTTTTTAAATTTTCCTTGCATGTGATTGGGTATTCTTTGCAAAATGAAGCCTTACCTCATTTACTAAGCTCTGGAGCAACTGCACTTGCAGAGGGCAACTGCACTGCAAAGTGCACAGTCTATTTGCATTTAGTAAATCCACCCCAATGCATACCTGAAGAAAATGCCAAAAAGCCCCCATTCACATCAGCGTAATATGACATGCAATTTGACTTCCTGCATTACTTTTGGCGACTTTGGGGGCAATTTCAATAAACATGTGTGCATGAACCCATACAGATGTCTTTCAAATTGCCCTGAACTCACACTGAAATGAGGGTTTGAAATTGCGCATTTAGCTGAACCCGCACGATTTCAAAGAGAACGAGGGCAAAATCAGTGTTCATTGTTTCTGAGACTTTCAGATTCCCACTGACCACTTTAGGTTTACATTAATTTTCTTATTTTGTCCAGCGAAAAAAAAATTGTATTCCTAAAGGAATTTTTTGGACTCGCAAAACTCTTGTGCTAAATCATACCGAACTCAAAAACAGATCTACAATTTTAACACTGCATAGAAAATCATGTTTAAGGGAAAAGTACAAATGTGTTAGAGCTGCATACATTTATATATAAAGAATAAAAAAAAGTTTATGATATAAAAGCGATTGTTACTTTTTCATTGCTGTATCTCTAAAACCCGTAACATTTAAGTTATAGTCATTTTTTTGCCGTCCACAAGCAATAACATGGAAAAACAAATCCAGACGTATAAAAATGCTTTTGTAATTGTGCTTCCAATTTTTGGAGTTTAAAGATATAATTGAAACATTACCCCTAAACTTTGCTTGCTTACCTTGTGCATTTTTATTTGAAAAATCTGTTAATATTGTGATATAGTCCATACAAATACGTATACAATTCATAAGGCTGTTTTACCTTTGTCTGTCTTTTATTTTTCATATGTCATTTTAATTAATAGCTGGCTATATATTGCAATTACAGTATAGTAATTTAGGATGAATTGTTTGGGAATGTAACATGATTGCCATTTCTCTTTTTTTTTTTTTTTTTATATAATTTAGTTTTATTTCATGTTTGTCATCTCGTGAATATGACATTGTGGGTCAAGATTTAGGGTTAAGGTGCAAGGTCAAGCTGGTTTTGACTGATGCCCTTTGTACCTTAGAAAATAAAATGCTGTCTAGTGAAACTGAATGGTATACACAGCCAATATTGGAATATTGGTGATGGAAAGTTCTATTTATAACCTGACAACTAAAACAGTGTGTGAGTTGACTTTTTGTAATGTTATTTTGCTAGTAGGTTTAGCTACTTACTATTTGTATTGAGACTGGTACTGCACCTGAACCTGACCGTAATGCTCTGTTAATAAATGTCATTTTTGGTTTCCAGTATTGTCTGTATTATTTTAGTTGTACTTGAAACCATTCTAATGGTTGGGTAGACCTAATGAAGAAACCATTCTAATGGTTGGGTAGACCTAATGAAGAAACCATTCTAATGGTTGGGTAGACCTAATGAAGAAACCATTCTAATGGTTGGGTAGACCTAATGAAGAAACCATTCTAATGGTTGGGTAGACCTAATGAACTGTGTTCAAAGTGACTCTGTTGCTGCTTCTTTATTTAAAAAAAAACTTCTCTACAAAGAAAAGGGTCAATACTTACCCCTCTCATGTCACTGATCTCCATTATCTTCAAGCTCTACCTTCACTTCTGCATTAGACACACTTCTATGTGAGGCTGATGCCTGCTCCCTGTGCACAGTGGTTCAGTTTTGCTGCCATCTATGTCACTACTGTATGCTGTAGTGATGTAGAAGAGCTGGCAGAAGGAACCACAGATTGCAGAGGGGACAAGGCATCTAACACACTTAAAAGTGTTTGATGCAGAAGCCAGTTTAGCGCTTGAAGATGGTGGAGATCAGCGGTGTGGGTTGCAGAAGGGGTAAGTATTAAAGTTTTACTAAACACAGGACCTTGCATTCACTATATCTGGTTTCCCATCGTACACAGAACATGTAAATGCAATAATTTTATTAAATATAAACTTCTAAATATTTTTTCTCATCAGCAGTATATAGCAGTCTTGTGACTTGCATCAGTGTCTGGATAAAAGGTTGTAAGAGGAGTTTTAATTCTACTCTGACTGTCCTATTAGACTGCAGAACCCCTGTCCATCTGACTGGACAGTGCTGATTGGCCCTGTGCTGATCACATGCACTCTCCCAAGCAAAAAAAAAAAAAACTATCTAGCAATACACACTAAACTAAGCATGCTTGTCCCCAATGCTCTGTTCTATCAGGAGATGATTTGGGGAAAGTGGAAGAAGGAGAGCATCAGAGAAGACAGGATCAAACAGCCATTTTACACAATGCAGAGGATTAACCCTTTAGGTTCCACAGTGAGTATGACAAGCATGTATTACTGCATATACGTATGCATATGATTTTACTGCTGTGGGTTTAGTAACACTTTAACTCTTTTCTTTACAGGGAAGCTTTTTCAAATCTTTAGTGACAGACAGAGGTACTTTAAAAGCACAACACAATAATTAATGAAACTGACAAGCAGGAGTTGGAAAACTGGAAAGGTCTTTGAATTGCCATTTGAATTTAGACAGGATGTGATTATCCTATGTTTGATTATATCTGAATTTACTGCATGAAAATAAATTTAGAGTAGAAATCCCATTTTATTCCATGTGGCTGGTTACCATCCATGTGCTGCAATATGGTGTGTTTTTAAAGGACCATTATCCACTTTGGCTCTCACACCTGTTTACTCCCTATGGACCAGACGATATTCTCAAATTTCTGATATGTGTCTGTTCATGAGTCTATAACTTTGTAATTCCTTATGATAAAGAATTGATACATATATTGTTTTTGGGGGGACAAACTGGGCTTTTTTGTGACCCTAAAGCCCTCTGAGAATGTTTTTAATTTATTTGCATTTTAAGGGGAAAAAAGTAAAAATCTGAAAAAGTATATATATTTTTTAAATTTTAATCAGTAATATTTTGAACACAAGTACCATTACTGTGGGGAAAACATACATTTTATTGCGCTGCTTGTTCTATTTACTGCAACATTAAAACATGTTATTACTTTTTTGATACAAAGCATGTTAAAGTTATTTTCAAAAGAAATAAAGTTTTTTTTTGTTTTTGTATTTTGCATATTTTTCATTTTTCTCATAATGCATCAGTAATTTAAAGTTCTTACTGATATAAAATAAAACAGATATACACTAAACCACATTTTTTTAACAGTAAATCCTTAAAGATAACAATGTATATATGTGCTTTATATTTTTTTTTCCAACAAATAATTTAAAATAGAAACATGGAACAGGAGATGAAATTGTTAAATAGTACTTTAACGTCTTGAAATGAATGGGTTAAGTAGTAAAATAAGAGTTAACTAATTCCCTGTGCACACAATAAACATTCCTCTGTGTCAGCTTACACACAGATCTGCCTGTAAGGGAACTCAGGAGATAAGACAGCTACTGTGTTACTTTTGTTTTGGTTTAAACGTATTACACTGAATGTTCACTGTGATTGGCTGTCAGAGTGATCATTCGACGAGGAAGGCTTCTGACTGGCTCCCAGTCAAATAGTCGAGAAAGAGACCAGTGTCGGCTGTGCACAGAAGAAAGCTCGGGGAGATAACAAGCTACTGGGCGTACAGTAGACACCCTGTGTGCAGAGGAGGAGGTTTTATGGAAGTGTGTAAGACGCCAAAGGTAGGCAACTGGTTAAAAGGGTCCATTCACATCTATGCTATTGCGTTACTACACACACTGCAATCCATGCTCAAAGATGTAAATAGACCCTAATTTTTTTTAGTTACACTGTCCCTTCCTGGTATTTCTATCCGATATTACATATTACATTTTACAACAGATACCATAGGTATTTCTTGGTATGTTTTGTGTTGTATACCTTGAACCATTTCAGAATCTTTCATTGCAGATGTTCTGCTTTATCAATATTTATGCTGATGAGATTAACAGAGTTGAACACAAAATTATAAGTGTGGTCAAACCAATACAGTAGAGAAATTAAGGGCACCTGCTTTCTGTTACTGTGCAGCTGCCATGTGTACTCACTTTAATGGAGAACTTGTCTAAAATAAGATTATAAGAATCTCTTAAGACTTTATAAGGCTCTAAAAACTTTAACAGACACTAAAGACGTGTTTATTACCTTGAAAAGTCTTATGCCCCATGCACACGGTCGGACATTCCGACCACAAAATCCGTCAGATTTTTTCAGACAGATTTTGGCCGAAACTTGTCTTGCATACACACGGTCGCACAAAGTTGTCGGAAAATCCGATCATTCGGAACGAGATGACATACAAAACGTACAACGGGACTATGTAGAGGCCAGAAGCCAATAGCTTTCGTCTCCAAAAATTTTCTGAGCATGCGTGGCACTTTGTGCGTCGGAATTCTCTACACACCATTGGAAAAAGTCAGATTGGATTTTGCTGTCAGAAAATTTTAGATCCAGCTCTCAAACTTCCGATGGAAAAAGTCCAATAGAGCCCACACACACGATCGGATTTTCCGACAACATAATCTGATCATATTTTTTCCGTCGGAATTTCCGACCGTGTGTATGGGACATAACTTTTACAGAAAATGTAATCTTTACTTACGTAGGGGACCAAGTTTAGCAAACAAGGTGAAGCTATTTTCACTTTGAATACAAAATCATTTGCAAAGAATACAAAAAAACTTCCTTGCACATTATAGGATGATTTAGATGAATACAGTTATTAATAGGCTACATGTAATGTACATTAACTTTGCAAAGAAACATTCTGCACAAATTTAGTAAATCCAAAAAGGTTCTGATTTCTATTTTCTAACCTATTTCTAGTACTTGGCATTACAAAAAATGAGTTTCTCCTGAAACATCAGCCATGTTAAACATGGCTGTGTCATCTGAAAACAAATACATATTCTGATATGTCAGTAAGCAGAATTGGATGGGATACCTGATACTTATTTAGATCCCTTACACACTGGGGTCACGCTTTTAGTGGTGCTTTACCATCAGTTTAGCAGTGCTAAAGTGTTAAAAGTGCCCGTGTTGCAGCTCTGCCGAATCACTTTGCAGGTGCTTCGGCAGCGCTGCCCATTCATCTCAATGGGCAGGGCATTTTGTGAGCGGTGTATACTCCACTCGCAAACCACCCCATAGATGCACTCGGGCTTTCACACCGGGGAGGCTTGAGAGGCTCTTTATAGATGCTATTTTTAGCGCTAAAACACATGAAAAGTGCCTTCAGTTCGAAAGGGGTCATAATAAGCACTTTGTTCATAAAAAAATTGTCTGTACTGCATACATACAGCTTCCATACATCCACAGAATTTGAGATAAAGATCATTTTATGGTGGTGCATCCATTCAGATGAAAAAAGTAACAGAGATTAGCATTTTTTTTATGAACTGTATAAATATAAGATAGTAAATTCTGGAAATTACAACTCGATCTTTATTCTAAAGTGGTTTATGTCTCTTGGTGAAACCAGACAATAATATAGTTCTACAAATTTGAAGTATATGAATGGGCTGAACACCAGATGTCACCAACTGGTGATGATGCTTCTAAACATTGTTAAGTGCATTCTCCAGAATTGGTGAACCTGGTTGCCCTGAGTGTTGAGGACATCTCAAAGTTACCACATTAATTGGTCAGAAATACTCGGAGGGGGGCCACTACTGCTTTATTTCGATTAATAAAGTAAAGATTCTGGATGGTACTTCTCTTTGTCATGGAAATTCGAGATGCAGAAACTTGGTAATTTAAAAATATAGGCCTATATGGAAATGTTTAGCTGTAAATAAAGGCTGAGCCAAAGACATCAAAGAGATTGCAAAATTTTTAAAGGATAAAAACAGGAAGACCAAACTGAATCACTTCAATGAAGACAGGCCAAATCACTTGTATAAATATAAGGAAAGTAGGCCACAGATGTTTCTCAACTACTTAAAAATACAGTAAATTGCATTGCACACAAGTAAATGTTTGTCTCAATGAAAAGAAGCCATTCATAACAGAAGATGTGAACTGACTGCCATTAAGAAACAATAACAGTCTGTGAGACATATTATTTCAGATGAGGCAAGCATTTTAACAAAGTAGTAAAGCAGCAGAGCACTGCACTCATTGTTGCGTTTATAATAAGGGTTTTTTTTTTGGACCGGTGCTTAGAGCAGTAAGGCGACAGAAGAAAACCAAAGTAGTTTGTATCTACAATATATTGATATTTTCATGTTATTTCTGAAAATGTAAAGAAAAATCACTAGAAGTCACAAGACTCTGTACAGTTTATATACAATGCAACCTCTTCTTTGTCTTAATCCCCCTGATTGGTGCAGGCTACTTTTGAGTACTTGTTGGTATATCAAACAGAATAAATGAAAAGTTTTCATGTGTAGGCATAGCTGAGAGGAGTCACAGCTTCAATACCATGCAGTTCTTTCTCTATAGGCCCTTGATTGGTGGACTTGGCAGCCTAATGGAATAAACATTCTGTCTTTAGTGCATTTGACTTTAAATGTTTGTGTCAGTATTACATCAGTGGCTAAAGTGGAATTGCAGCTTACTGACCTATTTTCGGGCCGCTCTGGTCGCATAATCTCTTCTGTGAATGCCAGTGTAGGAAAGAGGAAAGAGCATCCCGACAACAGCTAGCAAAACCTGAAGTGGTGGCATCACCCGTAGGCTTCAATGGCCCATGCATTGTTGACACTGCCTCCTCTCCCCTGCAGCCGTGCAAGATGACATAGGAGAGTGGCATCATGTAACTAGACCAGAACAGCCTGAAAATAGGTAAGTATATACATGTTACACAGGTTAGTAAGCATAGGTGTTTGGAGGGGAGGAAGAGGACAGTTTTAAGGGCTGTTAGGGTTGTAATTCCACTTTAATGCTTTGCAAGGTTGCTTTGCAAGGTACAAAGTAGGTCAAGCCAGACTCCAGAGGAAAGTGTTTGTTAAAACTGGGGAAAATGTAAATTAGCTGAATGCATTAAGGGTATCATAATGTGCAGCTGTCATAATATGATATTTAGCAAAATAAGCCATTTTGGGCTTATGTATACTGCAAATATGTCTTTACAGTCATGACAGAAGTTAAATAGCAGGAAAACAGGTCAGATGTGCTTCTTGTTAAGAAAGTTCAGTCAATAAGAGCACATACCATGAACAGGACTATAAGCAGAGTAGGCTGGCTGGCAGTTGTGGTGCACCACAGCAGGTGTAGGTAGAAGAGCAAGAAACTGGTGCATAGCAGGAGCAGGTCTGGACAGCCAAGTTGTAGTGGTAAATCTGGTAACACAGAAGAGTCAAGTAAAAGCGTAGTCTAGACAAGCCAGGTCACACACCTGCAGATCAGAGTTCAAACAGTACTGACTAGAAGCAAGGAAGAGCAGGGTCAGAACAAGCTGGGTCATACACAGTATACTCAGAAAAGATTTTGGCTGGGTCAAGCAAAAGCACACAAAGGTAGCATTTGTTATCATGAGCACTGGTGGTGTGTTGGGACAGGTGTTTTAAAGGTGAACAGTAATGATCTGGCAATTACCGTCACTTTCCAGGCAAGGGCTTTCTGAGGTGAGTTTTGTCAAGGGACAACCCAAATCCTAGTACTAATACTAAGAACTAGAGTTATATACCTACAGCCACCAATTGGATTTCAACTTTTAAGGAAGGCCCAGTCCTGACTATTAGCTAAGGAAAAATAATTCCAGTTGCAGAGCATTGGCTGTTAGGCCAACACAATGATAAATAAAGCCCCAAGTGACCTGAGAATGCAGAATATCGAGACATAAGCATAAATGCCTCGTGAACAGATGAAGGCTTTAAGATTGAGTGATGGCACTGCTTCCCAGTAATATGGCTGAGAGAAAGAACTTCCTGAGAAAGACAAAAACCATGTGGAATAGGATTTAGTATATTAGGATAGTAGTACTGTATGTTCCATCAAGACAGTTTTGCTACAAAACATGCTGTCACTATTATTAAGGTGGTTATAAAGGCAAAACGGCTTTTTACTTTAATGCATCTTCTGCATTAATGTAAAAAAAAAATGTAAAAGTTGCTCCCCCAGCTATCCTACCTGAGTCTGATCTCGATCCACCGCTGTGCCTGTCTGCAGCGGCTCTTCTTTGCTCTCTCTCTACTCATAGGAGACTTGGAGACTCTCAATTCTCACAGGAGACTTGGAGAATCTCTCTTCTCACAGGAGACTTGGAGACTCTCTTTTCACAGGAGACTTGGAGACTCTCTCTTCTCACAGGAGACTTGGAGACTCTCTCTTTTCACAGGAGACTCTCTCTTCTTACAGGAGACAATGGAGACTCTCTCTTTTCACAGGAGACTTGGAGACTCTCTCTTCTCACAGGAGACTTAGAGAATCTCTCTTCTCACAAGAGACTTGGATAATCTCTCTTCTCACAGGCGACTTGGAGACTCTCTCTTTTCACAGGAGACTTGGAGACTCTCTCTTCTCACAGGAGACTTGGAGACTCTCTCTTCTCACAGGAGCCATTGGCTCCCACTGCTGTCAGTCAAATCCTGTGAGGAGGGAGCAGGGCTGAACTGCACTATGTGTGTCTATAGATGCACACAGCTTAGCTCAGGATCGAGCCTGCACCATTGCTCCCATAACAAGCAGTTTGCTATGCGGGTAGACAGAAAAGAGGTGGAGCAGACAGCACCAGCGGGGGTACCCTGTGGAGGACGGTTGGGGTTCCTCTGTGCAAAACCATTGCACAGAGCAAGCAAATATGACATGTTTGTTATAAAGAATCACTTTAATATATATAGCTCCTACATATTCTTCAAAACCTCCCAAGGTACATTAAACTATTAGATCCTTCCCTATGACCTAGGCTGGATTTCCATCATGATGGTCACAGGACATATAGACAGGGTAAATCTCCTCTCTTCCCCCAATCTTTCACTATACAAAACTTAAAAATAACTTTAGTAATACTTTAAAATAAAAGATTTTGAAACATCATATTTTACGCCTAACTTAGAAATACAGTTGCCAAGGATAGAAAAAGAACAATGAATATCAAATTGAACCTCTGCTTATTCTCATCTAATACTACCATTGCATTTCTTGGAACAATCACTACACTGAGCCATTTCAAATAAATATAGCTAGACATTCTAGAAAAGACATCTAATGATCATGTCATTTGGTCTTTATTCTTGTGGAAATCATAACCTCCACTGACAAAAGATGAAAAGCCTGACAATACTTTGGACCCTATGATCGCTGTGCATTCTGTTTGCAATTTGGTTGCTTATTTAAAGCAGGAAAGAATATATGACCTATTTTCAAATCTTTTTCATGGGAATGTAGATATAGCAATTTTTTTGGGAACATATGCTAAAAATGAATACAAATATGAACAACTCTCTGCGCTGCAGCACAGTATTGGGAGCATCTTCTCCGTTGGATTTAGAATACTATACATTCCCCAGATCTTGCTGGAAGAAGAACTCGGCCCTCACATAGTCGCTGCAGGTGGAAACCAGGGGAAAGGTAAGTTTACTAATATACTAATGTTTACCCCTACAAGTCTGTTTTAAAAACTTTTTTGCTGCATTTCAGCAAGGTTGAGGGAAGGCCCATTTAAGTCTTACAAAATCCTTTAGAGGTAAGGTCTGCGTGAAGCAACACATGTCTTGTCCTTCTGTCCAGTCTGTGCCTGGGCAGAAGACATGTGTATTCGTTTTCGTCCTAATGCATTTTCGTCCGAATTTCAGAAGTGCAAGTCAAAGTGCAGAATCCGAAAAACGAAAGATCCGACATAAACAAATGCTTAATTTTTTGTTTTCGTTGTGACAACAGTTCTATATAGATAGGAGATTTGACATGATGCTGACAATAACAATCTGTGTCTATCGAACCTGTGGTCGAATGTGCCTAACCTTAACTCTTAGTCCAGGATTATTCTACATATAGAGAAGAGATTCGACATAGAGAGAAAAGATTCGACATAGAGAGAAAAGATTCTGGAATTGGGTGGGGGAAGTAAAATAAAAATAATGATAATGTTGAATGTTATTGGCTGATTGTAACCAAAGAGGAGGAGCAGTAAAATAGCTAGAACTAAGTACACACGTACAGCCAACTTACTTTCACTTACGATTGCTAGCAGAGAGAGACACACACACCGAATCATTTCAGAAGACAGTCAATCTTAGCTGGTCTGTTTGTCAGAGAACCTAAATTATTTAGCAATTAAGCATAAGCACAGCAGCAGAACAATAGTGAAGCAAGCTACAGTTCAACTTAACTTTTATATAATAATCTGCTGCTATTGTGTTAGTGTTGTGAACTTGATAGTGATACTAGTGTTGCTAGTGTTGCCTCAGAGGCTGCCCGTTTTGTGGGGGGGATTTATTATTATATATTCTATATTATAGATTGAGATTCTATATAGATTCTATATACCCTATTGTGTTACCTGTATGATCAGTGATCACTATCACCAGTCCATTTTCTGTTTGAACTATATACATTCAACATGAACAACAAAGATTCGACAACGCAGCGAAAAACATACAAACGTTGAATCTTTGGCTTATGGTGTCTGTTGAAAGTTCTAAGATTCGACGGAGCAGCTAAACTATACGGAGTCATACAGTTTAGCTGCACTGTCGAATCTTCTTTGAACATTCGACAGACACCATAAGCCTTGAATGACAGATTCGACCTTAATCAATTTGGATTTTCGGACGAATGCAATTTTTTACGAAAAACAAAATAAATAAAAACAAATTTCGGGAGTAACTAAATAAATGTATTTTTTGGACGAAAACGAAATTCCAAAACGAAATTCAGTGTGCACAAGTCTACTGAGCAGTGAAAGGAGAAGCAGAAAACAGATGAGCACATCTCGCTGACACTCTGCTCTCTCCTTCTATTAGCTTGCTCTTTGTAGCACTGCAACCTGGTGAGGCCAGATCAAATTCATATATTTACACTGTTTGCATTTTTAAAAAGTTCTCTAGGAATTAATTAAAAAATGCGGAGCTGCATTATTATGCGTCTTTTAAACCTGCTTGGTGTATCAGCTTTAAGAATCATTCTTTTTTTTTTTGGTGAGTTATTCAACATAAATAAGAGTGGTGTTTAAAGTAGGGTCCAAGACTTGAAAATTGGCCAAGGCTTGAAGGAGCTTTTTTTTTTTTCTTTTTTTTTTTACTAAGTGTGTATGCTTTCTTGGCGCTCATTACAGGCAGATTGCAAATGCTACTATGACCCAGGCTTCAGATTACTTCGGAAGGGCATAAAAAGCAGGACTTGTTGCACTGGATACATATCTTTTCCTGAAGAAACCAGACTCTCCCAAAGGATTTTTGAGCCGTCATAATTATGTAGCTAGGACAATATAACGCCATGTGCAAATTTGTATTTCAGCAATGGATAAGTACTTTTCTTTTTTAGATTTTAACCAACATAGGAATCATACGTGGCTGAGTTTCTGTAGAAAATTTTAAGGGATATAAAAGAAGCAAATTGAAAGGGTTCTTTTCTTGTTTAGTCTGCCTTGGTGTGGAAAGCGCAGCACTATGTCATCACTTTGACAACATCTGGATCCAATTATGAGCCACATGATCGGCATTTTCTTCTCTTTACTGCCATGCTTTTCCCCTTGAGAGTGCAAATATTCTGCATATGATACATTAGCTACATGACCCGCACACAGAGCATTGGCTGTTAGGCCATGAATGGTCCCCTTGTTTTCAGCTTAAAGCAGCAGTAGGTCTTTGACTTTAATATCTGTGCTAACTTGATTTAACCTCCCACTTTTGCTATCCAGAAAGGTGTTTAGGGCTTCCATCGGATTCTTTTTCAGCAAATGTGTTAGGAAAAGCTTGAAACTAAATACAAAAAACAAGTTCCATATGAGATAAAGGGTTGTGTATTAGAATAACATGATGATATGAACGTACATTTATTAAAAAAAAAATAAAAAAAATGTAGGCAACATTGTGTTTATGTGCAACTGTACATATACAATATGTGCATTAAGAAAAAACAAAAAGCAAAATAGTGTAGCTTGAGAGGTGATCACCCTCTAGATTGCACTCCCCCTCTGCAATATAAAATGGTGAATACATTTTTTTTGCTTGTTTACTTTTTTTCTTCTTTGTCCACCCCACTTCGTGAAAATGTCTCCGGCACGCTGAAGCCACGTGGGATATGTATGTCACTATTTGCAGGATGCTTCAGATGGTAAAAAGCAAGCCTGACATGTGTCATCAAGGGGTGGGCTGCCTTAACCTGGAAGAGGCATCTGATGTCAGGACCATAGAGGGCAGCACAGGACCCAGATACAGATTACAGCAGGACAACACTTGTAAATCTTATTTTATCTTTTAGTTTTAAATTTTTTTTTATATTACTGCAGTGACATGCTAGCTCCATCTAACCCCTTTTACTAGCCAGTCCACAGCAGCAGGAAAAAGAAGCATGATCGCTCATGTGAACTTTTTCCACTCTACAGTTTTAAATCCTAAGGCAAATACAATTTTTGGACATTTGCACCATAAAAGAAAATTATCATTAATGAAGTCTGTCCCACGTTTGACTACTGCTAGGTTTAGTACAACTCTTGCTTTTATTTATCCTACACACTATAGTAAACACTGCATCTCTGATGATGAGAGTTACAGTTCTGGTTGGCGTACAGTTTTCACAGCAGGTTGCTCGCTTGGTTTGCTCACTTCAGCCAATCATAAAGTATCTTGTATAATTTTCACTGAATGCAAGGCATTCTGTGATTTGAGGATGGGAAATTGTGACATTCTTCTGCACCTCTTCTATTGACTGTGGCAACTTCATTAGTGATAATTTATTTCTACAGTGCAAGTTATATAAGTTAATATTCTGTCACCTTCCTTTTTAAGAGCATTCATAATTTACATAGAAAAATGAATGTCAGCGCTTAATGGCATATACAGTGGGAAAAATAATTATTTGATCACCTGCAGATTTTGTAAGTTTGCCCCTTTACAAAGAAATTAAGAGTCTATAATTGTATCATTAAAATCATTTTTAAGGTAAGGAGACTGACTAGGCCACTACATGACCTTAATGTGCTTCTTCTTGAGCCACTCCCTTGTTGTCTTGGTGATATGTATTGTCATGCTGGGGGACCCATCCACGACCCATCTTCAGTGTTCTGGCTCAGGGAAGAAGGTTCTCATCCAAGATTTTACAATGCGTGGCTCAGTCCATTGGACCCTCAATGCGAAAAAGTCGGCCTGTACCTTTAACAGAGAAACAGCCCCAAGGCATCATGTTTCCATCTCCGTGATTGACTGTAGGGATGGTGTTCTTAGGTCATAGTCAGTATTTTTCTTCCTCCAAACACAGCGAGCCAAGTTAATGCCAAAGAGCTCAATCTTGGTCTCATCTGACCACAGCACTTTCTCCCTGAAGCCTTCTCTGAATCATTTAGCTGTTCATTGGTATGACTGTACATGTGCCTTCTTGAGGAGTTTGGAGGAAGAAAAATGCTGACTATTACCCTAAGAACACCATCCCTACAATCGGGCATGGAGGTGAAAGCATTATGATTTGGGGCTGTTTCTCTGGTAAGGGTACAGGCCGACTTTGCCACTTTGAGGGGCCAATGGATGGGGCCATGTATTGTAAATATTGGATGAGAACCTTCTTCCCTCAGCCAGAACACATAAGATGGGTCATGGATGGGTCTTTCAGCATGACAATGACCCATAAACATACCACCAAGGCTACAAAGGAATGGCTCAAGAAGAAGCACATTAAGGTCATGGAGAGGCCCAGCCAGTCTCCAGACCTTAATCCTATACAAAATTTATGGAGGGAGCTGAAACTTTGAGTTGCAAAGCGACAGCCAAGAAACCTTAACAATTTAGAAAAGATCTGTAAAAAAGAGTGATCCAAAATCCTTCCTGAGATGTGTGCAAACCTGGTTACTAACTACAAGAAACGTCTTTGCAAAGTGCACAGTCATTTTCCTTTAGTAAATCAAGCTCTTTGTGTTCTGAGTTTCTTTTGATATTGTTATTTAGCGCTGCAATTTTTCTTTGTCATAATTTACATAGCACCATCATCCTCCATGATGATTGAAGCATGTTAGGGTGAGAAACACCTTAGGCCTCATGCACACTGGGCATTTGTCCTCAGTGCAAGAGATCCTAGTATTTTGGTGTGGGGAAAAGGCACAGGCACATCCAGGGCCACCATCAGGGGGGTGCAGCTGTCACAACTGTAAGGGGCTCCAGGGCCCGAGGGGCCCACCTGGGCTAGAAGAAGGTAGGACGGGTGAAGGAGAGCCATGCTGTGCATTACAGAAAAAATTTCACAGCTTCTGCTGTTCTCGTGTCACTGAGCTCAGACATCGAACTCTTTACTGCCACCTCTGGCTACTATGTGTAAGTGCACACCTCGTGTGATTTGTACTGTGCTTCTCAGCAACATGTCAGCTTTGTGAAAATGGACTGGGTCTAGGTAGGAAGACCTTCTTTACAGGTAGGGGCAACAAGGGAAAGGGAGGGGACTGTTTCTGTGCAGGGAGGGGCCAGAGCCTTGTGTGTTTACAGGTTTGTGTATGCAAGGGGCTGCCATATACACAGGTTTGTGTATGTGAGGGGCTGCCATATACACAGTTTTGTGTGTGGGGCCTGGCATATATACAGGTGTGTGTAGGCTGACATATATACCGGTGCGTGGGGGCTGACATATATACAGGTGTGTCGGGGGGGCGCTGACATATATACAGGTGTGTGGGGGGCTGACATATATACAGGTTGTGGGGGGCTGACATATATACATGTGTGTGGGGGGCTGACATATATACAGGTTTGAGGGGGGCGCTGACATATATACCGGTGTGTGGGGTGCTGACATATATATAGGGGGTTGGGCACTGACATATATACAGGTGTTTGGGGGGGTGTGGACATATATACAGGTTTTGGGGGCTGACATATAAACAGATGTGTGGGGGTCTGACATATATACAGGTGTGTGGGGGGCTGACATATATACAGGTTGTGGGGGGCTGACATATATACATGTGTGTGGGGGGCTGACATATACACAGGTGTGAGGGGGGCGCTGACATATATACAGGTGTGTGGGGTGCTGACATATATACAGGGGGTTGGGCACTGACATATATACAGGTGTTTGGGGGGGTGTGGACATATATACAGGTTTTGGGGGCTGACATATAAACAGATGTGTGTGGGGCTGACATATATACAGGTGTGTGGGGAGGGCTGACATATATATGGGGGTGGGGCGCTGAAATATATAAAGGTGTGTGGGGGGCTGACATATATACAAGTGTGTGGGGGGCTGATATATATACAGGTATGTGGAGGAGTGGGGCGCTGACATATATACAGGTGTGAGGGGGGCTGACACATATACAGGATTGCAGGACTGCAGGGGGGGTGGTGTGGGGAGTGCATACAGGTGAGGTGGCTGGTGTGCGGATTCAGTAGGATGGCCCATGGGCAATCCCTGGGGAATGAATGTTGGTGATCAGGCTTGAGGGGGGGGCCCAGGCATAAAGTTGTGTAAGGGGCCCTGGGCGCACTGTCCGGCCCCACTGCCAGCAGCCTGTAAGACACTCTGAATGGTTCAAAGCTGCTGCAGCTGGATGGGGCCAGACAGTGCACTGAGTGGTACTAAGGTTTAGGGCAGTATACACTCAGGGATGAATAGCTGGAACACAAGATGTCTGGGTGAATACTGCTCTAAACATTAGTATCACTTGGTGCATTGTCTAGATAAGCAGCTTTCAGACTCTCGTTGAGTTTTACAGGCTGCCATTGGCAGGGCTCGACAAAGCACATGTGCCGTCCGCCCACAACAAAAAAAACAGGATCTCATGCATCATGGCTAAACACCCAGTGTGCCTGAGACCTTATTTCTTAGTGGACTGCGGACCTCAGGATTTTTTGATATTACCCTAAAGCATTAAAGCATCTGTGGCACAAAGTAGAAGCTGTTATGGGGCTAACTTGGCTACCATTTAAACCCCCATCTCTGACTTTTACCTATAGGTAAGAATATAAAAAGGTTTACCTATAGGTACTGTATATGCAGCCAGTGGCATCACTAGTGGATGCACTCTGAAGGAAGCCGTTCACCCGAGCCGTTCCTTCAGAGTAAGCGGTGGCTCCCGTGCACATGCGCGGTAGTGACATCATCTCAGCTCCAGCCACTCACACAACTGGAGTCCACAAACCTGGAAGGAAGACTGGGTGAAGATGGAAGCCCTCTCAGAGGTGACAGCTCGTCGCTGAAGGGCTTCATTTTCATGTATTGTAAGTTTCACATAATGTGCGAAGTTGCATAAAAAAACACACACATACAGCGGTTTATTATCGCTTTAATGTCCTAATTCTTGTATACCAATTAAGTAATTTTTCATACATCACCTCACCCTTACTGGATCTTCTGTGGTTCTTGGTGAAGGACATGAAATGGATGAAGTTGTTTTTCCGCTCAGTAGATACATTTTTAGATCTAAACTTGTTGAAGTCCCATTTTTTTTTTTTTACGTTTTGTATAGTATTGGGAGGAGTTAAAACCTTTTTCAGGTTTTTCTATGTACCCACTGGGTAGGTTCACACTCACTATTTGCCCTAGTGACTATTGTTTTCCTAAAGATGGAAAATCCAAATTTATAAATGTGTTACTTAAACAGGAGGTGAGCGAAATCTTTCTATAGCTTGTTCCTGAATAAGGGGAGTTTCCTATCTTTTTGGTTAGATTTCTCTCTCCATTCCAATTGTGTCTCCAGGACAGGAATCAAAGGAAAACTTTCAAAGAGGAATACTGACATAAAAAAAAAAGGGCCAGCATAGGTTTTAGTCATTCCATATTCTATATTCTAAATGTCATGTCTATGCTGTATGAGATCATTAAAGAACAAGCATACAGTACAGTTACTATCATATTCCATCTCTGTGGCTGTGGTGGGCATTGTTTGCTGTAGGTGATGCTATTTCAGGAAAAAGATCTGACATTTGTTGAAGGTCTTTGACTTATGAGCAGCTTCAAATGAAAAATACTACCAGTGTTTCTGAGCGTGTCAATGTAAAATACCTAAACCTGGGCAGCTCCAGGCTGGGGGATCAGTGTTGATTATAAATCCTTGCCACATTCCCTGGCAGCCTGTAAAGGATTGTCTTGAGGTTATTGACTACTGGATATTACTTGGATCTTTTTGCTTGTGAGTGCATTTATTATGACATGACTGCAATCAGTCTTTAATGCAAGGACAGTAAAATAAAAAAGTTACATCAATTTAAAAAAAAAGTGTAACTCCTGAAAATAAATAGACCCCTAAGTGTACATAATAAGCGTTATACATTAAAAAGGACAAATAACCACAAGGCATAGCAAATGTAATCTTGAGTTAAAGAATATTTTTCTCTATAACATATTAAGCAGTAACTGATATAGATTGGACATACTGGGCATGCAGTTTGGGTTATGGTTTTAGAATTTTGTGCATTATTTTTAAGGTTAGTGTATCAGTGACTGACTTAGAGTATGTTATACCTAATACAAATGTTGTAATAACTGATTAAATTAAAAGATTATCCGTTTTAAAAGTCTAGATATGTTATCCCTTTTTAAATCAAGCACAACATCCAAAACCTACATTTAGCTTCAGCATACATCTTCCATACATATATGATGTGAAAACAATCTACCTTTACCTCCACACCTGCTTGAATGAATACGTATTTGTACCCATTATTGCTGGCCAGCAGGTTTCAGGAATAACATTTTTATAAGTAACATTCCACTAAAAAATATATATTTAGGTGTGCAATCACCCATAGCATCCAATTATGTTTCTACTTTATTAAAGTGGTTGTAAAGACACAAGGTTTTTTACCTTTATACATTCTATGCAGCAGCCCCCCTAATACTTGAGCCCTCTTTCGATCCAGCCATGTCATGTCAACGAGAGCCTTGTCTTACACCTCTGACTGACTTTTGGCAGCAGCGAGAGCTGATGGCTCCTGCTGCTGTTAATCACAGCCAGTGAGCCAATCAGGAGACAGAGAGGGCGGGGTCAACTTATGGCTCTGTGTATGAATTGACACACAGAGAGACGTGGGTCAGGAGCACACATGCTTGGATGCCCTCACAGCAAGCTGATTGCTGTGGAGGCACACAGCAAGAGGGAGGGGTCAGGAGCACCAGCCATTGACCCTAAAAGAGGAGGATCCGGGCTGCTCTGTGAAAAACCTTTGCACAGAGCAGGTAAGTATAACATGTTTGTTATTTTAAAGAAAAAAAAAGAAGACTTTATTATCCCTTTAAGTCCTAAAAGTATGTAGCACACTCTACCTAGTGTAGGTGCTAGAGTGAGGTTTTTTTTTGTAGAACAGATACATTTAGGCAGGCATAGCTAAAAGCTAGGCCTGTTTGTTTTGATCTGTGGGGCTGGGAGTGGCTTAGAGTAGGCTGGTGACTCACTGCTAGCTTCATGTTTCGGTTACCTCCCTTCTGCTTCTATATGCTTCTATGAAGAAGGTGGGGAAGAAGGGTGCAGCTCTCTGGGGTGTTCTGAGGAACCCTGACCAATCCCCAACCTGGATTGGCAGGGAGCAGGCCTCCTTAAAGTGGTGTTGCCACCAAAAAATTAAAAGTGCTTAAAATTCGTAAAAAAAATAAAAAAAAAATAATTGGCAAAAAAAAAAAAAAATTTACTCATCTCTAAATACCGGTTGCTAGGGGGTCCCTCGTAATCTGCCTTCCTCATTGCCCAGGCTGGTGACATCACTTCCCCTCGCGCCGCACATTCACCTGGGACCTGTCATGTGTCCCAGGTGACTGTACGGCGTATCACGGCGCCCTGCGCCGCTCGCGCATGCGCAGTGGGTGCCCGGCTGTGAAGCCACAGCCGGGTGCCCACAGTATGCATGACGGCGCCGCGAGCGGAGCGGGGAGCGAGGGGGGGGCTTCGTTCCCCCGCATCGCTGGACCCTGGGGCAGGTAAGTGTCCGATTATTAAAAGCCAGCAGCTGCAGTATTTGTAGCTGCTGACTTTAAAATTTTTTTTTTTAGGGGGTACCCCACTTTAAATACCTGGAGTCAGCCCAGCTGGGGTGGGGGGGGAGTTGTTTGGGTGGAAGAACTTGAGATGGAGTGTTAGGCTGTTGGGAGCTCCACAGTCTGGGGGGGGGGGGGGGGTTGACCTTGGGCCAGGGATTTGAAGCTGTACAGGGACCCCACACAACCCAAGGGGTGCTTTGAACAGAGCAGGAGAGAACAGTGGGGAATACTGCTGGGA
The DNA here is from genome assembly GCF_037356315.1 of Lithobates pipiens. NCBI lineage: Eukaryota > Metazoa > Chordata > Amphibia > Anura > Ranidae > Lithobates > Lithobates pipiens. The sequence goes on along the minus strand of NW_027507790.1, from coordinate 32,939,024 downwards.
AAGTCTTCAGGAAGGATCCACCAGGTGTTGGTGAGTGGCAGGCACAGTTAGGAGAGCTGGGAGGCATGCTGGAGCGGATTGGAGTGTGCAGTCTGAGGTGGATGCAGAGCCAACGTGAGAGACTGTGATGTTACTGGCAGAGAAGTCTGGCCGCTGCAGCTGGGAGAGCTATCAGAGTCTGCAAAGGGCTGATTGGGATCAGTAGTCCACCAGAGAGGGCAGCTAGCACCATAACTTTCTTTGCTACACCATAGGAGCCTGCGGTCCCTGTCTGTAATAAGGTACTTTTGCTAAGGCCTGGCTGAAACCAGAGTCAGGCCTAACCATGTGCCAGCTGCACCTGAATAATTTTGATGGCAGGAGAAGGAGAGATAATCTGCAGCAAGTGTTGTGCAGGAGGAGAATATCTAAATTGTCCCAAACCACGCAAGAATCTTTGCATCCCATGAATTGCTTAACCCTATCCAAGTTCTAATCCCTCAAAAAAAATACAAAAACAAAGCTGGTGGACTTGTTCATTGTCTTGGAGTGTCTGGATGTGAATGCCGGGCTGGGCAGGGTAACAGGTGGGCCACAATCACTTAGCAACCTCTACGGGTGTACCGCTACATGTAAAAACAAAAATGAATTGCTTTAGGCCCCGTCCATACCGAATGCGGCTTTGAAATCACACTACTTCAGCTGAAGTAGAGATATTTTTAAAGTCACCAGTCAGTGTGATTTCATATGTGGCTTGCCAACATCTGTGTGATTTTATACACAGATGTTAATGCAAGTCAAACATTAAATCGACAAAAACAGTGCATGAACCTTTTTCGAACTGGTACAAGTCATAGTAGCACTGATTTGAGCGGTTCCATAAGCAGTTTTTTATTATTAGACAGCATGTACACTGGGCAATTGCCCAGCTCTTCTGAGTGCCGAGCAGAGTTAAAAACACGCCTACAGCTGTGTTTTTCAAATGCGCTTAGGCGTCTTCAGGTGCATCAAATGTTCTGGAGTTAATTTCAGTGGGCAGAATATTAATATATTCTGGCCAATAAAGTCAATGAATGCTCAAGCGCTAAACGCACCCAGCGTTTAGGCATGTTTACACATGTTTAGGCACATCAGGCACTTTTCTGCTCAAACTCTCCTCTCCTGAATGCAAAAGTAATGGGTTTTTTTCTACCTCTAAACACCTGTGTGTGCAGAGACACATAGGCTAACATAGAGGGGGGTTTAGAGGTAAGGAAAAAAAAAACATCAAATGCCTTTAACAGTCATGTTAAAGCCCAATGTGCATGAGGGTTATAGCCCAGGTTCACACTGATGCGAGTTAGAAATTGTGCAAGTTCAGCTGAACTCACACGATTTCAAATCGGCAATGCAGTCCAACTTCGGGGGTGATTGGCATGAACCCGCACAGATTTATATTCAAATCGCCCCCAGAAGTCACCAAAAGTAGTACAGGAACTACTTTTGGCAATAGCCACCGATTTGCCATGCGATTTGACGATGTCAAATCGCATGCCAAATCGGCCCAATGTGAACGTGAACTAAAATTATGACTGATCTCATTCTAATTTTGGAATAGTGGGGTTGATTTAACAAAGCAATAGCAATAATCCAGTTTTTGTTTCACAGGTGTACACAGATTCCCCTTATTTGCAATCATGCACTTTGCAAAGTGGACATACAGTATCTCAAAAAAGTGAGTACACCCCTCACATTTTTGTAAATATTTTATTATATCTTTTCATGTGACAACACTGAAGAAATAACACTTTGCTACAATGTAAAGTAGTGAGTGTACAGCTTGTATAACAGTGTAAATTTGCTGTCTCCTCAAAATAACTCAACACAGAGCCATTAAAGTCTAAATCACTTGCAACAAACGTGAGTACACCCCTAAGTGAAAATGTCCAAATTGGGTCCAATTAGCGATTTTCAGTGTGATGTGACTCATTAGTGTTACAAGGTCTCAGGTGTGAATGGGGAGCAGGTGTGTTAAATTTGGTGTTATCACTCTAAATGTCTCATACTGGTCACTGGAAGTTCAACATGGCACCTCATGGCAAAGAACTCTGAGGATCTGAAAAAAATAATTGTTGCTCTACATAAAGATGGCCTAGGCTATAAGAAGATTGCCAAGACCCTGAAACTGAGCTGCAGCACAGTGGCCAAGACCATACAGTGGTTTAACAGGACAGGTTCCACTCAGAACAGGCCTGCCCATGGTCGACCAAAGAAGTTGAGTGCACGTGCTCAGCGTCATATCCAGAGGTTATCTTTGGGAAATAGACATATGAGTGCTGCCAGCATTGCTGCAGAGGTTGAAGGGGCAGGGGGTCAGCCTGTCAGTGCTCAGACCATACGCCGCACGCTGCATTAAATTGGTCTGCATGGCTGTCACCCCAGAAGGAAGCCTCTTCTAAAGATGATGCACAAGAAAGCCTGCAAACAGTTTGCGATGACAAGCAGACTAAGGACATGGATTTTGGTTGATAGGAAAACAGTCAAATTATCCAAATTGGATGAGGAAATCAAGAATTTCCAGGTTAAACTCACTTCTGTTAAAGGAAGTGCTGAATATCAGGAAAAATCCCAAAACCTTTTGAAAATTCTTGAAAAGGAGGATAGGGATCAAAGGGTTAAGAAAAATAAGAAATATAACAGGGACCTTGCGGACTATAATGGCAATATTGTTTTTGAATGGCAAAAAAAACTTTTAGAAGACCTTCCTAAATCAAACAGTATGGAAGTGGAGCCAACCCAATTAGAGGGGGCTTCAGGGGGTATGGGTTTGTTACCCACCCAACCCTCAAATCAGAAACGTACACACCCTTTTAATCAAGTTCAACAAAATATGACCAATTATTCTTACCAATCCCCTCGCAGGGGGCGTGGTAACAATAGAGGGGCAGCACCCCAACGGGGGTTCTGGAGACCTCCTGGTCCCCCAAGACCCTTTAACGGCTATACTAATGGGAGTGTAAGCTATCCATCTTCCCAAAATGGAAATTACCCTCCACGTGGGAGAGATTGGGGTCAACATTTTAACCAAAGAGGAAGGGGTCCACCTATAAATCATCAAGATGGATGGAATTACCCTAATGGCAATGAATATGGTTATGGACCTTTTGCCCAAGAAAATATAGAGGGTCGCTCTGATTGGGAATTTAATGTTCCCACTAGAAATGCATTCTTTCCACTGAGGGACCTAAATGGCCCAGAGGGGGAATGCAATTCACAACCTCCGTTTCCACCTGTGGGTGGTACCCCATTGGTCGGGCCCCAACGGGTCCCGATTATGGACCCATTGGGGAGAGGTCCCCTTGGGCTATTGGGACCCAATAGTTGGGGTTTTCCCAAACCTACACAGGGCACCAAAAGGTTGGGAGGAAGAGGAGAGGAACCAGAGGGGGGAGGAGAGTCAGAGCAGCAAAAAAGGCCCAGAATGTAGTAGGTAAGGGGATTTTTAATTTGAGTTCTAAACCTCTGTCTGCACCCGAACAGCAGATTTTGGACAAGGGGTTGAAATTTGTGCCACCTACTAGTCTGAATAAATTCCAGACGTATATGGATGTCCATAAATTCGTGAGGAAACTTAATATAAAAAGATATATGGTGGGGCTTTCTAACAATAGCAATGGGAATAATACAAGCACTGTGACCACACAGGTGGTTCATTCAGGATTAGCAAATGCCTCACTTTTTAACCCCCCAGGAACACTTCCACCTTCTTTGCGGGTGTTTAGGGACGTGGTACTGAGGGATCTTGATTCATTGGAGGTCAGGAAAACCAGGATGAATAAAAACTTGCAGGAAGGATTAGATTTACTGTGCAATAGGAAGGATCTGGTCATCAGGCCAGCGGATAAGGGCGGGGCGATAGTAGTATTAGACCATGTCGATTATCTATCCGAAATGAGTAGAATCTTGAATGATACTGACACTTATGTTGTGTTGCCCTCTGATCCAAAGACACAATATAAGAAGGAACTCGAAAGAATAGTTGCAGTAGGCCGTGAGGCTGGTATTTTGAATATTAAGGAAAGTTTATTTTTGATCCCTTGGGCCCCACGTACCCCAGTTTTGTATTATCTGCCCAAATTACATAAGAATCCTGTCTGCCCCCCGGGACGACCCATAGTCAGTGGGATTGACTCCATCACGTCCTGGGTGGGCAGGTATATAGATTCTTATTTGCAACCTTTGGTTCGGGGAATGCCTTCCTATGTCAAGGATTCAAGGCATATTATTAACTTGTTGGCGAATATTTCTGCCAAACCTGGCATTTGGATGGTTACAGCAGATGTTACCTCTTTGTATACAATCATCCCACATAATTTGGGGTTCGAAGCAGTTCAAACGTATTTAGACAGGGATTCCGGCCTTTCTAGTGAACAAGTGGCTTTCATTATGTCCCTACTTGAATTTGCGGCCTCCCATAATTATTTTTGGTTTGGTAACCAATTTTATAGGCAGGTTAAGGGAGTTGCTATGGGGGCTAAATATGCCCCCAGCCTGGCGAACCTCTTTATGGCCAGGTGGGAGGAGGACGTCATCTATGTTCAAAATATACCACAAATAGCCCTATGGGCGAGGTATATTGATGACGTCCTCCTCCTATGGGATGATAGGGACCATGATCTGAAAGAATTTTTGGAGTCTTTAAATAGGAACCAAAGAGGCATACAACTCAATTACGAGATGAGCCAATCAAAAATCCATCTCCTAGATCTTGAGATTTCCGTGAAGGATGAGCGTTTTGTCACCTCTACGTTTTTCAAAGATATGGATAGGAATTCCTTCATTCCCACTGATAGTTGTCATCACACCCCTTGGCTCAAGTCGATCCCTAAAAGCCAATATATCAGACTGAGACGGAATTGTTCAGAGGTAGGAAAATTCCTGTCACAAGCAGAGGTTCTCACCACGAGGTTCCTTGAGAAAGGCTACCAACAGGACTTTTTGTCTGATATTATTAATAAAGTGACTAACATGAGTCGACATGAACTACTTGTTGAGAAAGGCCCACGATCAAATAATATCCAGGTGGGTGTCCCTTTTGTAACTACCTATTCTGTTCAACAGAGGAGTATAAAAAAACTATTTAACAAACATTGGCATATTGTTAGCAGTGATACGGTACTCAAAAATGTGGTACCAGAGAGACCAAGAATAGTTTTTAGGGGTGCTTCTTCATTGAGATATCGATTGGCACCTAACGTTATTGATCCACCGTTGAGAAGTAGGGTTTTTTTTGATCAGTTAACTGGCTTCTATAAGTGTGGAAGATGTAGAGTCTGTTCTTTAAATTCATGTTCACGCAGACGTACCACTTCATTTGATAGTACTGCTACAGGGGTGGGGCATGTTATTAAGCCCTGTATTACATGTTCCACAACTGGGGTAGTCTATTTGTTGCAGTGCCCCTCTGGGCTACAGTATGTGGGACGGACCAAGCGCCCATTACAGGTGCGACTCAATGAGCATATCACCAACATACTGATTGGGTTTCCGAAACATTCTGTATCCAAACATTATTTGGTGGCGCATAATAAGGATCCTTCGAACACTCTATTTCTAGGAATAGATAAATTTAAGCCTCATTGGTGTGGTAGTTCCTCGGTGATAGGGATTTCAAGGCTTGAAATGTCCTGGAGAGTGATGGACGAACTTCCGACGGGACGCGAACGCGGCCGATAGTTCGCGAACCGGAACGTTCGCGGCGGGCCCCATTGACTTCAATGGGAGGCAAACTTCGCAAACCTACAAGTCAAATTTGCAGCCACAAAATAATTAATAGCTGTGCAAACATAGTCCCACCACATGGCCAATGACATAACACATGTATGAGGTGAATCTGGGATCGACAACTACAAGCATTCTTTTTTTATATGGGAAATTGTTGTGACAATTCAGGACTGTGGAGCGCATGAAGGCAATGGAGGAGAGGGAAGGTCAGGGCAGGCAAAGAGGGTGCAGGAGATGATCACCAGCAGCATGACATACAGCAATGACACCTGCACCGTGATAGAGTCATCTGACAACAGCACCGTGATAGAGAGCACTGACATCAGCAGCGTGACATAAAGCACTAACACCAGCACCGTAATATACAGCACTGACAGCAGCACCGTGATAGAGAGCACTGACATCAGCAGCGTGACATACAGCAATGACACCTGCACCATGATATGCACAGCAGAGGTACAGCCCCAGGAAAATTGTTTATAGACATATACATGGTCTACTGGTCACATGTGTTGAATTCCTCCGAGATCCATGCCTCATTCATTTTTAGAAATGTGAGGTAGTTAACACTGTCGTGAGCTAGGCGAGTACGCTTATCGGCCACGATCCCCCCTGCTGCGCTGAACGTCTTTTCGGACAGGACAGGACAAGCCAACAGTTCGATTGCAAATTGGGCAAGCTCTGGCCAGAGGTCAAGCCTGCCCACCCAGTAGTCCAGGGGTTCATCACTCCTCAGAGCGTCCACATCGGCCGTTAACCCGATGTAGTCAGTCGGACACCTGACGGTCTAGGCTTTCCCTGATGCTGGATCCGGATGACACCTGTCGATGGATCGGCTGAAAGAATGACCTCATATCCGAAGTCACCAACACATCTTCAAACCGGCCTCTTCTTGCAGGCGCTGTTGGATTGGTACCCGCAACTCCTTCTCTGGGAGTGGGAATTGCTCCTCTGCCAGCGCACGCAAAGGCAGAATGCAGCATTTCTCGAAGCAAGGCCTGGAAGTGCTCCATTCTGCCAGCCCTCTGTGACGGCGGTAACATTTCCGCCATTTTGTGTTTGTACCGGGGGTCTAAGTACGTTGCCACCCAGTACTGGTCCTTGACCCTTATGCTTTTTATACGGGGATCCCTATTAGAACACTGGTGCATGAAGGCCCCCATTTGCACGAAAGTGGAAGCGGTGTGGTGGCCTGGCTCCTGCTCATCATCCAGGATAATGTCGTCCTCTTCATTCTCCTCTCCCCATCCACGCACAACAGGGATCCCAGAAAGGTTTAAAGCATGCTCTTCTTGCTCCTCCTCATCCGCCCCGGCACCATCCTCCTCTGACTCCTCTTCAGACTCCTGTTGTTGACTTGTCTCAGATAGAGTAGCCCCCCTGGGAATTCATCCAGCATTGCGACTTCCTCATCTTCCTGCTCCTCCACAGTTTGATCAATGACACGACGCAATGCACGCTCCATAAAGAAGGCATAAGGTACCATGTCACTGATGGCGCCATGGCTGCGACTGACCAGTTTGGTGATCTCCTCAAATGGGCGCAGAAGTCTGCATGCGTCGCGCATGAGCAGCCACTGGCGCGGTGAAAAAAAAACCAGCTCCCCAGAACCTGTTCTGCCGCAGAGTTCATACAGGTAGACGTTAACTGCACGTTTCTGCTGGAGCAGCCTATCAAGCATATAGAAGGTTGAGTTCCATCGTGTCGGGCAATCGCAAATAAGACGTCTGACCGGCAGATTGTGTCGCCGCTGAATGTCAGTAAGGCGAGCCATGGCCATGTAAGATCTTCTGAAATGGGCCGAGATTTTCCTTGCCTGCCGCAAGATGTCCTGGACCCCAGGGTATTTGACAAGGAATCGCTGCACAACCAAGTTTAAGACGTGTGCCATGCATGGCACGTGCGTGATTTTGCCCTGTTTCAATGCGCTAAGCCGATTGGCACCGTTGTCACACACCACTTTACCAACTGTTAAATTGAGCGTGTTAGCCACTGATCTGCCTGTGAACGCAAAGCTGAAAGGAGTGCCGGGCCAGTGTGGCTCTTGGTTTCCAGGCACAACAGAGGCAGCACGCAGCACGTCTCACCTGGCATGTCGAATAGGTTCTGGGGAGCTTGGGCGGCGCAGCGGAAGAGACGCTAGCAGCGGAAAAGGAGGAGTCAGCCGAGGAGGAGAGGGAGGAGGATGGAGTAGGAGGAGGAGGAGAAGAAGAGTCAGGCCTGCATGCAATCCATGGCGGTAAAACCAAATCTACACGGGTGCCACGGGTTACATGCTTGACGGCCGTCAGAAGGTTCACCCAGTGGGCAGTAAAAGTGATATACCTTCCCTGCCCGTGTTTGCTAGACCACGTGTCTGTGGTCAGATGTATCTTGGCACCGACACTGTGTGCCAGAGATACATTCACTTGCCGCTGAACATGGCCATATAGCTCTGGGATGCCCTTCTGTGAGAAATACTTCCTTCCTGGGACCTTCCATTGTGGTGTTCCAATGGGCACAAATTTGCGAAAGGCCTCTGAGTCCACCAGTTTATATGGCAGTAGTTGGCGGGCTATGAGTTCTGACAAGCCAGCCGTCAACCGTTGGGCAAAAGGGTTATCCGGCGTCATCAATTTTTTACGCTCGAACATTAGGCCCACGGAAGACTGCCTTTTTGCAGAAAAACGTGAGCTTGGCGTGATGGAAGGTGGAGTGGAGGACAATTGTGAGGAGAGAGGAGAAGGAGAAGTAGAAGACGAGGCTGGACGGTGAGAGCCTGGAGTGTGGCTTTGTGTGTTCCGTTGCTCCCACTCGGCTTGGAGATGGCTGCCCATGTGCCTTCTTAAGGCGGTCGTCCCTAGGTGAGTGTTGGGCTTACCGCGACTAATGCGTGGACTGCAAAGAATGCAGATGGCAACGCTATTGTCAGCAGCGGACACGTTAAAAAAAGCCCACACTGCGGAGCCATGTGCCGGTGTCCTGGGAGCGCCAGATGTGACCGTACATGGTCGATGACTCGCTCCTGATACATTTGCAGTCGGCTTTATCCCTCCTGTGCAATGTAAGTTATTCCTGCTTCTCCTCCCTATCTGCTGGTCCATATCTCCCTCTGAACTCCCCTCCTCTTCCTCTCTTGTGGGCACCCACGTGACATCACTAGACACGTTATCGTCTATGTCACCTTCCCCACCGCTATAAGTAGAGATCTCAGAGAAGGCAGCAACACTGGGGACCAACCTCCTCCTTGGGCTGATCTGGGTACTGTCGTCAGACTGCTGAGTAGCGGTTGTTGCTACCTCCTCTTCCTGATCCAATACCAAGAGTGGCTGCGCATTAGAAATGTCTTGATATGGATCGGAAAATAATTCCTGTTACTCAAGCGGAAGGTATGTGGTGGTGGTGGTGGTGGTGGTGTTGTTGGTGGGGGTGCACATAGCAGAGAGTGAAGAAGAGGGTGCAGATCGAGAGGAGGAAGAGGGTGCAGAAGAGTAAGGCTGAGTGAGCCACTCAACCAAGTCTGGTGCGTCCTTTAAAGTAATTGAACGCACCTTCTGCAACTTCCCACTTTGGCTCAAGCCTGTTGCTCCTGCCCTACCCCTACCACCCCTGCGGAAGGGCCTGCCTCTTCCTCTGCCTGTCATTTTTTAAATGACCCTGTGACAAAACTCTCAGTCCCTATACCGATGAAGGACTGCTGCAGTATAGGGCAGCGGTCAGCAGTAGTACACCTCAACCCTATGTATTGTGGACCTATACCAGTCCTTATAGAATAGCAGACTGTACCTCACTCAACCCTATGTACTGTAGTACCCTATACCTTACCAGTCCTTATAAGGACCTTTGTGGAACAAGTAGGTTGTGTGTGAGTGATTAACAGACTGTACGTCAGTCCCTATACCGATGAAGGACTGCTGCAGTAAAGGGCAGCGGTCAGCAGTAGTACACCTCAACCCTATGTATTGTGGACCTATACCAGTCCTTATAGAATAGCAGACTGTACCTCACTCAACCCTATGTACTGTAGTACCCTATACCTTACCAGTCCTTATAAGGACCTTTGTGGAACAAGTAGGTTGTGTGTGAGTGATTAGCAGACTGTACGTCAGTCCCTATACCGATGAAGGACTGCTGCAGTATAGGGCAGCGGTCAGCAGTAGTGCACCTCGACCCTATGTATTGTGGACCTATACCAGTCCTTATAGAATAGCAGACTGTACCTCACTCAACCCTATGTACTGTAGTACCCTATACCTTACCAGTCCTTATAAGGACCTTTGTGGAACAAGTAGGTTGTGTGTGAGTGATTAGCAGACTGTACGTCAGTCCCTATACCGATGAAGGACTGCTGCAGTATAGGGCAGCGGTCAGCAGTAGTGCACCTCAACCCTATGTATTGTGGACCTATACCAGTCCTTATAGAATAGCAGACTGTACCTCACTCAACCCTATGTACTGTAGTACCCTATACCTTACCAGTCCTTATAAGGACCTTTGTGGAACAAGTAGGTTGTGTGTGACTGATTAGCAGACTGTACGTCAGTCCCTATACCGATGAAGGACTGCTGCAGTATAGGGCAGCGGTCAGCAGTAGTGCACCTCAACCCTATGTATTGTGGACCTATACCAGTCCTTATATAATGGCAGACTGTACCTTACTCAACCCTATGTACTGTAGAACCCTAGACAGACCAAGTTACCAGTCCTTATAAGGACCTTTGTGGAACAAGTAGGTTGTGTGTGAGTGATTAGCAGACTGTACGTCAGTCCCTATACCGATGAAGGACTGCTGCAGTATAGGGCAGCGGTCAGCAGTAGTGCACCTCAACCCTATGTATTGTGGACCTATACCAGTCCTTATAGAATGGCAGACTGTACCTCACTCAACCCTATGTACTATAGCACCCTACACCAGGTTATTACCAGTCCTTATAAGGAGCTTTGTGGAACAAGTAGGTTGTGAATGATTAGCAGACTGCAGCAGAAGGGCAGCAGTCAAGTATAATATTCTTTCTATATTTGGAAGAAAGAATATTATCCGTGTACAAGCCTATTACCATACCACTGATACCAGTCCTGAAAAGAACCTTTGTGGACCTAATATAGTAACAGCTACTGATTAAACTGACCCTCACTGCCCCACACACTGCTTCCTGCCTGTCCCTATATAAACTGACAAAACAGAGGCTACTGGAACAATAACTGGAATAGCACTTTTGTGGACCTGATAGTAACAGCTAATGACTAAACTGACTGTCCCTACAGCAGACACACCGTCCTGTCCCTTTCTCTAAACTGACAAAAGACACTCAGGCTGCTGCAACAATCAGTAGCACAGCAAACCTATATCCTGAACTGTGAACTACCCCTAACACCTATACCTGTCCTGAAAAGAACTTTTGTGTACCAAATAGCTAGCGATTTGGGTCACTGCAATCTCTCCCTGCTCCACACAGCAACCTCTCCCTATAGTGACAGAAGAAAGAATGTAAAATGGCCGCCGGATCGGGTCTATTTATAAGTTGGGGGAATGTCCAAGTGTCCATTTGCTGTAATGTCTCAATTGGCTGTCCTGTACCCCATGATGGATGTGTCATCATAGGTCAAAGTTCTTTTACACAGTAAACACGGAAGTCCGCCGGGCGAACGGCGCCAAAATTCGGGCGAACCGTTAGGCCATCACTAGTCCTGGATCCATCATTTAAAATCATACACCCCATATGGATTGAATATTGATACTGATATTAATGCTTTCATAGATAACTCCTAATCCTGTTTAGTTTATCTGGTGGGCCTATTTGATTATTACCAAATGTCATTTATATATTTTATACCTCTGTTGTGCTTTTGTAAACTCGTTCTGAGATGTGTGATGGGCCTCAAGTATAATTATTGCGTTATTGTTAAAATATGCGGGGTAACAATTATGTCCTTTTAATTGTATTGGGGTTAATTTTTTCTTGCTTAGTCCCATAATTCATTCATTTAACGCACTATTTTTTGTTTATAGTCATTTAATTGATTTATCAGTGTATTCACTATATTGATTAATTATGGGTACGCATACTTACTTATGGTAGGTATAAATTTACACAATATATCAATTTGATTTATTTTATATTTAGTCTAAATGAATTACCACTTCTTAATATAATTTTTCTAATTAGGTGTTTGTGTGTGCTTAAACACACTAACATCTTACGCCCATAATGTGGGGTATTCACTTTAAATATATATATTTTCATATAAGATTTATACATATATATTTTTTATATTTTTCAATTTAATATATATTCTCGTATATAATTTTTTTCAATATTTTCATTTAAGTTCATATATATAGGTTTTCTAGATCTTTATTGTGAATAGGGTTTACATTATATCTGATCTAATGTGATCCTTTTTGTTTCTATAATCTGTTACAGTCGTAGTCGCATATTGTAATTTTGCTACTAAGGGCCACGCTTATAGTTTGGCCATCTTTTAGCTTTTCCCTTATGCAATATGGAATAGTTAGAGTCTTTTGCCATTAATTGGCATTGTAGGCCGGATCTTGCATCTCAGAATGAGGTTTGGCTATAAATGGTGGTGCATCGCTGCGCTGCCCGTTCCCCATTGACAACGTCATTTGTGACGAAACACGTCTGGGAAGGCACGCAGTGACGCCACCACGCTATACGAGGGGAGGATGGGCTTCTGAATGCTGGCCGGCTTTTTGGGATTTATCTTTTATGCTGTTTTAATGGATATTTTACGTAAGTGCAATCGTTTATAGTTTAATAAATTACCTGAATGGTTTTACACTATGGAGGCATCTTTTTCTTTTTTGTGCTAATGTTGGTGATACATCCGATTGCTGACCGTGGAAGTTGTTCTTGCGATGCTGCCATATACATGGGATAGCAGATCTGTTAGCGTCTGACGCAAGGATAATGACACGGATGATTTACTATTAAGGCTGCAATTTGATTTGTATCTGGTAAGCGCATCTAATTCTCGGTGACGGGCACTGGTTTGCAGTTTCGTGTGGATTCACCGCGGTGTCCTGATAAGAACACACATAGTGGACTTTATTTCTCAGCTTTGGCTCTCTTCAAGCTGTTCTTTCTGCGATATATTATATAAGTTTCAATGTGTTTTTTTTGCTTAATTAATTTATGTGATACCAATGTTATTTACCTAATAGGTAACATACACTTATTCATGTATTTGTGTGTTATTAATTATTCAGGTATTTTTCACTATTTTGGTTAGTTAAATAGGGGTAGTGGCGCAGCTTTCCAAATCTTTCCATAAGGACATGGATTACTGGGACCATGTACTGTGGTCTGATGAGACCAAGATAAACGTATTTTGTTCAGATGGTGTCAAGCATGTGTGTCGGCAACCAGGTGAGGAGTACAAACACAAGTGTGTCTTGCCTACTGTCAAGCATGGTGGTGGGAGCGTCATGGTCTGGGGCTCCATGAGTGCTGCCAGCACTGGGGAGCTACAGTTCATTGAGGGAACCATGAATGTCAACATGTACTGTGACATACAGAAGCAGAGCATGATCCCCTCCCTTCAGAGACTGGTTGCTGCCACACACGCTTGATACCATCTGAACCAAATAAGTTTATCTTGGTCTCAGCAGACCACAGGACATGGTTCCAGTAATCCATGTCCTTAGTTTGCTTGTCTGAGCACTGACAGGCTGACCCCCCCGACCTTCAACCTATGCAGCAATGCTGGCAGCACTCATATGTCTATTTCCCAAAGACAACCTCTGGATATGACGCTGAGCATGTGCACTCAACCTCTTTGGTCGACCATGACGAGCCCTGTTCTGAGTGAAACCTGTCCTGTTAAACTGCTGTATGGTCTTGCCCACCTTGCTGCAGCTCAGTTTCAGGGTCTTGGCAATCTTCTTATAGACTAGGCCAGAGATATGCAATTAGCGGACCTCCAGCTGTTGCAAAACTACAAGTCCCATCATGCCTCTGCCTCTGGGTGTCATGCTTGTAGCTGTCAGAGTCTTGCTATGCCTCATGGGACTTGTAGTTCTGCAACAGCTGGAGGTCCGCTAATTGTATATCCCTGGCCTAGGCCATCTTCATTTGGAGCAACATTTTTTTTTCAGATCCTCAGAGGGTTCTTTGCCCCAAAGTGCCATGTTGAACTTTCAGTGATCAGTATGAGAGAGTGAGAGCAATAACACCAAATTTAACACACCTGCTCCCCATTCACACCTGAGACCTTGTAACACTAATGAGTCACATGACACTGGGGAGGGAAAATGGCTAATTGGACCCAATTTGGACATTTTCACTTAGGGGTGTACTCACTTTTGTTGCCAGCGATTTAGACATGAATGGATGTGTGTTGAGTTATTTTGAGGGGACAGCACATTTACACTGTTGTACAAGGTGTACACTCACTACGTGACATTGCAGCAAAGTGTAATTTCTTTAGTGTTGTCACATGAAAAGGTATAATAAAATATTTACAAAAATGTGAGGGGTGTACTAATTTTTGTGAGATACTGTACAAATTTCAATGTTAACATTTACTTACCTAAATGAACAATCACATATTTTTAATAATTTTGTGATTTAGCTTTTCAAGTCTTCCAATCCTGTATATCTGAGCCCACAACACATGGGCTGTGTTTATTAAACACATAAAGGATTATAACCACTAATAAATACTTTACTGGAGAAAACAGAACAGGAGCAGGTAGGCATTGGTCATGTGGTTTGCCAAAACTCAGGAAGAACTGGCTCTGGCCAAGCATTCATCTTCTTCCAGTTTCCCAAGGCCCCGTCTAAAATAGCCCAATAATGTCTAAAAACTACGGTAACCAATTACAATCATTGCCTCTAGAAATATTATCCCAAATGACAAGACATGTTTCAAAAGCACCAAATAATATACGTATTTTTTTCATAGATTTGCATTTAATCAGTAAGGAACGATTTAAGGTCAATATGTCACCATCTGCCATGGCATATTAAGCCAATAACTGAACAGAAGTCACAAATAGGCTGTGAAATGTGGACTGCAAGTAACAAATGATTCTGTATTCACCTTTTAACCTACCTGAATGAAAAAAATAGGCACATAAAAAAAAGAGTAAAATGAATTAAAATGCAAACAAAAGCTTACTATTCACCTGAGAAAAACATGATCAGGCTTTGATCACTGGCTCACATTTTCATAAAAGGCTTGTAAGAAAATCAGATTTTCAATTGCAATTTTGATTTAATTGGGTGTTTGTAGTAAATGTAGTATTTTCATTAGATGCAAAAGTTGTGCTTTACTTGAAAAGAGTTTCAGTTATATTGGATGCTGTCAGAACAGAGAATAAACGGTAGAATACTTCAAGAAAAGAGACTGCCAAATGACTAAAATTTCCCTACATTTAGCCAAACAAGACACCCCAGTGCTTTGAAAGTAACTACTTCCCTTATAGCTACCCCAATGATGTAACTTGAACTTTTTTTTTTTTTTTTTTTAGAACAGATATTTTTATATATTGTATATTTATTTATTACAAGTACTTATAAAGCACCATCAATTTACATAGTGTTTTATATATTTATCACACATTCACATCAGTCCCTGCCCTCAAGGAGCTTACAATCTAAAGTCTCTAACTCACATTCATACATACACATACTAAGGCCAATTTAGACGGGAGCCAATTACCCTACCAGAATGCCTGTGGAATGTGGGAGGAAACCAGAGTACGAGAGGAAACCTACGCAGGCACAGGGAGAACATGAAAACTCCAGGAAGATAGTGTAATGGTTGGGATTTAAACCGATGACCCTAGTGCTGCCAGACGGAAGGGCTTACCACTTAGCTTTTGTACTTTTCCAACTTGCCGGTAAAATGTTACGACAAAATGCTCCAATCGGACATACTCCAATCATGTGTAGCCTACTCCGACGGACAAAGTGCCACGCATGCTCAGATCAAATTCCTAGACCAAAGCTATTGGCTACTAGCCTGAACGTAGTCCCGTCGTAACGAAATAACGTCTTCACGTTATGTACAATCAGATTTTCCGACAACTTTGTCCGACCGTGTGTATGCAACAGTTTCGGACAAAATCCGTCGGACAAAATCCAACGGATTTGGTTGTCAGAATGTCCAACCGTGTGTACAAGGGCTTAGGCTGCATTTACACCCAAGCACCATGTTTTTGTGAGTTTTTTGTACATTTTGTTGCATGTTTGTATGCATGTTTTAAACAGTTTTTTCCGTCCAACCCACGGTGCTGAAGGAAAAAGAAATAATAGTGTGTACCCGGGTTTTAAAAACAGTGGAAAAGGTTGATCTCCAACACAATACTTTTTGAACAATACTGTTTTTAATCTCCATTTGGACAATTAATTGAATCATCTTCAAAAATTAAAAACACATATAGGTTTCCTTATAAGGAGATCTACAATTTTTTGTTTTTCACATAAAGTATTATGTGTTTATTTAATATGCGCAGTACTTTTGCAATCAGATAAATTTGAATTATGACATAAAAATTGGACCTTTACCTGAACCCGGGACACTAGGTCACATAGACACACTGCTTCCCTCTCTCCTAACAAAGATGTTACAGTCAGGCTTAGTGAATCAATGCATACATCACACTTTGTAATCTAAATGTCATAGATAGTTCCCAAATACATGTTATATTATATACAATTAATTCCAAATATTTCAAACAACAGTTTAGAAGTTTGTAAATGCTTAAAAAAATAACAGTATGTCCCCCAAAAAGTATGTTTAAATATTATCGCTAGCTTGGACACATACCTGTCATTTACAGGGAAGTGAGCAAGTAGGGTTGCCATTGCTGACTTCCTCTCTGGTAAATGCTACTTGGTTGGCTGTCTGCGGTTTCAGTTTTTCGGTATTGATCTAGAACAAACACTCAACCATTGAGCTCACACTGATATCAGAACTGATTTGCATTCCTCTTTCAGATCAGAGATCAGAAGTACAGAATCAACATTTGTGCTCAACTGCAGTAACAAGAAAATTCGACTGAGCAGGATGGAAAATGTCTAATATTGAATGTGGTCTTTGTTCAGTAAAGCCCATTCATTCCAAAAATCAAATGTTGAAAGCAACATTTTCAAAGTACTTTGGAATGATATTCGTCAGGAGAATTGTAGAAATGTTCACATGAATTTTTGTACTAACATTCAAAATTCTACTAGTGTATGGCCAGTTTAACCTAGGGTGCTCTTTGATGCAAGTATTGATTTTAATAAAGAGCCTGTTTCCATCCTTTTCATGGTCAGTGAACTGTCAGTTAGTCTAAGCCCTTGTACACACGGTCGGAGATTCTGACGGAATGTGTCCTATCGGACCGTTTTGTTGGATATTCCAACTATGTGTGGTCTCCATCGGACTGTTTCCGTCGGAATATCCGACGGACCAACTTTTCCAACTTGCCGGTAAAATTTTCCGACAAAATGCTCCGATCGGACATACTCCAATCATGTGTAGCCTACTCCGACGGACAAAGTGCCACGCATGCTCAGATCAAATTCCTAGACCAAAGCTATTAGCTACTAGCCTGAACATAGTCCCGTTGTAACGAAATAACGTCATCACGTTATGTACAATCGGATTTTCCGACAACTGAGTCCGACCGTGTGTATGCAACATCACTTCCGGACCTCTTCCGGAATTAATCCGTCATAATAACTCCGACGGATTTGGTTGTCGGAGTCTCCGACCGTGTGTACGGGGGCTAAAGGACCAATAATAAGGTGTAGAAGACAGGAGGTTTGGACCATAAAGTGTAACTTTTCCTGTTTGCAGAGATTTGCATAAGGCTGTGCTAAGGTTTTAGGACTCTTGGGGCAATTTAAGAGCTATCGAAACATAATTGCTCATACCTGTAGGTTTCTGATTTCAATATACATGTCAAGTTAATATGATCTAATAGTAGTTAGTCACATTTAACTGGGCTTGTTATGTAATTTTGAAGACATTTAATAGCCTATCAAAGCAAGTTATAACTAAAGAGGAGACTTGGATGAGCTATGAAACATCTTCAACATTACAGAACAAGTCCCAATGAATGTGACTATTTACTATAGATATACCATGACGTGGATAAAAGAGGTGCTTCATAGTTCATTTTATACGTTTCAAAACATGACTATATGTTTGAAGTATAACAAAAGGTAAAACTATTTTTTTTTGAATATTGAATATTTTGAATAGTTTTATTTGGCTTAAATGTAAACTTTTTTAGTTTTGGACTGAGTGGAGATGTATTAGAACAGCTGCCAGGATTTTATTGCTGTCTGTGCCCCTGTTGGGGAGATTCGCCCCCTCTCTATTTGTCCTGCTGACTGTTCTTACTGAGAGTGAAAGTAAAAGAAATTCCCACATTTTTTGTTGCCCCCAGAACTTTAATAGAGGGGAAATATTCCAATGAAGACACTAATTTTAGTGACAACCAGGGCTTCCCTCACTTTTGAGGGATCTCCTCTATCTTCCTGTTTTGGCTACGAAACAGGAAGTGAACGGAAATCTCCCCAATGGAACACAGATGGCAAAAATAAAAACCTGATAGGGCTTTTACCCATTCCTTACTTTATCCAAAATGAAAAAAAAGTTTTGCCTTTAGTTCTACTTTAAGATATTTTTAAAATAATATTATATGCAAAAATCAGTGCAACAGAATACCACACATAATGGACTGAATAGACTGAATGTTGGTATGGAAACAATTATTACCAAAGATTATTTTATACAAAAAAATTAACAATAACAATGTTATCTAAGTTGAATTCTAAATCAATTGTCAAAACCTGTAAGGATGTGCTGCTGTTGTCCACAGTGCCATAATGGCTGGTAACTTGACAGATTGGTGACTCTTTATGTGATGATTTAATGCTGTTTCTTAAAACAATTAAACAACATATAACATATGTCAATGAAGCTTTGGTTTAAAGTCTATAGCCCAACAACTCACAAAGCACTATTAGGTAAATAAAAGAAGAATATGATAATGATTTCCTTTCAATTAAAATTTCAATTAAAACCAAATCAATTTGCTACCGCTGTGCTGAAATTACAAACTTTAGATGAGAAACAACTTCAATGCACTCTGACAATCAATTTTACCTCCCTGATAACGTTTCACAGATAATTTGCAAAAACTTTTCAAAAACTGTCTGAAAGTGGTTTAATAAATCAACGATATTGGTGTCAATAAATCTCCTATTGCACTAAAGATAATGAGAAAGTCCTGTGGTGAATAAGGGACTTTGCAAACTGATTTTAAGGTGTTTGACATACTGCTGTGTTTATTAAGACATCTCATGGCATTAAATCAATGAAAGCTATATTGGTCTTTCAATTACAGCTGGATTTTTTTTTTTTGCTTTAGAGACTTGGGTTCTTTCTTCAAAGTCAATAATTGTGAATTTTTTTACTCACTTTGTTTGCTTCACAAGCCAAGTCCTGATTGTAATAAAAAGTCCTACATTGGTTGATTTATGATTTAAGTATGATTGGAGCACACGATCAACAAAAAAAATTTTTTTTTTGCATTAAGTTAAAGGGTATAGTTCTTTCTCCGGTGAATGAGGTCTTGAACCTGATAACAATCTTCCAGTAGATTCTTAACTGTGTTTCTGAACCTGGTCAGAAGAGGTGGCAAGTCTCATCTGTAAACTTAGACAAAGCTTGGCAGATCCAGCAACATCCAGAGGTCAGAGAAAGCCAAAATGGTCCCTGGTATTTCCCAAGCCTAGGTGGATGGCCATTGTGTCCACTACCACATCCTGGTGATTGAAACAAGCAAATCCGCAAAAGCAACAAGGCATAAAACATTTCTGAACTGTTCTTCAAAGTAACCAGCAAATATAGTTTTGAAACAGTTCTCATCATTTTACTATGAATAAACATTGTTTAAGGTTTTTGCTCTACCGGAAAGCAGCAAAGTGGATTCCTGAGGAGAGGAGCGCATTGTAGCATATGAACCATGGTTCAGCCTTGATTACACTGATTTCTTTAATGCAGATATTCAGCAAACCTTTATAGCTGCTTTATACTGCCTTGCATGTCCAACCATCTTTCCTATGACAGCTTGACTTTTCCCTAAGTTTTTCAGAAAAAGTTTGTCAACAAACCCAGCCATAAGTAAGGGCCTTTTCACACTGATGTGCTTTCATAATACTTGATACTTGATGTGCTTTTGTGCAGCTTAAGGGTCCATTCACACATGTAAGACATTTTAATTATGCAGCATGTAAGACATTTTAAAGCGTAGCTTACCTGCAGTGTGAAGAGTTACATAGGTGTAGCACCCTGTAGTGTGTGCTACTAGTGTGAGTGTGGAAAAATGCATATTCTGCCCAGGAATAACCTGAGTCACTAAATTGGGTCAGGGTTATTAGAGGCCAAGGTTGGATGACTCATCTTGGCAGCTATTTTTAGTGTCTCCCCCTGATTTGGAAGGTTGGAGAACCTTCTAGAATTAAAGGGTGGAAGTTAGGAGGGGCTGCCATAATCTTGTGGGGCCTCGGCCAATCCCCAGAGGTGGGCTGGCAGGGGCAGAGATTACCCCATAAAAAAGACATGGGCCAGGCTGGTGGAAGATGGAGATACAGTGTTGAGGAGGCTGTCGTTGGCCCTGAGGTGTACCCTCTAGTCTGAGGGGAGGTGTCCTGCCTTGGGACGGGCTCGGGTGCTGGAAGGATTTTGCCAAAGACACTAAGGAGGAGACTTTCCTGGAGGCATGGGAGCAAAAAGAGAACAGAGTGAGTAATATAACACTGGTGGGAACTAACAAAGGGGGAACTGCCACATGTAGCCAGTCTCCCTTGAAGACAGTGGGGGGCTTAATCTTCAACCTTTCCCTGAGAGATCTCCAGAGAGTCACCCGGCTTTGTTGGTGTAGAGGTAGCCAGGAGGGCTGGTGAAAGAAACAGCTGCAATCAGGTGAGCTGGCATTGCCTGAAGAAGTGATGCTGGGATTAGTGGCCACAGAGGCTGACTGAGAACTGACAAGGAGTCTGTGAATTTCTAAAGCCCCCCCCCACCCCCCAGGAGTGAACCAGCAGAGGCTGAGCTGAGAGAAGCAAAGTGTGTGCAGTAGGAAGGTTGAAGAGGAGCTGGTATATACCTTTGTATAGGAAGTTGTCCCTGAAGTTTGTTGAAGTCAAGTGGTCATCTCGTAACCCCCTATTCCCATGCAAATTGTTAATCCCCTAATAAAAAACAAAGCAAAACTACAGACTGTTCCCTGACTCTGTGTGCCTGTAAAGATTCAATGTGCCTGGCTGTGCAGAAGTGGAGGATCCCTGTTCCTTTACAGCTCCTACGTGGGGTGTGTTACATTTAATGGGGAATCGTTTTTATGTGCTTTTTACACCCTGGAAAAGTGGGGCAAAAGCACGCCAATGTGAAAGGAGCCTAAAAACATGGCAGGAGCATCATTTCCCCACTTTTTTTAGTACACTGGACCTGAGCACTTCTGCTGTGTGCCGCTCAGATATTTTATTTGTCAAATTTGTTTTCTAAAATGCTTTATTGAATTTTCCGAAATACAAAATAGCAAAATGGAATAGAATGCAGGACAACAAATTACATTACATGAAAATAGGGGGGGGGGAGCTCTGCACAGTCAAAAGTAAAGAGGATGAATAAGGGTTGTGTAGACATTTCATGAAAGGACATATACTACACATTTGGGTATGGAGGCACGGAACTGATAAGTCTGTGAGGAATCCTCCATCCATCAGTAGATACTTGGCAACCTGAGACAGGGGGAGCATGTTAAGTATTCAATAGACTGAGTCGTGTGAGCAAGATATTGGTATTTTTAAATGAATAAGAAAAAAGAAAAATAAAGAAGAAAGAGAGAGAGGTAGACAAGTCAGGGAAGGGGTAAGTGGAAATGTATATTCTGTGCAGCCCATTGGTGGCGGCGGCTCGCACGGCCATAGCCAGTGGTTACAGGGAGAGAAGGGGGCGGTCAATGCTTAGGTGATCAACATGGTCCAGCCAATCAATTTGTCAAACTTGAAACAGAGTGGGCCAGTTTTCATTATATGTGGATAGAGGGTAGTGGCATGTCTGGGTCACACTGTGACATACAGTAAGGCACCCTGTTTTGTGCCCTGACAGGGACAGGAGTCTGTTGCCTGCTGGTAAGAGCTCATTGCTTACAGATGGATGGAGTTTTTCTGTCTCTGTGGTTTCAGATTCTACTGGTGCTCTTTAGAGACTGATGCCTATATAGGTAATAAACATACTGTGCTCACCTCAAGAAGCCCTGTTTTTCACAATGTAAATGTTGCTTTGTTTTCGATCTTTGGACTACAAGCATTATATCTGGATCGTTTGAATGTATTGATCTACTATCAAAATTCATAATCCCTTTTCACCAATGAATCTATTTTCACATATTGCGTTTTACTTAATTTTAGTTTAATTATTAACAATATTATTATAATGCTTTCACCTGTTACTAAACATAAAAAAAAATATTTCCATCTATATGACCAAAATAACTGTAAGTTTTAGTTTTTTTTTTAAAAGTAGTTCTCAATATTATTCGCAGTAGCATACCCAGTATTTTCAATAATACCCTCAGATTTATTCATGGAAAATTGGTATTATACTATATTTAATTTCTTAAGCATTGTACAGTTTAAATCAGGGGTAGGCCATCTGGGCCCCCCAGCTGTGGTGAAACTACAAGTCCCATGAGACATTGCAAAACCCTGACAATCACAGGCATGACTCTTAGAGGCATGATGGGATTTGGAGTTTCACCACAGTGCCGAGGTTGCCTACCCCTGGTATAAATCAATATCAGTTATCTTTTATTAACCACTTCCGGACCAACGCACGCCGATATAAGTCAGCTGTTTGAAGAGGGATATCTTTGTTATGGCAGCAGCTAGCTATCATAACCCCGATATCCTCTTCTTCTGGTTTCCAATAATAGTGGTGTCTGATTCACCGAAAGATCACTTTTATCGGTGGTTGGAGAGGACGGGAGAGGGCCCCCCTCCCCGCGCTCTCCGATGCAGCCACTTACCGGAACTGTCAGCAGCGGCAGAGGCGATCAGGTCCTTTTCCGGCAAGATGGCCCCCACCCGTCTCCATACCATTGCAGGGCAGAAGCGACGTCAAAACGTCACTTCCGCCGTAGCTCTTAAAGGGCCATTTTTTTTTTTGTAAATAGTTTTTATTGAAAGGTTTTCACAAAAAAATATACAGTACAGTGATAAACAGTCATTAATGACTCTCCCAAACTATCTCAACATTACATAACGTAGTACAATCAGACAATAGGAGGAAGTAGAGAGCTTGGTTATGAACATACTGCAAAACAAAAAGAAACATAACAGTAAACAAAACAATAGGGAACAGGGAATGGTTGGTCTGATACATGTCCGAAAGGAAAGACCCATATGAATACAAATGTAGATCACAGTAAGGAGTGTTACAGTATATCAAGAATAGTTAAACTCTAGGGTGAAGAAAAACAAAGGAAGAAGATTTTACGGCAGGTGAGTACTCTTATACCAAGTGTTCCAAATTCGCCAATGATTATCAAACTGAATTTTTTTCCCCATTCTGAGGGCCAGGACTAGCTCATAAGAATAGTGTAGGGAGGTGGTCGACCATACCTCAGAAACATTGGGGGCTTGGTCATTCTTCCAGAATCTCGCTATCAGTGACCTAGCCACCAGGAGGATGTGGGAGACAACAATCCTAAAGTTAGGCGGGTATCTCTCAATACCTAGGTTAAGGACTGCTAGACCTGGTTCAGGGGTAGAGAGGAGACCTGTAATATCAGAGATAGCTCTAAAAATAGTATTCCAAAAGCTCCGGAGATGTTTACAGGACCAGAACATATGAAGTAGATTACCAACCTCTCCACAATTCCTCCAGCACAGGGGGGAGGACTCGGCCAGGCCAAATTTAGAGATCCTAAAAGGAGTAAGGTACCACCTTAGGGCAATCTTCTGGGCTAGTTCCCAGTGCCCAACGCACCTGGAGGCCTTGTAGTTAGCTTTGAATGCCTGACTCCATTGCGCCTCAGAAAAGGCGCAACCTAAGTCCTCCTCCCAGCACAGGAAGGGACGAGATTTGCTAAAAACACGTTTTTGTTGTAGGAAATTGTAAAATAGAGAAATTCCTTTAGGTAAAGGGGGGTTAGCATTGAGAAACTGCCAGAGAGGCTCGGCTACCGAAACACTAGTGACTCCACCACCTCGGAGCAAATGGGCTATTTGATAGTGTTTGTATATGTCTGAGGGCTTTAATTGGAATTGTGTCCGCAGGGATTGGTATGGGATCATGGAGGGGCCCTGGAAAAGATCCTGCAACGACTGCAGCCCCTTCTTGGTCCAGTCTTTAACAGAGAAATCGGGAATTAAGGATTCTAAGGACACTAGGGGAATGGGCAGGGGGACCAATTTATCGGACTGAGGTGTGGACCTAAGAAGATCTCGCCAGGCTTGCAAGGAAGCCCGAACTGTGTGAGGGAGGGACTGGAGAGGCCAGGGCTTGATCGAATCAGTGAGAAGAAGAAGTTTTAGATCGCGGGTGGGGGTAAGGGCTCGTTCGAGGCAGCACCACTTCGGTTCTGTGGCCGAGTTGAACCAGTGGGAGATCTGAGCCAGTCTGGATGCAAGGTAGTAGTCTTTTAGATCCACCAAGCCCATACCCCCAGCCAACCTATGCTTCAGTAAGAGTGTTTTGGGACATCTAGGTTTTTTAGAGCTCCAGATGAATTTATTCATCAGGAGATTGAGGCCTGAAAGATGCTTCCTTGAGGGAGAGACCGGTAATGCTCTAAATGTGTACAAGATTTGGGGGAGTAATAGCATCTTAAAAGAGGCTAATCGTCCCGACCACGAAAGTTCATATTTAGCAAGCCTATTAGCCTCTACCGTAAGTTTGTCAATAAGAGAAGGGAAGTTAGCCTCCGCTAGTTGACAAGCTGATACGCTTAAATTTATGCCCAGGTATGGGATGGTGGAGTCACACCATTTGTATGGAAACTTGGACATCAGCTGTGTCCGAAGAGGAGGTCTAAGGCCGGTATCAAGTATCACTGACTTGGAAAAATTCACTTTGTAGTAGGAGATCAGGCTAAAGTCCTGAAGTATCTGATGGGCCTGTGGCAGGGAGGAGGTTGGGGAAGTCAGGAAAAGAATGATATCGTCTGCGAAGAGGTTGATTTTATGTGGTCCTTCCTGCATGGGAATACCTGTGATTAGAGGGTGAGAGCGGACTTTTTCTGCCAGCGGTTCAATAAGGAGGTTGAAAATCGTAGGGGATAGTGGGCACCCTTGCCTGGTGCCATTGGAAATGGGGAAGGGAGATGACAGCATATTGGAGGTGTAAACCTGTGCCGAGGGGGCCGAATATAGGGCAAGGATGGCCGAGAGGAACGGTCCCCCAAAGCCAAATTTGCGAAGAACCCTGTCCATGTAACCCCAATGGATCCGGTCGAACGCCTTCTCCGCATCCAAGGAAAGGAGCAGAGAAGGCGTTCGACGGGCTTCTGCAAATTGGAGAACCCCTATAACACGTCTAGTGGCGTCTGGAGCTTGCCTACCGGGTGTGAACCCCGACTGATCTGGATGAATCAGCTGGGGGATGAAGGGGAGGAGTCTTTGGGCAAGAATTTTTGCATAAATTTTGATGTCAGTGTTTAAAAGGGATATAGGCCTAAAATTAGAGGGGGTATTAGGTTCTTTACCTGGTTTGGGAATCGTCACTACGTAGGCTCTAAGCATCTCTGGGGGGAATGAGGCGGATGAGAATGCCTCCTCATAGATTTCCGAGAGTACCGGAGACAGAAGGTCCGCAAACGTACGAAAGTAGTCATTAGTCAGGCCATCTGGTCCTGGAGATTTGCCTAAGGGTAAGGATTTAATGCATTTCATAATTTCCGCAGGTGAGATCGGTAGATTTAGAGATGCCAATTGATCGTCCGTAAGGGAGGGTAGATTAATTGTAGAGAGGAAAGATTGTATACTCTCCGGAGTGGGTTGGGGGGTCTCGGGATCAAGCTTCAAATTATACAGAGAGGAGTAGTAAGCAGCGAAGGCGTCCGCAATTTCTTGCGGGTTAATCCTTTTCTGTTTGTCTAGGGGGTGATAGATAAAGGGGATCTTAGCTTTAATCCTAGCAGCCCTCACTCTATTGGCAAGATATTTTCCAGCACGGTTACTGGAAGAGTAGTGTGACAGTTTCAGTGAATATACATATTTGTCATATCTAGCCAACAGTAGACGGCGAAGTTCAACCCGAAGCTGGGTAAGCTTATGGGCCGTGTCGAAGTTCGGTGTTGATTTGTTGGAGGATTCCAGAGACTGAATGTCCGCCAGGATGTCATTCAGTCTCTGGGTTCTAGCCTTTTTATCTCTAGAGGAGAGTTGGAGCAGTATACCCCGTATAAAAGCCTTGTGGGCACACCAGAGGGTAGAGGGACTCTTCACAGAGTGAGCATTTATTTAAAAAAATTCCGCCAGATTTTTAGAGATAGTGGCAACATGCGAG
Organism: Lithobates pipiens; assembly: GCF_037356315.1. Classification (NCBI taxonomy): domain Eukaryota; kingdom Metazoa; phylum Chordata; class Amphibia; order Anura; family Ranidae; genus Lithobates; species Lithobates pipiens. Next base: position 32,912,762 of record NW_027507790.1, on the reverse strand, counting down.
GAATTTTGAAAGAGTTGAGAGTTCGCTCTCCAGATAAAGGCTGAGCGCGGAGTGTGTTCCTCCACCACCTCTATAGACACAGGAGCATGATCTGACCAGGAAATGGCGTGGATGGTGGAGGAAGACACCGCTTGTAGCAGGAACCTGTCTACCAGGATCAAATCGATCCTAGAGTACGTGTTGTGTCTAGCGGAGTGAAACGTGAAATCTTTTTCACTCGCATGTTGACATCTCCATGCATCAAATATATCCTCAGCAGCAAGTAGTGGTTGGAGCCTCAACAGAGGTCGACGCGCCCTGGATGTGGTATCCAGTGCGTAGTCGACCGTTACGTTGAAGTCCCCACAGACCACCAGAGACCCCTTACGACACTTATTCACTTTACGAAACAGTCTATACAGAAATCTCAACTGGTGTACATTGGGTGCATACAAATTGACTATGGTATAAGGCTTATCATTTAGTACAGCTAGTAGTATCAAGTACCTCCCATCAGGGTCCATAAAAACATCAGTAAGGGAGAAAGCCACTGAGTCTCTGATGGCAATCGCTACCCCTCTTTTCTTCTCGGAGGCAGAGGCCAGGAAGACATGTGGATAATTCTTGTGCTGGAAACGTGGGGTGGCCTTGTTAAGGAAATGGGTCCCCTGGACACAAAGAACGTCCGCCTCCAATTTCCGTGCCTCTGTCCACAGGGAATTCCGCTTAACTGGATGGTTAAGGCCGTGAACATTGAAAGAGACTACCTTAAGCGGCATGGATGAGAACTAGCAGGTGCGTATGTGAGAAGAGGCAGTCACATACAAAGTTGAACTCCAGGATTCCCTGTAGGACAAGTTTCCAAGGGCAGGCAAGAAAGGACATTTGTGGGTCAGAACTAGTCGGTGCAAAAACGTTCGGGCCATGACAGACCAGGGAAAAACTGCAGCAGTGCAGTAGGTAAAAATGGTAGAACATGAAACAACAAAAAAACAAAACAGAAGTCAATAAAAAAGGGGATCTCAAATGGGATCCGAAGGCACTATAGATGCCCATTTACTTGGGGGGTAAAAAAGAAAAGAGCGCTGGATGTCCTCCAGCAACCGGGAAAGCAATATCAAGTGATAAGTTGCAGCCAGGTGTTTACGGGATTCTGGTTTTGGTTTTTTTCCGGCGTCTTCGTTGGACCATCTGCCAGTCTCCTTGACTCTCCAGCCGGACAGGAGGAGAAGAGGCCGACGGTGCTACTGGCTCCTCAGGGATGATGTCAAGAGAGCGTAGCAGATCCAGCCCTTCCTGTAGTGAGGAGACCACCGAGGATTTACCTTCATGGGTAATAAGAAGCTTCAAAGGATATCCCCAGCGGTATTGGATACCATGGTTCCGTAACGCTTTAGTGACTGGGAGAAGAGCTTTGCGTCTCTGTAAGGTAAACTGAGAAAGGTCAGCGAATAGCTGCAGATGGGAAAATTTCTCTGGAAGCTGGGTCTCCCTTCTAAACGCAGAGAGAAGTTGCTCTTTGGCATGGAAGAAGTGGATCCGCATGAGAACGTCCCGCGGAATATTGTCTGGTAGGTGAGAGGGCTTGGGCAGTCTGTGAATACGGTCAATAGTCACATCCTGATCCGACAGGTCGGGCAGCAGGGTCCTCATGAGGTCCTGAACGTACTGGGCTAACTTGGTGGGGAGGATGGACTCCGGGATCCCTCTGACTTTAACGTTATTGCGCCTGGACCTGTCTTCCAGGTCGGCCATCTTGGATTTGATCCACGCAATGTCCTCAGACTGATCGTTGTGTGCATCCACCAAGGTATTATGCGCAACGGCAAAGTCCCCCATTTTCTGCTCCACATGATCTAGTCTGCCTCCCAGTACCCCCACTTCAGCCTTGAAATTGCTGACACATTGCATAAAGTCCTTATGAAGTGAGGCACGCAGGGAAACTAACATGTCTCTCATGGTGGACTCAGATACAGGCTGGTTGGTGGCAGGGAACTCAGCTATATAGTCATGCAGTTCTCTAGTGTCAGCAGAGGAGTTTTGCTCAGCGCTCACCTGCAATGCTTCCCCTGAGAGTCTGGGCCTGGACTTCGCTGGGCTGCTGCTGATCGGCGTGGACGTCCCTGGTGTTCGCCTTCCCTGTCTGTCCAGGGGCGCTGGGCTCCCCGAGGAGGCCGAGGAAGGACTCGGGGAGGAGCGCGTGCAGCCGCCGGCGCCATCTTGGCTGGATTCGCGGGCCGCGGGCGGGAAGAAATCCGGCAGTTTTTTGGGCTGCCCGGTCCCTCTCCGCTTAGGCGACATCCCCGGAGGACGAGAGGGTATTCCGGAGTGAGGTCGTGCGTTTTCGCCGGTTCAGGGAGTCCACAGTGCGTCTAAAACCCCGTCGCTGGAGCAGAGCTCTTCACCTACGCTGCCATCCACCAGCGCGCGGTAGCCACGCCCCCCATTTTTTTTTAATTACCTATTTTTTTATTTTATATTTTATTTCATTTTAGTGTAAATATGAGATCTGAGGTCTTTTTGACCCCAGATCTTATATTTAAGAGGTCATGTCATGATCTTTTTCTATTACAAGGGATGTTTACATTCCTTGTAATAGGAATAAAAGTGACACAATTTTTTTAAAAAAGAACAGTGTAAAAATAAAAAATAAAAAAATAAAAGGTAAAATAAATAAGAATTTTTTTTTTAAAACGTGCCCCATCCCGCCAAGCGCGCGTGCAGAAACGAACACATATATGAGTAGCGCCTGCATATGAAAGTGGTGTTAAAACCACACATGTGAGGTATCGCCACAATCAGTAGAGTGAGAGCAATAATTCTAGCCCTAGACCTCCTCTGTAACTAAAAACATGCAACCTGTAGAATTTTTTAAACGTCGCCTATGAAGATTTTTAAGGGTAAAAGTTTGTTGCCATTCCACGAGCGGGCGCAATTTAGAAGCGTGACAAGTTGGGTATCAATTTACTCGGCGTAACATTATCTTTCACAATATAAAAAAATAAATTGGGCTTACTTTAATGTTGTCTTATTTTTTTTCTCAAAAAAGTGTATTTTTTCTCAAAAAAGTGTGCTTGTAAGACTGCTGCGCAAATACGCTGTGACAGAAAGTATTGCAACAACCGCCATTTTATTCTCTTGGGTGTTAGAAAAAAAATGTATAACGTTTGGGGGTTCTAAGTAATTTTCTAGCGAAAAAAAAAAACTGTTTTTAACTTGTACACAACAAATCTCAGAAAGAGGCTTGGTCCTTAAGTGGTTAAATAGAATCATGCTAAATGATGACTATTAGGTTGTGGCGTTAAACCGTGGACCTGATATGTTTTTATATATATATGATTGTTCATTTTCTGATTGATGCTTTTGACATAATGTGAAGGCTTAAGATTTGTATCTGTATTTATAGAGTATCTGTATAGCCTCTGAAACCTAATCATGCTTAAATGATAATACATTGAGATATGTAAATCCATAATAACTTTTTAATTTTGATGTTTTTTTTTTCTTTGTATTTTTTTCTTTGTATTATCTTCTTCAGATTTATTTACAATAGTAATTTTAAAATTGTCTCTTGATGTAAAGGCTTTTCTGCAAAATGCATTGAGGTTCTCCATTAAAGTGATAACACCTGCTTGCCAATTCCAAACCAACACTTTTGATCCAAGCTTCCTGTTCTTTTACCTGATTTCTGACAATTCACAATGAACACTGATGTGAGTTAGTGGCATTTACATTGCTGAGTTGAAGAACATGTCAACTTGTTTTTTTTTTTGTTTTGTTTTTTAAGAACAGTTACTTCTTTATTGCCTTTTACAAACTTTCCTCTCTGTAGCAATTTTAAAGTTTGATCCCAGGCAGATAAGAAAGGCACCAATTAATAAAGCTTGTATTTGTTAAATTTATTTTTTTAGATGCAAGCAGGGTAAATACCTAGATTTGGTATCAGCCTTGATTTGGTACAGCAGAGCTCAGACTGGAAAAGGGAGAAGGAGACAATCATTTGTGCTCAGGCGCTAACAAGTGACATGCTAATTAGAGGAGAGAACAGAGTGACAGAGAGATAGTCTCAACATTAATTTTAATGTTCAGTTACAGGCTAAGTGATAGACAAGACCTGTAAGTGTTACTTGACTGCAGCAAAGAAAAATCAGGTCTCCCTAGTTTCTCTTTCTAGCGGCCAAGCATACTGTAGCCAAGGCCTGGAAGAGGCCCTCCATCTCCATACAGGAAGTTAAAGTGGTTGTTAATGCCACTGTGTCTTATTCCTAGAACCCACTGTGTGACCATAAGTTTTGTGCCCTAGTGTACATGCTTTATAAAAAATATGCAGCTTTATACCTGTAGCTCTGACTCCTGAAGGAGGAGCTGATTTAATTGGGCTTACGTTACCTTTTTCACCTTGTGTGTGTCTAGGGGTTTCCGGAGGTAGATGGCCCAAGAACTGTAGAGACTGACGCCAGATCCACTTAAAGAGATTTTTATTTGCAAAAATAGTTAACGAACACAGTCTCTCAACATAGGGTTAGAGGGTTTAGGTAGGAAAGTCCAGGTACTCTTTAGTGCTAATTCAAACAGGAAAAGTCTCTCACATCAGGAAATCCAGAGAATAGCCATTCACAGCTGGATCCTCACTCTTATCAGATAGTCCTTCTCTCACCAGGCATAGCAGCCAACAGGGTGTTTCAATCAGACCAAGTCTCTGCCACAGACTTTCTATAGAACACTTGAGTAAAACTGAGAGTTTGTAGAACACTTGGAGAACCCTGGTACCAGTATCTTGCAGCCGGTCCGGCGATACCACACGAGACCAGATTCACTTGGGGTCTTTCAACTTGTCCAGACTCTTGCTGAGAAACCAACCTTTGCGTGGCCTTCTCCCGAAAAGTCCTCCCCTGGATACCTTCACAGTTGCTGGGCCTCTCCACAAATTAAGACGGCACCGGACCACCTTTGAATCCTTCTTTCAGTTTCTTTGCCTCTGACTAGCCAGCCCCGAGACCTGTAGTCAGGTAGATCTGCACCCCAGGCCATGAGAGTCCTGGGGGCTGGTCAGGAGGACCAGGACCATAAGCCAGAAAGCACTTCTGGACCAGAAACCCCAAAGCACGTGACTTCAGTACCTTAAGCACCCTCTCCCAGAATGCACAGCAAGAGTGACACTCCCACTGGGCTGGTTCAGAGAGAGAGTAAACCCTTAATGTACCCAACTAGACTACTTTCTGGACCCTGCCAGGGATGACAGCGCCACCCATGGTCAGGCAGAACACCATGCAGTCCAGCCAGACTGGTACTGAGGTCAAAATTTAGAGTAATCAAACTCAAAACCAAACTGCGGCTCCAGGAAAAGTTAAATGACAAAACACATAGCGCGTGCTCTTCAGGAGTTGGCGATACATACCTTATTTCATGGCGTCGCTTGGCACTTACGCTACTCTCTTCCCCTGATCTGATAACTTCTACAGCAGGAGGGGCTGAGAATCCCTGACTGATCCCCACCAAGCGGCGCTATGAAATACGGTACAACGCTGCACATTTTTTATAATACATGTACACTGGGACACATGACTTAATTTAACGCAGTGGATTCTAGGAATAAGACACAGTTATTTTAGCAGCTGGGGGGGGGGGTGAGCAGATCAACACAGACTAGCTGACAGGCTGGGAGGGTGGGGGAGAGAGGAGAGACATCGGGATGACAGAGGCACGTAAACTGATGTATCGTGGATCTGCAGTCATGAGAAACATGGTCAGTTTACAGGGGGGAGGGCAGAACCAGGCAGGATCAGCTGGGTATTTTAGAATATACAAAGGGACAAATTACAGAGCACAAGTACTGTACTGTATTCATGCTTTAAAGGAACAGGATCTTTTTTTTTTTTTTTTTTTAGGGTTACAACCCCTTTTTAAGGACCACATGATTCTAATGCTACATTATAAAAAAGATGGGCAGAATCATTAATTAACCTGTTCCCACTGGCCATACGCATATATGCGGCCTATCGAAGGGTGGGCTTTAACACTGAGAAGCCGCATAAATGTGACCCAAATGTAAACAATTCTGTGTTGAGAGCATGCACTGTGCACGATCTATCTTAACCACTTACAGACCGGACCATTTTGCTGGTCAAAGACCAGACCACTTTTTGCGATTCGGCACTGCGTCGCTTTAACTGACAATTGCGCGGTCGTGCGACGTGGCTCCCAAACAAAATTTACGTCCCTTTTTTCTCACAAATAGAGCTTTCTTTTGGTGGTATTTGATCACCCCTGCGGTTTTTATTTTTTGCGCTATAAACAAAAATAGAGCGACAATTTTGAAAAAAACGCATTATTTGTTACTTTTTGTTATAATAAATATCCCCCAAAAATATATATAAAAAAAAAATTTCCCTCAGTTTAGGCCGATACGTATTCTTCTACATATTTTTGGTAAAAAAATCGCAATAAGCGATTATTGATTGGTTTGCGCAAAAGTTATAGCATTTACAAAATAGGGATAGTTTTATAGCATTTTTATTAATAATTTTTTATTATTTTTTTTTTACTAGTAATGGCGGCGATCAGCAATTTTTATTGTGACTGCGACATTGTGGGGGACCCATCGGACATTTTTGACACATTTTTGGGACCATTGTCATTTATACAGTAATCACTGCTATATAAATGCAGTGATTCCTGTGTAAATGACACTGGCAGTCAAGGGGTTAACCAGTGGGTGGCAGTGTAGGGGTTAAGTGTTCCTAGGGGTGTGTTACTAACTGTGGGGGGGTTGGGCTTTCATTTAGTGAACACTGATCTCTGCTCCAATCACATGGAGCAGAGATCAGCGTCACTAGTTGCTAGGCAGAATGGAGAAATGCTGTTTACACGGCATTTCCTCCATTCAGCCGTCCCGTGAGACGATCGCGGGTATGCCCGCGGCGATCGACCGGACTCACGGGGGTCCCGACCAGCGCGGGAGCGCGCCGCCAGCGGCACGCTCCCGATGGCAGGGCGGCATTGAAGAATGGATGTACCTATACGCCAATATGCCTGCCCGTGCCATTCTGTCGACGTACATCCTCGTGCGCTGGTTGGGAACCGGTTAATGATGGAAACTGGAAAGCTCACAATGCCTATTTGCTATCAGGAGCTTTACAATCATGTGACCGCTGTGACAGCCAATCACAGCAGTCACATGACCAAAATGCTCGCCTCTACCTCCCGGCATTTAGAGCTCTTAAAGGGATGGGAGGCAGTCGGCAAGAATGGATAACGACTCCCAGACCAAATTTCTCAAGACGTGAGATCCTTGGCTTCAGTATGCCTTACCCTCCTTAGACCCGGCAGGCCAAATATTCCTTAAACCCTTTTTCTTTTATCAGATTGTGCTCAAGCCTTATAGGGAGTGGGGTTAATCTCCAGTCCCCACCTCTCCCCCCATAATATTCAATTTCTGCCCCCTCTGATCAACACCTATCCTCACTTTTTATTATTATTATACACGATTTATATAGTGCCAACAGTTTATGCAGCACTTTACAATGCATAAGTGGGACAACACAATTACACTACATTACAATAGTACAGGAGAGACTTGCTCGTAGAGTTTACATTCTAAAGGGAGGGGGTGGTGGTACAAAAGGTAATAGCTGCAGAGAATGATTTGATGGGGGTCTTTCTTTACTTCCTTAAACTGCCTACCTAATACCGACTCCTAGTAGTATATGCTGTTGATTCTCACCACTTGTGTACTTGAACTCCTCTGTTACATCTGGAATACCTGACTTGATTTAATGCCTTTTAATGCTATGTCCCCTGGGCAGGCATAATGGTTGTTGTTCCTTGAACAAGAAAAATACGGTCTCCTGCCCTGCCAGACAGAGTTGTGCTGTGGCAGAACTTTGTAAAATTTAGGACTGGATGGATGGAAATACAACATCAATGTCTAAACCAACCCACCCAATGCCATATTTGTAAATCTCAGGAAAGAAAGACAAAGCAGGGACTGCGATATACACATCAGCAATATCCGTGGTCGTCCTCCAACTGACTAACTTTAATGAGTTATACAGCCTATTTTGTTCAAATTGAAATACTTTGTCTTGAAATCATATTGCAGTTGAAACCAGGGCACTAGTGTTTGCTAGAGAAGAATTTTGCAGAAATGGCTGGAATAATGCCATATTTATGTCATGGTTTTGGATATATGCTTTATTTTTTTGACAGAAAGCCATAGTGTAACAGAATGGGGGAGTAAAAAATGAAACAATAACCACTAGCCTGTTTCCAAGTTAAACATCACATTACTCGGCAGGTTTCAGGATGATGCCAGTTCTCACATAAAAATAGGTTCTTCTATAAACTTGTTCTATAGCCTGTTACTTGGGCCTAGTAGAATAATGAGATCTTCTGGTTGCCATGGCAGTTGTTGCTTGTGACCCACCACATCTGCTAGTTATTGTGGAAGAAAAATATGACTGGGAAAAAAAGATTCAACTGTTTTCTGCAAAGGCAAGCATTATGCAAGCCAGGGAAATGTTAACACTTTGGAGAAAAACTCTGGAGCGTCATTAAAGCCCTCACCAAAATGTGTGCATTTCACTGCCTCTTCCAATTTATCAAAATACAGAATGATCTCTATTTACGACCATTCAAGATCTAAACAGGAACTGCTTTTTACAATAAATATGAAGCCCTTTGACCTATCATCTTTAAAGTGTTGGTATAGCATGGTTGTAATGGATCAGAAATGTTAAAAGGAAATTTGCTCTGCCTGCTGTTTGTGAAAGTCAGACCGATGACTCCCTCCTTCAATGAAACTCTGCCTTACATATTAGTATATAAGCAAAATGAGTTATTGTGACATTTTTGCTATTTGCTGAGGCTTCCTTTTGATTTCTCAATATTCAGCGCCTTTTTGTACGTGGAAGAATACATGAAAAATGATTGAAATATGAAGATGATGGAAATAGAGTCTTTTTTTAAATTTTTTTATTTGGCACTTGTACATATAAGTGAAGCATAAGAAAGTAAGAGGTAGGTTACAGTAGTTTCAATCATCATTCCCAGTACAAGTAAAACCTTGGATTGCGAGCATAATTCGTTCCGGAAACATGCTTGTAATCCAAGCACTCGTATATCAAAGTGAATTTTCCTATAAGAAATAATGGAAACTCAGATGATTTGTTCCACAACCATTTATTCATAAGTCCTTCAGTTTATAGTCCATATAAAAACATTATAGCAATGTGATAGATTGTGTAACCATAAAATGTCTATCCACAAATGAAAGCCTCCACAAGGGAATCAGAAGCTAAATCCAGCAGGAGCTACAGAGTATAAAAGAGAAGAGAGGCACCTCTAAGTGTAGCAATATGGTTACATTTAATGAAGGTACAACATTTAGCAACTCACATGGTTCCTGATTAAAAGAGGCACATCTAAGTATACAGGCATCCGGTGCAAAGCTGTCCACATAGACCGTCTTCCGTACCGCCAGCTCTCACCGCTGTCAGTCTGAAATAGTGACCGGGAAGGCAACCCTGCAGTAAAACGATCTGAAAGCAAGGCTTGAAGAGCTCGTGGAGTGCAGCATGGACGGGATGACGCCAATGGCAGTGCAGAGTATGGTCCATGTGGACAGCTTTACCCCGAATGCCTGCATATTTAGATGCGCCTCTTTTAATCGTCAACTATGTGAGTTGCTAAATGTTGTACCTTCATTAAATGAAACCATATTGCTACACTTAGAGGTGTCTCTCTTATTTTTTATACTCAGTTGTGAGATGACACTACTTGTATATAAAGACATCACTCATTTATCAAGTCAAAATTTATAAAAAAAATTTGCTTGTCTTGCAAAACACTTTCAGACCAAGTTAATCTCAATCCAAGGTTTTACTGTATTACTTATAACACAATGGTTAAATGGTATGTTTAGCAGTTTACAGCCAGATTCCACCATCAGTAATAGTTGTATGGGGAATAGTTGTACTGGTCTAGAACAGACCTGTTGCCTGGGCCTTCTGGGGGGGGAGGTTAGGGAGAAAGGTGGGGGAGGGGGGCTAGAAGGAGGTAAGAAGGGGTGGGGAAGAGAAAGGAGGGAAGGTATTCGTAAGAGTCCACTTTAAAGATGGGCTATGTCCCATGAGTTGTGGTTCTAGATTTTGACAGGGAGGGTCTGAAGACTTGGGCACAGAGAGTGAGGGCAGATCAGAGTTTACACAATTAAACCTTGTGTTTTCACCCATCCCATCCTGATCGTGTCAACCCCTCACCAAAAATTTTGGAGGTGAAGAGCAGCAGATCCAAGAACCATGAATCAGATAAGTCATTATTATTATTATTATTAATATTAATAAGGGGAATAAACATGTGTATAGCAAAACATGTGTTACTGCAATACATTTCTTTGAGAAATACTTGATTTTCTGGAAAAAATTCTGGGGTGCCAACAATTTCGGCCATGTCTGTATAGATGACCACGGCACATTCATCTCCCTGCCAACACAGTGAAAGAGAAGTGCATAAACACTTCTCTTATGGCAGAGCCGGTAAGAGGGAGATCTTTCCCATCTTCCTGCGGGCACAGCAATAATGCTAATGCGCATGGGGTGATTAGGGTGTGCCCAGGCTCATCCGGCACACCCTGTGAGCACGCTTATGATTCTTTTCTTTACAGTCTGTCTAATGGCCTAATGTAATTGTAGTCTTACTTAAATGAGCGTCTATTTTCTCACATTGTTTTTAATAACATGCATACATTGTAGATGTTAATAAATGTTTTTTATGTTATACTAAAATAATAGAATATTATATAAATGAGCATAAGAAAATAATAATAGTGGTAATGGTGCTGATCTAGTCTGTGTTTATTCAATCACAATACTCCAAACAAGACTCTATAGTCACCTGCGGGCTGCAGATAAAAGACAGTTTTCTTTGAATAAACCAACTACAGTCAGATTTGTTTTCAAAAACACACATAAGAGACTTCTCAGCAAGAAGCAAAAACACTACAAAAAGCAGGAATATTGTATAATGTTATTGGTATCTGCTGGTAAGCCTACATTTAGAAATAAGCAATTTAACAAGACTTTGTAAGTAGCATTAAACCACTAGGGTGCATTGACAATTGTGTTTAGCACACACTGTAAATTCAAAGCTGGGAGACTGTTCACATAGCCAGTGATTATGTGTGGTTAGGAACACATCCTCTTCTGGGGTCCCTCAGCTGCTCTTCTTGCTTGGTTACCTTGTGGGCGCACTCATGAGTCCAGCATTTGCTCCGCCCCCCGGCACCCACGTCATTGGATTTGATCAACAGCAGCAGGAACCAATAGCTGTGCTGCTATCAATTTATCCAATCGAGTCGAGAACAACACGCAGAGGAAGAGCACATCTCCGACATTTGAAATTCCAGGGCTCAGGTAAGTAAAACGGGGGGCTGGGGGGCCGGCCACTGCCAGGTGATTTTTATCCTTAATGCATAGGATGCATTAAGGTGAAAAAACACAAGGGTTTACAACCCCTTTAACCCCCCTGGCGGTATTCCCGAGTCTGGCTCGGGGTGGAAGTTTTATACCAAAAGCAGTAACCCCGAGCCAGACTCGGGACCGCATCGCTGGATCCAGGAGGAGGTTTACTTACCTTCTCCCTTGGATTCAGCGATGTACCCCCGCTGTACGAGCGGCTCGTCCTCCACTCGATTCATCACGGGGCCGATCTCCGTTCCCTGCGAGCGTTGCGACGTGCGGGGACGGAGATCGGCGCCAAATTCAAAAAGTGAAACACACAGTATACATACAGTATAATGTAATCTTACAGATTACATTGCTGTATGTAATAATTTCACATCCCCTTTGTCCCTAGTGTTCTGCCCAGTGTCCTGCATGCAGTTTTATAATATAAAAACTGTTCTTTATGCCTGGAAACTGGAGATTGTCCATAGCAACCAAAACTGTCACTTTACATCAAAAATGATTTTAGACCAGCTAGAAAACAGCGATAATAAATTGGAATCACTCGCAGAATTGAGGGATAGTGATTTGACGGAGATCCGTCATCAAACACTGAAAAGTAATGACAGTGACAATTCTGCAGCTCAGCAAATTTCAGTGTTTTTGATTTGATTACATTATTGAATAATTTTTATTATTGTTATATTATTATTTGGTATAATTATTTATAGTTATGTATTATATTATAATTTATGATTTCATTTTTCAAACTTTATCATACCTGGGATGTCTGCTAGACTCTGGTTTGGACAGATTTAAGTGAGTTATTCCTAAGAATTACAGGACTACAATATAAAACACCAAATTTTCATGCTAAATAATTGTACCACTTTCAGCACCTAAAACCAAAATAATCATACCGACAGGGAGGTTAATAGGAGTGAGGTGAGAGCACAATTCGCCTGGTGGTGGAAACCCTCGCTTTATATGAGAAGATCGTTGAGGAGCACAGCGTTGGATTAGTACACATTACAAAGACTTTGATTATATGTTTATTTTATTGCACTTTTCCATTTTTGTTTTATCAAGTCACAGATTCATTTAGTGTGATACATTGTATGCACAGTGGAGTGGATTGTATGAGAATAGCATTTATATACGCGCATATTTATATATGCGCGTGCCAAACAGGGTGTGAAAAAACACATCTGGTTCAAGGCCAAAATTTGGTCCTTGAGCTTCTTTAGGGCGACAAATAGTGATGGACGAACTTCGGACGGGACGTTTCACGAACGCGAACCGCAAACGCGGCCAAAAGTTTGCAAACCGCAAAGTTTGCGGCGGACCTCATTGACTTTAATGGCAGGCGAACCTTAAAATCCTCCAGGTCATATTTTCAGCCACAAAATACTTACTAGCTGTGCACACATAGTTCCACAACATGGAAACTGACATAACAAAAGTACTAAGTGAATCTGGAATCGGCAACGACAAGCATTCTTTTTTTATCTGTGAAATTTTGACAATTCAGGAGTGCATGAAGGCCATGGAGTAGAGGCAAGGTCAGGCCAGGCTATGAAGGGGATGCAGGAGATGATCAGTGCCACAGTGAGGGCAGCGCAGGCCTGTGCCAGTGTCCCAGTGTGCCAACCTGTGCTTGAGCCCCTCCCTCTGCCCGGCCCTTACCCCCACCTATGCAGGGCTCCACTGCGGTGGTCCGGAGGTGCCAGTCCAGTGCTGATCCTCAGCCATGGTGCTGGCACTGCCTGCTGATTGGCTTCTCAGTTGCTATCTCCCTCACTGTCTGAAACCAGCACTGCGATAGGGACTGAGCACTGACACCAGCACCGTGATAGAGAGCACTGACACCAGCACTGTGATCGAGAGCACTGACACCAGCACCGTGATAGAGAGCACTGACACCAGCACCGTGATAGAGAGCACTGACACTAGCACCATGATAGAAAGCACTGAGACCACACCAGCACCAAGATAGAGAGCACTGACACCACACCAGCACAGTGATAGATAGCACTGAAATCACCCCAGCACCGAGATAGAGAGCACTGACACCACATTAGCACCGAGATAGCTAGAGAGCACTGACACCACACCAGCACCATGATAGAGAGCACTGACTGACACCAGCACCGTGATAGAGAGCACTGACACCAGCACTGTAATAGAGAGCACTGACACCAGCACCGTAATAGAGAGCACTGAGACCACACCAGCACCGAGATAGATGGCACTGAGACCACACCAGCACCGAGATAGAGAGCACTGACACCACACCAGCACCGAGATAGAGAGCACTGACTGACACCAGCACTGTAATAGAGAGCACTGACACCAGCCCTGTGATAGAGAGCACTGAGACCACACCAGCACCGAGATAGAGGGCACTGAGACCACACCAGCACCGTAATAGAGAGTACTGACACCAGCACCTTGATAGAGAGCACTGAGACCACACCAGGACTGTGATAGAGAGCACTGAGACCACACCAGCACCGAGATAGAGGGCACTGAGACCACACCAGCACAGTGATAGAGAGCACTGAGACCACACCAGCACTAAGATAGAGAGCACTGACACCACACCAGCACCGTGATAGAAAGCACTGACTGACACCAGCACCGTGATAGAGAGCACTGAGACAACACCAGCACCGAGATAGAGAGCCCTGACACCACACCAGCACTGTGATAGAGAGCACTGACACCAGCACCGTGATAGAGAGCACTGAGACCACACCAATACAGAGATAGAGGGCACTGGGACCACACCAGCACCGAGATAGAGAGCACTGAGACCACACCAGCACTGAGATAGAGAGCACTGAGACCACACCAGCACTGAGATAGAGAGCACTGAGACCACACCAGCACCGAGATAGAAAGCACTGACACCACACCAGCACTGAGACCACACCAGCATCAAGATAGAGAGCACTGACACCACACCAGCACTGAGATAGAGAGCACTGAGACCACATCAGCACCGAGATAGAGAGCACTGACACCACACCAGCACTGAGATAGAGAGCACTAAGACCACACCAGCACCGATATAGAGAGCACTGAGACCACACCAGCACTGAGATTGAGAGCACTGAGACCACACCAGCACCGAGATAGAGAACACTGACACGACACCAGCACCGTGATATAGAGCACTGACACCAGCACTGAGATAGAGAGAGAGCACTGACACCAGCACCGAGATAGAGAACACTGACAGCAGCACTGATACCAGCAACTCGCTGAGGGACTCAAAAATATGAGACCGCTCAACCTCTTCAAACAGGAGGGTACGGGCATATGTGAGCCAAAGGTAGACAAAAGGTCTGTGTGCTCGAATAAATAAATTGTTTAGAGAGTTATGCATATACATGGTCTACTGGTCACATGTGTTGAATTCCTCCGAGATCCATGCCTCATTCATTTTTATAAATGTCAGGTAGTCAACACTGTCGTGAGCTAGGTGAGTGCGCTTATCGGTCACGATCCCCCTGCTGCGCTGAACGTCCTTTCGGACAGGACACTGGACGAGGGGCAAGCCAACAGTTCCATTGCAAATTGGGCAAGCTCTGGCCAGAGGTCAAGCCTGCCCACCCAGTAGTCCAGGGGTTCATCCCTCCTCAGAGTGTCCAAATCGGCTGTTAACCCGATGTAGTCGGACACCTGTCGGTCTAGGCATTCCCTGATGCTGGATCCGGATGACACCTGTCGATGGGTTGGCTGAAAGAATGACCTCATATTAGAAGTCACCAACACATCTTCAAACTGCCCTCTTCTTGCAGGCGCTGTTGGATTGGTACCCGCAACTCTTTGCCTGGGAGTGGGAATTTCTCCTCTGCCAGCACATACAAAAGCAGAATGCAGCAGTTGTCAAAGCAAGGTCTGTAAGTGCTACATTCTGACAGCCCTCTGTGATGGTGGTAACATTTCCGCCATTTTGTGTTTGTACCGGGGGTCTAAGTACGTTGCCACCCAGTACTGGTCCTTGACTTTTATGCTTTTTATATGGGGGTCCCTGTTAAAACACGGGAGCACGAAGGCCCCCATTTGCACTAAACTGGAAGCGGTGTGGTGGCCTGGATCCTGCTCATCATCCAGGATAATGTCGCCCTCCTCGTTCTCCTCTCCACATCCACGCACAACAACAGGGATCCCAGAAAGGTTTAAAGCATGCTCTTCTTGCTCCTCCTCATCCGCCCCGGCACCATCCTCCTCTGACTCCTCTTCAGACTCCTGTCATTGACTTGTCTCAGATAGAGTAGCCCCCACTGGGAATTCATCCAGCATTGCGAGTTCCTCAACTTCCTGCTCCTCCACGGCTTGATCAATGACACGACGCAATGCACACTCCATAAAGGCATAAGGTACGATGTCACTAATGGCGCCATGGCTGCAACTGACCAGTTTGGTGATCTCATCAAATGGCCGCAGAAGTCTGCATGTGTCACGCATGAGCAGCCATTGGCGCGGTGAAAAAAAAACAAGCTCCCCAGAACCTGTTCTGCCACAGAGTTCATACAGGTAGTCGTTAACTGCACGTTTCACGCACAACAACAGGGATCCCAGAAAGGTTTAAAGCATGCTCTTCTTGCTCCTCCTCATCCGCCCCGGCACCATCCTCCTCTGACTCCTCTTCAGACTCTTGTTGTTGACTTGTCTCAGATAGAGTAGCCCCCACTGGGAATTCATCCAGCATTGCGAGTTCCTCATCTTCCTGCTCCTCCACGGCTTGATCAATGACACGACGCAATGCACACTCCATAAAGGCATAAGGTACGATGACACTAATGGCGCCATGGCTGCAACTGACCAGTTTGGTGATCTCATCAAATGGCCGCAGAAGTCTGCATGTGTCACGCATGAGCAGCCATTGGCGCGGTGAAAAAAAAACAAGCTCCCCAGAACCTGTTCTGCCACAAAGTTCATACAGGTAGTCGTTAACTGCACGTTTCTGTTGGAGCAGCCTATCAAGCATATAGAAGGTTGAGTTCCATAGAAGGTGGAGTGGAGGACAATTGTGAGGAGAGAGGAGAAGGAGAAGAAGAAGACGAGGCTGGACGGTGAAAGCCTGGAGTGTGGCTTTGTGTGTTCCGTTGCTCCCACTGGGCTCGGTGATGGCAGCTCATGTGCCTTCTTAAGGCGGTCGTCCCTAGGTGAGTGTTGGGCTTACCGCGACTTATGCGTTGACTGCCAAGGGTGCAGATGGCAACACTATTGTCAGCAGCGGACATGTTAAAAAAAGCCCACACTGCGGAGCCATGTGCCGGTGCCATGGGAGCGCCAGATGTGACCGTACATGGTTGATGCCTTGCTCCTGATACATTAGCAGTCTGCTTTGTCCCTCCTGTGCAATCTAAGTTCTGCCTGCTTCTCCTCCCTATCTGCTGGTCCATATCTCCCTCTGAACTCCCTTCCTCTTCCTCTCTTGTGGGCACCCACGTGACATCACTAGACACGTCATCATTGACGTCACCTTCCCCATCGCTATAATTAGAGATCTCGGAGTAGGCAGCAACACCGGGGACCAACCTCCTCCTTGGGCTCCTCCTTGTTGCTACCTCCTCTCCCTGATCCAATGTGCATCGGCAATGTCTTGTGATGGATCGGAAAATAATTCCTGTGACTCAAGTGGAAGGTATATGGTGGTGTTGGTGATAGTGTCTTTGGGGGTGCACACAGCAGAGAGTGAAGAAGAGGGTGCAGATTGAGAGGATGAGGAGGGTGCAGAAGAGTAAGGCTGAATGAGCCACTCAACCAAGTCTGGTGCGTTCTTTGATGTAATCGCACGCACCTTCTGCAATTTGCCACTTTGGCTCAAGTCTGTTGCTCCTGCTCTACCCCTACCACCCCTACGGAAGGGCCTGCCTCTTCCTCTGCCTGTCATTTTTTAAATGACCCTGTGACAAAAGTCTCTAGAGAAGTGCAGTATGTGGAAATGCACTATACTATGCTTTCTATACGTGCAAGTATTTTATACGTATATAACACCACTATATACTCTACACCAAATAGTACACCTATACCAGTCCTTAAAAGGACCTTTGTGGACCTAATAGTAGCTAGCTAGCTAGTAGCTAGTGAATTGCAGACTGTCCCTGCTCAGAGCACAAAACTGTCCCTCAGTGCCTACACTGATATAAGGCAGCTGCAGAATCGGGCAGCAATCAGCTCAGCAGTCAAGTATAATATGCTGTCTATATTTGAAAGAAAGTATATTATACGTGTACAACCCTATATACTGTACACCTATAAAAGGACCTTTGTGGACCTAGTAGCTAGTGAATTGCAGACTGTCCCTGCTCAGAACACCAAACTGTCCCTCAGTCCCTACACTGATAAAAGACAGCTGCAGAATCGGGCAGCACTCAGCAGCACAGCAGTCAGCAGTGCACCATAATATACTTTGTATATTTGAAAGAAAGTATATTATACATGTACAACCCTATATACTGTACAGCTATACCAGTCCTTAAAAGGACTTTTGTGGACCTAATAGTAATAGCTAGTGATTAAACTGACTGTCCCTGCTCCACACAGTGTCCTGTCCCTACACTGACAAAAGACAGCTGCAGAATCGGTCAGCAGTGCACTCAGCAATCACCAGCACAGCAGTCAGCAGCAGTGCACCAGAACCCTATAGACTGTACACCTATACCAGTCCTTAAAAGGACTTTTATGGACCTAATAGCTAGCGATTTGTGTCACTACAGTCTGTCCCTGCTCCACACAGCAACCTCTCCCTACACTGACAAAAGACAGAATGTAAAATGGCCGCCAGATCAGGTCTATTTATAAGGTAGGGGGAATGTCCAATTGTCCATGTGCTGAAATGTTTCAATTGGTTGTCCTGTACCCCATGATGGATGTGTCATGGGTCAAAGTTCTTCACAATGTAAACAAATATGTCCGCGGCGAACAGCTCAGGTTTGGGCGAAACGCGATCAAGCAAAATTTGCCATGAACCGACCGCCTGGCAAACCGCAAGGCCATCTCTAATGACAAACAAATGAAAGGGTTGCCCTATGCGTGATACATGGAAAGGCATGTAAATCATGCAAAAATATTTCTGAGCAGGAACGCACATTCCCTCTGGTCCGATGCTGCATCCACCTAGGTAAGTATGAATATGGGATAAAAAAAATTCCCCATACTACTCTTTTAATAGTGCTAAGGTGGTCCTGTCACAAATTAACCACTTAAGCACCATTTTGCTGGCCAAAGACCAGAGCACTTTTTGCGATTCGGCACTGCGTCACTTTAACTGACAATTGCGCGGTCCTGCACGTGGCTCCAACAAAATTGACGTCTTTTTTTCCCACAAATAGAGCTTTCTTTTGGTGGTATTTGATCACCCCTGCGGTTTTTATTTTTTTTGCGCTATAAGCAAAAAAAGAGTTACAATTTTGAAAAAAACACATTATTTTTCACATTTTGCTATAATAAATATCCCCCCAAAATATATAAAAAAACATTTTTTTCCTCAGTTTAGGCCGATACGTATTCTTCTACATATTTTTGGTAAAAAAAATGGCAATAAGTGTTTATTGATTGGTTTGCGCAAAAGTTAAAGCTTTAACAAAATAGGGGATAGCGTTATGGCATTTTTATTAATAATTTTTTTTTACTAGTAATGGCGGCGATCAGCGATTTTTATCAGGACTGCGACATTATGGCGGACACATCGGACATTTTTGACACATTTTTGGGACCATTGTCATTTATACAGCAGTGCTATACAAATGCACTGATTCTTGTGTAAATGACACTGACAGTGAAGGGGTTAACCACTAGGTGGCAGTGTAGGGGTTAAGTATGTCCTGGGGAGTGATTCTAACTGTGGGAGGGCGTGGCTACGTGTGACACCTCACTGATCTCTGCTCCTGATCATAGGGAGCAGAGATCAGTGACACTGTCACTAGGCAGAAAGGGGAGATGCTTTTTTACATTAGCATCTCTCCGTTCTTCCTCGTGAGGCGATCGTGAGTATCCCCGCGGACATCTAGTCCACGGGACCTGCAAGCCGCCTCATGGAGGTCCCGGCCGGCACACACGCTATGGCACGGGGGTAAATTTAAAGGGACGTACGGATACGCCAATTTGCCCAGACGTGCCATTCTGCCGACGTACATCGGCGTGCGCAATTCGGGAACCGGTTAAATATTTATTTGTAAAGCAAAATTGCATGCACATATAATATATAACTATTTTTAAAAAAATCTAACGAAAAACATTTGATCAATATGATTTATCATTTTTCAGTAGTGCATTTAGTTTACATTACCTAAGTATAGGGAGGAATGTTTATCTTACATAAAATAATGCTGAAACCTCTATTTTTAATACTCCACAGGCCGAGGTTATTGGCAAGGGATATATTTAATATAAATTAAACTCTGGGCTGCTGTTTGGTTTACTTTATTAGATTTATTAGATTTCTAATTTGTTGTTATTTATAACAATGTACTACCAGTTTTGTGGATGTTCTACACAATGTACAGACCAGGATCAGCCAAATCACCTTACCTGATCTTTACCTGCATTCTTCAGTTCATAACTCTTGCATTTCCATGCACAGGAAAGCATGTCAGATTTTGTACAATTCTGTAAATAGAAAATTAAACTATAACTCTGGTCAAAATGTAAAATCATATATTAATTTCCACATTGTATTTCAATTATTTCTAGCTCACTTATATTTATGTACCAATCTTGAGCTCTGTACACTTACCTTGTCAAGCATCCCACACATTTGCTTTCTTGAATTCTGCGACATGTATTCACTAAGCCCTGTGAGTAGGCACTGCTGTGTCACACAATTCACAGAGCTTCTGAAGACGCCCGGTGGGAAGGGCGAAACGCGTCAAGCAGGGAATCAACACACAAGGCTTTGTGACGGCTGACAACACGCCAAGGAGGCGATTTTTACCTGTATGCCTTTCTTTGGTGTAAGTGCAATTCCTATGTGATTTTATCATTAAATCTTAGCAATATTATGTTATGTTTATCTCTCTCTTCATTGGAATACCATATATCCATACCACTAAAATGGAGATCTAATACTGGAGTAATAAGAAGGAGATATGCTAGCTATAGATGTGGAACAAAGACCTGGAGTCCTTTTAAAGTTTACTATTTTATTACATCTTTGCCACTGATTTAGGATAAAACTGTGCGCATGTTTAACCACTTCAATACAGGGCACTTAAACACCTTCCTGCCCAGACCAATTTTGAGCTTTCAGCGCTGTCGCACTTTGAATGACAATTGCGCGGTCATGCTACACTGTACCCAAATGAAATTTTTAGCATTTTTTTCCCACAAATAGAGCTTTCTTTTGGTGGTATTTGATCACCTCTACGGTTTTTATTTTTTGCGCTACAAATAAAAAAATACTGAAAATTTTGAAAAAAAAATGTTTTTTTTTGTTTCAGTTTCAAAACTTTGTAAATAAGTACGTTTTCTCCTTCACTGATGGGCACTGATGGGGCTACACTGATGGGCACTGATAAGGCGGCACTGATGGGCACCAATGTGGCACCAATGAAGTGGCACTGATGAGGTGGCATTGATGGACACTGATATGTGGCACTGATAGGCGGCACTGATGGGCGACACGGATGGGCGACACGGATGGACGACACGGATGGGCGACACGGACGGACACTGATAGGTGGCACAAATTGGCACTGATAGCTGGCACGGATTGGCATGGATGGGCGGCACAGATGGGCATGGATAGGTGGCACAGATGGGCATGGGTGATCACTGATAGGTGGCACAGGTGGGCACTGATAGGCGGCACAGGTGGGCACTCATAGGCGGCATTGGTGTTATACTATAGTGATGGATGGCAATCAGTGCCAAACAATAATGCATGCCAATCAGTGATGCCCATTGTGGGCACTGATTGGCATCCATTATGGGCACTGATTGGCATCCATTGTGCTGACTGGCATCCCTGGTGGTCTAGGGAGGATTACCTTTTCCCTGGTGGTCTGGTGGCGTCCCTGGTGGTCCAGTGTGGGCATCCTCGGGGGGGCTGTGCTGATAATCGATCAGCACAGACCCCCCCTGTCAGAGGAGCAGCCGATCGGCTCTCCTCTACTCGCGTCTGACAGACGCGAGTGAGGGAAAGCCAATCACCGGCTCTTCCCATTTACACTGTGATCAGCCGTGATTGGACACGGCTGATCACGTGGTAAAGAGTCTCCGTCGGAGACTCTTTACCGAGATCGTAGTTGCCAGGTGTCAGACTGACACCCTGCAACAACGATCGCCGCGATGCGCGCCCCCGGGGGCGCACAGCGGCTCATAATCCTGATCACGTCATATGACGTCCGGTCAGGATTATGAAACCACTTTACAGCCGTCAATTGCCTATAGGGCGGGCGGCAAGTGGTTAAAGATTACTTGAGTCGAGACCCAGGAGGGGAGCACAGAGTGACACCCTCAAAAGCAGAAGTGAACATGTTTTTGGGCACCATTTGCACCAATGAACTTACCTTTGATTGCACTTTATGTATATGCACTGCACTTTAATTCATCTGCAATTATTCATTTATTTTTCTGTATATTTTGGAGCAGCGCTGAGTATACATTTTTTGTACAATTCACAGAGCCTGCCTTCTGAATTGCAGTTGCGGAGAGGAGGAATTTCAGGAGGCGTAGTCAGTACAGGAATCGCTGCTTGGAGGCAGCAAGGTACCATGGTATGTGTAGTCCTTAGAACTTGAAAGTAAACAGCAGAGGAAAAGCTGCAAAGCATGGAGGAAATCCCGGAAGAGATGGCCAGCAGACAGGCAAAACCCACAAAATAGATTTTATCCAGTAAGCTTATATGAATTGTCAATAATAACTCTTTGTATTTCTGTTACAATATGATGTCCCTTTTGTCTGCGATATAGTGATTTGAGAAACCTTGCTTGTGAGTTAGGAAAGGTATTCCAAAACACATCCTCTCTAAACTCCTGTCCTTCAAATATAGAAAACCTGATTAAAAAGAAAAGTCAGTTCTTAGTAGTTTGTTGCCACTATCTATCCTAATCTGCCTTGAAAGTAATAATATACACAGCACATGTCCCAAATGCTCAGTAACCTTGCAAGGTTATGCCTGGGTTCTGGTTACAGTGAACTACAGAAAAAGAGTAAACCAAAGTTGGCCATACATGGATCAAAATTCTGCTGAACCGAACAAATTTCAATCCACATTTGGCTGTTCCCATTCATAAGAACATCCCGTTCACAGACCATATGGTTGGGATCCTCCCCAGATGCCTAGACCGGCACCTGACACAGCCTCTTGGTGATCTTCTGAGAGCCTCAGCCAGCCCCTCCAGCCCCCTCCACATCCCAGCACTGGCAAAATGTGTTAGAGTGAGAAATCTGGGTGGAGCGTCTGTGTTTGTGCATGTGCTAAACAATAAGGATGATTTTACACTTTGGACGTGGTGTGTGGCTCCAAGACTTTGCTAAATGGTGTATTGGGGAAACAAATCCTGAAAGCAGGTGAGTACCTGCTAGCTGGAATTCAGGATTGCAGATTGTAGGTTCTGCTCTTTTGTTAGTCCAATAAGATTTAAAAACGACAGTATATGCGACATTAATTTGTAATTGTCGTGAAGGGAAGTGCTGCATCTAAATAACAGTTTTGAACAGAAGAATAAAATGAGGCAAGATTTGAATTATTAAAGGCTTAAAAAGTTTCTGGGATCTTCTGGTACAATGCCCAGAATTCAAAAAGACTGACTTTCCATTCCTACATTAAAGGATATGAACCTGGTGCCAAAGATGTACAAAAGAAGGGAAAAAAGGGCATAGCAGATCTACTTTCCATTGCAGTCAATTTTAAGTTTAAGACCTCCATGTCAGCAGCCATCTCCAGAGGGAAAATGTGGCGCCAGTGAGATAATTTTGGTGGTCTGTGTTGAGATGCGTAAGACATAGGGAGGGCTGATATTTCACAGAACAGATTACAAATGGCTTAGACACTTTGGAATATACATGCCAATCCTCTACAGTTGATCAACAATGCTTATACTTCAGTTGTAAACAATAAAACTATTAAAGATGAGAAAGAGGTGCACGAGCATACCTGTACCTTCAGATCATGGGGTCCCATAGCAAACTTTTGATGGGGCATCTTGATGACCTCTTTCTGTGGCACATTGCAGTGGCAACTGTGATTATATTGTTATTGATTAAGGCTAGCCAACAGGAGAGCTGTCAGGATGGTCAGTACTATATTAAGGACCCATGTTTTGGATAGAGGTTGTCAGCAGGCCCAGACTGGGACAAAAAATAGGCCTGGACATTTTGGATCGAACAGCCCATGACATGTTAACCAGACCCTTCCCCGCTCTCTACCCTGATGGATCCCCTGGTAGAGGGGAAGGGGAACCCGAAAGACGTGTGGGGGATGGGAGCGAGGGGGGACCAGCAAAGAGCATGGGGGGGTGGAGAGCACAAGGAGGAACTTGGAAAACATGGGGTAGGGCAAGAGCACAGGGAAGAGACACAGAACACAGGAAGGAAGATGAGAGCACAGGGGGGAAGCAGAGAGCATGGGGGGACATGGAGAGCACAGGGGGAAAACAGAGAGCATGGGGGATGTGAAGAGCACAGGGGGGCAGCGGAGAGCATGGGGGGAGGCAGAGAGCACAGGGAGGAAGCGGAGAGCATGGAAGGATGTGGAGAGCACAGGGGGGCAGCGGAGAGCATGGTGGGATGCGGAGAGCACAGAGGGGCAGCGGAGAGCATGGGGAGATAAGGAGAGCACAGGGGGCAGAGGAGAGCATGGGGGGAGGTGGAGAGCACAGGAGGGTGGCACAGAGGATGGGGGGGTGGAGAGCACTGGGGAGCTGGAGAGCATGGGGGGAGGTGGAGAGCACAAGGGGGCAAAGAGTAAGGGTGGGGTGGAGAGCATAGGGGGGGCAGCAAAAGAAGGATAGGAGGCGCAGTGGTGGCAGCTGCACTTAGAAGAATCATTCTCTCCATCTCACTCCTGCAGTCTTGGAATGCCTGCCTCTACTCTCACTCTTGCAGGCATTCAGAGACTGCAGGAGGAAGATGGAAAGAATGATTCTTCTATATGCAGATGCCCCCACTGCTCCTCCTATCCAGGTTACGGGGGGGGGGCGCAATCACCTTCTCTCTCATACGGCTTCAAGGTGTCTGAAGCAGATGTCTGCTCTAGCTCCTCCCCCCTTCGTAGTCACACCCCGGCACCAACGGCTGACCTATACAGGCAGCTGGCTTAACCTTGCAGAACTATAAACCTTAGCTTTTTATAAGGTTTACTTGAGGGGAAACATTAATACCGCGTACACACGATTGGATTTGTTGGATATTGGATGTGAGCTTGTTGGCGGTAAGTCCGACCGTGTGTATGCTCCATCGGACATTTGTTGTCGGACTTTCCGACAACAAATGTTGGCTAGCATGTTCTCAAATTTTCCGCCAACAAATGTGTGTTGTCGGACTTTCCGATTGTGTGTACACAAGTCCGTCGCACAAAAGTCCAAAGTACAAACACACATGCTCGGAATCAAGGATGAGCCTGAAGCTCTCGGTCTTGTAAAACTAGCGTTCGTAATGGAGATATCACATGACTATTGAACTTCCTTTTTTTTGGCTCACCGTATATCTTGTACGCCACTACGTTCGTAATTGTTGGCCAACATTTGTGTGACCGTGTGTATGCAAGACAAGTTGGAGCCAACACCCTTCAAACAAACATCCTTTAGATTTAGATTTCTTCATTTCTCACAGCCTAAGGAAGCCTGCATTAGGCATACAAGGTTCATGTCAGATTGGCTGGACAGTAGTGGGAGGTCTGAGGGCAATAAATCTATACTGACAGCTAAACAAAATATCCAAAGAGAGGGAAAGTTATGACTAGGGATCTTGATGACACCTCCTGTGATGTCATAGTTTTACTTTTCTCCCCCCACTCATAGCTCTGCTTAGGCATTGCTTTAAAGGTGTTATTTCCATAAGGAAATGCATGTATTTGGGTACATCAGATTTAACTTCTGAAAATTTGAATATATTCTGTGAACAGAAGTGTTTCAGCACCAGAAGTTTTAGCACACATTTGGCACCAGTAACTATTAAACATACACTTAAGAAGATCTATCATTAAAGTGTTACTAAAGCCTATGACCCTGCATTCACTATATCCGGTCTCCCACAGTACACAGGACATGGAAATGCAATTATTTTAGTAAATATAAACTGATAAATACCTTTTCTCATTAGTAGCATATAGCAGTCTTATGACTTCTATCAGTGTCTGGTTAAAGCTCGATGGAGGAGTTTTCATTTTACTCTGACTGTCCTATGAGGCTGCAGGACAACTAACCCTCTGTCTGGACAGTGCTGATTGGCCCTGTGTAGATCACATGCACTCTCCCAGAAAAAAAAAATCCTCTCTAGCAATACACACCAAACTGAGCATATGCAGAGTACCCTAAGACTGTTCTATCAGCAAATAGAAGTGAAAGAAGGGGAGGTTAAGAGAAGACAGGATCAAACAGCTTTTCTACACAATGCAGAGGATAAACCCCTTAAGTTCCACAGTAATGCCTCGTACACACGATCAAACAATCCAGTGGAAAAGTCCGGCGGACTCAAGTCCGCCGGACAATCCCGCCGCGTGTGGGCTCTGGCGGACTTTTTTACCCAAAAGTCCGGCGGACTAAGAAAGTATTTTTGCACTCCAATCTGTCCGCCGGACTCGCATTTCGGCGGACAATCCGGCCGTGTGTGTGCCAGTCCGCCGTACTTTTGAAATGAATGGACTTTTCCCGCCCGGAGAAAAGTCCGCTCATTTTGAGTGCGTCTCCAGGTAGCCGGGGCCAGCGAAGGAGGCGTCGCTGGCCCCATCACCTGGTATGGACCTAAAGGGGAATCCCTACGCCAAAAAATCGGCGTGGGGGTCCCCCCAGGTCCATATTAGACCCTTATCTGAGCACGCCAGGAAAGGGGGTGGGGACGAGCGAGCACCCCCCCCTTCCTGAACCGTACCAGGCCGCGTGCCCTCAACATGGGGGGTGGCTTGGGGAAGGGGGGCCACGCGGCCCCCCCACCCCAAAGCACCTTGTCCCCATGTTGATGAGGACAAGGGCCTCTTCCCGACAACCCTGGCCGTTGGTTGTCAGGGTCTGCGGGCGGGGGGCTTATCGGAATCCGGGAGCCCCCTTTAATAAGGGGGCTCCCGGATACCAGCCCCCCACCCTATGTGAATGAGTATGGGGTACAATGTACCCCTACCCATTCACCTGTGAAAAAAACAAAAAAAAAAAAAACACAACACACAAAGTTTAAAATAGTTTATTACACAGCTCCGGGGGTCTTCTTCCGTCTTCGGGGGTCTTCTCGCCAGACTCCTCCGCTATCTTCTGCTCTTTTGCTAGCTCTTTCACTAGCAGAGGAGCCCGGCTTTCTTCTTCGCAGCTGACGCCCTCTTCTTCCGACTTCATCCTCTGGGACTGTGACATCATAATGGGCCGGGACATCATCCGGTGATGTCCCTATATAAGTCGCTGCACGCCACGTCCCTGTCATTGTGACCGGAGAGAGCGACGAGGCAACATCTCCAGAAGAGAAGAACAGAAGGCCAGAAGACAGCGGCGACAGAAGACCGCTTGTAAAAGAGCTAGAAGAAGGCGCGGTGGCCCGGCAAGAAGAACCGAAGAGGGGGACAAGACCCCCGAAGTCGGAAGAAGAGGGCGGCGGTGGCGAAGAAGAAAGCCGGGCTCCTCCTCTAGTGAAAGAGCTAGCAAAAGAGCAGAAGACAAGGTGCTTTGGGGTGGGGGGGGCCACGCGGCCCCCCTTCCCCAAGGCACCCCCCATGTTGAGGGCACGCGGCCTGGTACAGTTCAGGAGGGGGGGCGCTCACTCGTCCCCACCCCCTTTCCTGGCCGGCCCGGTAGCGTGCTCGGATAAGGGTCTGATATGGACCTGGGGGGACCCCCACGCCGATTTTTTGGCGTATGGATTCCCCTTTAAGTCCATACCAGGTGACGGGGCCACCGACGCATCCTTCTCTGGCCCCTGCTACCTGGAGACGCACTCAAAATGAGCGGACTTTCCTCCGCGTGTGTGGGCGAGTCCATTCATTTCAAAAGTATGGCAGATAGTCCGCCGCATTAGTCCGCTGAAAAAGTGCCGTGTGTGGGCAAGTAGCTCTTTCGGAAAGTCCGGTGTACAGTCCGGCGGAAAGTCTGCAAGACTAAGTCCGCCGGATAGTCTGCTACGTGTGTACGTGGCATAAGTATAACAAGCATGCTTTGTTGCATATACAGACTGATTTTACTGTTGTGGGTTTTGTTGTGTTCTCCCGGCTTTGATTATTGCCAGTGGCTAAATAAAATAAAAGGTCTGCAGTCACCAGTGATACACCTCCATCCCTATATACATATACAAAAAAAGGAGGGAGCTGCACTGGAACTTTAAATGAGGTGGTAACAGTTAACCACTGAGTAGCAAAAGTAATAACAGTATAAATGTTTATTAAAATTAATGTACATACATGGATGATATAGCATATTTGTTCAGCCAATGGATTTACATATAATGAAGAGAATAAATAAAGTTGATATAAACATTATACAATGCAGTATATACAAAATATACAAATGCACGCATCAAAAAACCCAATGCGCGTGATCATTGCTCGCTCATCAGGGGTGGATGCAGATGAGATGTATCTAGATAGACAAAAAGATGTGTCACAGTGGTAAATGTAAGAACAATGGCAGTATGGGCCAGAGCAAAAACGGCCCAATACTTACCAATGTACGAAACCGGAGTTTCCATCGCTGAACCCCCAAATAGATGGCAGCAGTCAGAGTATGGCACGAGAGCTGAGGGGGAGAAGATGGACACCCCCCAGGGGGATGACAGGCAGCAGACATGACATAGGTGAAGGTGAATGGTCCTAATTGTCTCAGTATGTAACTTGATAGATTAAAAATCAGTTGTAAACATAGATGTATATGTCTCAATGATTTGCCAAATTTAGTAAGATGAAAATCAAGTTGTATAGTATAATAATATTTTTGTATGAGAGCATGTACTGTATACTCTAACATAAGTATATAGGTCAAGCGTTACTAAATAAGCAGAGTAGACAAAAGTTGTACAAGTATTTGTATAGAAACATATGTGAACTGACCTGATCCAATAATAGAGCAGACATAGAGGCCATGGATAAGAACGTAGATCCTGAAATAATGTGTTTATCTGGGAGATCAACCCCTATAGTAAGAAAAGAATTGTGTGAAAAACAGTGTCTTAAATGAAATGAAAATGTGCAGGGAATCCAGATGAAGGAACAGGGGCTAACTGTGACCACCTCATTTAAAGTCCCAGGGCGACTCTCTCCTTTTTTTGTATATTGCTAATGGCTATAGCTGCTGGCAATAATCGCATGAAAAATCTGACAGGATGGTTGTACCCAAGCTAATCGATCGATCAACTTGGGTACAATCAGCCTACCCATACATGATTATAGCTGTCTATGGCTGGCTTTAGTTTCTAAGCAGCATGGTCAGACAGATGTCTTCCTTGTCTGTCAATGCCACTAGAAAGGAGATGGATGTGTGATTGACAGCTCTGGTTTCAGGGGCCAATCTGGAGAACAGTGCTGCCATTACCAAAAAAAGGAAAAAGAAATATCACAGCCTTCTATGCTGTGTGTCTAGCAGTGGCTGATTATACACATATACAGCTTGGCCAATGGATGACACATTGCTGCAGTGTTGAGCAATTTTTCCATTTTATGAATGAGCGATCAGCACAGCCAAGCTGTATTATACATGTCCCAACATTGCTAAGTGAAGCTTACACAATGCTGCGGAGCTGTGTCACCCTTTGGCCAGGCTATGTATGTGTAAAGGCACCTGCCGATAGACACACAAAGCTGCAGTGCTAATCACTATCATGGCTAAATCTTCAGTGCTGCTTGTTCATTCATAATAGTTAAAGATCACTGAGAGTTCCAGCTGTGTTTAATGTATCTGTTACTGCATGTACACCTATAGGGCATTGACAGATACTATACACAAACCCGAAGCTCTAAATGATCTTTTACTATTATGTATTATGAATCAAGCAGTGCTGAGTGTTCATTCATAATAGTGGCAGATAACTTAGCTTAGAGGGTTCGAGCTATGTTCTGATATTACCTCCGCACAGCGGGAACACCCATAGTGTGGTCTTCAACATGGGAGCTACAGCCAGCATTAGGATGTGTGTTTAGGGGACAATAGGGACACCAATTCGAACAGGAACAAGTGTTATTTACACTTTGTCCCCTGGGGAGTTAGACTCTGGCTTTACTTTGCAGAACTACAAACCTTCGCTTTTTTATCTGGTTTTAGTTGAGGAGCCACAAAATGATTTATTAATTTCTCACAGCCTCAGAAAGCCTGTATTAAGTATATAGGGTTTGAGAGTGGCTTTGTCCTCTGGGAAATAAAAAAAAAGAAGAAGAAAAGAATAAAGATAGTTTTATTTTAATTGAAATTTGTTTAACAGTTTATGACCAAGTGTGTGGACACCTCCAAATTATTGCCTTCAGGTGTTTCCAGAGAATAATACTGTAATTGCAACAGTATACAAATAAATTTTAGAAGATGGTGTAGCTCCAACCTTGTGGCAACATTTGTTTCAGCATGACTGTGCACAAAGCCAGGACCACAAAGACATGGTTCATGGGTTCGATATGGAAGAATTTGTGTGGCTCTTTTGATGTAATCACCCCATAATCTTGTGGAAAACCATACCTGAAGAGCAGGGGTTGATAAAGCTGTAAAGGGGTAGCAACTCTATATTAATTTCCAGGGTTTTGCGCTTGGATTTCCACCAGCTTATACATAGGTATGATAATCAACAAAACATTTGGCCATATGGTGTTTTAGTGCTTTGGGCTCTAATCACACCTGAAAAAAGTAATGGTCTTTCCGTTCCCTCCTAACCCACCCTAAATCTCCACCCTAAATCTCAACCTAACCCATTAACTTAAAGTGGCTGCAAACTTTAGACATAAAAAAATAAACAAAGCACATCCCACTATAGCGTGTAATACCCTGAATTCAAGCAGTGTGGCTCCTCTTTGGTCTCTACTGTCTCTGCTGTCTGCATAAGTCACTTCTGACAGTTTTTGTAAGCCAGCATAGAAGGGGTGAATCCCTTCCCTCCAATCAGCTGTCAAATATTAGGGAACTGTTCTCTTTCTGCTCTCCAATGTTTGTGATGTCATATTCACGTCCCTGCTAGAACTGAGAAAAATCCTTTGATCTGTGAACTACAGAAGAAATGGCTGTAGAAAAACACGTGCAAACACGTACAACTTATGTAAGAGGATGTGTATTATCACTGTGTAGCACCTGAGGCTAGTCATTTCACTGGGTATATGTAAAGCTTTACAACCACTTCAACTCTTAAAGGGGTTGTAAACCCTTGTGGTGCAGCACCCCCCCCCAGAGCCCCCCCTCTTACTTACCTGAACCCAGTCTTTCCAGCGGCGGGAACGAGCACACCAGTTCCAGCCAGTGTCTTGGGTCCTCATTGGATAGATTGATAGCAGCAGGAGCCATTGGCTCTCACTGCTGTCAATCAAATGCAATGACGCATGAGTCGGCGGCGGAGCTGGGTCCTGCTGTCTGTGTCAATGGATGCAGCAGCAGGACACAGGAGCGTGCCCACACGAGTGCCCCTAGGGAAAGCGCTTTTCCGTTGGGGCACTTGAGAAGAGGAGGAGCCAGGAGTGCCATAGAGGGACCCCAGAAGAGGAGGATCAGGGCCAAACCTTTGCACAGAGGAGGTAAGTACAACATGTTTGTTTTTTGTTTTTTTATAAAAACTAGACTTTACAACCTCTTTAATCTCAACCTAACCTCTAACTTAAACCCTAGATCTCTAGTGAGAAGTAAATTCTCATGAGAATGCATCCAATTTCTCACAATGAAAAATGCTATCATTCCAAACATGTCACATGCCAAAACACATTTATATAAACAGAGATTTAATGGCTATTAACAATGCACTGTATTATTCCTACCGAAAGCATCCAAACCCATATTAAATGACACAGTATTTCCAGATCATGATGCCCCCTAATGTTTGGAATGATAAATAGCAGCGGTCATGTCCTTTCCTAATATAGCCTACAGGAACCCTTTTCAGTCCGCCAGCCTGTGCTTCCACTGATGTTGCTTTCTATAGCTCCCAGCAAGTGCTCAGTATTTGGCTTTCTATTATGACATCAAAGCTGAACTATAGTCATACAAGTAAACACAAAATTGAAATACTTATATATAAACTGTTTCATCTGCAAAGATATTTGTCAATTTGTACAGTTACTCCTGTAGTTCACACAACCCTGCCACGTTAAATAGACAGAGGGTGACCCAGCCCTATTGTTCAGATCGTACAAGTTTCACCTGCATGAAGCCAACCAGATGTTATTGTATTTTGTATTTTCATGAAAATGTTAACAGTTCTGGTTGCTAGCAACATTTTTTTAGTGCTATTATTCATTAGTCGCTTGGCTAATTTTACCGGGCAGCATACAGAGCATTGAAAATCTGTAAACTGTAGTCACTCATAGCAAGCAATAAAGAATTTATTTCACTGATGGTAACTGTACATTCCACGTCATCATTATTTACAGAAGATAATGTTCTATTAGCTTATTAATCAAGGTGAAGTTGTATTCGCTTTAGACCTGGTATAAAGATCTATGTCTGCACCTCTTTCTTCCCTTCTGAAGTCCACTGTTATGCCGTGTACACACGACCGGACTTTCCGTCGCAATGAACTCTGACGGACTTTTTTCGATGGAGTTCCAACTGAGTTTCGCTGAAACGGACTTGCCTACACACGATTACACCAAAGTCCGATTGTTTAACTCGATGACGTACAACGGGACTAGAAAAAGGAAGTTCAATAGTCAGTAGAGAATAGCTGCCCTTGCGCCGTTGTTGGTCCATTGGACCAGCATACAGACGAGCAGTTTTCTCGATAGGAACTGGGTCCGGCGGAAAGATTTGAAACATGTTCTATTTCTAAAGTCTCTCAGATTTTTCTACAGAAAATGTCCGATGAAGCCCACAAACGATCGAATTTTCCAACGGATTCGTTCTGTCGAAACTTTGCTGTTGAAACGTTCCGGTCGTGTGTACATGGCATTAGATGTGGAGACACACACTGCTCATTGCAGTAGTAGTAAAGCAGAGGACTAGTTGTCAGGCTATGTGCAGGTGTGAATGTTCATACTTGAGCATAGTGCCACTTGAAGCTTGTAGCTCAAAAAAGTACATGGGCTTCTTTCGAGCTACAAGCTTTAAGCTTCAGGCATTTTTGGCCCCAATAGGCTTTAATGGGAGCACCTGAAAATGCACGAACTTGGGCAAAAATGTCCTAATCATGTGTTTTTATTCTCTAGTAACTAGCTTCCCATTGGCTAAAAAGAATTTAAGAAAAAAAAAACACTCCCGCCTCAGATTCCCGCAAAAAATTAGCAAAAACACATGTACAAATGTTTTTAAAAAAACTGTCTTTAAAATGACCAAATATGCTCAGTTCAAGTGTGAATACATTCTATACATTCTCGCCCTCATAGGTAAAATGAAAACTTCATGTAAAAGACACCAGCAAGACAGACGCCTCACCCTTTAATCATTTCCAAGTATGTCTCTTTGTTTTTTTGTTTTTTTTTCTTTGCACATGACTGACTTCCATTAGTGGGTGAAAACTAGAATACATGTGAGCCAACAATGTCTCTAAAGCCTCGTACACACAATTGGATTTTCCGCAGACAAAACATTGGACTTTTGTCCGAAGGCGTGTGCCTGGATTTTGTCTTGCATACAAACGGTACACAATTGTCCGCCAACAAACACAAATGTAGTGAAGTACTAGATGTACTGCGAGCCGAAAAAGAGGAAGCTATGTTGGAGATAACATGTTATTTATTATTGACCTTGGAGTTATTGCTTTGACCCAAGTCCAGTCTAGGAACAGAAGGAGGAGGATTTCTTGGACCAAAAATTGGTTGCTTTATTAATTGTGATCAATTATGTCATATGCCTTTACTGCGGAAACTCCAGGAGAATAATCCAGATGTTTTTCTGAATTATCTCCGGATGATGGACCCCTTCTTTCTCCAACTCTTGGCATTGTTGACCCCCTATATTAAGAAGCAGGATGCAGGCATGAGGCTTTTATTTTATTTTTGGGTTGAATAATGATTTGATTTGTTATATTTTCTATATTTTTGGAGGCATAGAATGCATTTTTTGGTTAAATTCTATTGGTATATAGCATGTATAATTGTATTATTATTATTATTCAGGATTTATATAGCGCCGACAGTTTACACAGCGCTTTACAACATTAGGGCAGACATTATAATACAATACAATTCAAGACATGGGGAATCAGAGGGTCCTACTTGTTAGAGCTTACAATCTAGGAGGGAGGGTCAAGTTATACAAAAGGGTAATAGCTGTGGGGGATGAGCTCATGGAGAAAATAGTGCAGTTGTTAGATGGAGGAAGGATAGACTTCTCTGAAGAGGAACGTTTTCAGGGATCGCCTAAAAGTGGATAAATTTGGAGACATTCTGACAGATTGGGGTAGTGAATTCCAGAGGATGGGCAAGGATCGGGAGCTAGAGAGCAGGAGGTCTTGGGAGGAATGAAGTGGGCGATTAGGTTGGTATTTTGAGACTAGGCTAGTGATGTAGCTGGGGGCAGAGTTGTGGATGGCTTTGTAAGTAAGTGTTAGTATTTTGAATTGAATTTGTTGGGCAAGTGGCAGCCAATGGAGGGATTGGCAGAGAGGGGTAGCAGACACTGTGTAGTTTGTAAGGTGGATGAGTCTGGCAGCAGCATTCATGATGGACTGAAGGGGGGGGTAGTCTATTTAAAGGTAAGCCAATGAGGAGGGAGTTGCAGTAGTCAAGGCAAGAGATAACCAGGGAGTGAATCAGGAGCTTTGTGGTTTCATTGGTTAGAAATGGATGTTTCGGAGGTTGTGGCGGCAAGCTTTGGAAAGTGAATGGATGTGGGGCCGAAAGGAGAGTTCAGAGTCCAGGATAACACCTATCACCCTGACATGTGGGGATGGGTGGATGGCTGTGCCATTGCTCTTGAAAGAGAAGTCAGGGGAAGAGGCACGTGGGGGGGGGGGGGGGGGGGGGGGAATATTATAAGGTCAGTTTTGGACAAGTTGAGTTTGAGGAAGTGTTGTGACATCCATATAGATATGTCTGTTAGTAATTTAGTGATGCATGAGGAGACTGATGGAGTGAGTTGAGGGGTGGAGAGATAGATTTGTGTGTTGTCAGTGTAGAAATTATATTGAAAGCTGTGAGTGGCTATCAACTGACCCAGGGAAGAGGTGTGGATTGAAAATAAATTAGGTCCAAGAACAGAACCTTGGGGGACTCCACCAGAGAAGGGAAGAGGAGTGGAGGAAGTGGAATTGTAAGTGACACTGAAGGTGCGTTGGGATAGGTAGGATGAGAGCCACTGAAGAGCACAGTCATGGAGACCAAGGGAGTAAAGTTTTTTGAGGAGGAGGAGGTGGTCAACCATGTCAAAGGCAGCCAAAAGGTCCAGAAGTAGGAGTACTGAATAATGTCCGTTGGTTTTTGCAGTTAGTAGGTAATTTGTGAGTTTTAAAAGAGCAGCTTCTGTGGAGTGTTGATTGCGAAATCCAGATTGAAGGGGATCAAGGTTATTTTTTAATGAGGTAGTTACTCAGTTGGTTGTAAACCAGGCATTCAAGGAGTTTAGAGGAAAAGGGGAGCAAGGAGATAGGGCATAGGTTGTTAAGATTGGTAGAGTCCAGGGATGGCTTTTTAAGTATGGGGGTGACCAGTGCATATTTTAGAGCATAGGGGAAAATGCCAGAGGTGAGGGAGAGATTGAAGATGTGAGTTAGAGAGTGTAGGATAGAGTCAGATGGCGACCGTAGTGTTTGAGAGGGAATAGGATCCAGGGGGCAGGTGGTTAGGTGGGCGTTAGAAAGGAGTTTAGCAACTTTGTCTGTAGTAGCAGTTTTGAATAAGGGGGGTGTTAAGAGTACCTGCTGTAATGGGGTCTTAACGAGGGGAGATACCTGTAGAGTGGAGATTTCATCACAGATTGTATCAGTCTTGTTTTTGAAGTGATTAGCAATCTCCTGGGCAGTGAGTGAGTCAGTGGGTGGAGGCGGCGGAGGACGAAGTAGAGAGGTGAAGGTAGAGAAAAGTTTACGGGGGACTGGTGTTAATAAGAGTTGTAAAATAGGTCTGCTTGGCAGTGTGAAGGAAAGAGTAGTATTTTTGGAGGGCAGGTTTGTATTGGTTGAAGTCTTTGAGAGACTTGGTCTTGTGCCACAGACGCTCAAGAGTGTGACTATGTTTTTTGGGAATTCTAGTGTCATCTGTTTGCCAGGGTTATAGGGGTCGAGGCCTGATTCTGCGTGTAGTGAGGGGAGCGAGCTTGTCCAGGGTGGAGGACAGGGTTTTATTGTAGATGGAAGTGGCTTGGTTGGGGCAGGACAGGGGAGAGATTTTGTCATAGAGGTGGTCAGCAGCAGAATAGAGGAGAGAAAAGTTGAAGTTGCGAAAGTTTCTACGGGTGATGGTTAGGCGATTGGAGGGAAAGGTGTTGGAAGGCAGGGAGAGAGAGAAACTAATAAGTTGATGGTCAGAGAGAGGAAAAGGATTATTTGAGAAGTTGTATGGAGGGCAAAGGTAGGAGAATACAAGGTCAAGGGTGTTGCCATCAGAGTGAGTGGAAGCCTGTACCCATTGCTTCAGGTCAAATTAAGAGGTTAGACAAATACAAATACAACAAAAACCACAAAACAACAAAAACAAATACAATTTTATTTGTTTTCTTTTTGTAATGCACAATAAAAATTGTGGTAAATAATACTTGGCTATGTGTTTTACTTCAAACAGCAGTTTGGGAGTAGAGTAGGCAGTTACATTTTAAAAAATACAATGTAAAACTAACAAGGGACACCAACATAGTTGTATCTTTGATCTTAAAAACTACGGGATAAGGGTGTTGTGGTAACTTGCACCAAAAAAATAATAAATAAAAAAATAACAAGCATGATAATAATATTCTTGCTATCACTAGAAAAAAAAGCCTTTGAAAATTAGTTTGCAATAACTCCATCAGTATCACCAGCAAAGCAGCTTCATTATTATCCCATTAAAGAAGAGAATATGCACTCGATTTTCATAATTTGCCACGTCACGAATGTTAATTCTACATTACGAACGCTAGTTTACATAAGCAACCGTTTCTGGCTCGTCCTCGCTTCTGAGCATGCGTGTTTGTACTTTGGACTTTTGTCCGACAGGCTTGTGTAAACACACTCGAAAAATCCGACAACAGAAATTTTAAAGCCTGCCATCCAACATTTGTCCGCAGAAAATCTGACAGCAATCGTCTGATGGAGCGTACAAACATTCGGATTTTCCACCAACAGCCTGTGATCACACATTTCCCATCAGAAAATCAGATCGTGTGTACGAGGCTTTACTCTGGCACCCACAAAACAGACATTTGCTCTCTGTTTGTCCCACACTGAGCATTGCGATTTCTTTGTATTCTAACATTTCTCATCATCTATCAGGAATTCTTCTCACCTGTCTGCCATTACTTTGGGCCACATCTTACTTACTTTCATTATACCATACCTAACCTCATAACAAGAGGTCAAACATTTTCTCAGAAATTGGGAGCTGTGGCTGTGTCTGTGGGGCAAACACGGTTCCCACAATGGTGTACACTGTATAACACCCCTTTGAAGGAGGCCTAAGACTAAGGGGGACTGGATTGTATCTCCTGCCCCCAACCTGCTATTTTTTAATTGGTGAAAAGTCAGCATCATATAGCAATCTCGTCCTAGGTATGTTCACCAAGCATTAAACACTTCTTCCCCTGTTATCCTTTTATATGTAGTTTTTTTAAGGCCAAGTGCTTGGCTGATCTCAGGTTTAGAGGAGATTGCAAATGCTGTGTGGAATTGGGCAAACAGGGCACTGTTTCGAGAGGGGCCTCTTCGAGGTTCACTACAAATGCATAAAGATCCACAGATTATTTTGCAGCAGTGCCCAGACACTGCCTAAATGGTACTTTTGAGATTGCACTTTAAGCCTCACACCCTCCGCAGAGATTTTACAGCTTGCAGAACAACAATCTAAGTGCCAGCAGAAGCTGCTGAAATTGGCAGCTAGAGCTTTCATTTTCATCATTGAGGCTGGTCAGCTAGTCTCAGTCTATAGCAGGGGTAGGCAACCTTTTGAGCACAGTGTGCCAAAAAATGTTTTCAAAGAAATTGAGTGTGCCGATTTTATAACCAAAACATGTCAACTTCACACTCTCAATCACAAAAAGGATTTTTTATAAAGTAAATGCTGTAAACTACTTTAGTAGTGAGAAATTAACATCCTGCACTCTCACGCCTCAGATCAGTCCTAATTCCTGAAACTCCACACCTCAGATCAGCCTCAGTGTAGGCACCTTCCCACCTCAGATCACTGTCCTCCTTGCAAATCTGTTTCACCACTATACCCCTCTGCTCATCTGCCCCACCACTGTAACCCCCTTTCTCATTTGCTCCACAAGCTCATGTGTTACACCGATGTACCTCCTTTCTCCTCTGCGCATCTGCCCCACCTCTGTACCCCCTGCTCCTCTGCCCCACCTCTGTACCCCCTGCTCCTCTGCCCCACCGCTGTAACCCCCTGCTCATTTGTCCCACCAGTGTAATCCTCTTCTCATCTGGCCCAAAACTGAACCTCCCCCCCACTCATCTGTCCCACCACTGTAACCCCCTGCTCATCTACCCCATCACTGTACCCCCTGCTTTTCTGCCCCACCACTGAACCCCCCGCTTATCTCTCCCGCCAGTGTACCCGCTTGCTCTTCTGTCCCACCACTGTAACCCCCCCTGCTCATCTGCCCCATCAATGTACCCCATTTTCTCATCTGCCCCACAACTGTACCTCCATGCACATCTTCTCCACTGCCGTATCCCCATGCTCTTCTGTCTCACTACTGAATCACCTTCTCATGTGTCCTAAAACTGAACCCATCTGCTCATCTGCCCCACCACTGTAACTCACTTTCTCATATGCCCCACCAGTGTACCTCCTGCACATCTATCCCACCTATGTTCCCCCTGCTCTCCTGCCCCACCACTGTAACCCCCTGCTAATCTGTCCCACCAATACACCTCCTTTTACATCTGCCCCACTGCTCTGTCCCCCTGCTTTTCTGGCCCAACACTGAACCCATGAAAGACAAAAACAAAACATTCCATAGCTCAACTCACCAACTGACCAAATTAACCTGTCCAACAGTCTGCATTAAAAACAGGTGTTTAATTAGCATGCATTTGCAAACACATGCATACGCTGCAAGACCTCTTCATGGCACCCTGTGTATTGCTCGTCTCACGGGATGGGTGAATAGAGAAGTGCCATTGTAAACAGCATTTCTCCATTCTTCCTAGCAACTAGTGACGCTGATCTCTGCTCCATGTGATTGGAGCAGAGATCAGTGTTCACTAAATGAAAGCCCAACCCCCCACAGTTAGTAACACACCCCTAGGAACACTTAACCCCTACACTGCCACCCACTGGATAACCCCTTCACTGCCAGTGTCATTTACACAGGAATCACTGCATTTATATAGCAGTGATTGCTGTATAACTGACAATGGTCCCAAAAATGTGTTAAAAATGTCCTATGTGTCCGCCATAATGTCGCAGTCACAATAAAAATCGCTGATCGCCACCATTACTAGTAAAAAAAACTATCCCCTATTTTGTAAATGCTATAACTTTTGCGCAAACCAATCAATAATCGCTTATTGCGATTTTTTTTACCAAAAATATGTAGAAGAATACGTATCGGCCTAAACTGAGGGAAAAAAATGTTTTTTTATATATTTTTGGGGGATATTTATTATAACAAAAAGTAAAAAATAATGCGTTTTTTTCAAAATTGTCGCTCTATTTTGTTTAAAGCGCAAAAAATAAAAACCGCAGAGGTGCTCAAATACCACCAAAAGAAGGCTCTATTTGTGGGAAAAAAAGGACGTCAATTTTGTTTGGGAGCTACGTCGCACGACCATGCAATTGTCAGTTAAAGCGACGCAGTGCCGAATCGCAAAAAGTGGTCTGGTCTTTGACCAGCAAAATGGTCCGGTCTGTAAGTGGTTAAATGGATAGATGAGAGGCAGGTGGGCCTGGAGGCAGCTCAACCCCCCTTAAAGGAACAGGAGCACACTGGACACCCAGCAGTAGCATACCATATTTACACCAGTAACAAACAAATGGCCCCTGCCCCCACCTATAACTGGCCTTCACAACAAGGAGCACATGGAAGGGCAAATGCATGAAAAACAAAAACAGAACATTCCATAGCTCAACTCACCAGCTATAGGTGGGAGCGGGGGCCATTTGTTTGTCCCAACACTGAACCCCCCTGCTCATCTAACCCAACACTGTACCCCCCTGCTCATCTAACCCAACACTGTACCCCCCTGCTCTTCTATCCCATGGCTACACCCCCTTCTCATTTCTTCCACCACTGTACATCTCTGCACATCTGCCCCACCGTTGTACCCTCCTGCTCTTCTCTCCCACCTCTGAACCCCTCCTGCTCATTTTCCCCACTGCTATATCCTCTTCTCATCTATGATATTTGTGATATGCAGAGTGGTGACAGGAAGCAGGGATGAGACACATCTACCTGTCCTGGCACACTCATCCTACTGATCCAACTCTCACATCCAGCCCACGTGCATGTATGTGATGTATGTGATGTCACATGCAAGCATCTGGAATGGATACACAATGATGAGCTCAGGTCAGGGGACTATTCTGATATTAGTGGCCCTGTGTGCAGGGTCATAAGTTGGGCCCCTGCAGCTGAGAAAAAGTGGTTGGATGTGATTTCCATTGCTTTGAATACTGGCTGTGGCTTAAGGGAACACAGAGTGCCGGGGTTCACTAGTAAGTGGCGCAACGGTTCAGGAATAATTTCAGCAAAGTTCCCAGAAGCTCAACAGTAATTCCACAAACTGTCACCTAATTTTGACTTTCTCAATCACAGTGAAATCCCTTCTTTCTGAGATTGGTAGTGGCAACCAAGCAAGTCATTTTCCTCCAGATGGTGGGCGGGGCTAGCAGGACTGTATTTGGCTTTAGCAATGGCCAATGACAGTCATCCTCCTTCTCCTCCTCCCTCCCCAGCAGAACTGCACCCAATCTCTTCTCCATCACAAAAGCTGATGATTGCAGCTACAGCAAAGTTAGATAACAAAACAATGTTTCCCATCTTTTACAATGTGTGGGGGCACAGTGCCTCCCCCTCAGTTCAGGTGTGGCGTGGGGAATTTTGAGATTGGAATGCATTAGTGTCTCACTGATACTTCCCTGTGCTGCTCTGCTGATGGGGAGGGAGTCGAGTGGTGGCAAAAGAGGCTTTTTTGTGCCGCTTGCGACACCAGTGCCTGGGGTTGCCTACCCCGGTCTATAAAGTTGAATAATGTTTACAAAGTTTTATACTTTGGATACTTAGTTGCAGACTCTGTTAAATGTATTTATTTGTAACTAGTTACTGTTATGTTTACTTCTAAGGAAGAATTTGTAGCAGTCCCTATTTTATCAGATTATATAGCTGGCGTTTGGATCCCTGATACAAGCTTTCTAACAAGCACAAGTGTATGTAATTCAGTTGAAATAAAAGTGTCTTCCTATCCTGCAATCCTCTCTATGACTAAGCTCCTAGTTTAGTGAAACATGTAAGTAGAGCAGGGGAATCACCCTTGTAATGCACAACAACTAAAAGAATGGGCTTAGAAGGCAAGCAACTCTACTTTTATTTTTGGTGCTATAATTGTCACAGGGTCACTGACCACTCAGAGCCAGCACCCATCAGTTGGTGGAGCTGGGATGGAAGGCTTGGAGCAAAGTGGTTGGGGCTGTTTGCAATAAGACATAAAAAGTCCTTTATAGTATATAATCTATAGGCTATGTCCAATTAGGTAAGGGCTGGTGGAGTTCCTGTACT
This sequence comes from Lithobates pipiens, assembly GCF_037356315.1. Taxonomy (NCBI): domain Eukaryota; kingdom Metazoa; phylum Chordata; class Amphibia; order Anura; family Ranidae; genus Lithobates; species Lithobates pipiens. Next base: position 32,871,220 of record NW_027507790.1, on the reverse strand, counting down.
GGCTTTATTGAACACCATTGCACATATAGCCACAGCAGCTGTAATGAGAAGGGGGATGAGGAATATAAATTGTGCTGGACCATAGCTCTCAACTGTTCCTGATTTTGAGGGACTGTCCCTGATTTAGAACAAAGTCCCTCTGTCCCTCTTTCCGCTTCATGTGTCCCTTGATCTCTTGATAGTTGTATATAAAATGCACTTTCAGTCTTTCAAATAGCATATCCCAGTGCTAAACTTTTCATCCAATTTCTAAACCGATGCATTTCAAAAGCCAGTATAACGGAACAGTAGTGATAAAAATAAAAAAACACACTTGTGGGTTTGATTAATCTTTTTTTGTATAATTCTCCTTAAAGGGGGCATGGCAGGGGGTGTGTATCCTATCCCTACATACTTTTGCTAATAGGTGTCCCTCGTTTCAATCTCAAAAAGTTAGGAAGTATGCAGTAACAAATAGTCTTTCATAACCAGTCATAATGAACACAGCACTGTTGTTCTGGGACAATGTTATATGAGATCGTCCCAGAATGTGCCTCTTGCTGGGCCATGCAGCAGCACAATCTGTCACTGGCTGTGTCCATGGGATACAGTCAATGACTGATCACTGCACTGGCCAGCTGCCAGTGTCATGTGATTGTTGTGACCAATTGTAAACAATGGATGGCTTCCTTTCATGCCATGCATTGTATATAATTGTGTTTCTAGCGGTGATTGGTCACAGTGATCACATGGTATAGACAGGCCAATCACAGCCCATCTGTACCATGTGATTAGCTTTGAACAATCAGGCCTCATATACACTGCTGCTGGTAAACGGACGTTTAGGAGCAGTTGGGCATTTTTTTTCAGCTGCCCCGAAACTCTCCTCTATGTTATCTTATAAGTACATGTACATAGGGCTGTTTATAGTCGTTTCTAGGCAATTGAGTTTAGATGCATTTTTTGGAACACAAAAAAATACATTCAGGACCAATGTTCAGAGGCATTTGAAGTGCCAAATGTCTGAAACAGCTTGTAAACACTGCTAGACGTATTAACTCACGTTTAGCAGCGTTTCGTTTACATATGTTTTTAATTTTAACCACTTCAATACCGGGCACTTAAACACCTTCCTGCCCAGACCAATTTTGAGCTTTCAGCGCTGTCACACTTTGAATGACAATTGCACGGTCATGCTACACGGTACCCAAATGAAATTTTTATCATTTTTTTTCCCACAAATAGAGCTTTCTTTTGGTGGTATTTGATCACCTCTACAGTTTTTATTTTTTGCGCTACAAATAAAAAAATACCAAATTTTAAAAAAAAATATATGTTTTTTTTTTGTTTCAGTTTCAAAACTTTGTAAATAAGTACGTTTTCTCCTTCACTGATGGGCACTGATGGGGCTACACTGATGGGCACTGATAAGGCGGCACTGATGGGCACCAATGAAGTGGCACTGATGAGGTGGCATTGATGGACACTGATAGGTGGCACTGATAGGGGGCACTGACAGGCGGCACTGATGGGCGACACGGATGGGCACTGATAGGTGGCACAAATTGCCACTGATAGCTGGCACGGATTGGCATGGATGGGCGGCACAGATGGGCATGGATAGGCGGCACAGATGGGCATGGATAGGCGGCACAGATGGGCATGTGTGGGCACTGATAGGCGGCACGGATGGGCACTGATAGGCAGCACAGGTGGGCACTAATAGGCGGCACAGGTGGGCACTGATAGGCGGCACAGGTGGGCACTCATAGGCGGCACAGGTGGGCACTCATAGGCGGCATTGTATTGTTATACTGTACTAATGGATGCCAATCAGTGCCAAACAATAATGCATGCCAATCAGTGATGCCCATTGTGGGCACTGATTGGCATCCATTATGGGCACTGATTGGCATCCATTGTGGCACTGACTGGCATCCCTGGTGGTCTAGGGAGGATTACCTTTTGTTGGACATCCCTGGTGGTCTAGTGGCATCCCTAGTGGTCCAGTGTGGGCATCCTTGGGGGGGCTGTGCTGATAATCGATCAGCTCAGACCCCCCCTGTCAGAGGAGCAGCCGATCGGCTCTCCTCTACTCACGTCTGACAGACGCGAGTGAGGAAAAGCCGATCACCGGCTCTTCCTATTTACACTGTGATCAACCGTGATTGGACACGGCTGATCACGTGGTAAAGAGTCTCCGTTGGAGACTCTTTACCGAGATCATAGTTGCCGGGTGTCAGACTGACACCCCGCAACAACGATCGCCGCGATGCGCGCCCTCGGGGGCGCGCAGCGGCTCATAATCCTGATCACGTCATATGACGTCAGATCAGGATTATGCAACCACTTTGCCACCGTCAATTCCCTATAGGGCGGGCGGCAAGTGGTTAAAATGCTCCTAAACGCAAACGTGGCTAAACGCAGCATGTAAATGTGGCTAAATGGTAATTTTATGTTTCATGTCGGATTCTAGCTGTCAAGTTAAATCGTTCAGAAGAGGTTAAACAATGTTCCGTGTACATGAAGCCTCACAGTTAATCACAACAAAAGACACTGAATGAACTAGTTTCATTCAGTAAAAATAGTTGTTTATACCAATAATATTCATTGGTATATGCAATCATAATGTGTAAAAAAAATAAAAAATCTGATCACTTCACCAGAGTAGTACAGCATTACTATAGTAACACTGTATTGCTCTGGTCATGGTGTGTTAGAAAACAAAATAATAAAAAAAGAAAAAAAAATTGTATAAAAAAAAATGTAAGTGTTTCTTAACCCCAAAAAATAGAGATCCTGGACCCTAAAGCAGATTAAACAGCACAGTGCTTTTGTTGTGTAATCTGCCCCTCTCTAAACTGTAAAATCTGGCTGATCCTGAAACTTTCTGTATCCCCCTCTCTGTGCTAACCATGATAATCAGAGCTGCTGAGCCTTGACCACCGTGGTCAGCGTGCATTCCTTCGTTATCCGCAGCCCTGCTATGCTCTCCTCTCTCTCCCTCCCTGCCTGTCAGCTCCGTGTTCTGTGTCTGTTTCCAACCCCTCCCCACCACTATTAGTACAAATATAAAATTACAAATGGTCACTGCCAGACCCTCTATTATAGTCAGGCATGCCACACTGTATAAGTCTTTTATAAAAACAAGGCATGTAAATATATTTTTAGAGCGATCTTTAGGCCGATCACAGAAGGGGCTGAGCTGACCTCCCCAGCTGATGTCCGAGGGAGTTCTCTGCCCTCATGCAGAAGCCATGTATCAGAGATGTATAGTGGCCGCAAGTCATGTGTCTGGCCTGAAGATATTTACAGGCCTCTTTTTTTTATAAAAGACATACACAATGTGCTATGCCTAGCTCTAATAGAGGGGCTGGCAGTGTTTTTTATACATGGGTTAACAAACACTTTAACTTTTTTTTGTGTCCCTGATCACTGCCACACCAGTTATATGTCAGTTTGTAAATAAAAACATTTATTTTTTTACATTTCTTCATTTTCCAAATAATTGTGACAAAAAAATTACAACTTTAAAAAACTTGCCATGCCTCTTACTAAAAACATTGGATTGTTCCCTCCCCCCCCCCCCTCTCTCCTCCACCTCCCTTATCCGAGAGCATACAGACATGAATGAGGACACACAGCGCTTATAATGAAGGTTTTGATCACAAAGCTAAGCGTCTTCCATAACAGGTTGTGCTGGAGGGGAGAGTGTGGTAAATAGTAGAGAGCTTTCTGAAAGAGGTGAGGGACTGGTGAGACTGTAGGGGAATATGTATGACATCACTATCCTTGTTGAGATTTTTTTTCTGTAATACACATATACTGTTCTCATGTATAATGCTGCAAAACTTCAATAAACATTCCTTCTGTTAAAAAAAACAAAAACATTGGATTGTGTACTTTCCAAAAAGGAATTGTTTGGGGGTATTTGTACTTCCCTGCCATTTTCAGGCCTCAAGAAATTAGATAAGGTCTCAATACATCAGGATTGATCAATTTTCAGATATATATACCATAGATTGTAAACTTTCCTACAGACTAAATAATATACACTGATTTTGGGTTACTTTTACCAAAGAAATGTAGCAGAACTAATTTTGACTTTTTGACCACCTCTGCCATTTTTATTTTTTGCTCTATAAACAAAAAAAGACTGTCAATTTTGAAAGAAAAAGCAATATTTTTTTCCTTTTTGCTATAATAAATATCCCCAAAAAATATATAAAAAAATAAATTTCTTCCTCAGTTTAGGCCGATATGTATTTTTCTACATATTTTTGGTAAAAAAATATTGCAATAAGTGTATATTGATTGGTTTGCACAAAAGTTATAGCGTGTACAAAATAGGCGATAGATTTATGGCATTTTTATTATAGTTTCTTTTTTATTAGTAATGGCGGCGATCTGCAATTTTTATCGTGACTGCAACATTGCGGTGGACACATTGGACACTTTTGATACTATTTTGGGACCATTGGCATTTATACAGCGATCGGTGCTATAAAAATGCACTGATTACTGTGTAAATTACACTGACAGGGAAGGGGTTAAACACTAGGGGGTCATCAAGGGGTTAACTGTGTTCCCACACTGTGTTCTAACTGTAGGGGGGATGAGCTCACTAGAATATGACAGAGATCACTGCTCCCAATCTCTGGGAGCCGGTGGCACCCACTAGCCATGGATGACAGAGTGACGTATGTGTACGTCGTTTTGCGCACCCATGCCATTCTTCTGATGTATATTGGCGTGAGCTGGTCAGCAAGTGGTTAAGGTTAGTTCCAACTGACTGATCTCCCCATTCTGCCTCTCCATGTCACGATCGCAGGCCACTGGCGGACACTGAGTCCGCAGGACCTGCAAGCCCACTAGCCCACGATTTAAAGGGAACGTACAGGTACGACCATTTGTGCAGCCACGCCATTGTGCCAACGTACATTGGCGTGCGCTGGTCGGCAAGCGGTTAAATAAGACCAAAAGAAAGCTCTATTTGTGTGGAAAAAAATGATAACATTTTCATTAAAAGTGTGACAGCACTGAAAGCTGAAAATTGGCCTGGACAGGAAGGGGGTAACAGTGCCCAGTATTGAAGTGGTTAAAGACCAGCTGCTCCTAACCATGATAGAGCCAGGGGAAGACATGCAATAAATACTCCCAGGCTCTATAGTTCTGACACTTTCCATGGGTATCAAACACCACAAAATTGAAGTATTATTGTAAAATAAATTTGCTGGCACAAAAAATCACAAGGTATTTACAGGTAACTATTAAAGAAAATATGAAGCTACTATTGCAAACCTGCTTCTGAAAATGCTTGTTTCCTGACTATCTATCGTTTCTCGTGTTGTATTGCTTTTGAACAAGTATTCATTTAGCAATGGCAGCCCCCGTATTTCTCTCAGCATATGGCTGTTGAAAAAAAGTCTGCAGCAGAAATTTGGTGTTTGGCTTTACTAGGCTTGGGACAGAGGCTTGGCATCATTCCTGTGCAGGCTTTGCAGGCTGGAAATGTCAGAAGGGATGTTTTCTTGGAAAGTCGCCACCAGTACAGAGCCTGCATACTCTATCCTAGGAGTTAAGGAAGCTTTGTTTAATGGGAAACAGATTACTTCTCTCCCTGCAAAGGAAGTTCTGTGGTTAAAGGTTTCAGCTTTCACATTCTTTTGGATCTGTTCATGAACCAGAAAAAATACCCTTTCACCACCATCATATATATTTAGAGTATTTCCAACACTATATGATGAGTCCTTTATGGTGCAGAAACAGAGGGCTTCTCCTGTACCTAACTAGATAACATGATCATAGTAATTTCTTCCCTGATACCATGTTTTTCACATTGTCCTTGTCTAGATTAGTGAAATACTTGATCATTTTCGGGGTGGAAATTAATAGTTTGAGTTGAACACAGCTTTGTCTTCTTTTACAGAGCTCACTGAACATTCACTTTGCAACAGCAAAGTAAACAGTTCTTTATTCCTTTAGTTAATTATTATTATTATTATACAGGTTTTATATAGCGCCAACAGTTTGCGCAGCGCTTTACAACATGGTTAATCAACCCCAATATTTCTGTTAGATATTGAGATATTTTACTGGCGTTAACAGTTGACCTCTAGGCACCATCTGGCAATTATCCAGTACCTAACATAGCTGATGAATGTAAACACTGCACTTGGTATGTCAAGTTTTGAGATGTTTGACTTGCTAATTTGTAAAAAATATTGGCAATTCATTTTCATCGAAACTGCTAAAATAGTTTTGAGGTATATAAATAGGTGAGACTAAAGAATGGCAGCAGAAAGTATGTATATGCTATCAAAATGATCATGAGGAATAGTGATGGACGAACTTCCGACGGGACGTTTCGTGAACGCGGACCGCGAACCCGGCCGATAGTTCGCAAACCGTAACGTTCGCAGTGGGCCCCATTGACTTCAATTGGAGGTGAACTTTGAAAACCTACAGGTCAAATTTGCAGCCACAAAATAATTACTAGCTGAGCAAACATAGTCCCACCACATGGCCAATGACATAACACATGTATGAGGTGAATCTGGGATCGACAACTACAAGCATTCTTTTTTTATATGTGAAATTGTTGTGACAATTCAGGACTGTGGAGCGCATGAAGGCAATGGAGGAGAGGGAAGGTCAGGGTAGGCAAAGAAGAGGGTGCAGGAGATGATCACCAGCAGCGTGACATACAGCAATGACACCTACACCATGATAGAGTGATCTGACACCAGCACCGTGATAGAGAGCACTGACATCAGCAGCATGACATAAAGCACTGACACCAGCACCGTGATATACAACACTGACAGCAGCACCGTGATAGAGAGCACTGACATCAGCAGCGTGACATACAGCAATGACACATGCACCGTGATAGAGTGATCTGACACCAGCACTGTGATAGAGAGCACTGACATCAGCAGCGTGACTTAAAGCACTGACACCAGCACCGTGATATACAGCACTGACACCAGCACCATGATAGAGAGCACTGACATCAGCAGCGTGACATAAAGCACTCACACCAGCACCGTGATATACAGCACTGACACCTCCACCGTAAGCAACCCCAGGAGGAAGTCCGCATAGCACAGGGATGGTGGGAGCCCCTCATAATGAGCATAGCACAGGGATGGTGGGAGCCCCTCATAATATGCACAGAAGAGGTACATCCCCAGGAGGAAGTCAGCACAGGGATGGTGGGGGCCCCTCATAATAAGCAGCCCCAGGAGGAAGTCAGCACAGCACAGGGATAGTGGGAGCCCCCCATAATAAGCAGCCCCAGGAGGATGTCAGCATAGCACAGGGATGGTGGGAGCCCCTCATAATAAGCAGCCCCAGGAGGAAGTCAGCACAGCACAGGGATGGTGGGAGCCCCTCATAATGAGCATAGCACAGGGATGGTAGGAGCCCCTCATAATATGCACAGAAGAGGTACAGCCCCAGGAGGAAGTCAGCACAGCACAGGGATGGTGGGAGCCCCTCATAATAAGCAGCCCCAGGAGGAAGTCAGCACAGCACAGGGATGGTGGGAGCCCCTCATAAAAAGCAGCACCAGTAGAAATATGACACCGCTCAACCTCTTCAAACAGGAGGGTACGGGCATATAGTACGGTGTGCTTTTTTTGGACAAGGAAGTGAGCCAAATGAAGAAAGAAGGTCTGTGTGCTCGATTAAAAAAATCGTTTATAGACATATACATGGTCTACTGGTCACATGTGCTGAATTCCTCCGAGATCCATGCCTCATTCATTTTTAGAAATGTGAGGTAGTTAACACTGTCGTGAGCTAGGCGAGTACGCTTATCGGTCACGATCCCCCCTGCTGCGCTGAATGTCCTTTTGGACAGGACACTGGACGTGGGGCAAGCCAACAGTTTGATTGCAAATTGGGCAAGCTCTGGCCAGAGGTCAAGCCTGCCCACCCAGTAGTCCAGGGGTTCATCACTCCTCAGAGCGTCCACATCGGCCGTTAACCCGATGTAGTCGGACACCTGACGGTCTAGGCGTTCCCTGATGCTGGATCCGGATGACACCTGTCGATGGGTCGGCTGAAAGAATGACCTCATATCCGAAGTCACCAACATATCTTCAAACCGGCCTCTTCTTGCAAGCGCTGTTGGATTGGTACCCGCAACTCCTTCTCTGGGAGTGGGAATTGCTCCTCTGCCAGCGCACGCAAAAGCAGAATGCAGCGTTTCTCGAAGCAAGGCCTGGAAGTGCTCCATTCTGACAGCCCTCTGTGACGTCGGTAACATTTCCGCCATTTTGTGTTTGTACTGGGGGTCTAAGTACGTTGCCACCCAGTACTGGTCCTTGATCCTTATGCTTTTTATACGGGGTCCCTATTAAGACACTGGAGCATGAAGGCCCCCATTTGCACTAAACTGGAAGCGGTGTGGTGGCCTGGCTCCTGCTCATCATCCAGGATAATGTCGTCCTCTTCATTCTCCTCTCCCCATCCACGCACAACAACAGGGACCCCAGAAAGGTTTAAAGCATGCTCTTCTTGCTCCTCCTCATCCGCCCCGGCACCATCCTCCTCTGACTCCTCTTCAGACTCCTGTTGTTGACTTGTCTCAGATAGAGTAGCCCCCCCGGGAATTCATCCTCTTCTTCCCGCTCCTGCTCCTCCATGGCTTGATCAATGACACGACGCAATGCACGCTCCATAAAGAAGGCATAAGGTACCATGTCACTGATGGCGCCATGGCTGCGACTGACCAGTTTGGTGATCTCCTCAAATGGGCACAGAAGTCTGCATGCATCGCCCATGAGCAGCCACTGGTGCAGTGAAAAAAACCAAGCTCCCCAGAACCTGTTCTGCCGCAGAGTTCATACAGGTAGACGTTAACTGCACGTTTCTGCTGGAGCAGCCTATCAAGCATATAGAAGGTTGAGTTCCATCACGTCGGGCAATCGCAAATAAGATGTCTGACCGGCAGATTGTGTCGCCGCTGAATGTCAGCAAGGCGAGCCATGGCCGTGTAAGATCTTCTGAAATGGGCCGAGATTTTCCTTCCCTGCCGCAAGATGTCCTGGACCCCAGGGTATTTGACAAAGAATCGCTGCACGACCAAGTTTAAGACGTGTGGCATGCATGGCACGTGCGTAATTTTGCCCTGTTTCAATGCGCTAAGCAGATTGGCACCATTGTCACACACCACTTTACCAACTGTCAAATTAAGCGGTGTTAGCCACTGATCTGCCTGTGAACGCAAAGCTGAAAGGAGTGCCGGGCCAGTGTGGTTCTTGGCTTCCAGGCACAACAGACGCAGCACGGCATGGCAACGTCTCACCTGGCATGTCCAATAGGTTCTGGGCAGCTTGGGCGGCACAGCGGAAGAGATGCTAGCAGCGGAAAAGGAGGAGTCAGCCGAGGAGGAGAGGGAGGAGGATGGAGTAGGAGGAGGAGGAGGAGAAGAAGAAGAGCCAGGCCTGCATGCAATCCGTGGCGGTAAAACCAAATCTACACGGGTGCCACGGGTTACATGCTTGACGGCCGTCAGAAGGTTCACCCAGTGGGCAGTAAAAGTGATATACCTTCCCTGCCCGTGTTTGCTAGACCACGTGTCTGTGGCCAGATGTATCTTGGCACTGACACTGTGTGCCAGAGATACATTCACTTGCCGCTGAACATGGACATATAGCTCTGGGATGCCCTTCTCTGAGAAATACTTCCTTCCTGGGACCTTCCATTGTAGTGTTCCAATGGCCACAAATTTTCGAAAGGCCTCCGAGTCCACCAGTTTATATGGCAGTAGTTGGCGGGCTATCAGTTCTGACAAGCCAGCCGTCAACAAGACGGGCAAGAGGGTTATCCGGCACCATCATTTTTTTATGCTCGATCATTAGGCCCACGGAAGCCTGCCTTTTTGCAGAAAAATGTGAGCTTGGCGTGATGGAAGGTGGAGTGGAGGACAATTGTGAGGAGAGAGGAGAAGGAGAAGAAGAAGATGAGGCTGGACGGTGAGAGCCTGGAGTGTGGCTTTGTGTGTTCCGTTGCTCCCACTGGGCTCGGTGATGGCTGCTCATGTGCCTTCTTAAGGCGGTCGTCCCTAGGTGAGTGTTGGGCTTACCGCGACTAATGCGTTGACGGAAAAGATTGCAGATGGCAACGCTATTGTCAGCAGCGGACACGTTTAAAAAAGCCCACACTGCGGAGCCATGTGCCCGGCGTCCTGGGAGCACCAGATGTGACCGTACATGGTCGATGACTCGCTCCTGATACATTAGCAGTCTGCTTTGTCCCTCCTGTGCAATGTAAGTTATTCCTGCTTCTCCTCCCTATCTGCTGCTCCATATCTCCCCCTGAACTCCCCTCCTCTTCCTCTCTTGTGGGCACCCACGTGACATCACTAGACACGTCATCATCAACGTCACCTTCCCCACCGCTATAAGTAGAGATCTTGGAGTAGGCAGCAACACTGGGGACCAACCTCCTCCTTGGCCTGATCTGGGTACTGTCGTCAGACTGCTGAGTGGAGGTTGTTGCTACCCCCTCTTCCTGATCCAATGCCAAGTGGCTGCGCATCAGAAATGCCTGATCCTGTGACTCAAGCGGAAGGTATGTGGTGGTGGTGGTGGTGTTGTTGGTGGTAGTGTCTTTGGGGGTGCACATAGCAGAGAGTGAAGAAGAGGGTGCAGATCGAGAGGATGAGGAGGGTGCAGAAGAGTAGAATAGGTTGTGAATGATTAGCAGACTGTACCTCAGTCCCTATACTGATAAAGGACTGTTGCAGCAGAAGGGCAGGCAGCAGTCAGCAGTAGTGCACCTCAACCCTATATATTGTGGACCTATACCAGTCCTTAAGGAATAGCAGACTGTACCTCACTCAACCCTATGTACTGTAGTACCCTATACCTTACCAGTCCTTATAAGGACCTTTGTGGAACTAGTAGGTTGTGAATGATTAGCAGACTGTACCTCAGTCCCTATACTGATAAAGGACTGCTGCAGTATAGGGCAGCAGTCAGCAGTAGTGCACCTCAACCCTATATAAATTGTGGACCTATACCAGTCCTTAAGGAATAGCAGACTGTACCTCACTCAACCCTATGTACTGTAGTACCCTATACCTTACCAGTCCTTATAAGGACCTTTGTGGAACTAGTAGGTTGTGAATGATTAGCAGACTGTACCTCAATCCCTATACTGATAAAGGACTACTGCAGCAGAACGGCAGCAGTCAGGTATAATATTCTTTCTATATTTGGAAGAAAGAATATTATACGTGTACAAGCCTATTACCATACCAGTCCTGAAAAGAACCTTTGTGGACCTAATAGTAACAGCTACTGATTAAACTGACTGTCCCTCACTGCCCCACACACAGCTTCCTGCCTGTCCCTATTTAAACTGACAAAACACAGGCTGCTGGAACAATAACTTGAATAGCACTCAAAACTATATCCTGTACTACTTTATCCTTCCAAGCCTGAAAAGGACTTTTGTGGACCTAATAGTAACAGATAATGATTAAACTGACTTTCCCTGCTGCACACAGCGTCCTGTCCCTTTCTCTACACTGACAAAAGACACTCAGGCTGCTGCAACAATGACTTGAATAGCAGTGCGTCAAACCTATATCCTGAACTACAGCTAACACCTATACCATGATACCAGTCCTTAAAAGAACTTTTGTGGACCTAATAGATAGCGATTTGGGTCACTGAAGTCTCTCCCTGTTCCACACAGCAACCTCTCCCTATAGTGATATACAAAAGAATGTAAAATGGCCACCGGATCGGGTCTATTTATAAGTTAGGGGGAATGTCCAAGTGTCCATGTGCTGTAATGTCTCAATTGGCTGTCCTGTACCCCATGATGGTTGTGTCATCATAGGTCAAAGTTCTTTTACACAGTAAACACGGAACTCTGCCGGGCGAACGGCGGCAATAGTCCGCCGATGGATCGGACGGCGAACAGCCGAAATTCGCCGTGAAACGTTCGGCCATCCCTAATCAGGAATAATAGGAATGTAGAATGTGTCCTTCTCAATTTGCACATTATGTCATTAGTGCCTTTTCTAAGCTCTTGGTAAGAATAAAGGGACCACTTAACCACTACAGATCCGCGCTATTGCCAAATGACGGCATTAGCGCGGACCTACATTTCCGGGACTACGTCTATTGACGTCGTCCCGGATACGAGCGGCCTGCGCGCCCCCTGAGGGGCGCGCGCGGCGCGCTCTGTGATCGGCGAGTCCGTGAGACTCGCCTGATCACCGATCCGTGCAAGGGGTCGATCCCGACCCCTTATCACGTGATCAGCTGTCAGCCAATGACAGCTGATCATGTGATAGAACGGAGCCGGTAATCGGCTATTATTCCTCCTCGCGCTGAAAAAAAAAGCCAATCACCGGCGGCCGTGATCGGGACATCAGTCCCGATCACGGCCAGCAATACAGCTGACCACCTGCCCCCTGCCAGTGCCCACCTGCCCACCGCCGTGCCATCCTGAATAAAAGTAAGTGCCCCCCATCAGTGCCCCCATAAGTGCCCATAGTGCCCACAGTGCCACCTACAGTGCCACCCACAATGCCACCCACAGTGCCATCCAGCAGTGCCACCAACAGTGCCACCCACAGTGCCCACAATCTGCCTCAAAGGTGCTGCGACCCAGTGCCGCCCATCAGTGCCCAGCAGTGCCGCCCATCAGTGCCCAGCAGTGCCACCTATCAGAGCCACCTATCAGTGCCACCTATCAGTGCCCATCAGTCCCATCTATCAGTGGTACCTATCAGTGCCCATCCGTGCCACCCATCCGTGCCACTTATCCGTGCCACCCATCCATGCCATCTTATCTGTGCCCATCTTTGCCCATCAGTGCCGCCTTATCTGTGCCCATCGGTGCCGCCTTATCTGTGCCTATTAGTGCCGCCTTAACTATGCCTATCAGTGCCCACCAGTGCAGCCTATCAGTGCCCACCAATGCAGCCCATCAGTGCCCACCAATGCAGCCCATCAGTGCCCACCAATGCAGCCATCAGTGCCGCCTAATCAGCGCACTTCAATGAAGGAGAAAAATGACCCGTTTGCAAAATTTTATAACAAACTATTAAAACATGATTTATTTATTTATTTATTTTTGCATCTTTTTTTGTTTGTTTAGCAAAAAATAAAACTCCGAGCTGTAACTAAATACCACCAAAAGAAAGCTCTATTTGTGGGAAAAAAATGATAAAAATTTCATTTGGGTACAGTGTTGTATGCCCGCTCAATTGTCATTCAAAGTGCATCAGCGCTGAAAGCTGAAAATTGGTCTGGGACTGAGGGGGGTTTAAGTGCCCAGTAAGCAAGTGGTTAAAAAAACACATAGGTCACATATTTTCTTGTTCAACACGTAACTAACATGAACTCTTGAACATGCAGATGTAGGTCATGGCAGTGCTGAATAAGGAACACAACACTGCAGTGACAGAGATAAGGTCAATGTCACACTACAGGTTCTATACTAACAACAAATCCCTTTTCTTCTTTTAGGGTAGCTTCTTCTACTCGGACTTTCTAAGTGTTTATTCACTAAGAAAACATAAGGGGGGCCATATAGGAGCTGGATTGCAGACAGATATAATGCACCATTAATGGAGTTTTGGATTCATTTAAGCATTAAAGTAGACTTATAGGCAAAACTTTTTGGACAGAGCAAGGGAGGGTTCTAACCCCTGTCAGATTTTTTATTTTTTTTGTTTTGCCATCTGTGTCCCATTGTGGAGATATCTCTTCACTTCCCGTTCCATTGCCAAAGTGAGAAGAAATCCCTGCAAAATAAGGGAATTCCTTGGGGACTCCCAGGTCACCAGAACTGGTGTCCCCATTGGAAGATTTCCCCTCTATTACTTTTCTGGGGACAACCCAAAATTTGTGATTTTCTTTTAATTTCACTTTTAATGATAATGGTAAACAGGATAAATAGAGAGGATGAATCCCCGGGGGGCACACACAGCAATAAAAACTGACAGGAAAAACTGACAAGCATTCTAATCCCTCTCCCCTCTATCCAAATCTAAAAAAACAAAAAGGTTTTGCCTTTAGTTATACTTTAATAAATGTATTTTTAGGTGCAGCTAGAAACATGCCAACAGAAGGAAAGAGCAGAGAGATTACCTTATCAGTCTTCTGCTGTTTCTTCATATAATCAGAGCAGAGAGGTGAGTAAGTTATATATCAACAGAAAAATTGAGATCACCAAGGTGATTTTGGTGCATGGCAGGGCTCTGTAAATCTTAGGACTGGCTGAAAAGAAATTCATATCAAGACGGTGAATTTGTGGCCTTGGATTTTTAATTGGCACCAATAATACAAACATCCAAATTAAAAAATATTAAAATATTAACAATTCACATTCACAATATTAATTTGGTTGTTTGTATTCTTGGTGCAAATTAAAAATCCCAGGCCGCAAATTTACCTTCTTGGTATGACTATATATTGATGTGGCACCTTTATACCACTTTGGGTCTAATAAGACAATCAATAAAGAAATACATATCTTTTGGCAGGTAAAACAGTTCCTTTATATGTGTTTAGCCCCATCTGCAGTGCTGCCAAAACTGCAGTCACCCAGACTGGGCTGTGACAGCTCTCAAAGCTGCCTACACACTGCATTTGTCACCTACTGCCAGTGAGCATAGAAGCGGCTGTTTGGAGAGGGTGGGGGGGGGGGAGATACAGGCTTCGTGACAGGGCAGCAATTGCAGCCACAGCCACTAGAGGAGAGCCTTGCCCAACACCCAGGATAAAGAGGACACTGTAATTGGTTGTAGGGGAGCCTGGGAAAGGACGAGGCATGGAAAAGGGAAAGACTGCTGGGAGCCTCTTGGGACTGAGGGAGGGGGGATGAAGTCCCCAGGAGACAGCATCTATTAAGTGGAGAACTGAATGAGACTAGTCCCGGGAGCACAGTGTGCCGCAGAGAGGTGGAAAATGAAGTAGAAGTCTAGACTGGGGCAGTTTCCCATAGGGAGTGAGAAGTGCCTGTTGGAGGATTCTGCTTAGTCAGAGATGACAAGGATATTCAATATGCCTGAAGAAAGGGGCATCGCTGGTTTCATGAGAGATCGCGTCTACTGAATCCAGAGTCACCACCAACGCCACAGGTTCCAGTCATAAGAAATTAGGAATAGACTTTGTAACAGACTGCATAGTGGTGAGAGGCCGCTGGCCATAGCCTGTGTAATCTCCTCTTAAAGGGATAGTGCCATCCTAACTTGGGATATAGTTTGGAGATTTACACCCTTTATTGTGGGACAATGTGGGACAATGTCTGCTGGAGAGACATTTAGGAGAGACTCAAGGATCTTTTAGCCTCTAGTACAACCTTTAGATAGGACGCCCTACTTCAGATACAGAAATATTTTGGGCCTTTCATCATTTTGCTGTATTGTACAAATCTTGTTCATTGCAGTTGCTGTTTTTTTTTTTGTTATTGTTGTGTTTTTGGGACGTGTAGCCCTAAAAAATCCTCCTTCTTCAGCCTTGGTGTGTCTGAGGGTGTGGCATTGCTAGAAGGGTCACTGTCGTCCAGAACCAGGGGACCCATAATAGTAAGGTAAGTATTAGATGTGTTTCATGCTCTGATATTTGAATAAAAGAACCAGTTGATGGCAGGAAGGGATCCTCTGGGCTGACCATTTTAGATGAAACTGTATGACTTCATAGATATGATTATGGGGTTTGGTTGTTGTATGAGATGTATAGC
The DNA here is from genome assembly GCF_037356315.1 of Lithobates pipiens. Taxonomy (NCBI): domain Eukaryota; kingdom Metazoa; phylum Chordata; class Amphibia; order Anura; family Ranidae; genus Lithobates; species Lithobates pipiens. The sequence continues at coordinate 32,855,521 of NW_027507790.1, read as the reverse complement.
AGAAGGAGGTTTCTGCAAGCTGACTTCTGTAATAAAAAAAATTGGAGGCGTTTTAGAGAAGGAAATGTGACTAGATTTTATGAGGGTCATGTTTTTCAGGGGCCAGCAGACAGTGGGTCAAGCTGGAGTGTCCTTCTTATCTTACTGCCCTTCTCAACTGGTGCAGGGAATGCAAAGATGCACTCAGATGGGCAGTCTGGTAGTTTAAAACTTTACGATAATCATTACATTTTATCAGAACTGACCACTATAGATATACTTCTTTACAATTTGTTGTACTGTAGAAGCATATTATATCATTAGGCTGACACATTTCCAGACTGTTCTGTAGCTTTGTGCTTCCATTCTGTTACTGCGTTTGAAACTGTCAGTGTGAACTTATAAAGGTTATTTCACCTTTTACAGACTAATAGGCTTAGGCAGTTGTATTTAATGCAAATAAACACATCATCACTTAGCTGAAAGCCTCTTCAATAACTGGGCAGGTTCAACCAAAGCTTGGGTTCTCTAGAAAGTCCAGACCAATGGCTTCAGTGAAGTGTGACAGCATGTGACAAATAGTACAATTAAGCTGTGCTCTCGTTAGAGATATTCTGCCATTTCTTGACCCAAAAAAAATAGTCCCTGTGAAGACCAACAGCTGTGAAAGTTTTTTTGGACTTTATTACATTAATCACCCTGTTAGAACCTTTTGTCGTGACAGCAGACAAGCTGGTAACAAGGAAAGCCACCTGTGTCGTATTGGTTGGTGTGAGTAATAGAGAATTTCCAAGTACTGTAGCTTAAGATATCTTTAATTGGGGAGGGTGAAGGACATATTGACCATCTGGCTGGAGTCATGGATCAACTCTTTGGTCATATCTTGCATGTTAATAGTGCAGGTGATATATGGTTTACCATTATAGGGCGAGAAAAGATGCATCTAAAACCCGCAAGTGTTATCCATGAGACTCAATGCTTCAGGAATTAAACAAAATACTGTAGAAAAAAAATCTTTATTAACAGGAAGAGAGAGACAGCAGATACAGTATATCCCCAAATGGGCACTCTGGCTTATGTGACCTTGCATCAAAATGCATTACCTTGTTATTTTTGACTGGTGTTCTGAATTAATTCTAACCATAACCTTTCCTGTGTGAAAGGGCTTTAACAGAAAAAGTGGAGCACAAAGGAGAGATTTGCTAAACATAAAGGGTGCAAAATCTGGTGCAGTTCTGCAAAGAAATCAATCAGCTTCTAACTTCAGCTTGTTCAATTAGGCTTTGGCTTTGGCAATAAAACCTGGAAGCTGATTGGCTTCTGTGCACCTGATTTTGCACCTTCCAGTTTAAGTGAATAATCCCAAAAGCGTCTGTGATTCCAGCAAGCATCACAATACTTTTAATACACATACTGTACAGTTTTGGACACAGATAAATCATGTGTGATTATTTTATTTTATGCTTTTAACTTTCGAACTTCGTTTCACTCCTCCGGGCGAATATAATAAAACATGAATGATTGCAGAAATGTATTCATTTAAAAAAAGGAACTAGTTTAGTGACCAGAATCTGCCCTGATTTCAGTCTCTTTAATCTCAAGTGCAGTAAAAATCAAGGTAGGAGAGCTATTTGTAGTTTGCATGCACATTTGCTAACATGGACTATGCTGATAGGAGGAGAAAGCAGACAGATAAACTAAAGTGGGGTACACACTATAAGAAAATCAAACAATATTCTAATTTTCCTCGTTGTTTCACAGCAAATCGGAACCAATGAACGAAAATTTGTATGAAAATTCTCGTACGACAGAGGCTTATTTTTTTGTTGTAGATAAAAATTGTAGCGCTCATGAAGTATATTAACCCTTTCATGACTAAGCCTATTTCTGACATTTGGTGTTTACAAGTTAAAATCCCTATTTTTTGCTCGAAAACTTAGAATCCCCAAACATTATATATATTATTTTTAGCAGATCTCATTTTAGCAATCTAGAGAATAAAATGGCGACTGTTGCAATATTTTATGTCACACGGTATTTGTGCAGTGGTGTTTTAAATGCAATTTTTTTGGAAAAGGGACACTTTCATGAATTAAAAAAAAACAAAACAGTATAGTTATCCCAATTTTTATGTATAATGTGAAAAATTATGTTACGCCGAGTAAATAGATACCAAACATGTCAAGCTTTATAATTGCATGCACTCGTGGAATGGTGACAAACTTTGGTACTTAAAAATCTCCATAGGCGACACCTTAAATCTTTTTTTACGGTTACCAGGATTGTGGCGATACCTCACATGTGTGATCTGAACACCGTTTACATGAGCGGGCGCGACTTCCATATGCGCTTTCTTTGTTGCACGAGCTTGCGGTGACGGGGGCGGTTTGAAAAAAAAAAATTCTTATTTATTTTATATGATTAAATTGTGTTTTTTTTTTTTTAAATATCACTTTTATTGCTGTCACAAGGAATGTAAACATCCCTTGTGACAGTAATAGGGGGTGACAGGTACTCTTTATGGAGGGATTGAGAGTCTAAAAGACCCCAAATCCCTCCTTTTCACTTCAAAGTATTCAGATCACTGAAAACGGTGTATCTGAATACTGTATATTTTTTTATAATGTGGCGCCATTGCAGCCGAGTAAAGAGGAAGTGACGTTGTGACGTCGCTTCCGTGTTTACATCAAGGAGACTGGAACAAAGCCATTTCCGACTTTGTTCCACTCTGTCACTAGCCGCTGGAAGAACCAGATCATTGATCTGCTCTCCGGTGCCACTGGGAGGCCCGGGAAGAACGGTGGGAGGCGATGGGACAGGGACGTCCCCTCCCACTCCTCCGGGATAACATCTGAGCGGCTTTTAGCCGCATCAGTAGTTATCCTGGGAAAGTCAATCGCCGGCTCTAAACAACGGTACCGGGATGATGCCAGCAGCTGCAGGCATCATCTCGGTATAACCCCCGAAAGCCGAGTACGCACATCTGCGTATGCTCGGCGAGAAGGGGATAAATATGTGAAACCTCAGGCCACAAGGGCTGACACTCTAAAAGATGCCCTGTGTGAATGGTAAAATGTGTGTTCCAGAAAGAAAAAAATGAGTACCCTGCTACAAACACATAATGCACGTATAAAAAACCTACACCATATGTGAAAGACAGACAGAAAGGTTCCAGGGGCGAGGGATACGTGTGCGCAGTGTGCAGCAAACTTATCAAGAACCTGCTTCACAGGAGGATTCTGGGAGATACGCTGATATCCTTGACGGAGATCTTTACATTCTCCTGTGCCTGCTGGCTCATTGGGATTTCCATCTGTCCACAGAGGGGATGGTTGGCTCGTACAGCTTGACAGCTACATCGTACCATACTGATTCCATGCTCGATAGACCCACCACCGTATGGTGAGTTGGGTCCATTCCGTCTGGTAAGGTACCCTCTTATATTTCCTATTCCTGGAAGGTGAAGGGTGTATTGTCTACATTGTTTACACACCACTATCAAAGACTGTAGATACCCCTTACTAGTGGAGTTTTCAGTCACTAATTTACCATTGGATTTATATGGACTAAGATATATGTTGTTTGATTTTTTCATTTTGTGCTGTGTTGAATACATGCCATATATTTATTCACGTAGTTGATCATGTTTTATTAACTTGCTTTTGTTAATATGTGTTGGATTGAGTGTACTTTCTACTCTATTTAGGTTCTGAACAGGGCCATTATCACTTACATGTGACATAGGTGGATTTCCATATATTTATCTTTCACATATGGTGTAGGTTTTTTATACTTTCATTATGTGTGAGTATTCATTTTTTACTTTCTGGAACACACATTTTACCATTCACACAGGGCATCTTTTAGAGTATCAGCCCTGTGGCCTTCTTGGCCATAGTGTGATTCTCTAGTGTATGAGGTTTCACATATTTATTATACTTCATGAGCGCTACACTTTTTATCTACATATCTTCTCACAATTAGTCTTATTGTTGTGTTGGCTGCTTTTCACCTTGGGTTGGCACAGTATTTTTCTATTATTCTTATATTTTTGTTATTTATTGTTTCTGATCATGCGCAGTCTTTCTTTTCTGATTTTTCTTGTACTAAAATGGTACACATTAAATGAAAATCCTTCGTTCTGTTCCCATACGAGAAAATTTTTATCCCTTCGGGAATTTTCGGACGGAAAGTCCGAATCGGTTGTCGAAAGTTGTGTACACACTATACAAAGATCGTATGAAAATTCTTTGGGCGAAAATGTTCTAGTGTGTACGAGCCTTTAGTCTGCTGGTGCTCCTTTCCTGTCCAATCGCAGGCTGAAGTTGGGAGGTGGCTAGGCTATTTTTCATAATTCTATTTTAATAGAGATACAAATCCTTTAGTAAGTCCAACAATTCAGTATATGTATTTCACCTTTGTGATTAGTTGTGTGTCTGGGATTCAGCTTTCACTGGTAGGATTTTTATTGGTTATTTTTCATTAAATAATTTGCATTCACCTTTCATTCTCTGTACGTGTTTCTTTTCAAACTTTTGCTACTCTAAAGCACTAGATTATGTTCTATCCTGACATCACTGAGGAATTTACTGTTGTCAATAGCATTCCTGAGAAAAGCCAGATGCATATTATCATTATTAATTTTGTCAGCGTTTCCTCTAATTAGTGAAAGCGGAACATCCATTAAATTGTCTTTTCATCTGTGTTTTATTGGTTAAACATGCTTTGCAACTATGGATGTTTAGAGAAACAAAAAATCCTTAATTTCTAGAAATCAATCAGATCCTAATTCTCTGGCATGGAAAGCACTGGCTATTTAAAAACTGGATACAAGTCCAACAGTGCATCTTTCAATTACACTGGTATGCGGCTGTAAGTCAACAGTGCAATCATAAAAAAAGTTTCAACCAGCATTATGTACAGCAGTTTATCTTACAGAGTGTTGTTCTGTTCTGTGCTATACTGAAGCTCTGTCTGGTGATGCTTATTTGATACAGAAGGAGAAAAGTTAGGCAGTCTTTTCCAGACTGTATAGCCATTCATTCTTGTATTCACACTTGTTCAGGCAGGTCATTTTATAATGTTTAAAGAGTAAATATCTACAGCAAAATTGCAGTAGAGGTAGAACCTGGGCATTCCAATAATTTATATAAAACGTATCACGATTAGCAAAAATTTTGTGTTCTGAACTTTTTTAACCACTTGACTTCTGGAAGGTTTACCCCCTTCATGACAAGGCCATTTTTCGCAATACGGGCCTGTAGTACTTTAACTGACAATCGTGCGGTTGCGGGACACCGAATACAAAAAGTGTGGGCTGACTAACTCAGATCCCGCCTACAAAACAGCTGGACTTTATAGGCTGAATATGGGAGACCACACACAATTATAAAACATAATGTATTTATTAATGATCATTAAAATAGCGGTTAAGAACATTGGCAAAAAAAGCCTTCGAAAGATCCACATATTCACATCAAAAATACCCTATTCTTGGTACCGGATGTCGGACCATATGAGATTTGTGTAACAAGATACATATAATTGTAGAATCTGTATACTTCCAGTAGCCAGTTTTCAAGGTCAACGTTTTGCAAATCCTCGGCTTCTTCAGGACCCAGAATGGCAGGTAGAACAGCACTAAATATGTTTTAAAAAATTGTATATATGAACATCAACATACTGTACAGACAATGTTAAATATAGTTTCCAGAATTCTATTAAAAAATGCTCACATCAATGTGGTGAAACATATTGTATCCATTTGCACAGCCTGAGGGTGAGCACAGGGGCATCAGAACCAATCACCAAATAGTGGGACAACGCCATAGGCAGCATGGAAATTCAGGGATCTGGAAAGCAGGGTAGAAGCCCCTGAGTATAAGTTAATGATTTTTTTTCTAAAATAAAAAAAAACTGCACCAAACCCAAAGAAGTATATCAGAAAAAAGCAGCACACACTCAGACAAACAAAGTTCAAAAATTCAAGAGCAAAAAAAGTGTAGCGCTAATTACTGCAAATAATATATCAATGTACTCAAACAGTGATGATATGATAAAATGGTGAATACTTAAAAAAAAATAATAATGAAGTATCAATGTGCTCAGACAGTGACAATGTGTAAATAGCAGCAGTATATGTAATGCTTATCCCAGATCAGAAATCGGTGTATAGAAACAAATATACATGCATGAACTGTATAGGGGATGGCCTACGATGGTATTAAAATAAAAAGTCCCACACAGTAAATAGTCCATTCAAGTGATCTGTGATTCAATTGCCCAAAGTTGTGGTGATATAACAGAAAATCTCACACAATGAATAGTCCAATCAAGTGATCAGTAACTCAATCGCCCAAAATTGTAGTCAGAGTGAATCTTGAATCAATCTCGGCAGCTTCACAGGTGGAAATCAGATAGAGAGATAAAACACTCTTACCAGATAAGTTGGATACAAGTACCATACGGCAATGTATCATAGAGGCTTGAAGTGCTAGAACCACTAGCACACAGGGAGGACGGAGCCAGACGATCCAGGCTACAAGGCTGCCATCATGGAGAGCAGCGCCTATCCACACCAAACATCTTGTGATGAGAATGTCTCAGCAAAGGTTCCAGAATGGCTCAGAACAATCCCATGATGTAAAAAACAAAAAGGTAAAGAACTCCAATAGTGCAGGTCAAAAATTATCTAAAACTTTAGTCACATCTTAAAGTAAAACAGATGTGTCATAAAATGTGATCACATAAAAAGTTTTTAAAGCAATGTGGGAAGTGTAAGATAAGCGTAGCCTGACGCCTTTCGACACAATATGTCATCGACTGGGGCATATGTCTAATGATTTTTTTCAACAATTAAATACATGGGAGGTCCACTTACTAAATTAATGAGAAACAATTAAGCACAGGAGTACTGTTGGGCAGCCAGATAACTGTTATACAATGGTGTAAAGGTTTTCAAAAATCTAAAGCCAGAAAAACATGGAAGAATAGGACCCAAATAGGAATATTGATGCAAATACTATAATAATGAAGTACTCAAATACCCTCCCATAGAGTAAAACATAGTGTTAATTAGGATACACAAACCAGGATCAAAAGGCCAGTCAGTGACAGGATAAGATAGCAATTATGCACTTGATCCAAGGGCCAATGGATATACTGTATATCTAAATAGTATAAGAATGTATAGTGAATGTCCATCAATAAGTAACTGCAAGATAGGGGCCCTAACAATATTAACTCAGCAAAGCTATATGCTATATGATCCACCACATCGATGTGACTATTACATCACAGCTTCCTGATATTCAGCCAGTTTTAATTTTGTCAACTAAAATATTTTCATCAAAATTTTCATTTTTACGTTGATTGACAAAAACTATGAGGAAAATCAATTATGTTTTTGTTAATGAATGAAAATGAAACAAAATTGTGAGGCAGGGACGTTGTTTACCCTCATAAACTTCAGATAGGAGAGAAGCAGTGCCAATTTAAGTGCAGTATGTGAAAGGAACATTTATTAGATATTATGATTACAGGATAAGACCAAGTACATGGCATGTAAAAAAGACCCAGCAGTGAAGTCCCCCTGGGTGCAGAGATGGGTTCTGTGGCGTTCCACATTACCAACCACGCCGGTGGTTTACAGTACTCCTGGGCAGTGGGCGGGAGAGCAAGCGAGCATCACCAGGGAGACAGAGACTGCAGTGGGCGTGATTGTGGCATGGGTTTCAGAGCATGAGTAGGCCTCCCGAGCGGCCATCTCAGCTGAGGTTAAATAGGGGAAGCAATGCCGGTGGACAGCAAGGCTCAGCGCACTGGCTCCAGCTATAACCCCACAGAAGTTGCACAGTGAGTGGCGGCCATGGGAACATGCCAGTGGCGTAATACATTAAATAAACAGTGGTTTATTCATGACACAAACAAGAAGGAATTATAGTATTAAAACATAAAGTGATAAAAAAGTGAAAAATATATAGAAATAAAAGATAATGTCATAAAATGATCTGTCCAAAATAAAAGGGAGTAAAAAATAAAATAAACAATAACGAATGACAAAAATAAAAAATAATAAATATTAAAAATTAAAAAAAATGGGGTCTAAAAGGTCAGCTCTCCATCCACTGCTTGGTCTCTTTTTCATGCCATGTACTTGGTCTTAACCTGTAAGTCACACCTCTGATGATAGCCTATAGGCCGAAAAGCATCAGGTGATGTTGTGAGGATGCAAGCATGCTATTTCCGTGGTTCCTTTGAAGTTTTGTATTGCCATGTTAATTTTACAATGCTTTACAAGTTTGTTTGTGAATATTCTGCAATAAATATTCTACTACTTGCCGCCTGCACTATAGCCAAAAGACGGCTACATCGCAGGCCTTAATTGCTGGGAGGACGTCCATGGAGCTGTCTGCGCTTCCCTGCGGGTCGGCTGATCACAGATCTGAGTCCGGCCCCTTACCACGTGATCAGCTGTCAGCCAATGAAGGCTGATCACGTGATGTAAACAGAAGCTCGATAATCTGTATTTTTTTGTCAGCGTGAGGGGATAAAAAAGCCAATCACCGGCTTCTATCAGAGGGACATCGGTCCCCCACACAGAAAGCCGCAGCATAATTTTCTGTGCCCACCAGTATCAGCTGCCAGTGCCCACTGTGCCACCTACCAGTATCATCTATCAGTACCCACCAGTGCCACCTACCAGTGCCCACAGTGCCACCTATCAATGCCCACCAGTGCTGCCAATCAATGATCATCAGTGTCTCATAATTAATGCCACAGATCACTGCTGCCTATCAGTGTCACCTACCAGTGCCTACCAGTGCCAATCTGTGCCACTCATCAGTGCTGCTTATCAGTGCCTCCTACCAGTGCCACCTATCAGTGCCCTTGAGTGCCAACCATCAGTGCCACTCATCAGTGCTGCCTCATCAGTGCTTATCAGTGCCACCTATCAGTGCCCATCAGCGCAGCCTATCAGTGCCCATCAGTGAAGCCTCATCAGCGCACATCAGTGAAGGAGAAAAATTACCTGTTTTCAAAATTTTATAACAAGCTCTGAAACAGTTGTGTGTTTTTTTTTTTTTTTGGTCCTTTTTTGTTTTATTTAGCAAAAAAGAACTCTATATGTGTGAAAAAATATAAAAAATTAATTTGGATACGCTGTAGCATGACCACGTAATTGTCATTCAAAGATTGACAGTGCTGAAAGCTGAAAATTGGTCTGGGCAGGAAGTGGGTTTAAGTGGCCAGTAAGCTAGTGGTTAAGCAATCTTGTGAGGGCTTCACTATGTGCATATTTATTTCCTTTATGGGGCGCACTCCTCCCATTTGAATGTGGCTGGGATTGATGCATATTTCCAGATAGCGGAAGATATAGTACATGTCTGGCCTGGAGACTACACTGGAGATTACACTGTTTTGGAGTGGTTAATGCTGAGATGTGGACACACTTGATGTATTATATAATCAAACATCTATAACCTGTGGCTTTCTGGTAAAAAGATTAGATGTGAGCACAGTGTTGTATAGACTTTGAAGCTGGTATGAGGATCTTGTTTCTTTCATTCACCAATCTCTTGAATCTGATCTACTTCCTATCTTCAGTGCTGCATATAGACTCATTATTATTTATATATTACAATCAAATAATATTTATGCTGGCTGCTTTTTATTTGTCTCCTTCATGTGTGAAGCGTGAATATCACCATATATTTTTATCACTTATGCTGTAAGTGTAATACCTAATAAATGTTCCTTTTTGCTTCACATACTGCACTTAGATTGGCGCTGCTTCTCTCCCATCCACTTTACCTACAGAGCTACTTCTTACTCTAATGGCTGGCTGCCTATTCACTAAACACATTTGATTTTAGTTGACTAAAATGATTTTATTCTACTTAAATGTACTGGAGATTTTAGTCAACTAAAATACGACTAAAACTAAAACAATTGCAGATGAATAAATGGGACTAAAACTAAAATGCCAAGGCTATAACTAAAACGAATTCAAAATTTGATGCCAAAATTAACACTGTATCTAGCACCATTGTCAGAACCTCCACTGTACAAAGAAACCAGGCCACTTTAAGGCATTTCATTGATTGAACGGTGCTTTGTGAGATGTTCAAAGCTTGGGATATTTTTTTATATCCTAACCCTGCTTTAAACTTCTCCACAACTTTATCCCTGACCTGCCCGGTGTATACCTTGGCCTTCATGGTGCTGTTTGTTCACTAAGGTTCTCTTAACAAACCTCTGAGGGCTTCACAGAACAAGTGTATTTATGCTGAGATTAAATAAAACACAGATGGACTCTATGTACTAATTAGGTGACTTCTGAAGGCAATTGGTTCCACTAGATTTTAGTTAGGGGTATCAGAGTAAAGGGGTCTGAATACAAATGCACACCACACTCTTCACATATTTTTTGGTAAAAAAAATTGAAAACCAATTATTTTCCTTCCACTCTACAATTATGTGCCACTTTGTGTTAGTCTATCACATAAAATTCCAATAAAATAAATTTCCGTTTTGAATTATAACATGACAAAATGTGGACATTGTATGAATACTTTTTCAAGAAACGTGTGCGTGGGAAACCCTGCATGTGTACAGATAGCCAGGAAACCTGGAGCATGGGCTGATGTCCCACAGGGCTCTCTTGGGACCCTGCAGGGGGCAGGGACAGGTTCTTGCCTAGGTGAAAGACACAGAAGTACAAATATATCACTTTGTTTAAAAAAAAAAAAATCAATTTGTAAGAGATGATGGGGGGAGGCAGAGCAGCAAAACATGACCTTTAGGATAAAGCTTTAAGTACTTTAGGTTTGATTAATCAGAATGGTCTCTTCTAGCTTTTTTCCCTTCGAAACAAGTCTGTAATTATTGTGAAACTCCATGCATATGCCAAAACAGAAAAAAGTAGACTTGTATTCAATCAATACATATATTTAAATGTTGCTTTAAAATATAGTAAATTCCATTGTTAAATTAATGTAATTCTATCCTTTGTACTCTAGCAATTGGGGCTGATGCACTTCCATGCATTTACCTATACAGCATAAAAAATGTAACTTTAATTCCTGCACAGGTACTGGAAATTGGAGGAGGGATGTTAATACATGCAATAGGATGGTGAGAGCACAGAAAAGACCTCACCGGTGTGATATGGATCATTTACCACCCTGTGTTTAGGCTGAAGGTTAGGAGTTGATCTGGTGATGGAATTGTCTGGGCTACAGGCTCTGGACCTAACACAGTGCAAAGCTGGCCATGCTCAATTACAAAAAAGCATTGCTCTTTAGGATTTTAAAGTATAAGGAATAGTATTGTCAGTCTATAGCTTTAAAATATAGCACACATGAGTGGACTATAAAAAAGAAAAAGCATAACAAATATATTGGCAGGTAAACCTATTCACATATGCATATTCCAAATGTACTTGACTTTTTTAGCAGAGCTGTAGCTGGAATCAAAATAATTCACCTTCAGTGCCACCTACAGGTGATATCTTGTATGACAACATATAGTTCAGCACTGGACTTCCAGCCACCAAATAAAGTAGAAAACATGAACAAAAATAATGTGTACTTACACACACGCTGATTTGGAATTAAGTGTTATAAAACATGTACTTTATATCTGAATCAGCTATTATTTTCTGAAACTCTGCAATTAAAAAGTATATTTCTTGTAACCATTTCAGTTGTACTACCCAGATGTTCCATTTTCCTTAATAATATGGCTGTCCCTGCTTTTTCCAGAAATCTGTGTAAAGTCTGAGGTCAAATGATAAGCAAGCCCTGCATAAATATTTTTAGTAGTATATACATAAAGGAAGGCTGGATCTGTAGCTTTTCTTATTACAACCCTACAGTTGATCTTGTGGTTATAGTAAAGATAGCCATTCCAGATTAGCAGTCAATTTCAAAGGGAGTCCTGACAAAGCTCAATATACACGTTACAATCTGATGGTGCATTTTTCATACCATGTCTTTTAAATTTACCAAAAACATCTGTAATATGAGAAACTACCCAATTAAAGTGTAAGTAAACTCCCCTATCATTTTCAGCTAAGGAAGCTGCCATCTTTGCCTCTGTTTAATATACAACTGCCATAATGCTGCACATGTGATCAGTTATGATACCAGCCATTGGATGGTTTGACAGTTTGGTTGAGAGCACAACCAATGGGAGTGTTACATTTCTGGCATGTGCTAAAAATGAAACTGTTTTATGGATGGGTTTACTTCCGCTTTAAGCAGGCCTTTGCGTTACATATTTGATGGTAGATCTAAAGGAGATTATACAGTATATATCTAAAACACAAAGTAAGCCAAAAGTCATTGGCTGCAGACAATGTGCAGGCAACTGTAGGCATAGTGTGCCAAAAAATGTTTGTAAGAAATTGAGCATGGCAGATATATAAAACAAAATGTCTCCTTTTAGCCTCATTAACACAGGCACCGTCAGTTTAGCCATGTTAAAAACGTATCAGTTCTTATCTGTTGCTTCTTCCGTCTTCATCCATCTTACGTTCCGTTAATCTCCATTTTCTTCTGTTCCATTAACATCCGTTTTACATCTGTTAATTTACCATTTACATCTGTTTTTGCATCTATTTTGATCTGTTTACAGCAGTTTCTGTGGCTTTGATGACATTACCCAGATAGCATGCTGCAGCGGAGACATACCAACATGAGAAAGTGTGTATCTGCAGATGAACATCTCTTAGTGACCTTGAGGTAAGAAGTCATTCATTTATCAAATGTAATTTTTTTGTTGGTCTACTGCAGGGGTTGGCAACTTCGGCCTTCCAGCTGTAGTGAAACTTCAAGTCCCATGAGACATTGCAAACCCTGACAATAACAGGCATGATTCCTAGAGGCAGAGGCATGATGGAATTTGTAGTTTCAAAACAGCTGGAGTGCCGAGGTTGCCTACCCCTGATCTACTCTGTATGTGTGTGTGTATACACTATGTTTATGTAGCGCCCCCTCTGTTTAGGAAAGTGCTTAGTGATTTTTTTGAGAGAGTAGGATGTAGAGATAGGTAAATTTGGCCAGGGTCTTATTTTTTTCCAGGCCTGGTTACTTATTTAGGGATGGGAGTGTCAGTGTAGATGGGGGTGTGGCCGCCTACACTTGGGCTCAGGGATACCTCCTCTGCTTGACAGTGGATTTGTTGGTAAGAGAGGAAGGACTGAGATCTGAGTGGCAGGAAACCCCTGTGAGAAAACTGACTAATGGTTAATTTCCTTGGTCAATGGGAGATCTCTCATATAAACAGGGGGGTCACATGCTCCAGGGGAGTCAGAAGTCTGGAGTCTGCAAAATAGAGAGTTGAGAGTCAAGGAGGGAGGGAGACCCAGGAGCCTCTAGCCAGGAGCTTGAAGACCTGAAGGTTCAAAAACTCCAGAGCCGGATAGCCGGAGGAGGAGTCTAGGGAGACCAACATCTGGTCCCTGGAGGAACAGCCACTATATATAAATGCAAGACGACCAGATGTCCCAATGCGGGGATGCGCCGGACATCATGAAGGAGGAAGTGGGAGTTAAGCGGATGGAGAAAACTGGGAATCAACACTTCGTGAGTAGATCACGGACTGTTGATTGGGAGAGAGCAAAGGGAGTGCAACCCAGTGGTGCTATTCCGTAACAAATACTGTGCATCCATGGACCACATTATCAAGCACTTTTCCAGGGCTGACAGGGATCTGACAACAAGAGTCATGGAAATAGGCAGTGTGGCTCTGACTATTCAGAGTGATACTGGTCGGTCTACATTGGAAGTGCCAAGGTCAGAAATAGAAATTGAGTTACTAAAGGATCACTAGAAGGGTTCAACTACTGAATATCACAGCCACTAATCAGTACCCTTTTTGGATTCACAGCTGGGGTCAGATGGGGCATCTCATATATTCCATTCAACAGCCCACTGATTACACCCAGAATAAAGCTTTATAAAGTTAAGAGTTGTTTGGCATCATGAAATTGCATGGGAGATTGACAAAAATGTAATGAACAAACACAGCAGCTCCTAAGGGGGTAGTGTGCTACATATAGATGATAAATATTGTATCCATTTATGTGCCAGTAGAATGTTGTTTTACTTTAAAAGCTGTCCATTTTTTTTCTAGTTTTCTTGCAACTGGCCAGTTCTATACCTCTTTAAACCATTATTTTTTACTGGGCATTTCAACTATTTTGGAGATAGTGCATGATACTTGTATAGCCATATGGAAAGAGCTGTGTCCAGCAATGCTGCCATTTCCCGAATAGCAGATGGATTTTGGAATCAAGCAAACTTTCCAAATTGTATCGGAGCCCTTGATGAAAAGCATATCTGTATCCAAAAGACTCCACGTTCTGGGTCCAGATTTCATAATTACAAGAAATATTTTTCATTGGTCCTCATGGCTATCTGTGATATCAATTATAAATTTATCCCTGTGGACATTTGGGCATATGGCAGCAGTTCTGATTCCAGAGTGTTCCTTGAGTCTGTAATAGGTCAAAGACTGCAAGAAGGGCGATTCAACATACCATCTGATCAGCCTCTGCCTGGAACTGAAGGACCAGACCTGCCTTTCGTGCTTGTTGCAGATGAGGCCTTCGCACTTTCTCATTATTTGCTTAGGCCTTATGTCAGAAGTAATCTGGATGACAAGAAGAGGATCTTTAAAGCGGAGGGCCACCTTTAAAAAAATAGCATTAATATTCTTAAAATGTTTTAAAAAAAAGTAAAAAAAAATGTAACTTACCAGAAACCCCTGTTGCTAGACAGTTTTCCAAATCTGCCTCTTCCTATTTCGTGGCGCTTCCTCCTCTTCAGCGAGTGGCCCTGTTGCCTTCTGGGACAGGTGTGGATCCCAGAACACAACAGGGCTATTCACAAAGCACCGCTCGACTCACGCATGTGCAGTAGGAAACAGGCAGTGAAGCCACAAAGCTCCACTGCCTGTTTCCCTTCGTTAAGATGGTCAGCCAATCTGATGGACAGATCAGGCTGGGGGGGGGCGACATTGCGGGCTCGCTGGACAGGTAAGTGTCCTTATTAAAAGTCAGCAGCTACAGTGTTAGTAGCTGCTAACTTTTAAAAAAACACATCGTGGCAGGAACACCCCTTTAACTATCGGCTGAGCCACGCAGGATGCCTCATTGAATGTACATTTGGCATACCAGTAAATGCAGTGTTTTCCAAACACTGTTGCAACTCAGTCTTGAGAATGCTGAGTTAGTAATTCAGGCCTGCTACATTCTGCATAATATTGTCCAGGATAAGGAGGGCATCCACGTTGAGGAAAAGCTCCACATGTTCTCTGTACAGTACAGCGGAGTACATGCAAGGAGATCCTACATTGCCATGTGGGAACAATTTACTGACTACTTTCTAGCTCCACCAAGAGATGTTCCATGGCAATATTAATATATGTAATGCAGTGCAAATTTCAATAATTGTACAAATATGTCCTAAGATGCCATATGAAAATTACTTGTGTTATGTTTGCTATTTTTGGTTATTTCATTGTGTTTTGATAGCATATAAAGACACAAAAGCACATGATATGTTTAAAACAGTTTTAGTTTTATTATTCTGCATAAGCTGTTTATAATAAAGTTTTTTTAACTTAACCTTTTTTTTTTATTTGTCAAAGTTTTAATAAAGCATAAAATATGCAAACTTTCCAAAAATTCTTAATTAAACATGAAAACAAGGTTACAAATCCTCATAAAAAGAGGTGGGGTTGGAGAAAATGAAGTAGAAGGCTGGGAAGAAGAACCAGAGTTGGGTTGGGTATTAGCTTGCGAAACATTGGTGGAATTTGAGCTAGTGTTTACACTCGGAGGATGTTCCCTGTGAGGAATGAGCAGGAGAGGAACTTACATAGGAAGGCCTCTGAGTATTATGCATTAAGCTGTATGAATGCACAGGGGTCGGTGGATAGGGTGGTAGATATGGCTGGGCTGGAAGGCATAGGAACTCATACGAATATTGACAGCATGACCTCTGAGGGGGTTCATACTGGCTAATAGTAGGCAATGGCATTCCTGACTCGGCAGCTCTAATACACCCTCCCACATAATTAAATATACCCATATGTATCTCCATCTGCCTCTCTGCTGGTGCTTTTTCAAGTGTATTATAAATTGTCCTCAGGAAGGATGCATTTGAGTTATTTGGATCACAGAATGGATCCTTACTCTCCTGTCTTTTAAAGGAGGTCAGCTCGTCCATGAAGGACTTCATGGCTTTATCCATCTTTTGATTTTGATTTTGAGTAAAGTGGCTAAGAAAAAATCTATAACCAATAGGACTCCATAGTCTGTGGAGGAGTCAGCATGTCCTTGCCTATTCACAATATTAAACATCATGCGCACAGAATGCTATCAACATATTCAAATGGACATCAATATTTTTATGCTTAGGTCACCACAAATTGAATGTACAACAAGGACAGCAATAGACACAAAAATTATGTCCTTCTGGGAATGGGTGCGCACACTTCAGAGAGGCTAGAAAGGATGTGCACTGACCTTAAATTCATATGCATTACTACAAACAGTAAATAACAATACATACAAAGCAGAGTGCCACATGGTTTGTCTCTGCTGCAGCGAGAGACTGAACAGTACATAACGCACATGTTTCCATAATCTCATGATTCCATGAAAACAGTGACAAGAGAGCATGCTGCAGTTGGGCAAAACTTACCACGTTGATCACGCTGTTTGGGAAAAATCAGAAGCGGAGGTTAGCGGGTGGTAAAAGATGGTCATCCGTTTGCTCATAAGAATGCATTGTTGTTCATTGACGGATGAAAGAAAAACAGATAGACAGTCCATTCGCATGAAAGGGGCCTTACAGTCTCAATCAAGACTAGGAATTCTAGGAATAGGCCCCTTTCACACATGTCTTCGGTTTGTTTCATCAGTTCAGTCATGTTTTTTCAAAGAAAAAAAATGATCAGTTTACATTAGTTTTTTATCAGTCATCCCTTTTCAGCAAATTTTTCATTTTTTACATCAGTTCTTTACATCCACTTAACCACTTCAGTAAAATTTTTGGTTTACATTAGAGCTGCACGATTCTGGATAAAATGAGAATCACAATTCTTTTGCTTAGAATAAAGAAGTAATGTTACCAAAACTGATGCAAATGCTTGCCTGGAATAGGTGCAGGTAGTTCTAAAGGAAAGCTTTATTGAATTCCCCCTAAGTGAGTGCAATAACATACCTCCAAACTTTAGACTTTCATAAAGATGGAAAGCCTAGATAAGGAAAAATCGGCATGCACAGTGCAATAGGCCATAGTTACATAGGGATGGATATTGAGTGTGGTTTAAAGGGATACAGTGAAGTAGTGTCTAAATATTTACACAGTGCACTGCACACGCTTGCCACAGTCCTTGCACTACTACTTGGCTACTAACCAGCAACTGTTGAAACAGATCACACTTTGGTTGGGAGTATGTAACATACAGCACTGTAGAAAAATTTCAGCAGTTAAGTCTAATTACATTATTGGATATGGGAGTGAAAAAATGCTCTGGCATTGGTGGTCACTGGGTGAAAAAATGCTCTGGTGTGGGTGCTCAGTGGAAGAAAGAAAAATGCCCCATTGCTGGTGGTCAGTGGGTGAAAATATGCTTTCTGTTATTGGGTAGTAGGAGATAAACAAAATAGCCTTCAGTTGGGCTGAACAACCCCCTGTTTGGTTCATGGCAGAACTTTTGAACATCGCAATGTTCCAGTGTCCAGTGAAAACTAAACGTGATTGCGTTAATAGCAACACCCATCCATAACAGAAAAATATGAACTTAAATATTGTATATATAAAGTCCATCCATTAATGAATCAAATCTTCTGATAGTGAGCCGTGTTTAATCCACCACCAATCTATAAAAATTTAAATAGCAATAAAAATTAAAATTCATATATATGTAGCACTGACGCCCGAAGGAGCTGCTGGTTTGATTTGGGCCTGCACTCTGGTAATAACACCCCACTAACTTGGCTCTCTATCCCCTTGACACAGCTGTGATGCAATACAATACAGTACAATATAATACAATGCAAGGTACCTGTAGTATAACCTCAGGATCCATTGGCTCCATCTGCTGGAAGAAAACAGTATGCCACACAACTAAATGCTTAAACAACAATGTATTTTACTGCGAAAATATTCAAAGAGGGGATTACAGTAATTGCACTGTCATCCCAACATAGGACGACAGTTCAATGGAATTAAATATAAACAATATCAATCAATATACATATAGATAAATACCCGGGAGCTCCCCTTACTTTTTAAGCTTTGTGTGAGATCTCACTTAAAGTACTTGGTCTTTGGTCTTCTTGTCTTCGCTAGCTAAAATAATTCCTTGTGATTTGTAATCCACAGGTTAAAGTAGGTTAAGTTGAGGTAAAGGTGCTCCTGATATAACTTCAGTACTTATACTACAAGGTTTGGGATATTAGAGTAGGTAGGCCTCAAGCCTCTGCTCAGTGTCAGTTGCTCTGCTCCTCCTCTGTAGAACTATAAATCCCAGTGAGGCCTGTGTATGAGTCTAACTGCATGTGAAAGTTAATAAATTGTGGGCCGTGACCAGCTCACCAACTGGATCAGAGCTCCGTGTAGTAGCTTTGGTCCGGTGACTTTAGCTTGCTTCTCCTTCAGCTGGTCCCGTTGCTCTGTTCTGCTCCACTGGGTGAGCCCGGTCCTCCGATGCTCAACGAGTGTCTCTGGATCTCTCCAATCCGTTCACTGTCTCTCTAGCACCGTCAGATCACTCGCACAAACAAGCGAGATTTGCGTTCCGCAAAGGCTACGGGCCCTATCTCCGGGAGGACCTTCACACAGATCCTCACATGCCATGTGATCCCAAGAGAGCTAAAATGGCCGCTCAGGGTTCTTTTATGTCCTACCCAGTATGCACTGCCAGAGAAAGTGTTCATGGGTAGGTCATCAAGCCTCCTGGGTAAAAGGGTCAACCTTCTGATCAAAACAACAGTCACTTCCTGTATATGTCTTTTGTGCTTCAAAGCAATAAACATTTAAGTTCAGTACCAGTATTTGGCCGCTAGATGGCACCAAATACCAAGCCATAGAAATGTCCATAGACTTTTGGTTATTACATGGAAACACACATTAATAAACAAGCATGTCAGCGCTACATATATATATATATATATATATATATATATATATATATATATATATATATATATATATATATATATATATAAAATGCATGGGTGGTCCCTTTAGTTTGCTTGTAATGTAGCAAATCTGTACCGTGTATAGAGCCTGCTGCAGCAATAATTACATTTGTAAAGCTAAAAAAAATTGGATTTTTATATACAGCTTACCTGTAAAATCCTTTTCTTGAGAGTACATCATGGGACACAGGAGCTTCATTACATAGTGGGTTATATAGGCACCTCTGGTGATTGGACACTGGTTAACCCCAATTAAGGAGAATTCCTCCACTATATAACCCCTCCCATATGGGAGGCACCTCAGTTTTGTAGCAAAGCAATAAGAAACCACGTAAAACCCAAGAGGGGCGGGAGCCCTGTGTCCCGTGATGTACTCTCAAGAAAAGGATTTTACAGGTAAGCTGTATATAAAAATCCAATTTTCTTGATCATACATCACGGGACACAGGAGCTTCATTACATAGTGGGATGACCCAAAGCAATGCTCAGATTGAGGGGAGGGAGACAGAGATCATAATTATAGACTGCCAGGGACCTGAGGACCTAAACTGCAGCCTGCAGTACACTGCGCCCGAGGGCGATATCCTCTTGCCCTCTGACATCCCCCTGATAGAATCTGGTGAATGTGAGGACTGATGACCAAGTTGCAGGCTTACAGATCTGAGCCAGGGAGGCCTGGTGATGCACTGCCCAAGAAGCACTTACAGCCCTAGTAGAGTGCGCTTTCACTTGAGAAGGAGGATTCTTCCCCTTTACACTATAGGCCTGAGAAATAACCTGTCTAATCCACCTTGAGAGAGTGGATTTTGACGCCGCCTGGCCCTTCCTAGGGCCTTCCGGCAAAATAAACAAGCAATCAGTTTTCCTTATCTGAGCAGTTGCTCGAAGATATATACTGATTGCTCTAACCACATCCAAAGTGTGCAAAGATTCTTCTTCTGCGGACTGTGGGTCCGGAAAAAAGCATGGTAGGATTACATCTTGATTCAAATGGAATCCCGAAACCACCCTAGGTAGAAAGGACTTGTTTGGACGCATGACCAGCCGGTCCTTATGAATAATTAGATACGGCTCTTTGCTGGAAAGAGCTGCTAGCTCTGATACTCTTCTAGCCGTAGATATGGCTACCAAGACGACCAATTTTTTAGTCAGGAGAACTAATGAAGCCAGATGCAAAGGTTCAAATGGTTGCCCCTGCAAAGCCGAGAGAACCAAATTCAGATCCCATGGGCATAACGGAGGTTTGACTGGCCGTCTTATCCGAATGGCCCCCTGGATGAAAGCCCGCACCAGGGAATGCGATGCAAGTGGCTTCTGAAAAAATACTGACAGGGCCGAAATCTGCACCTTGATAGTGCTTATGGCCAAATTCATTTCTAGGCCTGACTGGAGAAAGGCCAAGATCCTGCTAATGACATACTTTCTAGGATGCCATTTTCTGAGTTCACACCAGGAAACATATGCCCTCCAGATAAATAAGCCTGGAGGCCGGCTTTCTGGCATTGACCAGAGTAGAAAGGACTGGCCCCAAAAGGCCACGGTCTCTCAGAATGTGGGTCTCAGCAGCCAAACCGTCAAATTCAGACTGCGTAAAGCAGGATGGTAAATTGGACCCTGTGAGAGCAGATCTGGCCGGAGAGGGAGGATCCATGGCCTGTCTACTGACAACTTCATGATCTCTGCGTACCACGGTCGCCTGGGCCAAGCCGGGGCCACCAAAAGGACCAATTTTGTCTTCCTCTTGACTCTTCCCAAGAACCGCGACAGAAGCGGCCTCGGGGGGAAGGCATAGATCAGATTGTACTGATCCCAGGGAACTGTCAGAGCATCTGACCCCTGAGCATGTGTATCTCTTGTCCTTGACACAAAAGTGTCCAGTTTCTTGTTGAACCTGGATGCAAACAGATCTACGTCTGGAGTACCCCACCTGTGACATATGTTCCGAAACACGTTGGGGAGCAGAGCCCTTTCTACTGGGCACAACTGCTGGCGGCTCAGAAAATCCGCCTGCCAATTTTCCACTCCTGGAATAAAGACTGCAGAAAGACACGGAACATGCTTTTCTGCCCAGACAAGTATGCGATTCACCTCTTTTTGGGCCACCAGACTCCTGGTACCGCCCTGGTGATTGATATAGGCCACTGCTGTGGCATTGTCAGACTGAACCAGAACAGGGAGACCTCGTAGTCTGTAAGACCACTTTATGAGAGCCATATAAATTGCCCGGATCTCCAGGACATTTATGGGCAATAGCTTCTCGATCGCAGACCATTTCCCCTGCGAGCACGTCTCCTCCAACACTGCTCCCCAGCCTGTCAGGCTGGCATCTGTCGTGATAATCTTCCATGGAAGAGGAATAAAAGTTTTGCCCTTCAGCAAATTCTTGGTTTGTAACCACCAGATGAGACTCCTGCGTGTCCCTGGGGATAGACGTATAGGAAGATCCAAGGATTGGGGCTTCCTGTTCCAAGCCACAAGGATGCATCTTTGCAGAGGCCTTGAGTGGAACTGGGCGAATGGGACGGCCTGGAAGGAGGCGACCATTTTCCCTAACAGTCTCATGCACAATCGAATGGGGGAAGATCTCCTGCCCAGAATTAGGTGCACCATATCCCCAATGGCCAAGGCCTTTGGCCTTGGAAGAAACACCTTGCCCTGGGCGGTGTCGATGATCATACCCAGGTATTCCA
The DNA here is from genome assembly GCF_037356315.1 of Lithobates pipiens. Classification (NCBI taxonomy): domain Eukaryota; kingdom Metazoa; phylum Chordata; class Amphibia; order Anura; family Ranidae; genus Lithobates; species Lithobates pipiens. The sequence goes on along the minus strand of NW_027507790.1, from coordinate 32,833,630 downwards.
ACCTGGTGGCAGGCTGTAGGGACGACTTTTCTAGGTTTATGATCCAACCTAGGCGTTCCAGGTGTTCTAGCTTTCTGGTGATGCTGTGGTTCAGAAACGCTACTGTTTTCTCCATGAGAAGTAAATCGTCTAGATAAGCCATGACGGCTATACCCTGAGCTCTTAGGTTTGCCAAGAGAGGGTCCAGAATCTTTGTGAAGACTCGAGGGGCCGTAGCAAGCCCGAACGGCAAGGTCACAAATTGAAAGTGGCGCTGCTCTACCGCGAACCTTAGAAATTTTTGGTGTGCGGGAAAAATTGGCACATGGAGATATGCATCCTTGATATCTATTGATGCCATAAACTCTCCCCCTTGCAGGGAGGAGACCACAGTGCGGATTGACTGCATTCGGAAGGACCGGATGCGTAAAAACCGGTTCAGATCCTTCAGCTCTAGGATAGGTCTGACACTTCCATTTGGCTTCGGAACGGTGAAGAGATTTGAGTAAAACCCTGAACCTTGGTCTTTTGGGTCCACTTCTACTATCACCCCCTGGGATAGTAAGTGATCTAAGGCCAGTTTTTGCATTACTGGATCCCTGGGGATCCTTGACCTTAGAAAGCGAGAAGGTGGAATCTCCTGAAACTCTAGCCTGTAGCCCAGAGATACCGAAGAGATCACCCACTTGTCCCGGATCTCTTCCCGCCAGGCTACTGCAAACTGCAGGAGCCTTCCCCCCACTCGGCCGAGCGGGGGAGCCCCTTCACAAGGAAGCTTTTGGGCTCTGTTTGGCAGGCTTTCGCCCCCAAGTCTTTTTCTGCCCCTGGGCCCGGCCCTGAGCCTTTTTCTGTAGAGGAGGGTTGAGAAGGCCGTTGCCACTGCTTAGAGCTTGATGTTCCAGGAGAGAGAGCACGCCTGAATGAAGGACGCTTGCTCCTTTTGACTGGAAGGAGAGTAGATTTACCCCCTGAAATTTTTTGGATGATTTTGTCTAATTCTTCTCCAAACAAACGTTCCCCTTTAAACGGGAACCCAATCAAATGCTTCTTGCATGACAACTCAGCTGCCCAATTCTTTAGCCATAGGGCCCTTTGCATGTGTACCAACATGAGGGACAAACGTAATGCTTGTTGGACAGAATCCAAAATTACATCAATCATGAAACACAGAATATGAGGCATTTCTGCATACTTCTCTACTTCCTCGCTGGGAAGGAGCCCAAGCATCTGCTTAACCTGTTCCTTGAGGAACTGGCACAACCCCACGGCTGCGACTGTAGGTTACACTACAGCGCTAGCCATTGAAAAGGAGGCTTTTAATAAGGTTTCCAGCTTCTTATCAGTTGGATCTTTAAACAACCTGCGCATTATCCAAGGGACAAGTCAGGTTTTTATTCACGCAAGAAACAGCCGCATCAACAGATGGAACCCCCCATTTCTTGGTGAAACTTTCCTCCATAGGATAATGCATAGAAAACCTTTTAAGAGGAGCAAACAGTTTATCGGAATGTCCCCAATCCTCATACAACAATTCACCCATTAAGGGATGAATTGGAAAGGAATAGGCAGTCTGTGGGGCTTTCCTGACTCCCAGAGAAGAAACAGAGGACGTAGCGACTTTAGCAGCAGGCATTCTGAATGTGGTATGCACCAATTCAGTATAATACTGCACCTGTTTTCTGAGCGCCTGGGAGGAGGGGACTCTCTCCTCTTCCTCTGAATCATCCGACTGCTCCTGATCCCTGTCCTAAGACAGGGATCTCTCCTCATTTTCAGAAGAATCATCTGAGAGAGGAATTTCAGCAGAGGGAGGGGATCTACCCCTTTTCCTGCTATCTTTCAGGGAAGCAGAAATAAAATTCATTATTCTCCCTTCAAAACCCTCCAATGTACCCCTAAGGGAGTCCTCAGTGACATAAACCGGGGCTGGGACATTAGGAGAGGCTGCAAAACCTGACAGGGGCACTGACTCGTCTTTAGAGACTGGCTCCAGTCTTGCAGGGGGGAATGGTAACTTACAGGCACCTTTGGAACCCCTGGACCTAGGCGGTGATTTACCAGTGCCTTTGCTACCTCCCCCTGAGACCCTCTTACGAGGAGACATAGTCCCAAGCTACAAAGCAGAGGTACTAGTACAAGTGCAATCACTGTTGTGCTTAAAGTCTCACAATAAATATATATGCTTAAACTGCACAACCTGATGCTGAGTAGGTGTCTAAGGTTTGCCTGGATCCAATCCCCTCGGATGCTTACTGCCCACAGCTCCTGTGTCTCACACTTACAGCCCCCTGACGCTCTGGGCTTTTTAAATCTGCCGCCTGGCGCCTGCGCAGTACAGCGCCTTGCACACTGACGTGCACGGCTCACACCCACACTCCCCCCTCCTCCATTAGGCCGGGAACGCGCCCGGCGCGCGTGCACGAGGACCGCGGGATCCAGGGGGGAAAGGAGAACTCCACCGGAGCTGCGTGGGACCCCCAAACTACGTGGGACCCTTGTGTTACCTTGTTGTGGCAGGGACTGCAGTGGAGACCTGAGACAGCTGGAGAACGAGGTTTCACTGAGCGTGTGTACTGAAAGGCATGTAAGTATGCATCAGGCTGCTCTTACTCCCTCTAGTGGTGGAAACCAGGTAAGACATATAACTACTCAAAATGAAGAAATACATCATATAATTACATATATAGGATTAACTTCCCTTACCTGTCCTCGCCGCAGGAATTGCTGAAACAGAAAAATTCCAGCCTTCACCCATCACGACGGGCAGTGTTAGCCAACCTTCAGGTTTATCTGGGGCTCTTTCTCGGAAGAGCCTCCTACCTGGACCATGTAAAAGACTCTGCCAGAAACTTTTGTGCGCTCTGTATAAACAGTACACCAAGTCTGGTTTTCCCAGAGCCCAGTCTTCCAATAGGAGAGGACTTACAGGCCAAACCTCGCTTCTTCGGCTGACGAGGCCCAGGTACCATACCATCTTGGGAGCCAAATATCGGCCCAAGGTATGGATCCGGTTTGTTGTAGCCCTTAGGCCCCCGCAGGGACCTGCAGAGAGCTAAAGTTTTACGTGACCAACCACCATAGACACTGGCGAAAAAACTGAGGTGCCTCCCATATGGGAGGGGTTATATAGGGGAGGAATTCTCCATAATTGGGGTTAACCAGTGTCCAATCACCAGAGGTGCCTATATAACCCACTATGTAATGAAGCTCCTGTGTCCCGTGATGTATGATCAAGAAATTACATTTTCCATTCAAGCTTTCTTTATTTGATAAATTTGGAGAGCCTGTCTGTTTGATGAGGCCACAATTTTGTGCACTCGGAACAAGATTATGATTTTTTGGATAAATTCTGGTGTCTCTTTCCCAGACTCTGGATAGTAGCAACAGGTGTGGAACACTTGATGAAAGCAAGAATTGGCTTTGGTGTCAAAAATTGCAATGATATGCACCTGTCAACAGGTGTGGAAAAATTGGTCTTTTGGTGTCGATGGTGCCTGCACACCTTAACCCTATAGAGGTAATCTTGATGAAAGCAGAAATTGGCCTTGCTTTCAAAAATGTAAATTATATACACCTGTCAAAACAGGTGCAGAAAAATGCCTGCAAAGCTAGGCAGCCTAGACAAAGATTCCAGATCCAGAAAGCACTTAATCAGCAACATTGGCATCAGGGGCTTGATAGCTGCTGCTTATCCAGGATTCATTCATTTTGATAAATGTCAGCTGGTCCATGGAGTCTGTGGACAGTCGCAAAACTTCCAGCATCACTGAATGCCCATTTGGAAAGCACATTGGATGCAGGGCAGCCCAGAAGCTCAATTGCATACTGGACAAGTTCTGGACCGTGGTCTATTCTCATAACCCAGTGGATCGTTAACTGGAAAGTTGTTTTGGCCCCTAGACAATCTCCCACCATATGATGCAGATGCTGCTGATAGAATGTGGAAGCTGAAAGCCCTGGGACTAAAAAAATGTTGAAAGGCATCACTCAGGCGGCCCCCTTCTCCTCCGCTCCTTTGTTGACCAACAGAAGCCTCAAAACTATGTTTTCCACCAGACTGTAACCTACCAGAGTTGGGAAAGGCATTACATAAACTTCTCTAAACCCCTTACAACCACTTTAACCTACAGGTAAGCCTAGATTAAGGCTTACCTGTAGGTGCTTGAAATATCTCCCAAACCTAAAAGGTTTAGGAGATATTTGCAAGAATAGCAGCACCGATGTCTATGGCGCATGCGCAGTAGACATCGGGCGCAGGCGCACTGAGCGTGCCATTTATAACTGCGATCATGCTATTAGTGGTGACACCAGCGTGCATGCACAGGAGTGTCATCATCATAGCTATGCATACTAGCTCATTATGCCTTTGCCTTGCAAAGTTTCTTTTTTTTTTTCTTAAGAGGCTTTACTTCCTCTTTAAGGCCCCTAGGTATTCCTGCACCATGTAAATCAGACGCTGGCGATGGTTGCTGGAACCGATCATACCTTGAGGCTGCGGACTAAAAAATTGTCTGAAAGCATCAGTCAGATGGCCACCTTCTCCACCGCTCCTTCTGACCGATGCCTCAGCAACACGTTGTCCAGGACCAGGAGTTTGTAACCTCCCAGTCTCTGGGAACGTGTTGCACAGACCTTTCTGCAAGGCCTCCCGGAGATGTCTCATCCTCTGCTCCCTCTGCGATGGCAAGATAAGGTCGGCAACCTTACCCTTGTACCGTGGATCAAGGAGAGTGGCCAGCCAGTAATGGTCCCTCTCCTTGATCCGAAGAATACGAGGATCCTTCCGCAGGCTTTGCAGGATCAGGGAGGCCATGCAGCGTAGGTTAGCTGAGGCATTCGGTCCGGAGTCCTCTGGGTCACTAAGGACAACATGATCCGCAGCTACCTCCTCCCAGCCACGTACAAGTCCACGTGTTTCTTGGGACTGTAAATCATCCCTACAAGACTGCTGCTGCTGATGCTGAGTGCCAGCCTCCACCTCCATGCTGACACAATCATCCTCCTCCTCCTCTTCCTCCTCCTCATCCTCTTCCTGTGTGATGGGTGGCACAGCAGGAACACTGTCTGGATAAAGGGGGCCTTGAGAGGCAAGGAAGTCCTCCTCTTCCTGCTTCTGTTCTGCCTCAAGTGCCCTGTCCATTATTCCATGCAGCGTATGCTCCAAGAGATGGACAAGAGGTACAGTGTCACTGATGCATGCATTGTCACTGTTCACCATCCTTGTGGCCTCCTCAAACGGTGACAGGACAGTGCATGTTTTCCTGATCATGCCCCACTGGCGTGGTGAGAAAAAACCGAGCTCCCCTGACCCTGTCCTGGTGCCGAAGTCGCACAGGTACTCATTGATGGCCCTCTGCTGCATGTGCAGCCACTGCAGCATGGCCAACGCTGAGTTCCACCTGGTGAGCATGTCACATATAAGGCGGTTCTTGGGCAGGTTCAACTCCTTTTGGAGCTCAGCCAGCCGAGCACAGGCATTAAATGATTGGCGGAAATGCACACAGACTTTCCTGGCCTGCTTCAGGACATCCTGTAAGCCCGGGTACCTGCCCAAGAACCGCTGCACCACCAGGTTAAGGACATGAGCTACACAGGGCACATGGGTCAGTTGTCCCTGTCGGAGGGCGGAGAAGAGGTTGGTGCCATTGTCGCAAACCACCATTCCTGCCTTAAGCTGGCGTGGCATCAACCACCTCTCAGCCTGCCCCTGCAGAGCTGACAAAACATCCGCCCCAGTGTGGCTCCTGTCCACCAAACAAACCAGCGCAAGCACGGCATGGCATCGTTTTGCCTGCGTACTTGCGTAGCCCCTGGAACGCCTACGGAGCACCGCTGGTTCTGAGGACAGAGCACTGGAAAAGGCCATGGAGGAAGAAGAAGAGGAGGGGGTGGAGGAGAGAGGTGTGTCACAACCAATAGTAGCGTTTTGGAGGCGTGGTGGCGGAACAACCTCCAACACTACTGCACCTTGTCCTGCATCCTTCCCAGCTGCCAGAAGAGTGACCCAATGGGCCGTGAAAGACAGGTAACGTCCCTGTCCATGCCTGCTGGACCATGAGTCAGCGGTAATATGCACCTTACCGCTGACCGCCCTGTCCAGCGAGGCAAGGACATTGCCTTCCACATGCCGGTAGAGAGCCGGAATCGCCTTCCGTGAGAAAAAGTGGCGTTTGGGGACCTGCCACTGAGGAACCGCACATTGTACAAACTCACGGAAGGGGGCCGAGTCTACCAACTGAAAAGGCAGCAGTTGAAGTGCTAGCAATTTAGCCAAGCTAGCATTCAACCGCTGGGCATGTAGATGGCATGACATGATGGAGGGGCGCTTATTAACAAAATGTAATAAATATGTGGAAATGTGTATGTTGATGCACTTTAATCCATGGGAAGTGGTGTTTGATGCACTTTAACTTGAGTACTCACTACACTGACACACTCCACTGACACACTACAATATACTGCAGTAAAACTGCACTGACGCACTGCAATAAACTGTGGTAAATGTACACTAACACACTGAAATCTACTGCTTTGAATGTGCACCTACGCACTGAAATAAATAGTGTTAAATGTACACTAATGCACCGAAAAATATACAGCATTAAACGTGTAGTAACACACTGAAATGTGTGCACACAACTTTGAATATGTTTTTTTTTATTGTGAAGCAAACAACAAATAGGACAAAATAACAGAAAATGTCAATGTGCATAACTATTCACCCGCCAAGTTAATACTATGTATAGCCAATTTTTACGACCTTCACAGCTCCAAGTCCTTTTGGAAAAGTCTTTATGAGCTTGCCACATCTTTCCACTGGAATTACACATTTTTTTTAAATCAGATTATTTTTATTAATAACAAAAAAAGAACAACATTTTCATTTTACAACACATTCATCTCATAACTGAGAGGACACAGTATTATTCATTTTTGTTGGCCATCTAACTACATATTGCTTATGTTTATCCTGTATAAGATGTACCAATATATGTAAAATACAGCAGCATTACAGTATATAAAATAAGAAAATACATCCAATTCTGTCATACAGAGGTCATCTCATATCTTGTGTGTGTCATCATTGCATCTTATTCCTCTGCTCCATTCACAACCCTTAACAGGGCTAACAAATGGTGCAAGAGTACCAATTACCCCTAAACAGCGGTGGGTGGATCACAGTATTTATATAAGTCAACTGTTGGGTATAACAAAACAACAAATTCAGCCACTGCAGACTCGAATACCACAATATTATGTATATCCCTTCAGTGTAAGTTGCACATGGGGTGCCATCTCACTTTTCCCTTTAGTCACATCTATCAGCCATTAAAATAACAATGTCCATGGTTATATGGATTATGTTGTTGTCCTGCCTCCTAGAATTTTATTTCAAGCCAGGCATAGAGGAGCTAGGCCAGGAATTTCAAGCCAAGGATCCCAGGTGTTTTCAAACTTCCTTGGGCTACCTCGATGTTTGTACGTGTAGCACTGACCCCCGAAAGAGCTGCTGGTTTTATTGGGCTTACCGTTACCTTCTTGACTGCTTCTCCGTCTAGGGATTTCTGTGGTAAATGGCCCAAAAAAATGTGGAAATTGACACTGAATCTTCTTTTAGGTTATTTATTTGAAGTATAAACAGAGTCTCTCAGTTTAGGGTAGAGGGTTAGGATAAAGTTCAGGTACTTTGGACTGCAAAAATGACAAGTCTCCTATAGAATAAATCCAGAGAATAACCATTTCACAGCTGGATTTTACAACCCCCGGATAGACCTCCTCTCACTAGTCCTAGCAGCCGGTGGGGTGTTAAGTAATGTCTCTGCCACAGACTTGAATGTAAAATACTTGAGAAATGTCTCTGCCACAGACTGGAATGTAGAATACTTGAGAAAAGTCTCTGCCACAGACCTGAGTATAACTGAGGGACATAGAAAAATTTAAAGAGCTGTCATACGGTACCAGTATCTCTCAGCCGGTCTGGCGATACCGTATGAGTATAGATCCATGAAGTGTCCTTCAACTGAGCCTCCAGGCTCCTTCAGAGAAGCCAGCCTTGCGCACTGCCTTCTTCTGAAGAGTCCTCCCCTGGGTGCTTCTCCAGTTGCTGGGCCTCTCCCTTAGATGAGACGGCACCGGACCATCTTTGAATCAATAGGCCCCAATATCCATTCAAGCCTGTCCCTGCAGTTGCATCACCTCGGCATTCGTGGCATTCAATACACCCAGCTAGACTGCGTTCTCACACTTGCCGGCGGTGACACCGACACCTGCGGTCAAGAAGAACCCAGTGCAACCCAGCTGGACTGGTACTGAAACCATAATTTAGTAAAATTAGCCCCAAAACCCAACTGTGGTTTCAGGAGAATTAACTTTGAAAAACATATAGTGCATGCTCGTCAGGAGCCAGCACTACATACTCCCCCCTCCCATTTAGACGATGTCCTCATTCGTCTGGGGAGAAAAGAAAAAAAACACTTTCAGTCCTGAAAGTTGAGTACCTGATCTTTATGGTTGGAATGGGAAATGAAAAAGAAACACAAAAAAACACAGAATCTCATTCTCATCAAAAAATGTGATTCTCTCTCCATTGCTGAAAACCTACACGTTTGTGTGCTACAGTCCAAGTAATTTGTGCGAACCCACACCACCTAGATGTAAGAGTAACAAAATTCAAGTCCTTTTAAAACAAGTGCTGTGGCCCATGGATGACCTTGACACAGAGCTTCCTTTAGCAAAAACTAACTCTATCTAGCTAGCCCCACAGTCCTTGTATTTCAAAAACTCTTTTGAGCAGAGAGAAGAAAAAAACAGTCTCTATAGTTGTTCTACCAATAGAATCTTGGATCAGGCAAAGTTAGTGTCTTCCTTTTAGCGTCCACCATAGTGATAAAATAGACAACATTCTCCTTTCCCGGTGGGCAAATTACAACCTTGTCTGAGTAAATGTGTCTCCCAAAGCTCCAATGCTGAAGACACCCAGTGAAACGCTCGTACATAGCAGGTCAACATCCTTGCTTCCTGAAGAGTTTAGGAACTTTCAAATAGTCCCACACATCACTTGCATACCAATGCTCTGGATTTTCCTCAATTTGTTTCATAATTTCCTTGGGAACGTAGGGGAACTCCAGACCATATTCTGTTGCCACCCGCTTGTTCAGCAGCCGCTGGGACCGTGCAAGCCTGGACAGAGCTCGAGCACTTCCATCCTCGGGAGGCACACAGGAGATTGGTGATTTGTGCACCATAGTAAAGGACATATTCTTGGATTCAGGCAAACTAACAAGTTTAGGCAAAGTCAAATCAATAGTTGTAGAGGTTCCCTCCCGAGGCAATGCACTCCCCAAATTAAGGGCTAACCAGCCAGAAACATTGCAGGTTGCAGCCACATCATCTGCATCGGCCCACAACATCTCTTGGGACAAAGTCTCAAACAAATCGTCATCCCCTGACACATCGGAGAGGGAATCTATCTCTGAATCCCGCAACTCTTCTGCTGGTAGATCATTACATACAGTCTCGGATAACACAATTTCCCCAGATTTCTCACCCGTATCTGTAGCAGATTCCCTGGGAATGGTCTCCTTCCCCCAACCCGACCCAGGCAAGTTCTGGGATGGACCTCTACTACGGCTGCAGGAGGCCTTGACATAGCCCACTTTCTTTGAAGCAGGCACGGTAGTTGTGGTGATAGTCAATGAGGTAGTGTCCATGGCATCCAGAGTGGCTCCTCTGGCAATGGTGGTGACAGCAACTCCCTCCGGGACACTGGTTGTAGTAATCAGCGTAGAAGTTGTAGGCTTTGCCACAGGAGCGTAGACAGCAGACTCCTCGGTGGCAATGCCCGTGACCCAGTCCATGCGGTACCCTCGAGGCGGCACGGTGGGTTGCTCCACTTTGAACAAATATTCTCCACAATGCAGACAACGGACAAACGCCTGGAGACTTGCAACCAGTCCCTCGCACTTGTTGCAGAGCATTCTCAACGCCTCAATGTCTCCCTCGTGTACAGTACAAAACGCCCCTGCGGTCTCAGGCGAATTCCTGTATCCATTAGCAAAGTCCCAGGCAGTCTCACACTTGTGGGATTCTCCACCGAAGGCATCCTGGGTCCCATGATTGATGATGTTCCTGGCATTCGGAACATTTTCTTTTTCTTCCGCCAAGAAACGCAACCTCTTTCCTCTTTCTCCTACGACACACTCACGCGGTGCCTCATGCAGGGAAAATAAACAGGCCAGACTCCTCCTACTGATTCCTCCAGTCACGCAACTCGCGGGCTTTTTACAACTCCGCCCACAGTATATGCACCAACAGTGGGCGTCAATCATTCCTTGCGAAAAATGGCGCAGTCCAAAAACATAATCCTCTACCATTTAGATTCCATGTGGACAGTTCTTTTTAGTTGCGAGAGGTCCCGGGTTCAAATCCCAGATGAGCTCCCACATGTAGCACTGACCCCCGAAGGAGCTGCTGGTTTTATTGGGCTTACCATTATCTTCTTGACTGCTTCTCCGTCTAGGGATTCCCGTGGTAAATGGCCCAAAGAAATGTGGAAACTGACACTGAATCTTATAGATAGACCTCCTCTCACTAGGCCTAGCAGCCGGTGGGGTGTTAAGTAAAGTCTCTGCCACAGACTTGAATGTAAAATACTTGAGAAAAGTCTCTGCCACAGACTGGAATGTAGAATACTTGAGAAAAGTCTCTGCAACAGACTTGAGTATAACTGAGGGACAAATTTAAAGAGCTATCATACGGTACCAGTATCTCTCAGCCGGTCCGGCGATACCGTATGAGTGTAGATCAATGAAATGTCCTTCAACCGAGCCTCCAGGCTTCAGAGAAGCCATCCTTGCGCATGGCCTTCTCCTGAAGAGTCCTCCCCTGGGTGCTTCTCCAGTTGCTGGGTCTCTCCCTTAGATGAGATGGCACCGGACCATCTTTGAATCAATAGGCACCGATATCCATTCAGGCCTGTCCCTGCAGTTGCATCCCCTTGGCCTAGCCAGCCCCGAGACTTGGAAATGCATGGTTCCGCACCCCAGGCCAGGAGGGTCATGGGGGCTGGTCAACAGACAGGAGAACTTCTCTGCACTGGAACTGACGGAACACATGATGTCAGTACCTTAAATACCATCTCCCAGAATGCACAGCAGGAGAACACTCCCACTGGGCTGATTCTGAAAGAAATGTTGCATTCAATACACCCAGCTAGACTGCGTTCTCTCACTTGTCGGTGGTGACAGTGACACCTGGGTGCAACCCAGCTGGACTGGTACTGAAACCATAATTTAGTCAAATTAGCCCCAAAACCCAACTGTGGTTTCAGGAGAATTAACTTTGAAAAACTTATAGCGCATGCTCGTCAGGAGCCAGCGCTACATACATCAAATGCTCTCTTATGAGAGAGTCATTTACCACAGTAATCCATTCTGCATGTGTAGGAGATGATACTGAGAGCCACTTCCTGGCAATGTGATTTCTAGCCACAAATAGTACCCTGAGGATGGCTATGTACGTATGGGGTATATATTGTTCCTCATCTAACCACCCAAGCAGGCAGAGTTTAGGGTCAGCATTAAGTTTAAGGTTCCATATCTTATTAATAGTACTTATCACTGTGGCCCAATATCTTTGCGATTTTTGGCATCTCCACAGCATGTGTACGAGTGAGCCATTATCCACCAGGCATTGGGAATAGAGTGGGTCATCCCTTCTATGCCACTTGTGTAATTTCTCTGGTGTATTGTAAGTTCGGTGGATTACAAACAGTTGGGTAAGTCTTTGAGATGAGGTGAGTGACACCTTAAGTATGTTATCAATTATAGTGTTCCACTCCTCATCTGAAAGATGTCCTATATCTTCCCCCATCCAGTCCTGCAGTTCAGTAACATAGCTTTAGATACGTGACAAATGAGAGAACCATATAAGGAAGATATATGTCCCCTCCGGGATGAAGATGTAACCAGTCATGTAAGTATGGTGGATCTAGTCAGTTCCCAGGCAGAGATTATAGACTGTGCCACTATGGTGTCCCTATGTTGCAATTATTGGAAAAATAATGTGTTTGGCAAGTTAAATTCCGTGTGTAATGATTGGAAGTCCCGCAGAAGGCCTCCATGGTATAAATGTGGAATATGCACAACCCCCCTCCTAGACCAGGCTGAGAAGCTTACCTAGTTCTGGGTAATTTCCGTTATTCCAGATACATGACCAGTTGGTGTAGCCTAAATATTGGAAGTGTTTGGCTTTATTCCATATCCTGTCTAAGAGTGTAAGGGTAGGGTAGGATGATAATGCTCCCAGCTCACCTGCTTCTATGCATTCAACAAGCCACCACCAGACAGTTGTGTGCATATAATGTCCCTAATAGGATCAGAGGGCTTGTGGTACAGCCAGCCCGTTAAATGTTGCAATTGAGCTGCTATAAAGTAGTAAAATGGGTTGGTTAGGCTGCTTTCACACTGGGGCGGTATTCAGGCGTTACAGCGCTAAAAATAGCGCCTGTGTAACGCCTGAAAAAAACCGGCCCCTTTAACTCCAGTGTGAAAGCCGGAGGCTGGCAGGACGGTGAAAAAAGTCCTGCGCTGGCAGGACGGTGAAAAAAGTCCTGCTAGCCGCATCTTTGCAGCGGTGAAGGAGCGGTGTATTCACCGCTCCTATACCGCTCGTACCCATTGAAATCAATGGGACACCGCGGCAATACCGCCGGCAAAGCGCCGCTGCAGCGGCGCTTTGCGGGTGGGTTTAACCCCTTTTCGGCCGCTAGCGGGGGTCAAAACCACCCCGCTAGCGCCCGCACACCGCCGCTAAAACGACGGTAAAGCGCCGCTAAAAATAGCGGCGCTTTACCGCCGAAGCTGCTCCCGCCCCAGTGTGAAAGCAGCCTTACTGCCACCCAAGTCCTTTGTCTCCTGCAGAGTTTCCAATTTAATACATGGAACCTGCTTTCTCCATATCAATGTGCAGAAAATGGTGTTGCATTTTTCAAACACATGGCTAGGGATCCAGATGGGTGCATTGTGGAGCGTATACAGAAGTTACATAGTTAGTAATGTTGAATAAAGACACCAGTCCAACCTGAGTGAGTGTCTACAATTGTCCCTATCCCTGCACATTACACTCTCTCATTGGTCCTTACCCTCAAGGAGCCAACAATCCAAGGTCCCCGTTCATGTACTAGGGCTATACTATTTTGGGCAGAAGCTAATTAACCTACCTGCATGTCTTTGGAGTGTGGGAGGAAACACACGCAGGCACAGGGAGAACATGCAAACTCCAGGCAGATAGTGTCATGGTTGGGATTAGAACCAGCGACCCTGTTTACTGCAAGGCAAGAGTGCTAACCACTATACCACTGTACCAACCAAGTTGTGGGTTTTAAATAATTTTTATGAAGTTACAGCGGCCAACTACTGAGAGGGGTAATTTAACCCAGCTAGCTGTTTTATCCTGGGATTTTTGGATCAGTGGATTTATATTGAGTTTGATATATAGATCTAAATTATGCCGCGTACACACGTAGCAGACTATCCGGCGGACTTAGTCTGGCGGACTTTCTGCCGGACTTTCCGAACGAGCTACCTGCCCACACACGGTACTTTTGCGGCGGACTAATACGCCGTACTAAGTCCGCCAGACTATCCGCCGTACTTTTGAAATGAATGGACTCGCCCACACAAGCGGAGGAAAGTCCGCTCATTTGGAGCGCGTCTCCAGGTAGCCGGGACCAGCAAAGGAGGAGTCGCTGGCCCCGTCACCTGGTATGGACTTAAAGGGGAATCCCTATGCCAAAAAATCGACGCGGGGGTCCCCCCCTAGGTCCATATCAGACCCTTATCCAAGCACGCTACCCGGCCTGCCAGGCCGCGTGCCCTCAACATGGGGGGTGCCTTGGGGAAGGGGGGGCGCGCAGCCCCCCCACCCCAAAGCACCTCGTCCCCATGTTGATGAGGACAAGGGCCTCTTCCCAACAACCCTGGCCGTTGGTTGTCGGGGTCTGCGGGCAGGGAGCTTATCGGAATCCGTGAGCCCCCTTTAATAAGGGGGCCCCTGGATCCCGGCCCCCCACCCTATGTGAATGAGTATGGGGTACAATGTACCCCTACCCATTCACCTGTGAAAAAAAGTAAAAAAAAAACACACGAGGGTTAAAATAGTTTATTGCACAGCTCTGGGGGTCTTCTTCCGTCTTTGGGGGTCTTCTCGCCGGACTCCTCCGCTATCTTCTGCTCTTTTGCTAGCTCTTTCACTAGCGGAGGAGCCCGGCTTCCTTCTTCGCCGCCGCCCTCTTCTTCCGACTTCGGGGGTCTTGTCCCCCTCTTCGGGGGTCTTGTCCCCCTCTTCAGTTCTTCTTGCCGGGCCACCGCGCCTTCTTCTAGCTCTTTTACTGGCGGTGGCCCGGTCTTCTGTCGCCACCGGGGGTCAGCGACGCCTCCTTCGCTGGTCCCGTCTACCTGGAGACGCGCTCAAAATGAGCGGACTTTTCTCCGGGCGGGAAAAGTCCATTAATTTCAAAAGTATGGCGGACTGGCACACACACGGCCGTACTGTCCACCGAAATGCGAGTCCGGGTAAAAAAAGTCCGCTGGAGCCTACATAAGGGCGGATTGTCCGGCGGACTTGAGTCCGCCAGACTTTTCCACCGGATTTTTTGATCATGTGTATGAGGCATTAGGGTGTATAACAATGCTCAGGTACCTGAAGGTATCCACCACTTTTAAGACCCATACACACTATCAGATTTGCTGCTGATTTTTTCCTTCAGATTTACCAAAAAATTTGTATGCAATCAGGCAGGCCCTTCTACTACATGGTTTTGGTAAATCTGAAGAAAAAATCTGCAGAAAATCTGATAGTGTGTATGGGGCTTAATCTGTTTTGCTATTTGGGGTAGGGGTGTAACAAGGGGGTCCAGGGGAAGTAAAGTAGACTTGTCCCAATTTATTGTAAACCCGGAGAAGATTCCAAATCTATGAATTAGTTCCATAAGGTTTATCAGTGAGGCAGATGTGTCTCCCAGAAAGAGGAGCGCGTGATCTGCGTACAATGCTAATTTGTTTAATTATTTGTTTAAATATTGCAGGATGCTCTCTAATGGCTGCAGCTAGGGGTTCTATTGCTAGTACAAATAGCAGTGGGGACAGGGGACAACCCTGTCTTGTACCCCTGTGTAGTTCAAAGGAGGTAAATAAGGTGTTATTAATTCTGACACAGGCTTTTGAAGATTTATATAATAGTTTAATCCAAGAAATGATTACCTCCCCCAAGTTGAGTTTCTCCAACACCCTTCATAGGTAGTTCCACTTTACACTATCAAATGCCTTAGTGGCATCGAGTGAGAGGATGGCTCTCTGCCCCTGGTTATCATAAGGGAGTTGCATATTCAGGTATAGGCGACGAAGATTGTTCGCCATAGATCGATTATATAAGAATCCGTATTGATCTGGATGGACAAGTTTAGTTACCACCTTGGAGAGTTGCGTGGCAATGACTTTAGTAACTAACTTTAGATCCGTATTTAGCAGGGAGATGGGTAGATAGGATTCGAGTTTATCAGGATCTTTCCCTGGCTTCACCAGGACTACCACCACCGTTTCATACACGGAACTCAGTAGAGAATCTAGGGAGTGGGCATCATTAAGCGTATGGAGTAACTCCGGTAAGAGTACCCCTTTCAATTTTTTTATATAATTCGATAGGCAAGCCATCGTTACCTGGGGCCTTAGAGTTCGGGAATGTGGCAAGTGCAAGGTGTAGTTCCTTAAGGGTGAGGGGTGCATTTAATTGTTTTTTATCTTCCCCTTGGAGCTGCGGGAGTTGTATGTTGTCCAAAAAGTCAGACAGCTCAGCTGCAGGGTAAGACACTTTTGAGGAGTATAAATCCTGGAAGAAGGTACAAAACCCCTTCAGTATGAAAGGAGTGTCTGTAACCACTTGAGAAGGTGAGATGGCTAGTCTGTGCATAATCTGGGATGGTTCTTGGGACCTGGCTATCATTGACCGCCTATGACCAGTTTTCTCACCCTCTTCAAAGTATGTTTGAGAGATGAAGAAGCACTTATTGTCAGCTTGCTCTTGATGTATGGTGTGATAAAGTTTCTGTGCATCTATCCACTGCCTCTCATGGTCAAGCGTAGGGGCTTGCAGGAATGTTTCTTCGGCTTTATCTACTGCTAGACTGGCATCCTTGGCCCACTGACTGCTCTTGGTCTTAATTGTAGCAATCTCTTTAATGCACATACCTCTAATGAAGGCTTTCAGGGTATCCCATACCACCCCAGAAGTTGCTGAAGGCTTGTTATCTATTAAAATGTTTCTAATGTGAACCTGCTTGAGTTCAGTGTCAGTAAACAGCTGAAGCCAGAACTGGTTTAGCTTCCAATGGACAGGCAGTCTAGCATTATGGAAGTTTCAACAGAGCTGCACTAGGGAATGGTCAGAGAGACCCCTGACCAGGTAAGTCACCACAGGGTCATCACGATCAGTCATGGCATTTCCCAGTGCAAAATCTAAACACGATAGTGTAAAGCGTGTCAATGAATGGCAGGAGAATTGGGCCTTGAGCGGGAACTGACATCTCCATAGATCCATCAACCCAAGTTCAGCTATAAATTTGGCTAAAGTAGTAATTGCTCTGGGCCCTGCGGGCAGTAATTTTTGTGTATGTCAAGTGAGGTATCCAGTGCGCTGTTGAAGTTGCCTACCACATATACTGGGAGCTGGGGATGCCTAGCCAAAAACCTTGATAAACATTGCAGTACTACCAATGTAAAAGGTAAGGGTACATAAACATTAGTAATCACACAGGCATGAGATTCCCACATACCCATCAGAAAAATAAATCTCCCTTAAGAGTCTATTTGGGCGTCAAGTTTAGTGAATGAGGCAGTCCCGGAGAACAATATACTAACCCCTCTAGAGTATCTGGTGTGCACAGAGTGATACTGTACAGGGTATTTAGACACATGAATAAGGTTGGTAGTGTCACTGGTGAGGTGAGTCTCCTGTAAGCAAATAACAGCAGGAGTCTGGTGTGAAAAAAGGTAAATACTGTGGTCCTTTTTTAGGATCATGCAAGCCTCTGATGTTCCAGGAGAGAATCAAGTCTACCTGTTTACACATTTAAAAAGGATAAAGGAAGGTCTTAGGCCTGCTGATCCCACTTCAAAACTACCCCGAATTATACACACAACATGCAACTAACTATTAGCTAAGAAGACGCTATTCCTCACCCCTTGAACGTACACATAAAAAACCCACAGGGGGGATGGGGGGAACGGGTCGAAGTCCGGGACTAGATTGGAGGCTACCGCCCCCCCCGACCCGTCCAGTTCCTCCCTCTCTCCCCCCCCCCCCCCCATCTGTACTCCCCTTCTAATCATCCTAACACCCCTTCTACAAATCGAATTCTTAAGTGCAAATGATTTTTTCCCTCACCCCATCCCCCCCTCACCCAGCCCCCCATACTCAACCAACGGATATAACCAAGAAAGCCAGCTGGACTGGTTGCCTAGATGCTTCTACAAAGCATGAGACACATGAGACACACAAGACACTGGACCGAACCCAAGACGGATGTCTATCCATCCTACCTTACCACATACACCCTAAAGACCTATATGACACCTCCCTCTGAATCGGAATCAAAATCGAGACTTCGACAGCCTACAAGCACATACATATACCCACAGAATGCAAGATACTTTATCACACAGATAATTCAACTATCACCCTGGATCACATTTGGTCGTACAAGACAACTCTCTCATGTAAACATGATCACATGTTATAATATCTTTGCAGTTGATATTCTTACTTTTATTCTGGAACTTGTGAAACCTGTATGCATTCTTATTACGATGTCATTTTGCATATACCGTTGTATCTTGATAATCTGTAAAATTATCCCTACTTATCTTCAATAAAAACTTTAATGGGAAAAAAAATGTGGGAAAGTCCCCAAACCAACGTGGGTCCGGTTTGTGGATGAGGGACTCTGCAAACCGGTCAAGCAGATTCTCGTGATAACCTTTGTGCAGTAGGCACTCCATGTGGCCGACAGCAGTCATCTCGCTCTTGGATACAGAGTCGTGTGGCAGCATGGAGCTGTAGATTGATCTGCAGAGGTAGAGCCCACCCAACCAGGGCTGAAAAACAACAAAAAATTAAAGGAACATAAACAGTCTTCCAACCAAGAATACAGAACTTCCAATTGGAAAACCATCCATGTGTGTCCCGCAGGGCTATGTGAGGGGGGGGGGGGTTAAACGAGGGCTAGGACCTCATGCCAGGGAACCAGGTATACAAGTTTCTGGTAAAAGAGGTAATACACCAGCAATTTCACAGTGTTCCTCAGTGGGCTCCATTGTTAGCAAGGTGAGTAAACAGAATAAGTGAAGGCAGGTTCTGGCTCGGGCCGTCATCTCGAGCAGCCGCTCGCAGGTGTTGCTTATGTCGATCAAGACAGTTAGCAGCCATAGCCAGGTTTTCAAAGAAGTGCACAGACCAATCTGCAACTATACGTAGTTTGGCTGGGTAAAGCATGGAATACATCACTGATATTGCTCGCAGGTATCTGTTTACATCTGTAAATCTGGCCCTGCTGAGAAATCCGGATACATGGATATTTTGGTGCCCTGTATTTCCATATTAGCTTTTTGTCTATCCAGGTGAAGGATAATGTCTCTGTCTTTATAGTGTAGGAGTTTCAACAGAAAATGCCTATCATTGCCCCCTGGTGGCGGTGGGTGAGAAGGCACCCTGTGAGCTCTCTCCACAGAGAAGAATGGAGTGAGGTTGTTTTTGCCAATGTGTCAGCTAGCTAGGTTTCAATTAAATCAACTGGGTTCTTCCCTTCTGGTTTTTCAGTCATACCGACTATGCGGATATTCTCTGTCTCAGCCTGTTTTCCATGTCTTCCACTCTAGCCACCATATTGGTCACTTTAGCAGCAGTAATTTTCACATCTTGCTGAAGTGTAGGCAGCTCATCCTCCATGGAGCTCACCCTACCCTCCAAAGCAGTGGCCCTTTCCCTTATCTTTTGCATGTCATGTCTAAACTGCAGTATACCTTCTTTCATACTTCTAACTTCTGTGGACAGGTCAGTGAGTGAGGAGCCATAGGTATGAACTGCAGTTGGAATGTCCTGCAGGGAGGGTTCTCTATGCTCAGAGTCTGCTATACCAGTAGGAGGGAGGAGGGAGGAGGGAGGGGAGACATGAGTGTACTCACTGTGTTGCCATGTGCTCCATTTTCTCTGCTGCCTGCTGTTCTATTTGCTTCTGCTGCATGGCGGGGCTGTTCTTTGCCGCTTTTTCTGCATACGAGGTAGGTGTGCATACTGTTCTAGCATGTTCTAGCATGAAGGTAGCACCCTTGCCACAATCTTTCACTGAATGCTGTTGGTGTGGGTATCCACCATGTTAGATCTGCCGCTTGCCCTGTATGTTCTCCTCCTGCTTCCTAGACATCCCTGCCTTTGGTATATTACGACCGGGAGACGCAAAAGGGGTGGCTCCACCCCGAGAGTGGAGCATCTGGTCAATTGCTGTGGATATGTGTGCTCAGAACAGGATGGATTTACCTCAGGATGTCGGAGTTAACGTGAGGCATGTCCTCACATGAACCTTCAAGCCACGCCCCCTCCATTCCAACACATTTACATGTTTCTCCTTAAACCACTCAAGTGTTGCTTTAGCAGTGTGTTTCGGGTCATTGTCCTGCTGGAAGGTGAACCTCTGTCCTAGCCTCAAGTCACACACAGAGTGGTATAGGTTTTGCTCAAGAGTATGCCTGTATTTAGCGGCATCCATCCTTCCCTCAACTCTGACCAGTTTCCCAGTCCCGCCTGCTGGGCTGGTGTTCTTTGGGTGATGTGATGTGTTGGGTTTACGCCAGACATAGAGTTTTCTTTAATGGCCAAAAAGTTCAATTTTAGACTCATCAGACCAGAGCACCTTCCTCCATACATTTTGGGAGTCTCACACATGCCCTTTCGAAACTCAAAACGTGTCATTTTGTTTTTTGCTGAAAGTAATGTCTTTCTTCTGGCCACTCAAGCTTATTGTTGTCCTATGTACAAATACTTCAGTCTCTGCTGTGGAACTCTGTAGCTCCTCCAGGGTTACCTTAGGCGTCTGTGCTGCCTCTCTGATTAATGCTCTTCTTGCTCGGTCCTTCTCTTGCCAGTTTCCTGTTGTGCCATGTTTTTTCCATTTGGTTATGATAGATTTGATGGTGCATCTTGGGATCATCAAAGATTTGGATATTTTTTCTATAACCTAACCCTGACTTGTACTCCCTTACTTGTTTGGAGATTTCCTTGGCCTTCATGGCAGTGTTTGGTTAGTGGTGCCTCTTGCTTAGGTGTTGCAGCCTCTGGGGCCTTTCAAAAAGGTGTGCATATGTAGTGACAGATCATGCGACACTTAGATTGCACACAGGTGGACATCATTTCACTAATTATGTGACTTCTGAAGGTAATTGCTTGCACCAGAGCTTTTTATGGGCTTCATAACAACGGGGGTGAATACATACGCACATGTCAATTATCATTTTTGTATTTCTGAAAATAGTTTTATGTATATATTTTTCTAATTTTACTTCACCAGACTATTGTGTTCTGCTCCATCACATATAATTCAGATGAAAAAATCATTGAACTAAATGCTGTAATGTAACAAAATAAGTAAAAAACAAAGGGGGTGAATACTTTAGCAAGGCACTGTAAGTGTGTGTGTGTGTGTGTGTGTGTGTGTAAAGGGGGGAGGGGGTATAGTCAGAAAGAATAAGTGTACTTTCTCTTTAACTCACTTCTCAGCCTTGGTTTGGAGGAGAATTAAAGCTTGATTCTGCTTACTGCCTGCTAAAATCAATAATACATTACCCATATTATATATTCAGGAAATTAAATCCTGCAGTGTACCTTCAGACATGCTGATTCATTCATATTTCTACAACTGTTCGAGCCCATCAATAAGATGTTGTATCTATCAAAAAGAACTACTTGAGGTCTTAATTTAAATAATTTGTGTAGATATAACCATGTATTAATATACTGATGTTCTTTCATTTCTTGACCAGAATGAAAGTACATTTGGGGCTTTGTATAGGTTTTCTGATTTTGATAAATGTTCCCTTCAGTTCTGATCTACTGTGTATATCACTGATCACCAAAGAGGACAAAGAGATGAGATTTAATCAAGAGACATTTTTCAAAAACCAACATGGATATTAATTGATTGTTTTCCCATAAGGTTTTCAAACATTGATCCCAGCGACATATATAACTTATGCATGAGAAAGCCTGATTGCACTGTTTTTGCAGTACAGTTCATAGAATGGGGATATTTGCCATCTGCTGTATAGGACACTAGAGAATGGGCTATACTAAGACAAGTCAAGTGGTTCTAATTTATATTAAACGTCTGTAAAATAGTTGGAATCCTCGGGGAGAGACAGATACAGATCACAGCTGAACTCCACCTGGAGTTTGGTTTACTTTCTAAAGCCAATTTAAGACTTTTGGCTCATGATGCAAAAATCATATGAATGTTAGAGAATATCTTTGTATCAGATGTTTATTTTTAGTTAATCAACAGAGAGTATAAAAAAGAACATTAGTAAAGATGTTTAACAGCCTGGATAACAATCCAAATTGGATATATACACTAACTGTACACATAATTTAAAATGTCACCATTTATTTGTTGAAATTTTTTTCATCATCTTTTAACACCTATTCACTAGAAGACATATAGCAAATGACAACAACATATATAATACTACTAATAATATACACAGCAAAAAAACATTAAAAGTGGTTTTACCGGCGGATCCCACCACCTATCTTATTTAAGTAAAGAGTTGCATTGCGTGGCCACGCCCTCTGAAGACGTAATCACAAAACTCGTCAGGGAGTGACCATGCGACCAACCAGCTTCACACAGCTAGTGTCATCCCGGGACTCATCACGGTGGACAGTTCGGTCGGAACACCGATCAGTGGTGAGCTTGATGCCAATCTGTGACAAGCTGATTAATTCTTTTCCCTGAAGAAGTCACGTGACGGTGACGAATGCGCAAGGAAGGAAGTGAGAGAGACACTAGGAAGGACATTGGAACGCACCGTTCGTTACTCTGCTTGTTGCTCTATTACTGCAGTTTTTATTCACTCAGAATGAACAGGAGCCAGTTACCCATCTATACTATTAAGGCTGTAACCTCACAGCCGTGAGGCATACCTATCCCAGGAACAGGAGCCAGTTACCCACCTATACTATTAAGGCTGTAACCTCACAGCCGTGAGGTAAGGGCACATCTATCCACGTATTGGAAAAATAGGAGGATTAAGTCACTGCACATGTATGCCTGCATGGATCACTGAAATTCAAAGCTAGTGCTTCCCCTTAGAACACAGCACGTCCACAGGACTGAATATCCCAGACTGATTACCAGCACCTTATTTTTATGTGTTTATCATTTCACCTGTGTTGTAACGTTTTTTTTTGCTGCTAGCACTATTTGCACTTTATAAACACCGCATGGAACATGCATTTTGTTATATTGGATTGATTGTTATCTGTATTTTTTTTTTTTTTCACTTGGCACTTTATAAACACCGCATGGAACATGCATTTTGTTATATTGGATTGATTGATATCTGTGTTTTTTCCACTTGGCATGTCACATGGGATTGTGCTTATGTGATTATTCTCACTGTACACTTTTAGTCATATATTTTGGACCATCACCTTAAGTTATATACTCATTTATTGTCAGCATATTTTATTGCAGTTTTGTACAGCACCCACGATTTATATGTCTATTGTTTCAGGCATTCATCCATTACTGTGAGTTTTTATTTGTATGGCACTCTATCAGAATCTATATTTGATTGCCACTCTCTAACATTTATTTTAGTTTAGCACGTACCGAACAAGGATTTGTGCACACCCAGACACATATAATTTTACACTAGCACTTTTTGACCTTTACCCTTTTATCCTTTACCTGCATACTCATCTGTTCCCCTTCCCCCTCCCTGCCCTTTCTTCCCCTTCCCCCTTTTTCTTTTCTCCTTCCCTCTCTTTCTCCCCCCCCTCTCCCCTCCTTTCTTGTATTCCCCCATTTGCGCAACACTAAAACCACTTAATCGACTATGGAAAGCATCCCCTTGTATTTTTTCATGTAATTAACCACCTCAATGACCTGTGCCTAATATGGAGTGCTGAAGTGCCCATTAGGAGAGCAGCAGATGCAAGTGATAAAGGATCATACAGGCCCTGTTTAAATAACAACTCTGGTAAGCAGATACACTAAGGGGTGTGAACGAGGTGGATCGGTGAAGGTGTAGCAGTTGAAGGAGTATGCACTTTAATCACTGGTGGATTAGAACTTTTCTTCCTCTTCTCTGCTTTTTTGTACAGTATTAGACTGAACTGCCCACAGGAGGAAAGGATTCATTTCATGTCTTACTGCCTTCCTCTAAATATATAGATGGACTGATGGACAGTTTTAGTAGGAGTTGGATCCCGTTTTATTTTGTTTTTAATAAGCAAGCTACAAGGGGTTATGACTATTGTACTATATGAAATATTATATTGGTGGATATTCTGTATTCATTAGAAGTGCTGTTAATGCTTGATTTTAAATTGGGCATATATATGTTTTATTTGCTTTTACTTTATAACAGCAGCTGGAAGTGCAGTCAATTTTGTTCCATTTGAGCACTGGGTTCAGGATTACAGTGCATTTCTGAGTTGAATTTGCTACACCTGAGCTCATCCTTATTAGAGACTATTTTGACAGGAGACCAATAATGTGCCAGCATGTCTTTGGATTGCAGTGAGAAACCCACACAGGGACAGCATATATAAACTTCAACACAAGCATTAGCATGTTGGGGAACTGAACCAGCAACCCCAGTGCTGTTAGACAGAATTGCTACCCACTTAGCCAGCAGGCAGCCTCACACATGTTGTCTGCATCTCTGCATAGCCATGCTCAGTGTCACAAGCAATATACAATATATTGGTCTAAGTATTGGGACGCCTGTCTTTAAACACACATGGACTGTAATGGCATCCCAGTCTTAGTCCGTAGGGATCAAAATTCATTTGGCGCAGCCTTTGCAGCTATAACAGCTTCAACTTTTCTGGGAAGGCTGTCCACAAGGTTTAGGAGTGTGTCTATGGAATGTTTGACCATTCTTTCAAGTGCATTTGTGAGGTCAGGCACTTGGACAAGAAGGCCTGGCTTACACTCTCTACTCTACTTCATCCCCAAGGTGTTCTGTTGAGTTGAGGTCAGGACTCTGTCCAGGCCAGTCAAAGGTCCTCCATCCCAAACTCACTCATCCATGTCTTTATGGACCTTGCTTTGTGCACTGGTCCAAATCATTTGGTGGAGGGGGGATTATGATGCAGGTTTTTTTTTCAGGGGTTGGGCTTGACCTCTAAGTTCCATTGAAAGGAATTCTTAAGACATCAACATACCAAGACTTTTTGGACAATTTCATGCTCCCAACTTTGTGGGAACAGTTTGGAGATTGCCCCTTCCTGTTCCAACATGACTGCACAAAGCAAGGTCCATAAAGACATGGATGAGCGAATTTGGGGTTGAGGAACTTGACTAGCTGCACGGAGTCTTGACCTCAACCCGATAGAACACCTTTTAGCTGAATTAGAGCAGAAACTGTGAGCCAGGCCTCCTCATCCAACATCAGTGCCTGGCCTCACAAAAGCACTTCTGGAAGAATAATCAAATGTTCCCATAGACACAGTAAACCTCATGGACAGCCTTCCTAGCCTTCCCAGAAGCTGTTCTAGCTGCAAAGGGTGGGCCAAACTATTTTTTTTTTCAAATATATTTTTTATTGAACTCCAAGAAAGGGTGGAACCCAGATGATAAGGAAATAACATACAATCATTTGAACTTATAGTCACCTATCATCAGACCTACGGACTAAGACTGGGCTGTCATTAAAGTTCATTTTTGTGTAAAGGCAGGTGCCCCAATACTTTTGGCTAGATAGTGTATCTGGTAAGATTTACAATGGTGGTGGAAGCCTCCCACATATAAATACTACATTTAGACATAATTTTAGGACCTGGGTGATAAGACATCTTCTCTACATGAAGTAGCATGTTTGGGATTCAAACCCAGATGCTCAGCAGAAGTTCTACCCTCATAAGCCACATAACTGTCACGTGTGAAAACCTCCTACACATAAATAGTGATGGACGAACTTCCGACGGGATGTTTCACGAACGCGAAGCGTGAACGCGGCCGAAAGTTTGCGAACCGCAAAGTTCGCGGCGGGCCCCATTGACTTCAATGGCAGGCGAACTTTACAAACCTACAGGTCATATTTCCAGCCACAAAATAATTACTAGCTGTGCACACATAGTCCCACCACATGGCCACTGACATAACACATGTATGAAGTGAATCTGGGATCGACAACTACAAGCATTCTTTATATGTGAAATTCTGACAATTCAGGACTCAGGAGCGCATGAAGGCAATGGAGGAGAGGGAAGGTCAGGGTAGGCTAAGAAGAGGGTGCAGGAGATGATCACCAGCACCGTGATATAGAGCACTGACACCAGCACCGTGATAGAGTGATCTGACACCAGCACCATGATAGAGAGCATTGACATCAGCACCGTGATAGAGAGCACTGACATCAGCACCGTGACATAAAGCACTGACACCAGCACTGTGATATAGAGCACTGACACCAGCACCGTGACAGAGTGCACTGACACCAGCCCCGTGATAGAGTGCACTGACACCTGCACCGTGATAGAGTGCACTGACATCTGCACCGTGATAGAGTGCACTGACACCAGCACCGTGATAGAGAGAACTGACATCAGCACCGTGATATAAAGCACTGACACCAGCACAGTGATAGAGTGCACTGACACCTGCATCGTGATAGAGTGCACTGACACCTGCACCGTGATAGAGTGCACTGACACCAGCACCGAAATAGAGAGCACTAACAGCAGCACTGATACCAGCAACTTGCTACTGGGCCCCAAAAATATGACACCGCTCAACCTCTTCAAACAGGAGGGTACGGGCATATAATACGGTGTGCTTTTTTTGTACAAGGAAGTGAGCCAAATGTAGAAAGAAGGTCTGTATGCTCGATTAAAAAAATCGTTTATAGAGATATACATGGTCTAGTGGTCACATGTGTTGAATTCCTCCGAGATCCATGCCTCATTCATTTTTATAAATGTGAGGTAGTTAACACTGTCGTGAGCTAGGCGAGTACGCTTATTGGTCACGATCCCCCCTGCTGTGCTGAACGTCCTTTCGGACAGGACACTGGACGAGGGACAAGCCAACAGTTCGATTGCAAATTGGGCAAGCTCTGGCCAGAGGTCAAGCCTGCCCACCCAGTAGTCCAGGGGTTCATCACTCCTCAGAGCGTCCACATCGGCTGTTAATCCGATGTAGTTGGACACCTGTCGGTCTAGGCGCTCCCTGATGCCGGATCCGGATGACACCTGTCGATGGGTCGGCTGAAAGAATGACCTCATATCAGAAGTCACCAACACATCTTCAAACCGGCCTCTTCTTGCAGGCACTGTTGGATTGGTACCCGCAACTCCTTCTCTGGGAGTGGTAATTGCTCCTCTGCCAGCGCATGCAAAAGCAGAATGCAGCATTTCTCAAAGCAAGGCCTGTTAGTGCTCCATTCTGACAGCCCTCTGTGACGGCGGTAACATTTCCGCCATTTTGTGTTTGTACCGGGGGTCTAAGTACGTTGCCACCCAGTACTGGTTTTTGACTTTTATGCTTTTTATATGGGGGTCCCTGTTAAAACACTGGAGCATGAAGGCCCCCATTTGCACTAAACTGGAAGCGGTGTGGTGGCCTGGCTCCTGCTCAACATCCAGGATAATGTCGTCCTCTTCATTCTCCTCTCCCCATCCACGCACAACAACAGGGATCCCAGAAAGGTTTAAAGCATGCTCTTCTTGCTCCTCCTCATCCACCCCGGGACCATCCTCCTCTGACTCCTCTTCAGACTCCTGTTGTTGACTTGTCTCAGATAGAGTAGCCCCCCGGGAATTCATCCAGCATTGCGACTTCCTCATCTTCCCGCTCCTGCTCCTCCACAGCTTGATTAATGACACGACGCAATGCACGCTCCATAAAGAAGGCATAAGGTACCATGTCACTGATGGCGGCATGGCTGCGACTGACCAGTTTGGTGATCTCCTCAAATGGGCGCAGAAGTCTGCATGCGTCGCGCATGAGCAGCCACTGGCGCGGTGAAAAAAAAACAGCTCCCCAGAACCTGTTCTGCCGCAGAGTTCATACAGGTAGACGTTAACTGCACGTTTCTGCTGGAGCAGCCTATCAAGCATATAGAAGGTTGAGTTCCATCACGTCAGGCAATCGCAAATAAGACGTCTGACCGGCAGATTGTGTCGCCGCTGAATGTCAGCAAGGCGAGCCATGGCCATGTAAGATCTTCTGAAATGGGCCGAGAATTTCCTTGCCTGCTGCAAGATGGCACGTGCGTAATTTTGTTTTAATGCGCTAAGCATATTGGCACCGTTGTCACACACCACTTTACCAACTGTCAAATTGAGCGGTGTTAGCCACTGATCTGCCTGTGAATGCAAAGCTGAAAGGAGTGCCGGGCCAGTGTGGCTTTTGGCTTCCAGGCACAACAGACACAGCACAGCATGGCAACGTCTCACCTGGCATGTTGAATAGGTTCTGGGGAGCTTGGGCAGCGCAACGGAAGAGACGCTAGCAGCGGAAAAGGAGGAGTCAGCCGAGGAGGAGAGGGAGGAGGATGGAGTAGGAGGAGGAGGAGAACAAGAGCCAGGCCTGCATGCAATCCGTGGCAGTAAAACCAAATCTACACTGGTGCCACGGGTTACATGCTTGACGGCCGTCAGAAGGTTCACCCAGTGGGCAGTAAAAGTGATATACCTTCCCTGCCCGTGTTTGCTAGACCACGTGTCTGTGGTCAGATGTATCTTGGCACCAACACTGTGTGCCAGAGATACATTCACTTGCCGCTGAACATGGCCATATAGCTCTGGGATGCCCTTCTGTGAGAAATACTTCCTTCCTGGGACCTTCCATTGTGGTGTTCCAACGGCCACAAATTTGCGAAAGGCCTCCGAGTCCACCAGTTTATATGGCAGTAGTTGGTGGGCTATGAGTTCTGACAAGCCAGCCATCAACCGTTGGGCAAGAGGGTTATCCGGCGTCATCATTTTTTTACGCTCAAACATTTGGCCCACGGAAGCCGTGAGCTTGGCGGGATGGAAGGTGGAGTGGAGGACAATTGTGAGGAGAGAGGAGAAGAAGTAGAAGACGAGGCTGGATGGTGAGAGCCTGGAGTGTGGCTTTGTGTGTTCCATTGCTCCCACTGGGCTCAGTGATGGCAGCTCATGTGCCTTCTTAAGGCGGTCGTCCCTAGGTGAGTGTTGGGCTTACCGCAACTTATGCGTTGACTGCAAAGATTGCAGATGGCAACACTATTGTCAGCAGCAGACACGTTAAAAAAAGCCCACACTGCGGAGCCATGTGCCGGCATCCTGGGAGCGCCAGATGTGACCGTACATGGTCGATGCCTCGCTCCTGATACATTAGCAGTCTGCTTTGTCCCTCCTGTGCAATGTAAGTTATTCCTGCTTCTCCTCCCTGTCTGCTGGTCCATATCTCCCTCTGAACTCCCCTCCTCTTCCTCTCTTGTGGGCACCCACGTGACATCACTAGACACGTCATCATCGACGTTACCTTCCCCACCGCTATAATTAGAGATCTCGGAGTAGGCAGCAACACCTGGGACCAACCTCCTCCTTGGGCTGATCTGGGTAGTGTTGTCAGACTGCTGAGTGGCGGTTGTTGCTACCTCCTCTTCCTGATCCAATGCCAAGAGTGGCTGCACATCAGAAATGTCTTGATATGGATCGGAAAATAATTCCTGTGACTCAAGCGGAAGGTATGTGGTGGTGGTGGTGTTGGTGGTAGTGTCTTTGGGGGTGCACATAGCAGAGAGTGAAGAAGAGGGTGCAGATAGAGAGGATGAGGAGGGTGCAGAAGAGTAAGGCTGAGTGAGCCACTCAACCAAGTCTGGTGCTTCCTTTGACGTAATCGCACGCACCTTCTGCAATTTCCCACTTTACTCAAGCCTGTTGCTCCTGCCCTACCCCTACCACCCCTGCGGAAGGGCCTGCCTCTTCCTCTGCCTGTCATTTTTTAAATGACCCTGTGACAAAAGTCTCTAGAGAAGTGCAGTATGTATGTGGAAGAAAGTATATATCACCCCGCTTCAATCTGTTGTTTTTGGGGGCCACTGGTCTATCACACCAGTTACAATACTTTATTTGATTGCGTTTGTCACTCTTTGTAGTATCGCTGCAGAACCGCTCAGCAGTCACAATGCTGCACAGTGGAAACGCACTATACTATGCTTTCTATATGTGCAAGTATTTTATACGTGTATTACACAACTATATACTGCACACAAAATAGTACACCTATACCAGTCCTTAAGGACCTTTGTGGAACTAGTAGCTAGGGATTAGCAGACTGTA
Source organism: Lithobates pipiens (assembly GCF_037356315.1). NCBI lineage: Eukaryota > Metazoa > Chordata > Amphibia > Anura > Ranidae > Lithobates > Lithobates pipiens. The sequence goes on along the minus strand of NW_027507790.1, from coordinate 32,804,065 downwards.
CCCCAGTCCCTACACTGATAAAGGACTGCTGCAGAATAGGGCAGCAGTCAGCAGTAGTGCACTACAACCCTATATATTGTGGACCTATACCAGTCCTTATAAGGACCTTTGTGGAACTAGTAGCTAGGGATTAGCAGACTGTACCTCAGTCCCTACACTGATAAAGGACTGCTGCAGAATAGGGCAGCAGTCAGCAGTAGTGCACCACAACCCTATATATTGTGGACCTATACCAGTCCTTAAGGACCTTTGTGGAACTAGTAGCTAGGGATTAGCAGACTGTACCTCACTCAACCCTATATAATGTACTACTCTATACCATACCAGTCCTTATAAGGACCTTTTTGGAACTAGTAGCTAGGGATTAGCAGACTGTACCTCAGTCCCTACACTTATAAAGGACTACTGCAGAATAGGGCAGCAGTCAGCAGTAGTGCACCACAACCCTATATATTGTGGACCTATACCAGTCCTTAAGGACCTTTGTGGAACTAGTAGCTAGGGATTAGCAGACTGTACCTCACTCAACCCTATATACTGTACTACTCTATACCATACCAGTCCTTATAAGGACCTTTGTGGAACTAGTAGCTAGGGATTAGCAGACTGTACCTCATTCCCTACACTGATAAAGGACTGCTGCAGAATAGGGCAACAGTCAGCAGTAGTGCACCACAACCCTATATATTGTGGACCTATACCAGTCCTTAAGGACCTTTGTGGAACTAGTAGCTAGGGATTAGCAGACTGTACCTCACTCAACCCTATATACTGTACTACTCTATACCATACCAGTCCTTAAAAGGACCTTTGTGGAACTAGTAGCTAGTGATTAGCCAACTGTACCTCAGTCCCTACACTGATAAAGGACTGCTGCAGAATAGGGCAGCAGTCAGCAGTAGTGCACCACAACCCTATATATTGTGGACCTATACCAGTCCTTAAGGACCTTTGTGGAACTAGTAGCTAGGGATTAGCAGACTGTACCTCACTCAACCCTATATACTGTACTACTCTATACCATACCAGTTCTTATAAGGACCTTTGTGGAGCTAGTAGCTAGGGATTAGCAGACTGTACCTCAGTCCCTATACTGATAAAGGACTGCTGCAGAATAGGGCAGCAGTCAAGTATAATATTCTTTCTATATTTGGAAGAAAGAATATTATACGTGTACAACCCTATATACTGTCCTACTCCTATACCATACCAGTCCTTAAAAGGACCTTTGTGGACCTAATAGTAACAGCTAATGATTAAACTGACTGTCCCTCCCTACTACACACAGCGTCCTGTCACTCCCTGCACTCACTAAAGACAGGCTGCTGGATTTACAAGCACAGCAGTTCACTCAACCCTATATACTGTCCTACTCCTATACCATACCAGTACTTAAAAGGACCTTTGTGGACCTAATAGTAACAGCTAATGATTAAACTGACTGTCCCTCCCTGCTACACACAGCGTTCTGTCCCTCCCTGCTAAAGACAGGCTGCTGGATTTACAAGCACAGCAGTTCACTCAACCCTATATGCTGTACTACTCTATACCATACCAGTCCTTAAAAGGTCTTTTGTGGACCTAATAGCTAGCGATTTGTGTCACTGCAGTCTCTCCCTGCTCCACACAGCAACCTCTCCCTATAGTGACAGAAGAAAGAATGTAAAATGGCCGCCGGAATGGGTATATTTATAAGTTAGGGGGAATGTCCAATTGTCCATGTGCTGAAATGTCTCAATTGGCTGTCCTGTACCCCATGATGGATGTGTCATCATGGGTCAAAGTTCTTTTACACTCTAAACACATAAGTCCGCCGGGCGAACATCGGCAATAGTCTGCCGATCGGGCGAATCGCGAACAGACAAAATTCACCGCGAACCGACCGCCGGGTGAACAGTTCGGCCATCCTTACACATAAATACTGCATTTCTTTGGGCATACAGGTGATGGAATAACATTACTCAAGAGTTATTCTTCTTGATTTATTCTGTGATATTTTCTGGTCTGTGGGTGAATGTAGAATAGTGATATTACCCTCAGATTTTTGGGAATGACATTTTGATTTCTGATGTTGGTAAACATATCACATTTTTGGGGATTAAATTATGATTAATTAATTTAAAATTTGAAATGTTAAAAAGCACAAAAAAAGTGACTCATTTTAAATTTGCATCAGCAGTGGTATTGTTTGTGGATTGTAAAGACACCTGTGTCAGTTCAGGTAAAGAATGTTGTGAGATGGAGATTAACAAGTGAAAGTAACAGAGAAAAATACATCATATCAAAACATCAAAACATTCCACATTCTAGCATTTCTAACAACAAACTAGTTGAAGTAGAAGCAACATTGTTGCAAAGGAAAAATTATTCCAGAGAAAGATACATTTCATCTCAACATTAAAGAATTATTTGGGGACGTTACAATTGTACCATTAGAATTAATGACTGAAACTTGCATTGGACTATAATAGCGCCGATTTTCACTTCCAAAAAATGCTCTTTAACTGCTCGTGAACCAGCTGCCACAGTTTTACTGTGGCAGGTTGGCTCCGCTGCATGAAATCACGTTATTGTACATGATATCGCGAGGCTTGGCTAGCAGTGCTCGCCGCAAGCTCTGTGAGTCTGACCGTGGGATACCTGCAATCGTCTCATGGGGAGGAAGAACGGGGAAATGCTAATGTCAACGAAAAAATGTCCTTGCTCTGCCTAGTGACACTGTCACTGATCACATCTCCCTGTGGTGATCAGTGTCGTGTCACACACAGCCACTCCCCCCACAGTTAGAATCACTCCCTAGGACACACTTAACCCCTGAAGCACCTCCTCCTGGTTAACCCCTTCACTACCAGCCACATTTACACAGTAATCAATGCATTTTTAATCGCATTGATCGCTGTATAAATGTGAATATTCCCAAAATAGCGCCAAAAGTGTCCGATGTGTCCGGCATAATGTCACAGTCACTATGAAAATCGCTGATTGCTGCCATTACTAGTAAAACATTTTTTTTAATAAAAATGCCATAAAACGATCCCCTATTTTGTAGACGCTATAACTTTTGTGTAAACCAATCAATAAATGGTTATTGTGATTTTTTTTTTTACCAAAAATATGTAGGAGAATATGCATGGGCCTAAACTGAATAAAAATATGCTTTTTTATATATTTTTGGGGGATATTTATTAGCGCAAAAAGTAAAAAATAACGTGTTTTTTTCAAAATTGACGCTCTTTTTGGTTTATAGAGCAAAAAAATAAAAACAGCAGAGGCAATCAAATACCGCCAAAAGAAAGCTCTATTTGTGGGGGAAAAAGGATTTTGTATGACCGCTCAATTGTCGGTTAAAGCGATGCAGTGCCGATTCGCAAAAAGTGCTCTGGTCTTTGGCCAGCTATATGCTCCGGGGCGGAAGTGGTTAACACTCATTCTGGTATTTACTATAAAAAAGACACTGGAGCTAAAATAAGAGCATGCTCAGTTGTGTTGGCACTTAGTTGTACAAAAATGGGGAATTTAGCTCTTCCCAGACTTTTAAAGATATTTCAGTGTAGAAATCACTTTTTTACAGTTTAAAAGCAGATTATCTTTAAATAATATACCGCATATTTCAGTACCATTTAGGCAATTATATCATGCTCTAAGCATTATTTCCATGTGCAATTCTACAAGTTTTAGCAGAGTAAAGGTTTGGGCACTATTTGGTTTCAGGGAACTATAGTAAATTCGATTTTGGGAGTATTATTTTTACCAGCGCTATAGTGAATACCATTTTAGCACTAATTACCGTGATTTGCACTAATTAGTGCTAATTAATTTGTGTTCAGTTGGAAGGGGGCTATCGTAATCACCCGAAGTTTTTCAGTAAGCAAAACTATTGAAAAAAGTTGTTGTCCAGTGATCTGTGTTGGAAAGTTAGATGCTCTATGGTGCTTTACTGTGCTAAATTACTGAGGCTGGCAATGTGTTGGGCTACATATTTTTGTGTGTTCCTCCATATTCACATTTCAGAGACCCAAATGTCTTTTTTAGAACAACAAATGTAATTGTTGCTTAGCTTCTCGTCCCCTTGCAATGTTTAAAATTTGGTGTTACCCATATTTTTACTTTCTGCTATGTTAAAAAAATAATACCCTTATTGCTATTGTTTACAAGTTAATTTAGGCAATCCTTTAACCACTTGCTTACTGGGCACTTAAACACCCTTCCTGCCCAGACCAATTTTCAGCTTTCGGTGCTCTCACACTTTGAATGACAATTACTCAGTCATGCAATACTGTACCCAAATACATTTTTTGTCCTTTTTTTGCCACAAATAGAGCTTTCTTTTGGTGGTATTTGATCACCTCTGGGGTTTTTATTTTTTGCGCTATAAATGAAAAAAGACCGAAAATTTTGAAAAAAAACTTATATTTCTTTGTTTCTGTGACAGAATTATGCAAATTATTAATTTTTTTTTTTTTTTTTTTTCTCCACAAAATTGTCCTTGTAATAGGTTATTTCTCTCACATGGCATGTGTATACCACAAATGACCCCCAAAAAAATTCTGCTACTCCTCCTGAGTATTACAATACCACATGTGTGGGACTTTTTCACAGCCTGGCCACATAGAGAGGCCCAACATGCAGGGAGCGCCATCACGTGTTCTAGGAGCATAAATTACACATCTAACTTGTTGACTACTTATTACACTTTTGAAGGCCCTGGAGCACCAGGACAATGACATGTGACACTGATGACAGATGGCACTGATACGTGGCAATGATGACACTTATACGTGGCACTGATGACACGTGGTACTGATGACAGATGGCACTAATATGTGGCACTGATGACAGATGGCACTAATATGTGGCACTGATGACACGTGGCACTTATACGTGGCACTGATGACACGTGACACTAATACGTGGCACTGATGACAGATGGCACTAATACGTGGCACTAATACATGCCACCGATGACAGATGGCACTAATACGTGGTACCGATGACGCGTGACACTGATGACAGATGGCACTGATAAGTGGCATTGATGACACGTGACACTGACAACAGATGGCACGTGACACTGACAGGTGGCACTGATGACAAATGGCACTGATACGTGGCACTGATGACAGATGGCACTAATACGTGGCACTGATGACAGATGGCACTATGTGGCACTGATGACAGATGGCACTGATGACAGATGGCACTTATACGTGGCACTGATGACAGATGGCACTGGGGACAAATGGCACTGACAACAGGTGGCACTGGGGACAGATAGCACTAACAGGTGGCACTGGGGGCAGGTGGCACTGGGGCAGGATGGCACTGGGGTGGATGGCACTGGGGCAGGATGGCACTGGGGCAGGATAGCACTGGGGCAGGATAGCACTGGGGGAGGATAGCACTGGGGGAGGATGGCACTGGGGGAGGATGGCACTTTTTTTTTTTTACACTGACGGCTGCTGCAGCCGTTCATCTCTCCCCTCGCACACTCTGTCTGTGTGAGGAGGGAGAGCGGCGCTGAGAGATGATCTCATATGTTTACATATGAGATCATCTCCCATTGGACACGCCGATCGTGTTGTAAACGGCTGCTGTGATTGGCTGTTTACAGCGATCTGTGTTTGCCTGTCCCCGGGGGACACGGCAAACACAGAACTTCCCCGATGCGCGCCTGTGGCAGCGCGCATTGCGGAAGTAAACAACAGGACGTCCAGGGACAGCCACCCGGACGAAAGCACCTGCTCTACGGCCGTCATTCGGCTATAGGGCGGGCGCGAGGTGGTTAAACTCCTAAAAGTCCAGCTTCATTTTAAGGGGAACCCCCATGCCAAAATAAAAAAAAAGCCTGCCCCCCCCCCAAAAAATCCATACCAGACCCTTATCCGAGCGTGCAGCCCAGCAGGTTAGGAAATTGGGGGACATGTGAATTCTCCTCCCTCCTGGACCATACCAGGCCACATGCTCTCAACATGGGAGGGTGGGTGCTTTGGGGCGAAAAGCAAGAAATACCTTGTTGATGGGGACAAGGGCCTCTTCCCAAAAACTGTGGGTGGTGTTTATGGGGGTCTAATGGCAGGGGACTTTTCGGAATCCTGGCTCCCCTTGCCTATGTGAATAAGTATGGGGTACATTGTACCCCTACTCATTCACCCCAAAAAAGTGTCAAAAAAAAAAAAACAGTACACAGGTGTTTGACAAAGTCCTTTATTAAGTAATAAAGTATTAAGTATTAAAGTAGCTCCAACATGTCTTCTCCCTCCAGTTCTTCTCTCACCAGTGATGTCTTCTCGCGACCCTAGCTCCCTCTGTGTTAGCTCCAGCGTGTGCCATTACTTATTTATCCATGGGGCATGGCCACGTCACTGCCCCATCTTGCCCCGGGGAAGGGTCACTGAATGGCCACCCTCCCATGGCTCTATAAGTAATGGCACACATCGGAGCTAACACAACAGCGCGAGGTAACATTGGGAGAAGACATCAGGAGGGAGAAGAACTAAAGGCAGAAGAACCAGAAGAAGAAGACAGCGGAGAGTGAAAAACCAGAGGGAGAAGACACATTGGAGCTACTTTAATACTTTATTACTTAATAAAGGACTTTATTAAACACCTGTGTACTAGTTCTATTTATTCTTGACACTTTTTTGTGTGAATGAGTAGGAGTACAATGTACCCCTACTCATTCATATAGGATGGGGGCTGGGATCTGGGGGCCCCCTTGTTAAAGGGGGCTTCCAGATTCCGATAAGCCCCCTACCCACAGATCCCCACAACCACCTCTCATAGTTGTCCAGAAGAGGCCCTTGTACACATCAACATTGGGACAAGGTGCTTTAGGGTGGGGAGCACAAAGCCCCCCTGCCCTAAAGCATCCACCCCCTATGTTTAGGGCATGTGGTCTGGTATGGTCTGAGGGGGCACTCACTTGTGATGTGGCGTTTCGCCTCAAAATCCATACCAGATTAAGGGTCTAGTATTGACTTGGGTGGGACCCCACACCGTTTTTTTACCTTTTGGCAAAGGGTTTCCCCCTCAAGATCTTCAGTCACATGCCACATGTCGGATCAGTTAAGACAATGATCAGACTTGGATGCAACTTACATTCAAATCAATAGGCTGAAATTGTGCCCAAGTTTGACCAAAGTAGTGCAGGAACCTTTTTGAACATCGGACCAAATTGTGTCGGACCAATTAAGACGGCTCTCATAGGGAACATCGATTGATTTATTCACGTCATGCGACATGTGCTCCCAAAGTCGTAGCATATGTTGCACCAGTGAAAACAGGACCTAAGAATTAAAAATTTAGTATCAAGATTTTTCCCTAACTGACTGTGCTAAGTTCTAAGAAGATTTGACAGTTGGTCCATGGATCAAACCTGGGCACATTTGTTCATTCCTAACCAAATGTTTTGCAACAAATAAAATTACACAGCTATGTGTATGGTAACGCAAGGCATACATGTGAATGGGCCATTTAAAGAGGATGTGATGTCAAGTATTTTTTAAGATTCCTCTGGCTGATGTTAGATTTGGCACAGCGGAATAAATAATGCAGCACAGGAAGAAGGTACAATGTAGGTACTGTATGCATCCCATTGTCTCACTTTGACTTAACCAGGTCACCCAGTACCATGAGTTAAACAACTACAGTATCGACAGAAGATTTATGATAATGCGGTTTCTTTTAGTTAGGTTTAAAAAGGGTGTGTTGTGGTTTAGTGTTTAGTAAAGGTATTTAAAAACTGTGCACATACTCACTAGAAATTTTTTGGGATTTTTTTAAAGTGAAATAAATACACTATAATGTTTATTTTTTTAAATAAAAAGCTGGTTTGTTTGTGCCCTGTTCACAAAACAGCCTAGTAAAAGTGTCGAAAGATACTGCACACACATACACATATACACATACATAATATTTAGGCCCCTTTCACACTTGTACAACATGACAGTCGTATGACTGTGAACCTGACTTTGCCCTGCGACTTGAAGTCCAACATGCGCCCGACTTCAATAAACAGGGATCCAACTTTGATCCCCAACAATACCAGCCACTGTCGAGTATGAATCTTTACGGGAACTCCACGCCAAATGTAAAAATAAAAACAGCATGGGTCTCCCCTACAAGAGCATACCAGGCCCCTTGGTCTGGTATGGATTTTAAGGAGAATCCCCACGCCTAAAAAATTGCGTGGAGGGTCCCCCCTCAAAATCCATACCAGACCATTATCTGAGCACACAGGCCGTAAGGTCGAGCAAGGGGGTGGGGATGAGTGAGCACCCCCTTCCTGAACCATACCAGGCCGCATGCCCTCAACATGGGGTGGTGGGTGCTCTGAGGACAGGGGGCCCTGCGCCACCCTACCCCAAAGCACCTTTTTGATGAGGACAATGGCCTCTTCCCGACAATCCTGGCTGTTGGTTGTCGGGGTCTGTGGGCAGGGAGCTTATCGGAATCTGGAAGCCCCCTTTAACAAGGGGGCCCCCAGATCCCGGCCCCCCAATTATTCACCTAAAAAAAGTGTCAAAAATAAAACACAGTACACAGGATTTTAAAGTAATTTATTAGGCAACTCCGGGGGTCTCTTTTTGACTTCTTCTCCCCTCTCTGGCTCTTCTCCCTCTTCTGGCGATGTCTTCTGCCTCCTCCGCTGATGTCTTCTGCCTCTTCTGGTTCTTCTCCCCTCTCTGGGTGTTCTCCACTCTCCGCTGATGTCTTCTAGCAAACTCTGGTTCTTTTCCCTCTGTCCGCTGTCTTCTTGCTCTTTTGCCCAGTCTTCTCCGCTGTCTGTCACCACCCATCATGCTCCAGAAGTCAGAAGAGACCCCGAAGCTGCCTAATAAATTACTTTTACAATTTGTGTACTGTATTTTATTTTTGACACTTTTTTTAGGTGAATGGGTAGGTGTACAATGTACCCAATACTCATTCCCATAGGGTGGGGGATCAGGATCTAAGGGCCTCCTTGTTAAAGGGGGCTTTCAAATTCCAAAAAGCTCCCTGCCCTCAGACCACAACAACCAACAGCCAGGGTCATCGGGAAAAGAGGCCCTTGTCCTCATCAACATGGGACAAGGTGCTTTGGGGTAGGGGGTCCACAGAGCCCCCCTACCTCAAAGCACCCACCCCCCATGTTGAGGGCATGCGGCCTGGTATGGTTCGGGGGGGGGGCGCTCGCTTGCCCCCACCCCCTTTCCTGACCTGCTGGGCTGTGTGCTCGGCAAAGGATCTGGTATTGATTTTGGAGGGACCCACACACCGTTTTTTCGGCGTGGGGGCTCCCCTTAAAATTCATACCAGACTAAAGGGCCTGGTTTGTTCTTTGAGGGGGAACCTACCCCCTTTTTTTTTGTTTTACATTTGGAGTGGAGTTCCCCTTCAAGATCATCAGAGTGCAAGTCGCATGCCAAAGTCGGATCAGATAATACGGCGATCCGACTTTAATCCGACTTCAGTGATATTCAATGGGCAGAAGTAGGATCAAAGTTGGACAAAAGTAGTGCAGGGACTACTTTGAAGTCGTCACTACTTGAAGTCATACTTATATGAATGGTAGTCATTGGAAATCCTGGGGAACGACATGTCATGCGACATTGCAGTCTCAAATGGTAGGACAAGTTGTACAAGTGTGGAAGTGGCCTTAGGGTGTTTTTTGTGAATAAATAACACTCTAATGTTAAATTTTATGGCTATCGGGGGTCCAGTTTAAAATAGAACCTAGTGCAAAGAATTTAATAATTGTTACAATTCATCATTTATGGATTCATACAGTGTTCTGGGCATTTATTATTGTGCACAGCTCCAGCAATAGCCTGTGTCTGTGTTTAGATGTTTAGATCTATAAGTTCATCCCCATGATCATGCTATCTATACAATCATATAATTTTTGGAAGGTTATCACATTGTTCTTTCATATTTCAATAATTTACATATTTATTTTAGTGGTTCGGCTGGTCCATGTAGGCACCATCAGTATTAGTATTGTTAAGCCTTGTGTGCTTAGCCCGCTTTATAAGTAACTCCAGTACCATATAGGGGCAGGATAGAGAAAGAAAAAGGTCGTTTGAAACACATTGCCGACCTCTGTCAAATGTGCAGTTGTTTCATAAAAAGTACACAGTAACAGGAGATGCTGCTTTGTAAGTCAGTAAACTGAGTTAAATAGTAAACCAGGGTTTACCATTTAACATCTCCTGTTCCATTTAGAAATTTCTGGTTTACATTCACTGTGTTGTTTGTACTACTCCTGTCGAACCAATATTAGGTGTCCAGTTTAGACCACTGGTCATAGCTAACATAGTACACTGTATTTTTTGTTTCAAAATAAAAACAGCATGGTCTCTAATTTTCAAAATGTGGCCTAGAAAATTCAGTTACATAGAATGTAATATAATAATGATTTTTAAGTTTTAACATGGCTGATGGGAGCTCTGTTTTACGTGGCGCATGGCACAAATGATTAAATACTTTGCTTCTTACACTGCTTACATAAAATGTATACAGTCTCCGTGTTTTTTGTGATTTTTCATTGAAATAATACACTCTTTTTTGTATTTCTTGAATATAACCCTGTCTTTTGTGTTCCTGTTAAACTGTGACCCACTAACCTCGCATAGTGGGCATGAACCCAACAATTTTTTCAGTGCATTAATACCTTCTAATTTACATTTCTTGATTAAAACCTGCCTGGCATTTTCTTCTTAAATTTACATATATAGCCAATCTTTGCAATATGTCTGGATTTTTTTTTCACTGAAATAATACACTGTCTGGTATCTCCTTTTGAAATTGTGACCTTGTAAAAGTTCTTATGTACTATGGAGTGAGTCTTACAAAGAAAAAGGCAAATGTGAGTGCTCAGAAATCGTAGGGATACTTGCTATTGAAGTAACAAGGCTGTGCAAACCTGGCTGAAAGGTACTGGTGGTACAGCCCTCTTCAGATCGGGGAATCCAGTACTGCATAAATAACAAAACAATTAAGAGAGCAGAAATGCTTAGTGCATTATTTCCAGCACTCTAAAAATGAATATATAAATACAAGTTGTACTCACAAGCAAAGAAGGATAAAAGGCATTACACAAGACCAAGGAGTCTGCTTTCTAATCTCAACGGATGACAGAATCAGCTGATGCATTTCGGGACTCTGGCCCGCTTCCTACAATGTCTGGTACAACCTCCACCCAGACCTCCTAAAATACACTCTTCAATAATCATGCCCACCATCCCTAATGGAGAAATGGGCAGGAGGAAAAGGAGTATTGTTGGAAAGTACTACCCAGGATGGTCTCTAGTGACATAAACAAAGACAGAACCAAAAACAACATCACTACATCATATAGTTTTTTATGTGTAAATCAGACTCATGGTATAACATTTTTTATAATATAACCTTGAAGACACAAACTCTTCAGGACTTGCTGATCAGCTTGTGCTGTAGTAAATTACAGCACAGCCAGGATGGCGGGCACACGCCCCCTAACCGAAAATGCTAATTTTAGCATGATCCTGCACAGACGAGCTGCCCCGTAGCACTAAAGCTACGGGAGGTGGTCAGCAAGTGGTTAAGGCAGTTTAGTTTTTTTTTTATATTTTCTTGTCAAGTTTCTATTTTGTTTGTTTTGTTTTTATGTGTATACCGTATACGATGAGGGTTATGAAAGGCCTTTTTTTTTTTTAGCACAAGAGCAGGTCCAGGTAAAAAGGACCTTCCATAATCCCCAGGAACTAGCAGTTAAGCAGACATTTCAGGTTCCCCTTTGACATTGGGGAACTTTTCAGGGGAGGAGTCCTTGTTGGAGTGCAGGGCCTCTGTAAAGATCCTTCCGGGATTGAGAAAATAAGTTGTAGCCTACCAACAGTTTACTAATACATCATTTACAGTACAAATTCACTTTAAGTCACTGGAAGGCTAGAATATGGCTCACCCATAGGAATGAATGGGGCTGCAGTGTGCATGTGTGCACACTTAGATAAGGAGCCAACCAAGACAATAGAAAGGCTGGGCTGTGGGGATAGGAAGACAATTAAAGGACAAGTTCACTATAGGTGAATTGTTGTTTTTTTTTTAGATAACATTCTTTGTTTACTCAGTTTCCCATGCCAAATATAAAAATTAGGAATTGCAGATTTTCTGACTCATAGCTGTCATGCACAAATAAATTGACCAACTCGTCAAAATGAACGTATACCACACAGTCAGCCAATCAGCAGCAGGGGATTATATGCTGCTTCTGTTGGCTCCTGCTGTTCACAGAAATTCAATAGTTCTATGGCCATGTCAGAATGAAAATGGCTCTCGTCGACATGTTTTAATATAATTATAATAGTAAACTCTTCATTTTACACTGTGCATACTGTTTGCAGAAAGTGAGGAGTTAGCTACTCTGAAGACTGTCAGTCATCAGCTTGCCATCATTAAAACAGAGCAAGCCTTTGATCATTTCCTTCACCGGGAGCAACTTGTCCAAGAATAAAAAAAGTAAAGTGTTGCAATATATATTGCCTTTCAGCACAGAACTCTAAAAAAAATGTACACATTTATGCTTAACCTATTTATTTACTGAATAATAATGCTGTTCAAGAAAGTAATATTAAAATGATGTCACTTCCTTACATTACATAGAAGTTATTTTCATAAGGCAAGAGCTGAACAGATTTGTTTTCCTTTAAGTATAATCAAACAAAGGTCCATAATAAGCCTCTTTGAGACCGTGAAAGGGAAATATCCAAACACCTCTGACCAGGGAAGTGATGTCATGTCATCGAGGTATTCTGAAGGGGAAGGTCATTATTATCCCTTGCTTAGTTCAGTATTAATAAGGCTGCCAAGCTCCACTTAGAAGCAGTGTCTAGTTTCAGCCTTTGCCAGGCATACAAAAAGGCCTCTGTTGAGTATTTTTGGAAAGGGCGTTCAGTCTGGGGCCTTCATATTTGTATTAATATGTCAGATAAAAATATTTTCAGATATTCAGTCGACTGCAAAATTAACAGTTTGGTGTGCTGATATGTGAAACTAATCTAAAGCTGAACTACTTATTTATTATTTATGAGGACTCCAGAGCTGAAGTTTTATGAGTTGTTTCCTTTGCAATAGTGAGCTGTCAGTCATGCACACTGAACTCAATGCATTTAAGCTTACTTAACAAATTCTTAGTATTTAGGATACAAAGAAATATACTGAACATTTTACATTTACTTTTTTTGTTTTTGGATTTTTTTCAGTATATTCTCATACTAGTGATGGACTTCGGCCATTTCTACATTTGAAAAACATTTCTTGAAGCACCCACAAACTAAAAACGCAATGTAATTTGACCGGTGATGCTCTAGGCCAGGCACGTCAAACTCAGATGAAACAGCGGGTCAAATTAAAGTGAAATTTTAGTCAGTGATAGATCACTTCAAGTTGATCCATTTTGCAGGTATAGCTATGTAAAGTATTAAAAATAAGTTTCTATACCATTTAAAATCCAGTAACGCCCTGTCTCACCCTGCTTTGCACATGCTCAGTTGCTCTCTTCTCTGGGCACTGGGCCTAAAACTTTAGCCACCAGAGGCCGATCAGCTGACAGCTTTAAGGTTTACTATTGCTGAAGGGGGAAGAAAGCAACAAGAATGACACAGACTGTGCGGAGGGAACGCAGATTAGGGAAGGAGAAAATAAAAGCAGAAGAGGTGACAGGACAAACTCTGCTACCAGGGAGACACAAAAGAGTTAAAGTGGTCCTAAAACAGGATAGGATATCCAATGTAGAGGGAGGGAGGTGGAGAGAGAAGGGGACGGGGGGAGGGAACATTTTGGTTAGTCTCTTTTTTTTGTTTTGTTTTATTTTTTTTGGTTTGTTTTGTTCTGTTCTGTTTTTGTTTTCTGGTTTTTGTTTTGTTTTGATCTGTTTTTTGATCTTGCCGGAAGGGAAATAATGCTGTGAAATCAGATAATTGTTAAACTATGAAGGAATGACTGTACCCTTGACGATCTAATGGTTTCCTTTTTTTTATACATATATACTTATGTTTAAAATTTTGATATAATATGATATAAAGATTGTATTTATGAAGAAAATGAATAAAGAATATTTTAAATTGGAAAGTGGTCCTAAAGGCTCAAGTCTTTTTGCCTTCGTACATTTTATGGAATTATATGCTTTCCTTGGCCCTTGGAGGATTTTCCCACCTCAACCCCGGGGGGAGACCCCCCTACCTGAGATCCCCACAAGTTCCTGTGCAGAGGTTGGGCCCAGCCTTGGGGCAGAGTTGTAAGTCACTGACCTGTCACAATTTTTAGGGGGAAATAACCGTTCTCCCCTTTTTGAGGGCACTTTTAATTATTGATATTTCTTTACAGTATACTGTCGTTGTTTTTATTTGTTTAAAGGGACTTTAATATAATTTTAAGCTTACAAGGACAATGGCTTGTCTTGTCTCCCTGATATTCTCTCTCCTTTCTTCCTCCCAGCAGCAGCTCTATGAACTTCAGCACCGTTAAGCTTCTGTCAGCATTCCTCTATATCTGAGCCAAGACATATAATCAAGGCTGGAAATGTACATATTTTAATTGAAGTGACATATAGTTTTTGAGCCACAGGAGAGGGGGAGAGTTTCCAATAAGGAAGGGACTGCTTTGGGTTCCAACAAAATGGCAGTAACCAGCAAGAAGACATGGGAGCAGTGCTGGAATCAATTTATAGCACTCACTATATTTGGTTGCATAATTATTAATGTAATATTTTGTTAAAGAACATAAATTGTTATCAAACCATTAAAAGATGACTAGCTCTTTACTGCGTTATGTGTACAGCAGCTTACCATATATAATTCCAAAGAGGACATATCCTGAAGTTTTTAGCTGAAAAAGTATGCAAGAAAGTATAGCTTTTTAAATGTAGAACAGCTGGAAGTACATTCATTTATTTTATCCCCAAACCACTGAGGGCCTCAATGAAGTAGTGAGAGGGCCACATAAAGCCCATTAGACACCACTTTGACATACCAGATTTAAACAAACTGGTATGTCTGTGACTGATATGTGCTTATCAAAGAAACAATTGATTTACAAAAGAAGTAGGACATTTTCAGTTAGCTTAGTAAATAAGGTGAAGCTATCAGGAAAATAAACAATTCCTGCAAAAGAAACTAGTAAATACATGAAATACTTGCTTCACACTCCACCAAACCCTGCTTCATTGAAGAGTTTTTTTTTTGTTTTTTCTTCACAACACACGCTTATTTTCTGCACAGTATTTGTCACGTGCATGACACTGTGCAGAATTAGCATGCAGGAAATTACACTGCCAAGCAGGGAATTAAGTTCTCCATATTAAATTCTTGCTGCCAAGTCCATCTTTTACAGACCCAATTAATACTTCTGGGATCAACCAACCATTTGTACTCCAGCTTCTCACATTTACCTAGAAAATCAATCATAACAGGACATATTCCAAAACTGAATTTCTTCACAGTTTTCTTGGATATCAACACTGATACATCTCAGCATAAAGCTACCGTCAGTTGGAACTAACCTTAACCACTTGCCGACCGGCTCATGCCAATATATACGGAAGAATGGCACGGGTCCGCACAACTGCTTACCCATACGTCACTCTGTCACCAGTGGCTAGTGGGTGTCGCGGGTCCCACGGACTCGATGTCTGCTGGTGACCCTCGATCAAGGCACAGAGAGGCAGAACGGGGAGATGTAAACAAGGCATTTCCCTGTTCTGCCTAACAACATGACAGGAATGTACTGCTCCTAGTGATAGGGAGCCATGATCTGTCATGTTCTAGTGAGCCCATCCCTCCTACAGTTAGAACACAGTGAGGGAACACACATAACACCTTGATCGCCCCCTAGTGTTTAACCCCTGCCCTGGCAGTGACATTTACACAGTAATCAGTGCATTTTTATAGCACCGATCGCTGTATGAATGTCAATGGTCCAAAAATAATGTCAAAAGTGTCCAATCTGTCCGCCGCAATGTCGCAGGCATGATAAAAATTGCAGATTGCCACCATTACTAATAAAAAAATAATAATAAAAATGCCATAAAGTCTATCCCCTATTTTGTAGATGCGATAACTTTTGCGCTAACCAATCAATATACGATTGCGATTTTTTCTTAACCAAAAATATGTAGAAGAATACATATTGGCCTACTGAGGAAGACATTTGTTTTTTTTATATATTTTTGGGGGGTATTTATTATAGCAAAAAGTAAAAAAAATATATTTTTTTCAAAATTGTCGCTCTTTTCTTGTTTATAGCGCAAAAAATCAAAACTGCAGAGGTGATTACATACCATCAAAAGAAAGCTCTATTTGTGGGGAAATAAAGGACCCAATTTTGTTTTTGTACAATGTCGCACGACCACGCAGTTGTCAGTTAAAGTGATGCAGTGCCGAATCGCAAAAAAGGGCTTGGTCAGGAAGGGGGTAAATCCTTCCGGGGGCTGAAGTGGCTAAGCACAAAACCTGCCAAAAGGCCATTTTATAGTCCAGTACAGGCTTTGTCACTTTCAATCCATCAATTCCTTGCAACTGCACAAATATAAGAGTATTTCAAAACTGGATAAGGTGCTGAATGCCTTCTTAAAACAGAATGTATTTTAAAGTAGATGTGAATTTTAACTTTGTTGCATTTAGCTGTCTAAAACACTGTGTATCAGAAATAATTGACATTAAAGAATTAAAGAATTCCAGGTATGGCATTTTATAAATAGTTTCATTGGTCTACCTTGGACCAATGTAACTACAGTATGCATAAACCATACTTTTGGGATCTCTCTGGAAGCTGGAAATCTCATTAATAGACACTGCTACTACAATGATCTCCACTAGTTTTTGGGTTTACGTACTGAGCAGCTGCCCTGCTGCATTGTGAAAACAGGAGGTCAGCCGTTTGGCACAGGCAACATTCGGAGAATGCTTTGCAATTTTCAATTGAATGCAAAGAATTCTTTGATTGGATGAAATGGAGAGTGTGATATCACCATCCCGTCTCTCCACCTCATCCAATCAACAAACTCTTTGCATTAATTGAGACAATGAAACACATTCTCTGAATGGCACCCATGCCAAGCAGCCAACCCCCTGTATTCAGAGTGCAGCAGGGCAGCTGCTTAGCACAGGAGCCATAAGCTAGTGGAGATTATTATAGTAGCAGTGCCTTTCAGAGGGATGACACAGGTATGCAGATTGGCACAAGTACTTACAGTTTAACCTTCCCTCAAGTGACACGTTCACAATATAGTACTTTAATAAGAACCTTCATGGTAGTATCTCTAACTAAGGGGCGTAACGAGAAATCACAGGGCCCCATAGCAAAATGTTGTATGCCACCCCTGCAAACAGCCCCCCCCCCACAAAAAAATGAACTAATGCCATTGAACAACAGATTACCACACCCATGTGGCACAGTACCCAGACAACAGCTTATATTAATTTGGAACAACAAAG
The DNA here is from genome assembly GCF_037356315.1 of Lithobates pipiens. Lineage (NCBI taxonomy): Eukaryota > Metazoa > Chordata > Amphibia > Anura > Ranidae > Lithobates > Lithobates pipiens. The sequence continues at coordinate 32,786,615 of NW_027507790.1, read as the reverse complement.
TATGCAGTATACTGTATGTAGCCCCTGAAGGACACACATTGCTGACCTCCATGCCTTCTAATCAATTTCTGTTCCAATTAAACTTATGTGTAAATACAAGACAAATAGGGGAGAAATAAGACAGCAATGATGAACAGTGGCCCTAATGGTAGTTTGATCAAGTTTATTCTTAAGGTCTTAGGAACATTCTGCACCCTTGAACCTGACATTGCTCCCCCTCTCTTTGTGCCAAAATTATCCTAATGAAAAAATATAGCAAACATTTTCTTCACAAAAATAGCAAAACAGTGCAAAACTGATCACAGTCCCCCACTCCCTTCCTACCTCCTGTCCAGAATCCAGAGACTCATGTTCCGAAAACAATGTCTCTTCACAGTCGTGCTCGAACATTCTGCCTCGCCCACTCTTCTCCCGCCCACTCTGCTCTCTGCTCCTGCTGTATGCGTCTGTGTGTGTCGGGACTCGGCCAGACTTGCGGGGCCCGGGAGGTTTAACAGTAAACTTACATTCCTCATCCTCACCCAGGAGCAGATCCAGAGTCTAGTCCCAGGAGGGGCACTGCCAGAAAATGTTTTTTTGAGTGCAATTTATCAGGGCAATGGCTGATGTTGGCGCTTCAATCATCACGGCACATGGTTGTTATGGTGTCAGGATCATTGAAACACATTATTTCTATTATCGCCTGCCACCAGATGCAGATTATCACTTGTCGCACTTTGCAGATTGTCACTTGCCACGTCACCTGCCACAAGTTGCAGATTCTCACTTGCCACATCACCTGCCACAAGTTGCGGATTGTCACTTGCCACAACTTGTGGATTGTCCACTTGCCACGTCACCTGCCACACATTGAGGATTTCCACTTTCCACATCACCTGCCACGCATTGCGGATTGTCCACTTGCCACATCACCTGCCACACATTGCGGATTGTCCACTTGCCACATCACCTGCCACGAGTTGTGGATTGTCACTTGCCACGTCACATGCCACACATTGCAGATTGTCCATTTTCCACGTCACCTGCCACACATTGTGGATTGTCCACTTGCCACGTTACTTGCCACGTCACATGCCACACATTGCGGATTGTCCACTTGCCACGTCACCATACATTTTGTATCAAAAAAGTTTCTATCCATATAAAATTACAACAATATTGGGTTCAGTAAAAACATAGTGGTAACCAGTAACCACTAATGTGATATATACTATATATATTTTACTGAACCCAATATTGTTGTAATTTTATATGCATAAAAACTTTTTCGGTACAAAATTTATTCCTTCTAATTATGGGCACTGCTATTTTCCCAATTATCCTGTTGCTGCTATTTTCACTTCAATAGGGATGAGGTGCCGGTTTTTTATACTGTCACCCAATTTGCTATTCAAGCTAATACACAATCAGGTGTTTTAATACACCATTTTAATGCTTGGTGACTCTATTATTATCCTTGAGATACTATAAACTTCTTTATATGTAATTGTTTAGTTGAAAAAATGAATTAATGTATTTTGGATTTCTGTATAATTTATTTAGTTATTTTATGCAAATAAGTATACAGTGGTACTAGTTAACCACTTCCCTACCCGTCCATTGTCATATGACATCCGCAGGAACACTCGGTCCCTTCGAGCGGGCATCATATGATGTCCTTGGCTTCCCAGCGGTATGGGGGACGCACGCCCGCTGTGTCACTCGGGAGCCGATGCATGTGCCTGGAGGCCATGATGTTCGCCGGGCACCCACGTTTGTTGGTGAAAGAACAGGAATGTGGATCTGTGTGTGTAAACACACAGATCTATGTCCTGTAAGGGGAATGGAGACAGACCATGTGTTCCTAGTATATAGGAACACCAATCAGTCTCCTCCCTTAGTCAGTCCCCTCCCCCCACAGTTAGAATCTCCCCCTAGGTAACACAGTTAACCCCTTGATCGCCCCCTAGTGTTAACTCCTTCCCTGGCAGTGACATTTATAGAGTAATCAGTGCATACTTATAGCACTGATCTCTGTATAAGTCTCACTGGTCCCAAAATAGTGTCAAAAGTGTCTGATCTGTCCATTGGAATGTCGCAGTCACAATAAAATTTGCAGATTGCCGCCATTGCTAGTAAAAAATAATAATAACAATAAAAATGCCATAAATCTATTCCCTATTTTGTAGGCGCTTTAACTTTTGCACAAATCAATCAATATGCGCTTATTGCAATTTTTTTTACCAAAAATATGTAGAAGAATACATATCTGCCTTTTCTTTTTTTATTGGGATATTTATTATAGCAAAAAAGTAAAAATATATTGTTGTTTTTTTTCAAAATTGTTGCACTTATTTTGTTTATAGCACAAAAAATAAAAACCGCAAAGGTGATCAAATACCACCAAAAGAAAGCTCTATTAGTGTTGCATGACCGCGTAATTGTTATTCAAAATGTTACAGCGCTGAAAGCTGAATAATAATATTTATTAGAAAAAAAATATTGGCATAATAAATATTTTGATAGCAAAATTGTACCTTGGGGTATTAGGATTCAAATTGTTCCCAATCTTAGGAAAATTAATGACTCTTTGAAACATGTCTGGGAACAAAATCTACAGCTGTTTTCATTAGAGATTATTACAATCTTATGTAATCAATATGAAACGGAGATCACAAATCTGGATGCCCAAACCCAGATGTTATATCAGGTTCATGTTGCGATAACGACCTCCCCTATGTTTACTAAGAAAAGAAAAAGCTCTACGTGAAAATATTGAGGAATAAACATTGGGTATTATTAATGTAATGGAAGGTACATTTCTCCATGATAAATTGGCACATGAGAATGGCTATGCCTACAAGTGGAATCAAACTGTATATAACAGACCAAAGAACAGATTGGCCACTCATGCAGTACCTAAACTGGATAATAATGTACGTAACATATCTTCTGCTTCTTCTGTATCATCTAGTCAATCAACAGTTTATCATGACTTATCGGAGGATATACTCCCTAAGAAACAAAAGGGAGAATCCGATACTATGTCAACAGAATCACTTTGATGCACCTTCAGGTCCACTGCGACTGGTCAACCACCATCTGTTTGTTCTAAACAAGTCCTATCACGGTTATCTACCTCTATTCACTACTCACCTAAAAATGCTTCTGCTACACATGCAGTGGTTTACAACTTGGCACTGAGCACCACTGCACCAACTTTGTCTTCTCTTTTCACTACGGTCGGAGTTACGTGCTAGTGATTGTAACACTTTTTCTTTATTTTCAAACAGTACACAACCAATTGACACCAAATTAGCTCCCATTTTTTTTTTGTGAAAACACAAAACCAACCCCAAAGTCCCACACTAGCCACCCTATCCCTGAGAGAGATGATGGAGACACAGAGTTAGAGATTATAAATCTCTGTGGACAAGATTGAGGTATTAAATTGGGCCTAACTTTTTGCCCACAAGTGGACACTGACAAGTTTCAAACCATTAAAGATATAAATTTGTTTGCCAGAAAGGTAATGTACAAAGTTTTTTATGACAAGCCCTCATCAAGTACTGAGGTTGATCATGTTTATTCTGGTGATCTCCCTGCGATATATAGTTATAGTTTATGTGAACTTCAGGCATTGGACAATCTGATGGATTTGTGGGAGGAGGGCCACACCGGGATGGATGCACCACTGGTTCCCCCAGTGGGTGGTGTCCATTAACCACTTGAACACTGGACACTTAAACACCCTTAATAACCAGACCAATTTTCAGCTTTCGGTGCTCTCACATTTTGAATGACAATTACTCAGTCATGCAACACTGTACCCATATGAAATTTTTGTCCCTTTTTTCACACAAATAGAGCTTTCTTTTGGTGATATTTAATCACCAATGGGTTTTTTATTTTTTGTGCTATAAAAGAAAAAATACAGAAAATTCTGTAAAAAAATGAATTTTTCTTTGTTTCTGTTATAAAATTTAGCAGATTAGTAATTTGTCTTCATAAATTTCGGACAAAATTTATACTACTGCATATCTTTGGTAAAAATAAGTACAAATTTGTGGATATTATTTGGTCTTTGTGAAAGTTATAGAGTCCACAAGCTATGGAGCCAATATCTGAAAATTGATCACACCTGAAGGACTGATGGCCTATTTCAATTCTTGAGACCCTAACATGCCATAAAAGTACAAATACCCCCCAAATGACCCCTTTTTGGAAAGAAGACATTCCAAGGTATTTAGTAAGAGGCATGCTGAGTTTTTTGAAGTTGTCATTTTTTCCCACAATTCTTTGCAAAATCAAGATTTTTTTCCTTTTTTTTCCACAAAATTGTCATAATATCAGTTTATTTCTCACACACAGCATATGCATACCCCAAATTACACCCCAAAACACATTCTGCTATTACTCCCGAGTATGGCAATACCACATGTGTGAGACTTTTACACAGCGTGGCCACATACAGAGGCCCAACATGCAGGAAGCACCATCAGGCGTTCTGGAGCACCCAGGCCAATTCTGACATTTCTCTCCTACATATAAAAATCATAATTTATTTGCTAGAAAATTACATAGAACCCAAAAACATTATATATGTTTTTTTAGCAAAGACCCTAGAGAATACAATGGTGGTCATTGCAACTTTTTATCTTGCACGGTATTTGCGCAGCAATTTTTTCGAACGCGTTTTTTTTTGAAAAAAAAACAGTTTTGTGCTTAAAAAAAAAAACTGTAAAGTTAGCCCAATGTTTTTGCATAATATGAAAGATGAAGTTACGCCGAGTAAATAGATACCTAACATGTCACTCTTCAAAATTGCACACACTCCTGGAATGGTGACAAATGTCGCTACTTAAAAGTCCCCATAGACGACGCTTTACTTTTTTTACTGGTTACATGTTTTGAGTTACAGAGGAGGTCTAGGGCTAGAATTATTTCTCTTGCTCTATACGTTCGCTTCTGCATGTGAGCACATGGGGACAGCGGCCCTTTAAAAAAAAAAAATTATTGTTCATTTTACTTTTTTTCCCCAAAAAAACATTTTTTGATCACTTTTATTCCTATTACAAGGAATGTAAACATCCCTTGTAATAGGAATTTGGCATGACAGGTCCTCTTTACAGTGAGATATGGGGTCAATAAGACCCTACATCTCACCTCTAGGCTCGGAAGCCTGAAATAAAAAAATAAAAAGATTCTGGCTTTGATTGTATTGGTGAGTCAGTAGAAGCACCGGAGGGCGGCGGGAGGGGGGACGTAAGAGCGATCAAGCAGTGGAACAGCCGCTATGATTGTTCTTATGGTGTAGGGAATCGCTGGCTGAAAAAGCTGATATCTGAATGATGCCTGTAGCTACACCCATCATTCAGATATCCCAGCACAAAGTCAAGGACATCATATGACAGCTGGCTGGGTATTGCAGGATATCACCGACTATGGCTGGGTATTGCAGGGTATCACCGAGTATGGCTGAGTATTGCAGGACATCACCAAGAATGGCTGGGTATTGCAGGATATCACAGACTATGGCTGGGTATTGCAGGGTATCACAGAGTATGGCTGGGTATTGCAGAGTATGGCTGGGTATTGCAGGGTATCTCCGAGTATGGCTGGGTATCTCCGAGTATGGCTGGGTATGGCAATTTATGGCAGAGTATTGGCAGGGTATTGCAGAGTATTGGCAGAGTATTGCAGAGTATTGGCAGGGTATTGCAGAGTATTGGTGGGTATTGCAGAGTATTGGCGGGCAGAGTATTGGCGGGCATTGCAGAGTATTGGCGGGTATTGCAGAGTATTGGCAGGTATTGCAGAGTATTGCAGAGTATTGGTGGGTATTGCAGAGTATTGGCGGGTATTGCAGAGTATTGGCAGGTATTGCAGAGTATTGCAGAGTATTGGTGGGTATTGCAGAGTATTGGCGGGTATTGCAGAGTATTGGCGGGTATTGCAGAGTATTGGCGGGTATTGCAGAGTATTGGCAGGTATTGCAGAATATTGCAGAGTATTGGCGGGTAATGCAGAGTATTGCAGAGTATTGGTGAGTATTGCAGAGTATTGGCAGGTATTGCAGAGTATTGGCAGGTATTGCAGAGTATTGGCAGGGTATTGCAGAGTATTGGCAGATATTCCAGAGTATTGCAGAGTATTGGTGGGTATTGCAGAGTATTGGCGGGTATTGCAGAGTATTGGCGGGTATTGCAGAGTATTGGCAGGTATTGCAGAGTATTGGCAGGTATTGCAGAATATTGGCAGGTATTGCAGAGTATTGGTGGGTATTGCAGAGTATTGGCGGGTATTGCAGAGTATTGGCGGGTATTGCAGAGTATTTGCGGGTATTGCAGAGTATTGGCAGGTATTGCAGAATATTGCAGAGTATTGGCGGGTAATGCAGAGTATTGCAGAGTATTGGTGGGTATTGCAGAGTATTGGCAGGTATTGCAGAGTATTGGCAGGGTATTGCAGAGTATTGGCAGGTATTGCAGAGTATTGCAGAGTATTGGTGGGTATTGCAGAGTATTGGCGGGTATTGCAGAGTATTGGCGGGTATTGCAGAGTATTGGCAGGTATTGCAGAGTATTGGTGGGTATTGCAGAGTATTGGCGGGTATTGCAGAGTATTGGCGGGTATTGCAGAGTATTTGCGGGTATTGCAGAGTATTGGCAGGTATTGCAGAATATTGCAGAGTATTGGCAGGTAATGCAGAGTATTGCAGAGTATTGGTGGGTATTGCAGAGTATTGGCAGGTATTGCAGAGTATTGGCAGGTATTGCAGAGTATTGGCAGGGTATTGCAGAGTATTGGCAGGTATTCCAGAGTATTGGCGGGTATTGCAGAATATTGCAGAGTATTGGCGGGTATTGCAGAGTATTGGCAGGTATGGCAGGGTATTGGCAGGGAATTGAGGGGTTAATTTTTGGTGAGCACAGCCCACAGCGCTGCTGACACCGATCTCTTCCCCCTCCATTGTACCGATCGGTACAGAGAGGGGAGGGAGGAATCAGCATCATAACATGACGCCGGTTTGTTTACAAGTGATCACTCCATCATTTGATGCTCCGTCATTTACCGTGATCCATGATGCAGGACCCGCCGGTCACGGATGCTCTCGAGTGCGCGCCCCCTGGGGGAGCGAAATTCTGGGAGGACATTATATAACGGCCTCTCAGAGTTAAACAACTGCCCTGTAGCCGTTATTCGGCTATGGGGCGGCTGTTAAGTGGTTAAAGGTGCGCATCTGTACTGGCCTCGCGATTCAGTTCTATTACGATTATCATGTCAATGATTCGATTTGATACCGCTATGCATCACGATTACAGCTCAAGTGCAAATGGTTTTCATCCAAAAAATTCAAGCAACCAGGAAAACTCAATTTTTTTTATTTTATCTGTTCTTAAAAAAAAAAAAAAAGACAACACTTCCTGCATGTAGCAAAGTCTAAACACAACAGACAACAACTTAAAGGAGCTCCAGGCTCTCCCTCAAAATACTAGAGGAGATGGTCAGAGACTGCAGACATGATACAAGAGATGGTCAGAGACTGCAGGCCTACTACAGGAGATGGTCAGAAACTGCAGACATGATACAAGAGATGGTCAGAGACTGCAGACCTACTACAGGAGATGGTCAGAGACTGCAGACATGATACAGGAGATGATCAGAGTCTGCAGACCTGATACAGGAGATGATCAAAGACTGCAGACATGATACAGGAGATGATCAGAGACTACGGACATGATACAGGAGATGATCAGAGACTGTGGACCTAGTACAGGAGATGATCAGAGACTGCAGACATGATACAGGAGATGGTCAGAGACTGCGTACATGATACAGGAGATGGTCAAAGACTGCATACATAATACAGGAGATGGTCATAGACTGTGGACATTATACAGGAGATGGTCAGAGACTGCAGACATGATACAGGAGATGGTCAGAGACTGCGTGTGGACATAGTACAGGAGGTGGCCATAGACTGCAGGCACAATACAAGAGATCAGCAGGTTAGTATGATATCTTTTTTATTTTAAAGAAAACTAATACCCTTTAGTATCACTTTAACAAATCATTGAGTCTTTTGGCAGTAACTTGGATAGTAAAGAGGTACACATCGCTGCAAAAATAAAAAAGGAAGACATTACAATCAACAAAAAATGTACTGCTATCAGCCATAAGTGGATGTTTCCAGAGGGGAGAGATAATAGGGAAATCTCAGGAAGAAATTAGACAGAAAAAGAGTGTGCACTGTGCAGCCCCCAATGTGTTAGGCACACAGCACACACACACTGAATAGGTGCAGCAGGTGGGGGATATGCCACTTCTATACACTCACCCTGCACATACTGTATATTAAGCATGACAGGCTGATCTCTCACCTCCGGAGCACTCCTACCATCCCCCTCTTCTCCTCACAGCTCGTTTCCTGAAGCCGAATCTATGCCTCATTCCATGGATGTTAAAGAGGAGGTCCGCGGAAAAAAAAAGATTAAAAGCCAGTAGCTACAAATACTGCAGCTGCTGACTTTTAAACTTTTAATATATGGACACATACCTGTCCAGAGAGCCTGCGATGTCAGCAGCCGAAGCCGATCTGTCCGTCGGCTCTCGGCTGCTGCCACCGCCATCCTCAGTGAGGGAATCATGAAATGAAGACGTGCGGCTTCACTGCCTGGTTCTCTACTGTGCATGCGCGAGTCGCAATGCGCATCCTCACTGATCCCTGCTGTGTTCTGCAAACTCTCCCAGAATACAGCTGGGGAGGACAGAGTAGGCGCAGGAATTTGCGTAGGTCACCACGAACACTGCAGTGATCTATGCCAGGAAGTGGGAGCAAATAGAGGGGGGATTCCAAAAAGTGGAAATTCCATTTTTGGGTGAAACTCCACTTTAAGACAGCTGCAGTTATCTGTGTGTCACAGCTCCGTTCGGCTTGGTGCCCACCCATCAGGGAGATGACCGGTGTCACTGTCCAGAGCTACAAATCCTGAGGAGGGAAAGAGCATGGGTGGGGGCAGTACTCTGAGGCTACATGATCCAATGGGGGGAATGGTGGCAGGCGCAGCCAGCCGATCCGCAGCTTCTCATCACAGCAAAGACACTGCTGTGTGGGGGAGGGGGAGGAGCCAGAATGATGTCATGCGCAGTGGATTATTCTGTATACCACATCAATGCTGAATCGGGAAGGGCAGCATCATGATGCTGAACCAGGAAGGGCAGCATTGTGATGCTGAACCAGGAAGGGCAGCATCATGATCCATCGATCGATCATTTTCAAAACCCCTAGTGCCTGTATCCCTGGTGTCGCCTTTCCCACACCCGTATCCTTCAGACCTAGGACAAGGGCCCTTCAGGTACTTAGTAACATCCTTAATACTTGGACCTTTGTCCAACCAGCAACTAAAAAAATTGAACAAATACATTTTGATAATAGAGGGATTAACAATTTATCAAAAACACAGAAACAAGCCATAAAATCTCTCCAGAATAATACCCAAATTGTCGTCAAGCCGGCCAACAAAGAGGGAAATTTGGTTGTCACCGATGTTGAAAATTATGAGGCAATGTGTCGGAATAATCTAGACAACAAGAGTAAAAAGTGTAATAGAAAATTTCTACAATGAATACTACTGTATAATTTTTAGGGGACTTACAGAAAGCCCTTATTGATAAAGACACGTGGAACTACTTACGGTAGAGGGCCACCCTGAAAAACAAAAATACATTAAAATCTTACCAGAAATGCCTGTTGCTAGGCATATCATACTAATCTGCCTCTTCCTCCTCCGTGGTGATGTTCGGTCTTCTCTCCTCCGTACGGCGTCTTCTGGGGAATGAGGCGCTGTGTGTTCTGGGAACTGTGTGTCCCAGAACACAGAGCGCCCCATTCACAAAGCGCTGCGCGACTCGCGCATGCGCAGTAGGAAATGGGCAGTGAAGCCGCAAGGCTCCACTGCCTGTTTCCCTTAGTTAAAATGGCGGCACCGGGACCCGAGAGGCAAGGGGCGGGTCAGCCTCAGGCGGCCGACATCGCGGGCGCCCTGGACAGGTAAGTCTGCTTATTAAAAGTCAGAAGCTACAGTGTTTGCAGCTGCTGACTTTAAAAAAATTTTTTTTTAAAGCTGGCCCTCCTCTTTAAATATTAGAGCACCAAAAATTTCCACCTTTTACACATTGTCCAAAATACACAAATCGTTGCCACCACCTGGCCGACCTATTGTATCAGGCTGCCAGAGTCTAACTGAAAATGCGAGTTCCCTTGTGGACAAATACATATGTCCACACATGATGTCACTATTCTCCTATATCAAGGATACTATTGACTTTCTCATAACTATGGAGGGTATACGTCTCCCCAAAAATACCTGGTTGGTAGCTATAGGTATTGAAAGCCTTTATAATACCATTCCACATGCTAGAGGGGTTAAGATTATAGAAAATCAGTTAAAATAAAGGGGACAATTCGGCAGGACAATATAATTAATTTGTTGTGGAATTGCTTTAGTTCATCCTTACTCGCAACGTCTTTATGTCTGGTCCGTCCCATTACCTGCAGGTGTAGGGGGTTGCAATGGGGACACGATGTGCCCCACGTATGCAAACCTGTACCTGAGGGGATGGGAGAATGAACTATTTGCACGTGAAGACTTGTCTGACCTTCTGCAACATGTTATTACATGGTATCGATACATTGATGATGTTCTACTGTTCTGGTCCACTAGGGATGAGCTCTTGCAATTCTTAGATTGTATATCTGTAAACAACTTTAACTTGAAATTCACTATGGACTGTGATCAACATAAAATCTATTATTTGGATGTAGAAATTTCCATTGATGTGGAAGGATTTTTATGCTCCTTATTATACAGGAAGCCATCTGCAGGAAACACCATCCTGCATGCTACTAGTGCACATGCAAAATCTTTACTTAAAAGTATAGTCAGTACATTAGACTTAGGAGAAATTGTACATTAGACAGTAACTTTAAAAAAGGCTGCTAAAGGGTTATATATTAGATTGAAAAAAAGGGGCTACAGTTATACCCTCTTAAAAAATGCATACAATAAAGCTTATAAGCAGGAAAGAAAATCACTATCTTCTCAAATAAACCAAAAAGGTTTAACCAGCCAGTGAGAGTAATTACCCAATACTCAAAACAACATACCCAGATAAGAAATGTTTTGAATATGTTTTGGCCCCTTTTGATGGCTGATCCTACTGTGAATAAATATGCCAAATCCTACCCAGAAATCACGAACAGACAGGCACCCTCCCTTAGAGATCGATTGGTTAGCAGCCATTTTGACATTATGGCTCAGAGAAAACCATCCTGAGTGGGTACGTATGCATGGGGGAAATGTGATATTTGTCTATATGTATTAACCTGCCGTGATGTTTTTCTTCCCAATGGTCAAATCCACTCTATCGCACACAGACTCACCTGTCAAACGATAAGGGTGGTATACTTAGCCAAATGCCTATGTGGATGTTTTTATGTAGGCAAAATTAATATCCATTTTACAAACGCAGAAAGGAACATACTACTCCAATTTCAAAATGTCATTAGATGACATGTGGGGGTTACAACACAATTTTGATATGAACATGATTAAGTTCATGGCCCTCGAGTATGTGCCTAGGATTGTGAGGGGTGGAAGCATTGATCAAACCCTGTTACAATTAGAAACTCGTTGCATCTATAATCTCAATGCCACTATATACCCAGGATTGAATGAGTATATACGTTTCAAATAATTTCTGTAATACATGGTTGCTTTTATACTTGTGCTCTTTCTGGTCTCTAACTTACAATATTCTACTAATATGTGATCTTTGTTGTTTTCCCTCTCTCCCTCCATATTGGTATTAACAACTTTCCATATTTCCTGTCTGTTGACTGATATCACAGTTTTGCTACTATGGAATAATTGCTTAATTGTTAATTACAGTTTTTTTGTCAATAAATATTATACATTTGAATTTGTATGCTTATGAATTATTGATATTAAATAATATGTTATTGTAACTGTACAATGTAATCTAGAATGTATTGTAAATTTTATAATTCTGCTGTATCGTGGAATATTCTGTCCTCTAGTTGTATTTGAATGTGCAGCATTCCCCTTTAAATCACCGGAGAGTATGGGGTGTTTGCACTAGTAGGTGGTGCATTGTGTGCAATCGCATAGACGCTCGGGGCATCTGCTGAAATTTTGGCAAATGCCCATTTTGGTTGCATGCTATGTGTCAGCCCTATGTCCATCTGAGCCCTCCTATGCTAGGCACTTGTGCCGCTCTACAAACTTGAGTAAGCTTTGCTGTTGTGTTTGGATTGAGGGAATTGGCTTCGCCCACCTTTTGCGGGTAACAGCCGTAATTTCATCTGGCCAGCATCTCCTCCACCTCTCCCCTGCATGGACTCCTGGGTTTTTTAGGCCAGTGGAGGGCTCTGTGTATTGGAGCATGCACAGTAGCCACATCTCCTCCTCGCTCGGTCGGTGACGTCAGACACTGACCGAGTGGGGGATACATAAGGCCAGCATTTCTGGCATACTCATAGCTGGAAGGCAGGGGTGACCCTTATGATCTTGTGCTGTTAGGTAAGGGGTAATAATTTGACTGTTAATAGCAAGGCTATGGATGACTGGTTTGTACATAGCACAATGTTGTGATGTGTTTGTGACCTACATACTGGTGCTGTATGGACAATGAAATGTTTGACTTGTAATCTAGATGTGTATATATTTTGAGTGTTTTTTATGATTGGCTGTTGGTTTTATGGATTGTTTCTGTGTGGGTTTGGAGATGTATCCCTTGAGGCACCAGGTTTGGCTACCACGGTGTGTGATTTTTGAAAGATTCTCTATTCAGGTGCGGTTGTTTTTGTTTGTGAATATACATTTTGTCAGTATAATAATGCAGCATGTAAGACCATTTATCTCCCCATTCTTGGCAGTGATCAATGTATGATAGCACCATGTATTTGTGATTGCAGCTAGCTGCTGGCACCCCTTCACTAATCTGTGTGTATATCAGACTTTTGTAAGTATAGTGGAGGCTATGTTAGCCTACAAATTGGACATTTGTTGTTTGTGTCCAAAAACCTATGTGATGTTTGGAAATCATTTTGCTTATTGTATTCCCTTAGTCTGGTCCCCTGTGATTGCACAGAACCTCTTCTCCATATTTCTGTGGACCCACTTGGCGATTCTCCTGTATGTCTCCATGGGTGAGTTTTGTTTGGGGAATGAACAGAATAAGCCATGATATGTGAATATAACGTTTTTTGTATTTGTATGAATAATTATTGATTTGGCATATGATCTTATCTTCATTAGAGCTCTATGAAAATTTGTGGTCCTTTGAAAATCCCTGAAGAAGCCAATTTTGGCAAAACGTGTTGGGACAAAACATCCAATATTGATCATCTCCTATATATGGACACCAAAAAACACTAATGTGATATATACTATACTCTGATTTTTACTGAACCCAATATTGTTGTCATTTTCTCTGAAAAAAAATTTTTTTTATACAAAATGTATTCCTTCTAATTATGGGCACCACTATAATCCCAATCATCCTTTACTGCTATTTTCATTATCTGTTATTATTTTATTATAAAGAAGTAAAACAACTGAAAGACAGAGTCAGTTATAAACGCAATATGTTGAAAATTACCATCAACATGGTAATAAAATAATTAGCCAAATCAAATTTAAGTCTGTGTTTTTAGTTGGTACCAATCTGTTACTTTCCTGTATGTTCTGCACTCAGCTGAGCTGAAAGAATGCTACATGACATTATTTTTTCTGTCTATAAAGATTCCATTTTCCCATGTAACCCCCTGATGAATTAAATCTTAGCTTCAAAGCTTGGCTCTTTGTCCTAAGATTTTTATACAGAACTTGGAAACACAGGTTTTATTCCCCACGAGAATAAAGCATATTTCTTGGTACTGTAACTCTCTTCCTGGAACAATAAATCAGACATTTTAATATGCAAACAGTTACTATATTGCTAAAGTGAGAATAAAACTCTGAATACACTAAGGAATATTTACCGGAAGGGAAAAGGGGGGGGGGGGAGTTTATGGAGAAAAATATTATTATATACTTTAACTAATGACATCTAATGACTTATTACACTAATACAAAGTGTGTACTGGGTTAATTTTATTTCAAGTTACATTAAAATGTTTATTTTCAAAGGATCTGGTTTAAAAAAAAATCAGGTTTGCAAGTGCCAATTTTTCATTACCTATCTAATTTTATATTCCAACAAAGGAGTCTAATTGACAAGTCTTATCCAACCCTTGACCATCATAATAAAACCTTAAAGCTTCTGTTGTAAGGTTTGATTATCTTAATAGAATCCAGCTTTCATATATGCGTTCTTTGCCACATATATAGGCTATTGCACATGAAACTCTCACAGTAATACATATTTTATTAAACAAAAAGCATTCAGTTTTGCATAAATTGGTACAGAATGAATTTAGAATGTTGAGGAATATTTGGCTGTAAAACTATAATAAGGGAATTGTGCATAGCGTTGTATGATGAATTATGATGAAATTGCAATCCAACAAAAATGTATGAAAAAAAGTGATTTGTTATTTGATTACACAGGTGGCACATTTTTCTGAAACCTTCTTATAGCAATCTGGAAAAGTGCTCTAAACAAGGTCTAGATTTCAGTAAAATGCAGCTGCTATTTTTGAGCTCATTATAAGTCCTTAAAGCTGAACCCCATCGTCATTTGTACAGTTTACTCTCCCGAACTTAGCCACACTTATGTCATTGCATTCTAACATTGTGCACTAAAAGCTGTATTTTCCCCAGTAGCTCCCATCTAACTTTTAGGCTAGATGAAGTCCAGTGTCATCCATCCCACCCCTTTACTTTTCTGGACTGCAGCTTTGTGAGTTGCTGCAACCCTACATCTAACATGGGTGTTACCCATGTTGGTCTGCTAATGCAGTATGTAAGTGGCCCTACCAACTGGAGGCTGTTGGTATCATCTTCTGGCTAGGCGTTTGACCCAGAGGAAGCGGCTGCCTAAATTTATTCTAATACCCGAGCTTGGCCACAAAGCAGAGATCTGTCTCCTTTCTGTATTGCATTTCTGGAAGGGAAAGCATAAAGCTAGAGCTCCTCCTACCAACTTCCAGTTATGCCCTGTACACGCGGTCGGACTTTCTGGTGGAAAATGTGCGATCGGATCGTGTTGTCAGAAAATTTGATCGTGTGTGGGCTCCGTCTGACTTTTTCCGTCGGAATTTCCAACACACAAAGTTTGAGAGCGGGATCTAAAATATTCCGACAACAAAATTTGATCGTTTAAATTCCGATCGTGTGTAGACAATTCCGAAGGACAAAGTGCCACGCATGCTCAGAATAAATTATGAGATGAAAGCTATTGGATACTGGCCTGTCTATAGTCCCATCGTACGTGTTCAGAATGATCGTATTTTCCGACAACTTTGTGAGACCGTGTGTATAGAGCATAACAAGCACAGGGTTCATGACACACTTTGGCCTAGGACATAGAAAAGAGCCAGACATTTAATGTGAGTATTTACTCTAAAGGTACAATTACACCTATGATCATTCATTGCCTCTAAATGACACTAGTATCCTGTAACTCCTATCAAGAGCCAACCTACTCCATGCCTCAGGGCTCTTGAGAGATGTATTCTGGCAGAGCACTGTGATGTGTATAGGAATGGACATACAGTGTTCTGCTGAACCCCGCAACCCCCCCAACCCCCCCCCCCCCTAATATGCCATCATCCACGTGCAAAATTCTTTTAGCAGGTTCTATAGGGGCTCAGTAGGAACTAAGTTACAACTTTAGATGAGCAGACATCAATTTAAAAGTAGAACTACAGCCAAAGTTTGGATGGAACATGAACAAGTTAGACCCTATGTCAGGTACTTATTGAAGTGTTTATTTTCTCTCCTTTCCTGTGGACACCAACACAAAAAACGTGTGGAAAAATATGTCAGTGACACAGTCGACAATCAACACATTTCATTGTTTTTTTATATTTTTGCCATAATGATTTTTATTTAAGAAAATTTGTAATATACAGAGAAGTTGAACATTGTATAATAACAATTGGTGATACAAAGTTATGCAATAGGTGAGAGTCAGTTGACAATGCATAAACCTTCTAGATATTGGTCGAGTCCCGATGCAGTCTACAGGTTTGTATAACCAACAACTTGGAGCAACATGTAAATGAAACCAAATAATTTGTTCAGAGTTTCATCGCTGTATGATTATGGAGGTAGAGTCCATAATCCAAAATCAACCCATTTGTGAGGGAGGGGATTTTTCGGGGGCTCAGAGTGGCCCAGGGAGGGGCCCTCCCCCCTATTATCCGAACCCAATGGAATGGTGGAAACCACCACCCAATCAGTCTCCACAAGGAAATGGTCAAATTCGAAAGAGAAAAGAAAGAGAGGAAGGAAAGGGGGTAGGAGAACTCAAAAGACCCAAACCCCATTAGGTGCAGGGATCTATAATTTGAGTAGCTGTGTGCTTAGTGAAGATGAGATGTGGGTTCTGGACAGGGGATTGAAATTTGCCCCTGTCCAGAACCTGAATAAATTTCAGAAAATTCATTTCATGTAAATATTCACAAGTACATTAGAGGTTTAAACATCAAAAAATATTTTTTGTCTAATCCAGTAAAAAAATAAAACAGCTTAGAGGTGGGAACTCATTCTAACCTACGCAACAAATCTACTTTTAACCCTTTAAATATGGATAACAAATATTTTGAGGTGTTTATGAGTATGGTGTTCAATGATTTGGATGCGATGAAAATAAGAAAGGTAACAGACCCACAATACATTAGGAGGGGCATGAAATTATTGGAGGAGCGCAAGGACATCATCATTCGTCCAATGAGGGAGGGGGTTTGGTGGTTTTGAATAAGAGTGATTATCAGGCAGAGATGAGGAGGCTATTGAATGATGAGGATACATATAAAATCCTCGCAAAGGATCCAATGTTGGAATTTAAGAATTAATTGCACATGTTTGTTGAGGAAGGTAAGAATAGAGGCATATTGAATAAAAAGGAGGCAGCTTATCTAGACCCCCTATTCTGCAGGACCCGAATTATATACTGTCTGCCAAAAATCCATAAGGACGGGGCCAATCCGCCTGGGAGGCCGATTGTCAATGGAATCGACTCTATTTCATCTAGAGTCGGACAGTATATTGACTCTTTCTTACAGCCACTTGTGTGTAAAACAGAGGCGTTACTTAAAGACACTAAACACATCATACAAGTTTTAGAATCAATTGACTGTACATCATCCACTATTTTAGTGACTGCCTATGTTAGCTCGTTGTACACTATTATAGGCCATGAGGACGCTATGTCCTCTGTACAATGGGCCTTAGCATCATCTACCCTCTTGAGAAGGCATAAAAACTTACTTCTGAGGTGCCTCAGTTTTTGCCTATCCAGAAATTATTTCTGGTACGGTGAACAATACTATTTTCAGACAAGGGGAGTGGCAATGGGGGGCACGTTTTGCTCCCAGTGTGGCAAATTTGTTTTTGGGCCACTGGGAGGGGGAAGTTGTCTTCAAAAATTGCCCCCCTCTAGAACTTGTCTGCTATAGGCGTTTTATTGACGATCTTATTCTAATATGGCAGGGGGATCTGGTCGCTCTAGAAAAATTCATATGTACCATGAATAATAATTCTAAAAATATACAACTCACCTGGAATGTGAGTATGGAACAGATTGTCTTCCTTGATTTGGAGATATCGAGGGGCGGTGATCATTTCCGCTTTTGTAATCATTTTAAGCCGACAGACCGAAACTCTTATATCCCTCTGGGGAGTTGCTACCATCGGTCATGGTTATGCAATATCTCCAGAGGTCAGTTTATCAGGCTTAGGTGGAATTGCTCCCGAGACAAGGATTTTATATCCCAATCCCAAGTTCTGGTGACCAGGTTTCAACAAAAGGGGTATGAGAAATCTACCCTTGATGGTGTAGTAGAGCGGGTGAGAGACATGCAGAGAGAGGTTCTTGTTGCTGATAAGATCAAGGAGGACAATACCAATGTTGCAAATTTTAAAATGATATTGAACTATAATGTCCAACACAAAATGTTTTTAAATATTGTTCGTAAAAACTGGTCCATCTTCAAACAAGATAAGGTACTTGGTTCCCATTTACCACAATGGCCATCATTTATATTTAAAAAGGCATCGTCCCTATGGGATCGGCTGGCCCCTAGTGTTGTTGATCCCCCTATACAATCAGATAATTGTCTGTTTTCCTTCCTCTCTGGGTTCTATGCCTGCAGTAAATGTACCGCGTGTAAGCATTCAAAGTGCAACATTAAAAAACGTAAAAACTTTGTATCCTCAGCAACAAATAAAGAATATAAGATTGAGCAATTGATCACATGTGCTACGATTGGTGTTGTTTACATGCTTGAATGTGAGTGTGGCCTACAATATATTGGTATGACATCTAGGCCCCTCCATGTGAGATTAGGCGAGCATATAAACAACATCAAGAAGGGACTTAAAACTCACAATGTCTCCAGACATTTCAAACTTGTCCATAACCAAAACCCTAGGGGTTTGAAGTTCTGGGGAATTGAGAAAGTTGTGTAACATTGAAGAGGTGGCAATTTCATATGCTAGCTTAGTCGGAGAGAGTCTCATTGGATACATGAAACAAAAGTTCTTATACCAACAGGCTTGAATGTGGAGTTTGACGTTAATTGTTTTATTTCAGATCGTTAAAATAGTTTTTTATTATATTTCTTTGTATTTTTATTTATTTATATATATATTTCTTTCTGTATGTATTAAATTAATATGTACTTGAGGATGAACAGAAACGTGGGTGGTCACATATAATCATTTTCTTATGATTCTTTTTTCTTACGATCCTTCTTATATTTTACGATTATGTAGTAATTAGGCATGTTGCCTTTTTTATAATTTTATAATGAATTTTATAAGTATTTTTTCTAATATAGAGCTATATTGTAATGGGCACTTACACATGCTGGTAAGTTTTCTGGCTAATAAGTTAGAAAAAGTAATATCTATGTGGAGAACAGTGTTGGTACTGTGGGCAGTGATGTTGCTGTCTGATGTTGCGGCGATGTCACTGTTTACATATCATGGGTATGTTGTCACGCAGAGTGCCAGTCCTTCCGGGTTCCGAATGGTTTATTGGCAAGCTGGAAGTTCTGGTCGTTTTGTTTACTAGGCTGCTAATGGTAAGCCGGAAGTTCCGGTCGTTTTGTTTACCAGGTTGCTAGGGCTTTGGACACATTTGATTTACGGCGCCATAGCAGTGTATATATAGCGGGTGTTCTACGTCACACAGTCACCACTGATGAAGCATGTCACCCGCGTCTTCCATTCATACTCGTGGCTATTACGATCATTTTTTACTGTTGATCCTTCGCACTGGGGAACAGTGCACTAACATGTAAGTGCAATAGTCGTTTAATAAATTCGTATTTATCTTTTTATATATACGAGAGCACTATTTTGTACCCTTATTGCCATTTCATGTCGGCTCGTTTGGAAACTGGTGGAGCCTACTTCTGGGTATATGTGATCTACACTGCCCAGAATTATATCTGTAGCGCTATAGAGGTGAAAGTGGAATACCATATTTTCCCTGTATTAAGGGACTGCTTGTTTGACCCTATTCATACTGAGGGGTCCATCAGATGAGGTGAGCTGCTAGTACTCTCGATTGGTGCAGGAGATCACTTGGGTGAAGACTTGGGTCACTTGTTCATTAATAAGATCACCTTGTATGGACACTTGTTGGTGTTTTTAAGGACTTTCTTTTCTTGCAATTATTATACATTATGTCTTTTTTTGTTTAAGTGTTTTTTGCGCTGCACTGCTTTGTATTTATTTTTCTATAAGGATTTGATAAGTTGGTCCACAGTGTTCAGCTGCTGTCTTTCTGATATATCTATTGCCCTGATTGATTTCTTGCTTCTTCATAATCCATGGTTCCCAAGAAGCGAAGGAGTATAGATGAGTCGGTTATGGTGTAGGTCAAGTCATTCGTTCCGGAGGGACTCGTAATAAATCAGGCTCGTATTGGGCACGGTGAGATGGGCTTATGTGGTGTATGCATCATTTCATTGTTTTTACTTACCTTTGGTCTGGTCATGTAAGGCCATTTTATAAAAATAGGGCCACTGGAAACTAGAGGAGAAAATTTACGCTACTGCCATACCAACCAATACAATTTTTTTGTTTAATCTGAAAGAGGAAAAGTTACTTTACTTTAGTATTGCAAAACTGCTCCTTGCCCAACCCCTCTATGACATTGTATCATAGAAGCAGGCCTCTTTATACATTTTGATGCCTGCTGAGCTGTAATGTATTGAAAAGCAGTAATTGCATAAAAGGAAAAAAAATTACATTTTGCACATATAGCCAGTTCCTTGGCTAGAGTCGGAGAGTGATTTTGGACACCGTGCTGCAATGCTATCTGTGCTCAAAAAAGGACTTCAACTGAATTACCTTCGCTACCTTGCCTCCATCCACCAGGGGGAGCTGACAAGCAGAAGATGCTGAAAAGACTTGATTGTTGGCAGCACTGAATCATGAGATATGAAGTTTGGTACTACAATTCCCAATGCAAACTGGGTATAAAAAGCGAGAGTAGTATTTTCGCAGGCTGAAAACCAAGGGATTTCCTCTCTGCCGCACTGCTAGCTGGCCTGAAGAACTAGGGATAAAGACTGCTCATTCAGATGCCATTCAAACAGAGTAAAAAAAATAATGATAATACCGTGCCAACCTCAAACGTGAGCAGCCAACACAACAATCAGACTAATTGTATATCAAAATGTGTATAAAAGTGTGTATAAAAGTGTAGCGCTAATAATGTGTCTAAATTCACCAACGCATCACAGGATATAAATCTGGATGCGACATGTGTTTTAGATAATATAACACTCTAATTTGATCAGGTGATTGCTGCATGTGTCTCATTGGTCGGCGGGCTGGCGTGTTGTTCATCAGCCCGGTGAGTGAGTTGAGTGGATATACAGAATGAATGGGTTCAATTCTGAGCTTCCTTCTTCGGAAATACATACTCCCAAGACATGCTTTGAGTCACAGCTCTGTCATTCACGTGTTGATTAGATGACTGCTGCGTGTGTCTCATTGGTTGGTGGGCTGGCATGTTGTTCATCAGCCTGTTGAGTGAGTTGAGTGGATATTCAGAATGAGGCTTGGTTTCAGCTCATATAGGCTGTATTTGATTGGCTTATCCTTACATCTCGTGACGGAGATTGGCCCGCATGCCAAGGAATCCGGAAGTCAGATCGTACAGGGTCAATTCAGGTGTTTTTCATTGCTTATTTTTCTTATATATATATTAGCACAGTGGTGGCAGGCTGGCATATACCCCAGCAGAAGTCTATGAGGATGAAACGCGTCAGTTAGATATGCTAGTCATGCTATTGGTTTAACCAGTTGAGACCCGCGCTATAGCCGAATGATGGCTACAGCGCGGATCTCCTTTGCCGGGACTGCGTCTATTCACGTGCACGAGCGGCCTGCGCACCCCCTGAGGGGCGCGCGCGGTGCACTCTGTGATCAGCGAGTCTATGAGACTCGCCTGATCACCGATCCGAGCAAGGGGTCGATCCCGACCCCTTATCACGTGATCAGCTGTCAGCCAATGACAGCTGATCATGTGATATAATGGAGCCGGTAATGGGCTATTATATAAAAAAAAAGAGCCGATCACCGGCGGCCGTGATCGGGACATCAGTCCCGATCACGGCCAGCCCTGCCAGTGCCCACCTGCCCCCTGCCAGTGCCCACCTGCCCCCTGCTTTGCCACATAAACAAAAGATGTGTCCCCCCTGTCAGTGCCACCCAGCAGTGCCCATAGTGCCACCCAGCAGTGCCCACAGTGCCACCAAGCAGTGCCCACAGTGCCACCCAGCAGTGCCACCCAGCAGTGCCCACAGTGCCACCCAGCAGTGCCCACAATCTGCCTCAACAAAGGTGCTGCACCCCAGTGCCACATATCCGTGCCCAGCAGTGCCGCCCATCAGTGCCCAGCAGTGCCACCTATCAGTGCCCATCAGTCCCATCTATCAGTGGTACCTATCAGTGCCACCCATCCGTGCCACCCATCTGTGCCACCCATCCGTGCCATCTTATCTGTGCCCATCTTTGCCCATCAGTGCCGCCTTATCTGTGCCCATCGGTGCCGCCTTATCTGTGCCTATTAGTGCCACCTTAACTATGCCTATCAGTGCCCACCAGTGCAGCCTATCAGTGCCCACCAATGCAGCCTATCAGTGCCCACCAGTGCAGCCTCATCAGCGCACTTCAATGAAGGAGAAAAATGACCTGTTTGCAAAATTTTATAACAAACTATTAAACATGATTTTTTTTTTTTGCATCTTTTTTTGTTTGTTTAGCAAAAAATAAAACTCACATCTGTAATTAAATACCACCAAAAGAAAGCTCTATTTGTGGGAAAAAAATGATAAAAATGTCATTTGGGTACAGTGTTGTATGCCCGTGCAATTGTCATTCAAAGTGCATCAGCGCTGAAAGCTGAAAATTGGTCTGGGACTGAGGGGGGTTTAAGTTCCCAGTAAGTAAGTGGTTAAACTGCGCTATCCATTTTATTTGTTCAATTGAACACTATTTTACTGCTTCTTGGGATGTTGGAAGATACATTCTGTCAATAAATACTCATTCACTGGTTGGACTTACACATGTGGAGGCCCTTTTTTCTTCCTTTCCTTATTCCGGAAAATTGGTATTGATACTGGGAGGTCTGTTGAGGTGTTTAGCAGTCCTGGTAAGAGAGATAAGAGTCTAGCATCTACTTAGGAGAGCTGGTTGAGTCCTGTCTCCAGGGGGAACACTCCATTGATCCGGATTTAACCATCTATACCTGTTTCTTGGTGTTACAAGTTTGCTTGACTCATGGACAATGGTTTGTGAGTCCACCATTGTTGGTAAGAGTACCCTATTATTGTTTTATTGCATGAAGGTATACTCCAGAATTCTGGCTCCATTTAGAATTAAGAAGCTATGCATAGATTTGTATAAAGTAACAACATCATTATACTTACCTTTATGAACTGTATTTGCTATGGACTTTATATGCCATTGATACATTTTTGTTGTTTATCATTTTTAAATATTATAGGCAATTCATGGTATTTTTAGCATTGACACTATTAGTGTCAGTATTTTTATATATGTCCTTTCAAAGACGGGTGTTATACCTGTAAGAATTTATATCCTAGTGCTATATTTATGGTTCCTTCTCTGTCTTACATTTCAGAGTCTATGTGATTCCTTTTACTTTTTGATATCACTGTTTATTTTTATTCACAATTTTTTTAATTTTTTTCATTGGGTATTATTGCTTACATGCATTCTTTGCAACTTTAAAGTCACATTTTATTTTTATTTATTCTTGTTTAGTTATTTAGGTTTTATATACCTATATAAATATTTGTTTTCTTTTTGTAGGTGTAATTTTTGGTTTGGGTATATTATCATTAATTGACACATGTTATATTGACTCATAAATTAGAGAGAGTGTTATATTATTATCTAAAACACATGTCGCATCCAGATTTATGTCCTGTGATGCGTTGGTGAATTTAGACACATTCAAACAGAGTGCACTCTAAAGTGAATATAGCTATTAGAGTTGTCATAGTATTGATTTTCATTGTGGTTTTCTATAGCCATCGCTGTTTTCTAATGCCATTGCTTATTTTGTGGATTACCAGGTTTACTCTTTTCTCCAATGTAGCTGCATAGAAATCTGTTCTATGCTGCTATAGCCTAGTGAACTTTTTGTCTAGTGAACTGTGATTGACCTAATTCTTTACTTACTCATTTATGTGCACACTACTATTTACTGCAACACACAGTTTACAACTAACCAGTATGATGTTTGCTTTTTGATACTGAACCATAGTTGTGTGCAGGATACTACTGAGATTGGTGCTCCCAGTAGTAGAACAGTATCCATTTGCTTAACCTGATGTGTCAGTGGGACTGAGGTTGTTCTCAGAGTCAAGGTAGAAGAACTGAGAACCCAATCTACCAAGCAGCTCCTGCAGGAGTAGCACTACACATGCATATCTGCCGTGAAAAACATAAATGTAAAATGCACCTATCATTATAATTCATATCATTATATCATCATTATCATTATAATGATTAACTAAATCAGTATTGCATATGCCAGCATTAGCAAATTGGAATATTATTTGAATGGGAGAAAGTACCCCTACCGTGCTGTAATAAACTGCTGTTACTCACCTCCAGCCCAAATCATAAAGTCTCTGGCATCATTGATGCAGAGAGCCAATTTTGAGGAGAAAGATGTACAAGGAATGCAGAGAACGGTTTTTGAAAAATTGATTTGCATTAACACTCTGATCAGAATATTTACCTTAACACGAGTTTCATTTTTTTTTCCATCAGCATGGATATAAAGTTTAAATAAAACAATGCTAAGTGGATATTACTCTAAAATTTTGCCCCACACGTAGATTATCCGAAGTAAGATGATTGGTCTTGGCAAACATGATTAAAATGTATTAAATAAATAAAACTGCATGTGTTTTATTTTGGTAACTCAGTTTCTCTCTCTTCTTCTGTTCCAAAGTACCCAATATTTGGATAAAAAAGGTAGAGCAGCCATTGTTTACTTTTCAAGAATTCTGGATGTGGTTCAGAAACTGTGTAGATAAGTTATTACAAAAGTCCCAGAGGTGCCGCATTGTAAAGTAGATAGAGACTGATGCAGTTGTCAGTGCTGGAAGGTGAAATGATTTATGTAAGGGGATACATAATATACAGATGTACAAGAGTTACTGTATCTAACAGATATTTTGCATATTTCTATCTGTGATTAAGACATATGGAAATTTTCAGGCACGTCCATATGTTCATAAACCTTCTAGGATTGGCTAGAAAAATAAAAAATACTGTATCTTATTTTGTAAATAAAAGTACAAGTAGTAAAACTGCTATGTGAGATGCAGTACCTATAGCAGCTAACCAGAACCCATTTTGTGTTTTGGCCTCAAAAACCAAAATTTTGTTTAGCTGCTATGAGTTACTATTATTATAGTAATGCTGAAGTTTGGAATTACCTGCATTGTTGCATAAGTAGATCCAAAAATAACTCTGACTTTCAACTAAGCTTCAATAGCAGAAATATATAGACTGGTTAAAAAACAACTGTGATGGAAAATATTTTATTATAATGTGTTTTATAAAAGTAATCATAGTATTTTGTATATACAAGGTAGGTCTCTAATGCGTATTATGAACCAAAACAAGGAAAAGGATACCATCATCCTAAAGTAACAGCTAAGAGAAACCAGAGACAACCCCCAAATGTCCCCAGAAGGAAAAATAAGGAACTGGACTATCTCGTTACCCAAGGATGACATAATTAACATAAAATAGAAGCCAATTTTATTGGTACAAAATCTAAAAATTCATATGTCCAGATACATAAATAAAATTACATTCATCACATATTCACACTATGTGATTTAAAGCATATATCACTGGTAATATGGCACCCTTAGGAATGAAGAAAACTAAGGGTGTAATGTGCAGTTAATCCTCTACATGTTTTGCGGACAAGTCCGCTTCTTCAGGAGGAACAATTCAAAGTACTCTCCGTAACAAAGCATAATAGCAATCAACTGATAATATACAATACATGGTTAATGATTAATGATGAATACAAAGGCAACAGTGATAGAAGGGGGTAGACACAAGGTTGCTTACCAACAAGAACCAGTGTCCAAGAGCGGCAGAGACAGAAGCACCAACATACCTTCCCCATGTTGGGCATGGGGCCATACAGTGAGCGCACGGATCGGTGCACCACCCAATTCGTGCCCGTCATGGGGGGGTATGTTGGTGATTCTGCCTCGGCCTCTCTTAGACACTGGTTCTCATTGGTAAGAAACCGCCCTTCCAAGCCCTTCTCAGCACAGACTTCCCCAGAGTACAGAGCCATAAGTTGCCTCTGAAGTCCTGCATGAAGTCTTCAGGATCCTCCATAACCCGCTGTTTTGTTCTCTTCTGACAGTCATTGGGACACCAATATTTTATCCAGGACTGGTGTGGACACTGGAAGAAGGGCCTGCCCACACTGCTGTCTAGTAGAAATAAGAAAGCAAGAAGACTCAGGTTATCAGTTGATCCCGGCATCAATTGGGAAATTTAGTGTTTCGGTTTAGTTTTGTAAATCCAATCTAATGATTACCGAGAGGGGGTTATCTCAGATCATTTGGCTGGGTTCACACTGCTGCATGGAGCGGCTCACAGTAGGGGTCTGGTGTATCCCCGTTCACCATTTCTGGTCCGATTTCAGCACAAATTTTTTGCTGAATTCAGACTTGAAACGGACCAGAGGATGCACAGGACTCCTGTGCATTTCGCTTCAGAGGCTCTCTGGAGATGTGTGAACCAGCTCTATAGAGAGCCTGTCACAATCTCCTGACATGAGAATTGGATGCAGAGAAACCCACATCGAATTTGCAATAGTGTGAACCCAGCCTTAAACTGTTGAAATTATATTTATGCATACATATACACTATTAGTCTTTCATTCTTCTAATCTAATGAAAGTTGAAGTCAAGTCTGCTTAGTGATGCTTAAGGAAACATTTAAATACATGCACACACATGAAACAGTGGCTGCTGCATTTTCTAGCTTTGCCCTATATACTGTATAATACAAGAGTAGCATTTAATATGGTGGTATCCTGGATGTGGTTCTAAAAGTAATTAGGAATATGAGTAGCATCACTGCCAATAGTTGCTAATAGTTATGTAAATAGATGTTGTGAAGTTATTTTCTCTGTCAGCGGGTTGCAGGTTAATGTTCACTTGGCATGTTGTAGTGCATAAACAGGTGTTCCGCTTCTCTGAGAGCTTCAGGCAACAGTCATTGATGGAGTTTTAGATGTCTGGGCTGGCAACTGTACAAAGATACTGTTTCCCAGCCAAAAAGGCTTCACCTGTTCTTTTATTTTCTATGGAGGATTTTTATTTATTTTTTACTTTGTGAAAATTTCTCATTTACAGCCTGAACAGTTTCAGAGCTGTATTTTTAGTTAGCCTCATAATCCCAATGTCCCAGGCCAAACCTGGAGAGCAAACCATTTGAACAGTGTATACTAGCTATGTATATACTACACTAGCCATGCATTACAAATTAATTACTACAATTTAGATAATTTATTTTATTTTGATCACTTAGTGTCATGATAACATCTTCTATGCAAACATGACACATGATGGAATACACATATACAAGATACCTCTCCAATTATTCCTATAACTTTTCCTTCTTTATCCAATTTTAATCACCTTCTCATCACTATAACCTTACCTGCTTCCATTTTATTGCCCCCCTCCTTAATTCAAACTCCACATTATTTACTCTACATTCCTGTCAAAGTTGATGGTCCCTTTCATTTATAATGTCAGTGCTCCTTGCCACTCTCCCTACTCTGTTCTCCCTTCACCACCCAAACTGTGCTCCCTGATTGTGTCCTTCTTTCTTACATTCTCTATTTGTCTTATAATGTATAATACTAAAAATTCTGTTAAATTATGTGTTATGGGCTATACTGTGACGTGTGTGAAAAAATAAGAAAAACACTAGAAATATTTCTTCCTCCCCCCCCCCCTTCTTCCCCACCTTTCCTTTCTCATATATATGGGGGGGGGGGGGAATAATCCTCCCCTCCCTTTCCTTTGGGCCTATTAGGTCAGGGTTTACGCATTTAGTGACTCATTGAATCCAACAATGATATAACATGAAAATAACTTCAATAAAAAGAATAATTAGGGTCAATAAGACCTTACAATGGGTACTTTATATCTCTATCTCCATCTTTAAAAATATACGGGGTGGTGTACCAATTATCTATCAGATCCCCCCTACTCTCAGAGAGGGCAAGAAGTGTGATGAAGTAATCAAATTTTCCTAGGACCAAAGACAAGAAGTAAAACAAAAAAGGAGTCAACACCTATAAGCACCTATCAAATCTTTATTCCATCCGATAGGCACTCCACTCTCACCCACTCCTACCAGAACTGCCCTTCCCTCCTTTCTATTCCATTTTATTCTCATTCTACTCCCACAATTTTTTTTTATAATTTACTTTACTTAAATTCAATGTAATTTGTGATTGGCTCCAGGATTATCAGATTTTACTGCTAACTCTCATTACTCATATATGTCATGCATGTAGAAGATTGTTTTAATTCAATCCAACCAGCCCGTAAGTCCATAAGTTTCTCTTTAGGTATGCATCAGTTCCTCTACAAGGCAAATTTGGTCTACTTTCATGAGCCACTCCTAGTGGTGGCTTTAGAAATGTAAATTATGCTACTACTTCAAAATTCCAGTTAAGCAGAAAACACTATCCTCCAGTAACTGAAGAACAGGCTCCACAAGCTAGTGATGAAGATTTAAAACAGATGCAAACAGAAACTTGGATCCTTCAGGGCAAACATTTAAATGATAGGCAGAGGTAAAAAAAAAATCAGAAGACAAGCAGAAACACGTTTCTGCCCTCAGGGGAACTTAATCATAGCTACAAACACAAATATACACTTTACTTTATAACCACACTCTGATTCTCCGGGGGCAGTCCTTTCGCCGCATTCAGCAGATGTGGTATTATAAAGTTTATCTCTTGGAGTTCCCAACATAACTGAGAATTACTGGGAAATACCCTCCAGTACTCCTATATGATTGGACATTGCAACCATATATGAGCATGGGTTCCCACATAATTGCATCCCTTCCAACAGCTTGCTGGTGATGAGGGAATCAGTCTCAGTCTCAGTGGATATTTGATTGAACTTAATACCACCTAGCATATCATTTAAAGGTTATCTTCTTTCCCTTCGAGTCTAATTCTATTTTTTATGCTTCTGGTCCTCTGGGATGACCCAGCCCAGTTCTTGCTCCCATTTAGCCAAAATGTTTACGTACCCAGGTTCCATAAGATAAACCAGTGATCTGTAGATCCTGCATATGCAGTGTGTGGGATTAGCAATTAGGATTAGGTTAGGATATTTTATTGGGTGGAGAGGTTTTGGTAAAGACATCACAAAATGCTGGAGCTATCCATACTTCTATGCATCCAAGCTAAATAAGCCATACTTGGACCTTAGATCGTGTAAAGAGCAGAGGATGTACATCTTTTATTCTCAGACCAATTGCTGTAGTCACATTATGAAAAATCTCATCCTTCTTTCCAAGAGAAAAGTAAAAAAAAAATCAGTTGCTGTAAATGGCATTAGCAGGGAGTTATACTGCCACCTCCACATTTATGGATACAGTCCAACACCTACAATGTATTTAGGTTTAATAGGGCTATATCTTTAGATATGCTTCCATATTGTTTTGGAATTCAAAATTGCCTATTTTAATTGTAGGATCCTCTAGTGTGCAGTCTAGGGTAGGAAAATGTTCTGACCCATGGTAGTTGTGCGAGTCTGCTAATTGATTGGTGGTTACTGTAGGTCAGTTTGGAGGGATCTACAGGTCAGGCCTCTGGTACCTCCCCCTGGTTCTAGAGACTTTGAGAAGTTTTTAGAAGCTAGTGGGAGGAGGCCAGGCGGTACTGATCTGAAAAATGCGTGTTGCCTGGCTGTGCAGGAGTAAAGGGACCCAAAATCAAGTGGCCCTCTAGGAGGTAGTGCTACATAATGATACTCAGCTTTTATAAAGCTTTTATAAAGAGCATTGTATGTCCAGTCTGCCGTTCATGCCAATACTGCTGTATTATTATACATCCTAAAAGTATGGAGTGCCATAACTCCATCGCATTTAGGTTTACGGTAATAAGCTTTTTAAATTAGTTAAAAAGACCCTGGCGATTCCACGCAAACCTCATTACCAAAGACCAGAGATTTTTAAAGTATACTGTTGTTTTTTCTTATAGGGAGTGTTTGGAAAAAGTACAAAACTTTTGGGAGCATTATCATGTTTATTGAGTTTATCCTCCCTAGTCCCTAACAAAGATAATGTACAGATTGAGCAGTTATTCAGATCCTGTTCATTCTGTCAAGAAAAGGAGTAGAATTACTTTGGTAGAGATCTGCAGGAGAAAGAGTTTTTTTTTTATCCCCAGATATTTTAACCCCTTATTTTTCCATTCGAATAGGAACAACGGTCTAAGGGTCCTACATTCTGAAATGGGCACTGTTATACTTAACATCACTGATTTATCTAAATTAGTCTTCATGTTAGGCATATCACTGTATCCTTTTAATCCCCCTAGATTGAATCACTGGAAAAGTTCACTTTGGATCTTGCACATAATATAATATATCATTTGTAAAAGCAGGAACCTAATGTGTCCTATCTTCTACTCTTTATTCCCTGAATATCTGGGTGTATGTGGATTGTTAATACATGTAAAGCAATATCTTTGCTCTAAAGCATAAAATAATATTAACCACTTGCCGACTGCTGTCGGCATATGTACATTGGCAGAATGGCACGGCTGCACAAAGTAACGTACCCGTACTTAAGTTATGCAAAAAATGACCCCATGTATGAATAACATATGTCAATAAAGTGCAAATGTGCAATTCAGTGTAATAAATGTGCCATAGCACAAACAACCAAAAAAAAATATGAAGCAATGCAAATATGCAGTTCTATGCAATAAATGTGCAATAACACAAACAACAAAATGCATATGTGACAATGCACAGGCGTGCGTTAAAGTGCAATGTTAGTGCAAAAAAACAGAGCTGATATCAAAAGTTCATGTGTAGCTGAAATCCAATGGAAGGGATCTCAAGTGCAATATGGAGAGTAGACCAAGTGTTTGACACCGTGATAACTGACACCTCATTATGAAAAAAGGCTTACCAGAGAGTCTGTGACCTCCCTTACTCAGAGGGGTCAAACAGCGTTTAGTAGGAATGAGGATCCACTGATGAACTACTCAGGCGCCCCCCACTGGAAGAATCCGTGCACATCAGATGGTAGCCAAACAGCATCAATGGCATCAATGGCAGGAAGTGAGAATATGCAATGAGGGAAAAAAACTCTAAATAGTGTAGAATGTCTCTTAAGGCATTTTATTGGTACAAATGCTGCAATGCTGCATACAAAAAGAGATTGGACAAAGTTCTCTAATGCAAGTGATTAAAAAGTAGTTTCTTACAGGTAAAAAATCCATACAGATCCGTAAAATCAAATAGCGCATGCGCAGAAAGTGTGTGCATGGCGTCCAGACAATAGTTTTGTCATATGTGACGTCGTCAGGGGTATGCTCACACCTGCGCTATATATATACTAGATTTGCAAAAAACAGAGGAGCGCTGCCACTGGTCACACGAAATGATCCAAAGGAACTCATTGGACAGACAGAATGAGCCTATCATGAATGAGGAAAGAAAAAGGTTTACAATCAAGAAATTAATTTGTCTTTCTGTTAGCCCAGGAAGGCACGGACTTAGCTTAATTTCCAAAACTGTAGTAAAGCACACATACTGCCATCTTGTGGGGAAATTAAATATCCACATGAGCAATTACAAAGGCTTGCTGCCCTGTGTTGCCAACAGACCCTGCATTGTTCAGCAATACATGTATAATTATTTATTTTAATAATGGAGAGAACGAACAAAAAAATCAATGAATGAAATATAAAATATATGGAATAAAATAAAAGATATACAGTATCTCACAAAAGTGAGTAGACCCCTAACATTTTTGTCAATATTTTATTATATCTTTTCATGTGCCAACACTGAAGAAATTACACTTTGCTGCAATGTAAAGCAGTGAGTGTATAACAGTGTAAATTTGCTGTCCCCCTCAAAATAACTCAACACACAGCCATTAATGTCTAAATCACTGGCAATAAAAGTGAGTACACCCCCAAGTTAAAATGTCCAAATTGGGCCCAATTAGCCCCCCCGGTGTCATGTGACTCAATAGTGTTACAAGGTCTCAGGTGTGAATGGGGAGCAGGTGTGTTAAATTTGGTGTTTATTGCTCTCACTCTCTCATACTGGTCACTGAAAGTTCAACATGGCACCTCATGGCAAAGAACTCTCTGAGGATCTGAAAAAAAGACTTGTTGCTCTACATAAAGATGGCCTAATCTATAAGAAGATTACCAAGACCCTGAAACTGAGCTACAGCACGGTGGCTAAGACCATACAGCGGTTTAACAGGACAGGTTCCACTAAGAACAGGCCTCGCCATGGTTGATCAAAAAAGTTGAGTGCACATGCTCACGTCATATACAGAGGTTGTCTTCGGGAAACATATGTATTAGTGTGGCCAGCATTGCTGCAGAGGTTGGAGAGATGGGGGGGTCAGCCTGTCAGTGCTCAGACCATATGCTGCACAACGCATCAAATTGGTCTGCATGGCTGTCATCCCAAAAGGAAGCCTTTTCTAAAGAAGTTGCACAAGAAAGCCCGCAAACAGTTTGCTGATGACAAACAGACTAAAGACATGATTAATGGAACCATATCTTGTGGTCTGATGAGACCAAGATAAAGTTATTTGGTTCAGATGGTGTCAAGCGTGTGTGTGGAGGAAACCAGGTGAGGAGTAGAAAGACAAGTGTGTCTTGCCTACAGTCAAGCATGGTGGTGGGAGTGTCATGGTCTGGGGCTGCATGAGTGCTGCCAACACTGGGGAGCTACAATTCATTGAGGGAATCATGAATGCCAACATGCACAGTGACATACTGAAGCAAAGCATGATCCCCTCTCTTCAGAGACTGGGCCACAAGGTAGTATTCCAACATGATAACAATCCCAGACTTACCTCCAAGATGACCACTGCCTTGTTAAAATAGCTGACGGTAAAGGTGATGGACTGGCCAAGCATGTCTACAGACCTAAACCCTATTGAACATCTGTGGGGCATCCTCAAATGGAAGGTGGAGGAGCGCAAGGTCTCTAACATCCGCCTGCTCTGTGATGTCGTCATGGAGGAATGGAGGAATGGAAGAGGACTCCAGTGGTAACCTGTGATGCTCTGGTGAACTCCATGCCCAATAGGGTTAAGATAGTGCTGGAAAATAATGGTGGCCATAAAAATATTGACACTTTGGGCACGTGAGATGCCAATTTATATATCCAATTCATCTCAGCCCTGGATATAGTCCGCCTCCCATTACTCCCACGCCATATTTCTCCAAGGTGATAAAGGCGGTGCCCCTAGGGTCCCTATTATGTTTTAAGTCATGATGCTTTGAAACATTATGTTTGTCAAAACCTTTACAGATATTGGTTATATATTCCCTTAATCTGAACGGTGCGCCCTACATATTCAAGGCCACAGGGGCACCTCAGAAGGTAGACAATGCATTTTGTTGTACATGTGATGAACGAATTTATGTGGCTCCTGTGCCCACTTAAGTGAATTCAGTAATTCTCCTGCCTCAGTGGGCCTTAATTTTACAGACTTGGCATTTCCCACATAGATTAGCTCTCCAAAAAAGTGGTCAGGAACATTTGGTGCTATTGTGTGCCTTAAATTGAATAATAGAGGGGCGAGAACATGGTCATTCTTAACGATTGGCCAGTGTCTCTTAATAATTCTTTTAATTGGCCAATGTTGACTGGAGTATGTGGTAAGAAAAGCCAAACCAAAGTCCTCCTTAGTATTTCCATGAGGGCATTTGTCACCCTCCACTATAAGGGAATCTAGAGCCTTGTTATCATATCCTTTGGCTATAAACCTTGTTCTTAGAACTGATGCCTTTTTGCTTCTTTTTTTTTAAGCTGCGTTTTTTTTATTAACCTTTATCTCATAAAGGATACATTAGAAACATAGTAAATAGCAAATTCAGTGTACATTTAACAATTCGCCAGTAACAAGTGTATTTTTTTCCCCACATGAAAAATTATTCCCCCCCTCACAGCCACAATCTACATATGTTCATTACGGGGTGATCTTTTAGTCAATTCCCGGATGAATAAAAATATTTTACGTTTATAAACTAAACAACTCTAACCAACTAAACACTTGCACATATAGCCATGAACAGTAAACACTTAAGATGCTTCGGTCTTATTTCTCATATGTTACAGATAAATAGAAATTTTAGTTCCCATCCCAGCCTAATAGACTCATCACTTTGACCACAAATCAAGAGTACAGCCCATCATTCAGGAAGTTCACATGTATTTGTAAGTTCAGTCCATTCTCCCCTTATTTTCAGGAATTTACCAGCACACTCCCTGGCTTCATATGTGAGTTTATATGTCGGTAATACCTGATTAATCAGGTTTTTTCATTGATTAAGGGAAATTGGTGTGGATTGTGTCCCCTGCTATCCAATGGTTTTTTAGAGCCTGTAATTGAATGGAGTTATGTTGCCCAGCATCTTATAATAAGAGGAGATCAGCCCTGTATGTCCTGGTTGTATTAAAGCTCCTTCTAAGGCAGAGTTTTGAAGGAAAACGTTTCTAAGACCCATTTGGGACATGGCTGCATGTTTTAATTGAAGATATTTAAAACTCCATGTGTAAGCCCTTGTACACACGGTCGGACATTCCGACAACAAAATCCGTCAGATTTTGTCTGATGGATTTTGTCCGAAACTTGTGTTGCATACACACGGTCGGACAAAGTTGTCGGAAAATCCGATCGTTCGTAACGTGATGGTGTTATTTCGTTACGACAGGACTACGTTCAGGCTAGTAGCCAATAGCTTTGGTCTAGGAATTTGATCTGAGCATGCGTGGCACTTTGTTCTATCGGAATTCTCTACAAACGATCGGACAAAGTCTGATCGGATCATGTTGTTGGAAAATTTTATAGCCCAGCTCTAAAACTTTGTCGGTCGGATATTCTGACGGAAACAGTCCGATGGAGCCCACACACGGTCGGATTATCCGACAACATGGTTCCGATCAGACATTTTCCGTCGGAATCTCTAACCGTGTGTACAAGGGCTTAGGTATCTCAAATTCCTGCCGTAATGTTGGAAAATATTTAAATTGGTCTTGGTCATATAACTGATGTATGTATTTTAGTCCCTTTGTAGCCCAGAGACAGGCGTCAGGTAGGTCATAAAAATTAGGAAATGTGGGGTTAAACCATATAAGATGATTAGGAGATATAGAAGCTGGGTCATCTGGAACAGGAGGGAGACATTGTTTATATATCCTAAAAGAGACCTTTATTATATCTGTACCCTCATCCACTCTAACCGTTTTCTGAAATATTACCTTATTTAAAGCTTCATAGGAGGAAAGCAGGGCTGCTTCTGCTGCAGTAGCAGCATTATCCAGTTTTGTAAAAAGCCACCAGTGTATGTAGACCAGTTGTAAAGCATAATAATAGAGTTTAAATTTGGTAGAGCTAATCCACCCTGAGCTATAGGTAATTGAAGCGTATTCAAAGCTATTCTGCGGTTCTTACGAAACCAAAGAAATGTCAACAATAAAGAATCAATTTCTTGAAATATTTTCTTGGGTACATACACAGGGCTATTTGCCAAAATATATAAGAATTTGGGCAAAAATACCATTTTAAATAGGTTTACTCTACCCATTAGTGTCAATGGCAGGTTTGCCCAACTGGTCATTTTGCTTTTAAAGGATTCTATGCATGGTAAGAGATTATTTATAATATAGTTGGAGACTGGTAATTGTATTGTATTGTATTGTAATGTATTGTAACTCACAGATATTTAAATATCGGAGTGACTTGTAACAGGCAGTCTAGGGAAGATCAAATGGGGAGGGTGGGATCCACAGTGAAAACACTGGACTTGGTCCAATTCACCTTGAGACCAGAAAAGGTTCCAAATGTACTAATTAGGCAGAGCATTATAGGGATCATAACCCAGGGATTAGATAAAGTAACATATAATCTGCGTAAAGTGATATGTGTTCTTCTAATGAGCCGATCCACATCCCTTGCAGATCCAGTGAAGACCTAAGCAGTCTGGCCAGGGGTTCTATAGCGAGCTCAAATAATAGTGGTAAAAGTGGGCACCCCGGCCTGGTGCCTCTGCGAATTGTGAATGGTTTGGAAATTATTCCATTAATCATAATGCAGGCATGCAGGGTATAGGTTGGTCATACAGTATTCAGATCCAGGTGAGAAAATGATTTCCAAACCCAAATTTTTCCATTATATAGAAAAGATAAGGCCATTCAACTGACTCGAATGCCTTGTGGGCATCAAGGGATACATATAATCTAAGGTCTTAATAAAATTGCAGAAAGGCCTCCACAATCCCATCCTGGGAGGCGTGAAGGGTGGCTGAACTATCATAGACACAAGAGATAGTGATGGGGTCAGGTATTGGCTTGGCTAAGAAGGCGAGAAGTCTTCCATTTTTGTCTCCTGTGTCAAAAATACTTTGGCGCTGATACACTAAGCGCTTCTGAGTCTTTGACACAAGTGCCAACTCATACGCCATTTCGGGCATCTTGCAAGAGTCGATAGCAATCTGGGAAAGGATCCTTGACATAAGATTCCTCAGCCTCCTTCAATTCAGAATGAATACCTGTTCCCTGTTAGCTTTTTGAAGGTCTGAGACTCCTTTCATATAAGCTCCTCTTGTACTGCCCTGAAGGCATCCCAGGTAATTAACTGTGACACTTCCCAGGAATTCTCCTGCCAAAATTTGGTTATAGCATCCGTACAAGCATATAGGACCAACGGTTCCACCATCCAGTAAGGACTCCTCCACCAAACCTGGTCACCTGGAGGCCTAGACACTTGCATAGTAAGCTCCAAGGTTGAATGATCAGAAAGTGCCCTCGGTAGGTAAGTCACTTCCTACACCTTCTGTAAAGTATCTTGAGATGGAAAAAACATAACAGAGATTTATAAGACTCCGATGAGCAGGAGAACTCCCTCTTATCTGGGTATTTCCAACACCATATGTCAATTAAATCATAGGCAGCTGCCCATTCACTTAAGGTGTGAGACCATGGTCTAATAGATTGGAGTCTATCCATCTCCGTATCCATGAACCTATTAAAGTCACCCCCTATAATGAGGTGACCTTGCACCATAGGAAGCACTGCAGATATACAATCCTCTAGTCTTTGTAATTCAAAAGGTGGTGGGATATAAACATTTACTATGGTATACAGTACCTCCATATACTTAAAGACCAGAGCAACATAACATCCCTGTGGGTCAGTCTTAACCTCCACTACCTGAATTGGTAGAGATTTGAGAATTAGTATAGAAACTCCCCTAGAGTAGGTGGAGTATGTTGCATGAAAAGCATGGGCAATGTGAGTTTTTTTTAAGGCCAAGACCCTAGATGCCACAAGATGAGTCTCCTGAAGCAGCATTATTTGCGATCTTGTGCGTTTGAGATAGTCAAAGACGAAAGATTTGAGTTAAGGTCTCTAACATTCCATGTAAGACATTTAAGACTCATTTTTGGGGAAAAGAGACAATGACTCAGAAAATGTTATGCTACACTCTTGGGACCACCTAAATGTCCCTGACTCACCTGTATCAAGCATAGCGTAAATTAACATTTCCATAGATTGACTATTATTGGAGCTACTCATTGATAGTACCATTTTGAAGAATATTTGTGCAGTGTGAAAAAAAACAAAAACAAGAAACAAAAAGAAAAGAAAAACACAGAAATACAAACTTCCCTTTATCGCAGTAACCATGAAAATAACCTGAGGGGTGACCAGAAATATCCTTCAGCTAAAGTAGTATTATTTCCATACAGTCTATTTTTAAAAACGTAGTATTACAAAAAAAGTATTGTAAATGTCATATTGAGCAATTTTAGCACGTTCATAGGATAGGGCCTAGGGTTATGCACTCTGCTAAGAATTCTTATTTAAAGCTTCCGTCACCCATCTGATACCTGTCCTGGGCATAGAACTAATATAAAGTGCTTTGGCAGCCACTAATCAGTTGCAGGGGCAGAGCTCCCATCCCCGCAAGTATGTCTCTTAAGGGGTAGGACTCCAGATCATTGCATATGCAGAAGAACAAGGGTCTATGTATCTCTACTTCTGCTTTTCTGTGTCTGTCAGGTATTTCCATTATGTCCAGGAGAGTCTTAAAAGGAAAAGTAGAAAAAAAAACACAAAAGGATGAACAGAGCCGATAACTCTGCAACAACAGTTTCTTGTAAAAATTAAACCAGGTTTGGTAACTGTTAAACTAAAGCTCCATAAAAAGAGTATAAGGACTTATCCCAGACCATCGAGCCAATCAGAGGCCCCCGAGGGAGATAGAAAAAATTAACTCTTGCCCTCATTGATGTTTGGGAGGGTATAGCATACTGTAGCTAAGCTGCTTATCTCGTAGGCCGCTGTAAAAGCAGCTCTTTGTTTCTGCGTGGGAGCAGAAAAGTCTGGAAAAATTGAGATTCTGTTTCCGTTGTACTGGATGTCAGGGAGATTACGGGCTGTATGCATTACAGACTCCTTATCCCTGAAAAGAAGTAGCTTTACCAGCAGAGGGCGCGGAGGAGCTACTGATGGAGGGGGGCGCATAGGGACTCTATGCGCCCATTCAATTGCGAACAGAGCGGATAAAGTCTCCGGCCCTACTAGCGATTTCAGCCATTTTTTCAGAAACAGTTCAAGATCTTTGCCTTCAGTACCTTCTGGAAAGCCAAGAAAACGCAGGTTGTTTCTGCACAAGCGATCCTCTAAATCTCCCAGTTTCATAGCGTGTTTCTTTAAATCTTGTTGCTGCGTGCGTAGGCTAGCAGACATGGAGTCTTCCATGTCACTAATGTGTTGTTCTGCATTAGAGATCCTAGAGCGGATCTTTTGCCTGTCATGTTTAACAATTGAGAGATCCAGTCTGATAGATTCAATCTGTGTTGTCAGTGTGGACGGGCATTGATGGATAGCGTCCATAACATGCTTTAGAGTGAGCTCCTCTTCCCCATCATTGTCCTCTCCAGCTCCCTCCACAACCATAACAGGCTGTGAAGGACCCCCAGGCTCACTGTCCTCTTCCCATTCGCCTGCCTCTTCCCATGGGTCTGATTCCTCCACTTCTGGGGCCATTACTGAGGCTGACAAACATAGGCTCTGTGGGGAGTCAGCAAAATGTTTCCTATATAGTGGTTGGTGGCTTGTGTTTTTTAGTAGTACCAGCAGGCTTATGTGTGAGGGCAAGAGAGCGGGACTCAACAGGTTGCTGCTGCTTGTCCTTCGGTGGCTTCTTGCAGGAGGAAGGGGAGGCGGTGCCATCTTTGGATCTTCCCACGGCCTGTGTTAGCAGCTGTTCATCTGCTGTTTTAAGCTCCGCCGGTCCATGTCGGACCATCTTTATAGGCTCCAGTCAGAGCTTTATAGGTACCCGATTCCTCTGTATGGCCGGATGGGGGATTAATGTCCGGATGGAGCACAGGATCTCTCAGTGCCAGAGGAGCTCATGAACCGTGCTGCCTACATGTCCACCGCTGGCAATGGATGCCTCTTTAAAGAAATCTTCGGTATTTGGCACAATTTGCAGGTAGTGTGCCCCATTGTGGCAGAAATAGTTATGTGTCATTGAGAAATCTAGCAATTCCCTAATAAAATTGCTCTGCATGATTGAAATAGTGGAGTCATGAAAAAGGAAGTGTTGTACTGCTCTTGTGCCAATTGGTGAGAAATCGTCGTGTACAAAGATGCAACATCAGCAGTTATCAATATGTAGGTTGATTTCCATTCAACAGTGTTTAGCATGTTGATGACATGCTTAGTATCTTTTAGAAAAAAAGAGGTTCCAATCACTAGTGGTTGCAAATAGTGGTCTATGTATTTGCCAACACGCAAGGTTATAAAATCAATACCACTGATGATAATGTCGTCACAGGGGATTAACCAAGGTTTTGTGAATTTTAGGCAATGAATATATCATTGGCAGACGAAGGGCTAGAAGTAACAAATGTTCTTTGTCTTTTTTATTCAGGATTCCCATATTAAAGCCTTTCTCTACAAGTTTCTTTAGTTCCTGTTTGAATTTGGACGTGGGATCCATAGACAGGGGAGAATATGTATCAGAATCAGATAAAATTCTCATCATCTCTTGCAAGTATGCTTCCCTGTCTAGGATCACAAAAGCCCCTCCCTTGTCTGCAGGGTGGACAACAATGTCCTTCCTGTTACATAGTGTATCCAGTCCTATCTTAATATCGTGTTGAGGTTGTACTGGTCTTATTTTAAAATTTTCTAAATCCTTAACAACCAGGTCATGAAAAAAATTAACTTTAGGAGTCATGTTTCCTGGGGGGTTGAAAAGTGATGCGTTGGATAAACCCGAAAGGATGATAATCGATGCATCCAGTTGCCTGGTAGGGTTGCTCAAAAGATGTTTCTTAATGTTAAGTTTACGTGTGTATTTCTGTATATCGATAACAGTTTGGAACTTATTAAGGTTCCGCAGGGGTGCAAATTTCAGTCCTTTACTGAGGGTTGCTAATTCTTCTCTAGAGAGTTCCTTGGTACTAAAATGAATAATACCACTTTCACCTATGTCCTCCTTCTTTCCCCCTCTGCTACCTCTCTTGCATCTTTCTTTTGTGCCCCCCTCTGGGGCGCTCCCGAAAATCCCATTGGTGATAATTTCCTGATGGATATTGATTATGAGGAGGATGGAGAGCTGGATGATTACTAATGATCCTAGGTTCCATTACTCTAGTTTCATTGGCATAATACCTCTGTGATCGTTAAATTCTTTAATCTTAAAAAAAACATGATAGATCATCCCTAGGGTCATCGTTGCCATTGAAGACCCCCAGGGTGTGGTGAAAAGTTGAGATCTATAATCAAATCAAAAATATCCATTATGGAAACACCAGCAGTGGATATTGTATATTGAAAATCGTGAATAAGTGTAAAGGAATAGCTGCACTTGGTGAGTAATGGATAAAATAATATTAAATAATGAAATGTGGCCTGCAGCTGAACACTATAACCCAGATATTGGGCACCAAACCACAATACAAATAATAAAGTGCAGCACTAAGTTATGCAAAAATGACCTCATGTATGAATAATATGTGTCAATAAAGTGCAAATGTGCAATTCAGTGTAATAAATGTGCCATAGTACAAACAATCAAAAAAACATATGGAGCAATACAAATATGCAGTTCTATGAGATAAATGTACAATAATACAAAACGCATATGTGAAAATGCATAGGCGTGCGTTAGATGCAATATAAGTGCAAAAAAAACAGAGCTGATATCAAAAGTTCATGTGTAGCTGAAATCCAATGGAAGGGATCTCAAGTGCAATATGGAGAGTGCTTGACATAGTGATACCCATCACCTCCTTAGGATAAAAGGCATAGCAGAGAGCCTGCGACCTCCCTTACTTATGGGGGTCAAACAGCACTTAGTAGGAATGAGGATCCACTGATGAACTGCTCAGGCGTCCCCCACCGGAAGAATCCATGCTCATCAGATGGTAGCCAAACAGTATCAATAGCAGGAAGTGATAATATGCAAAGGTAAAAAAAACGCCAAATAGTGTAGAATGTCTCTTAAGGCATTTTATTAGTAAAAATGCTGCAATGCTGCATACATAAAAGAGACTGGACAAAGTTCCCCAATGCAAGTGAGCAAAAAAGTAGTTCCTTACAGGTAACAAATCCATACAGATCCATAAAATCAAAAAGCACATGTGCAGAACGTTTCTGCATAGTGTCCCAACAATTGTTTCATCGTATGTGATGTCATCAGGGGTATGCCCACATGTCTGCGCCTGCGCTATATATACTAGATTGGCAAAACAGGGGAGCGCTGCTACTGGTCACACAACTTGCTTGTAACTCTACTATTTTCATCCTTTAGGATGCTCACATCCAAAAAATCGACCTTACAATGATCAGAGCTCATTGTGAAAAATAGGTTAAGACTATTGTGATTCATGTAGTTAAGACAACTCATTAATTTGCTTTCTGGACCATCCCATATCAACAGCAAATCGTCTATGTATCTTTGCCTCATCACTCGACAAAAAGCCATTCTCCCACTCCTCCAGGTACAGGTTAGCATAGGAGGGGGTGCAACATGTCCCCATAGCCACACCCTACACCTGGAGATAATGGGAGCCCCTGTATAGAAAGACATTGTGTCTCAAAATGAAATCAAACATGGTGATTATAAACTTATTGTATTTCCATTTGTGTGTTGCTCTCTGTTGGAGTACTCTTCCAACAGCTGCAACACCCAAATCATGTGGAAAGCTATTATATAGCGATTGAACATCAATCGTAACTAATAAAGCTGAACTGGGGATCTCAAAATTTTCCAAAATTTGCAATAAATGAATTGTGTCTTTGGTGTAAGACAGGGATGCCCAACCAGTGGCCTGGGGGCCACATGTGGCCCACGGAGCCCTCTGATGTGGCCCGCGACCTCCTTCTGTGGGAAGGCAGATTGACAAGCCCAGATCATAGGTTGCAGACCCACCATCCCAGATCATCTGTGTTGTTAATGAAGCCGGCAAAGCAAGCAGCTGTGGAGCAGAGTTGTATATGCAGATGCTTCCTGTATAGCGCTATCTCTTCCCACAGGCGGAGTGATACCAAATGCACTCTGCTGGGCACAGCAACAGCAGGTGATACCTGAATGTTATTAAAGGTCAGTTTATTACTAAAATTGCACTGTATATATGGGCATATCTGCACAGTGGTTACTGGGCTTCTTTCAAACTGATCTGCAGTTGCAGTGCACGTTCAGGTTACCTGCACTGAGGCATAGAGAAAAAAGAATCAAACTGCGCTATGGGATAAAAAAGTCTAAACAGCCCAAAGAAAGGGCCTTCGGAAGCTGCAACTCTAATGTACACCAAATATACACAAAAACAGAAATGGAAAAATGTGAATTGCGCTAACCTTTAAGTGATGGAACATATGAGTGTGCACATAAACACAAAAATTAAAAAACCAACAACCTAGTGCTGAATATGACTAAATGTCACCAATCGTCAGATCAAAGTAATTATCAAAGACCACGATTAGTGCTGTGACAAATACCAATTCATATATAACAAATAATAGTGATCATCACATATAAATAATAGAATGAACAAAATTGATACACAAATTAATAATAGTGCTAATAAATACAAGATTAAGGATTGAAAATTAATATTAATACATAGTGTCCATATCAATAGCCGACCACCCGTGATAAAAATTTATAAAAAGGCTGAATTCCAATAAGGCTCTTCAAAGGTGGAAATCATGCTCTCTCCACCACCAAATATATAGAGATTGGCTCCTTACCGACTCGATATGACCCCCCATTACAGGGGGTCACAACAGGTGAAAGATTGCAGTAAGTGGACTCTCACGCTGTCAGACTATCCACACAATCCTATATATATATATATATATATATATATATACAAATATAATCGTGTACATACTCGAAAAGCCCAAAGCAAAGCCTCAGAACAAAGATCTAACTATGTATAAGCTGAATGTGGGCCTGTATATTGGTGTCATCCATGAACAGACATAAGCCAATCGAGTTCTATCAAAAGTATAGAATATTAATAAAAAATCAATAAACTTTATGTTAAGAAAAAGGGGGAAAATTAAAACTAAAACCAATAAAATGAAAGTTAAAAAGGGGGTAAAATAGCAAAAAAATAGCTATTATTCATAACTGCTGTTCTGCAGTCATGGACTAAACGCCAATGTCCAAATCGCGAACCCAACTGGACTGGCGTTTTTTAATAAACAACCCCAGAAGGAGGGAATTATAACAGATAGCAAAAAAGAAAAACTCTTTTGCAAAAAATTGCAAAAAAAATTATTTTCAAAAAAATGTGTCCAGCTTTGGGCAAACTACCCAAAGCAGTGCAACTCTCGCTTACAGGAACATAATACCCAATTAGTAACTTCTCAGCCTTTTGAAGATGAAAATTATATAGACCCTCACTTATGATGGCAGGCAGACCCAGAACAGGAGACATCCTGAATACACAATAAGCATTGCAAAAAGGCGCAAACAGCATGATTATAGTTGACATTAGGTGCACAGGGTCAAAAATATATAAAGATCCCAATATATAGTAGATATCTGCTGAAAAAAATCCACATATAACATCTGTACTCTTCATCTCGAACATATATTCAAAATTATGGGATTCTAGATGGATAAACACTAAATATCTAGAGAGAGACATCTAAAACCAATACCTCACATGATAGTTCCATCTATCTCTCATTAGCAACATCAAGGCTTGTGCTAATCATGGGGGCCCAAAGGTTTCCTTACCAAGGCCTACATAGTTAAGAGTTATTAATAAAGGCATTCACATCAGTATCTACATTGAGGCCAAACAGAGCATAAGTCTTGAGTTTATAGATTCATGCCATTTCTAGTTTAGAGATTTCCCTAACCAGGGACCCTCCCCTCCAATGGGGTTTATATTTGTCGACGCCTACAAACAAGGTGCCTGATGGATCTCTCTTGTGCATCTGATTATAATGTCTAGATACGGGGTGTGTATCAAAACCACATCTTATATTACCAATGTGTTCGTTCAACCTGACGCAAAGTGCCCTTTTGGTCCTCCCTATATACTGAAGACCGCAAGGGCACTGAGGCATAGACTTCT
Organism: Lithobates pipiens; assembly: GCF_037356315.1. Taxonomy (NCBI): domain Eukaryota; kingdom Metazoa; phylum Chordata; class Amphibia; order Anura; family Ranidae; genus Lithobates; species Lithobates pipiens. Next base: position 32,741,987 of record NW_027507790.1, on the reverse strand, counting down.
GTTACTACCTGTGGATTTGGCAAGCTTTCAGAAAGTGCACCACACCTGCAGGATATAATAGTAGTCCATGGCAAAGTGTAGCTAACCCACAGGAAAGACACAGGTGCACTGTGCTGCATTCGTGTGAAAGGCCCCTTTCACACAACCGGTCCAACTCAATCGAACCCTCCATTCACCTCTATGTAACGGCAGATGTAAACAGATTTGTGTCCTTTTACACCCGCCAGGAAAATGTGTCTCCCACAGCTTATTTGCGTTTCGCAGTTATGCGTCGTCACATTTTCCTTAAAGGAATAGCCAGGAACAGGTTGGCCAAGTGAAGGGAGGAGAGTACCACCTGTGGAAGACTTTTGGCTTGCCCGATGTCATGCTGTTTTTATGGCTGGATAAGCTTGGTGTCGGCTTATAGACACACTGAAATGTGAGTGCAAATTGTTTTAAAAGATTTTCTTAATTAAAAGTGAAACGATTTTACACTATGTCGGTTTCATTTACCTTTGTATGATCTTACGGACATTGAGGAATTGCTAACAGGAGAGTTGATTGAGGATTGGTTATCCGTTGAATGAACCGAAGGCTCAGTATGTGGTAAAGTCTGGTGAATGGCCATTCTTTAAGGTGGTGGTGGCACGAGTTTGTTTTTCTTTGGTGACACTTGTGGAGTAGTCACCAGAAGAGACATGGGAATTGATTTGAGACAGCGGAACCCGATTGAAATTACCATTGCATTTTAAGGACTATGATTTAATGGTTTATACTACAGTATGTATAATCTTTTTTTTTTTTTTTTTTTTTTTTTTTTATTAGTAGGGTATCATTTTGTGTGATGATTTTTTTATTGAGAGCACAGAGTGATTATTTATAAGTGAGCAAGCATAACATTTTTAATTTAGGAGGGAATAACACAAGGAGGCGCAAACCCCAAACATTTATTGTACGCTGGAGAATGTTTAAATGCTCTGAGAAGATTCAGCTGTCACTAGAGTTGTCCTTCCCCAGTGTTCCTGTATCATCATGGACACAGATCTTTTATCCAGAGGTCAGGCTCATTGGCTCCTTCCTCTTTTTAATGTTGAGACTGTCCTTTCAGCTCCCACACCTGCTGACTCATCCCCTGCTGCCAAGCCACCCTCTTCCAGCCAGAGTCATTATGCATGTTCACCTTTCATCCAGACCTAGACCCAGCACAAATCGAACTCCCCCCCAATCCTCTTTCTCCCCAATATCCCCTCCTCCAAGCAAAAATCTCTCCCAAATTCCCCCTCCCAGCACAAATCCCCCCTTACAGCACAAATCCTTTTTTTCCCTAAAATCCTGCCTCCTAGCCCACATTTCCACCTCACCCTAAATGCATCTCCCAGTGCAAATCCTTATCTCCCCCATATACGCTCCAGCACAACGACCCTCTCAGCACAAATTCTTTTTCTCACCAAAATACTCCTTCCCAGCACAAATCTTCTTCCCCTCCCAGCACAAATACTCTCCCCCATCCACCTCCCAGTGCAGAGTTCTGAGGGATCTCTGGGTATGCCCACATTAATATTTTCACTTACCAACACTTTTTCTTTTTGTTGTTGTTGTTAAACAATGGTCAAGCAAACGCAGGTAGGGGTGGCAAGATTGTAACTAAAATTCTTACAGTGAGCTACTTAATGTCAACCATGTAGTACTGGTTGGTGGTGGTCCAATATGTACTTGAGATACTAGCTTGCCCTGCTGCATGTATCATGTCAAAGAGGAACTTCAGCTTAGTGGAGGGATTGGTGACTATTAATAAAACAAACAGACCTGAATCACAGAGAGCTACCAAACACCCACTGCAGATGTTACTGATACAATCAATACATTTATTTTATATACATTTAGCTAGGAAAAGAATAAACACTTTTTGTTTATATTGGGTTATGGCAAGCCGTTGCAGTGCACATTAACCACTTGCTTACTGGGCACTTAAACACCCTTCCTGCCCAGACCAATTTTCAGCTTTCGGTGCTCTCACACTTTGAATGACAATTACTCAGTGATGCAACACTGTACCCAAATGAATTTTTTGTCCTTTTTTTCCCACAAATAGAGCTTTCATTTGGTGGCATTTGATCACCTCTGGGGTTTTGAAAAAATGCATATTTCTTTGTTTCTGTGACAAAATTATGAAAATTATAAATTTTTCTTCATAAATTTTGGCCACAATTTATACTGCTACATGTCTTTGGTAAAAATAACCCAAATTAGTGGATATTATTTGGTCTTTGTGAAAGTTAGAGAGTCTACAAGCTGTGGTGCAAATCATACAAAATTGATCACATTTGATGTACTGGTGGCCTATCTCATTTCTTGTGACCCGAACAAGTCAGGAAAGTACAAATACCCCCCAAATGACCCCTTTTTGGAAAGTAGACATTCCAAGGTATTTAGTAAGGGGCATAGTGAGCTTTTTGATGTTGTCATTTTTTTCCCACAATTCTTTGCAAAATTACGATTTTTTTTTTGACTTTTGTCCACAAAATTGTCATTGTAATTGGTTATTTTTCTCACGTGGCATGTGTATACCACAAATGACACCCCCAAAAAAATTCTGCTACTCCTCCTGAGTATTACAATACCACATATGTGTGGGACTTTTTCACAGCCTGGCCACATAGAAAGACCCAACATGCAGGGAGCGCCGTCACGTGTTCTAGGAGCATAAATTACACATCTAACTTGTTGACTAACTATTACACTTTTGAAGGCCCTGGAGCACCAGGACAATGACACGTGACACTGATGACAGGTGGCACTGATACGTGGCAATGATGACACTTATACGTGGCACTGATGACATGTGGCACTGATGACAGATGGCACTAATATGTGGCACTGATGACAGATGGCACTTATACGTGGCACTGATGACACGTGGCACTAATACGTGGCACTGATGACAGATGGCACTAATGCGTGGCACTGATGACAGATGGCACTAATACGTGGCACCGATGACGCGTGACACTGATGACAGATGGCACTGATAAGTGGCATTGATGACACGTGACACTGACAACAGATAACACGTGACACTGACAGCTGGCACTGATGACAAATGGCACTGATATGTGGCACTGATGACAGATGGCACTAATATGTGGCACTGAGGACAGATGGCACTATGTGGCACTGATGACATGTGGCACTGATGACAGATGGCACTTATACGTGGCACTGATGACAGATGGCGCTGGGGACAAATGGCACTGACAACAGGTGGCACTGGGGAAAGATAGCACTAACAGGTGGCACTGGGGACAGATAGCACTAACAGGTGGCACTGGTGGCAGGTAGCACTGGGGAGGATGGCACTGGAGAGGATGGCACTGGAGAGGATGACACTAGGGTGGATGGCACTGGGGTGGATGGCACTTTTTTTCCCCTTTTTTTTCCCCTTTTTTTTTCACTTACGGCCGCTGCAGCCGTTCATCTCTCCCCTCTCACACGCTGTCTGTGTGAGGAGGGAGGGCGGCGCTGAAAGATGATCTCATATGTTTACATTGTTTACGCTGTAAACGGCCGCTGTGATTGGCCGTTTACAGCGATCTGTGTTTGCCTGTCCCCGGGGACACGGCAAACACAAAACTTCCCCGATGCGCGCCCGCGGCGGCGTGCATTGCAGAAGTAAACTCCCGGACGAGAGCTCCCGCTCTATAGCCCTCATTCGTCTATAGGGCGGGCGGGAAGCGGTTAAGTCTGCGATGCGATGGGTGTGCAGGGTTTTTACTTTTTATTCAAAGGATGCATTGCAGTGCTGAGAAAAAAGATATGTCTTATTGTCAGCAATAACTGATTTTCTTTAATTATTCCTAGTTAAAAAAGTTATAATCCCAAGAAAAAGAAAGACCCCAGTTAGCACGAAAAAAAGCTAAGGTGTTGCTGCTGCCTCCAGGCAAATCTGGGCCCTTGAAATCCTGTGGGAATGCAGTTTAGCCCTTTGCAGTGGTGTAGTTCTGCAAAATTGGAAGCTCCTGACTATTCCAGGAGGCAACAATGAGGCACAATGATGTCACCTGTATCTCTCCAGAGTGTCAGAAGCCATGGCCAAAGTAAGTATTTTTTAAAATTATTTTTGTAGGCACAGCTTCATTTTTAAACCATATTTACTTTGGCAGATGGGGGCTTTTAATAAAGTAAACCTTCCAGTTTCAAGGAAGGTCTACCAATAAAAAAAATGGCCTATAAAAAACAATTGCAACCATCAATAATTAGGCGATATGCCCTGTCAAAGAGAACACACAGCCTGTTAGCACTGTAGGGCATGTAGGCAGGGACAGGCTGTAAATAGGCCACGGGACATCACCAGCATTAGTATTTAACAAAAGGATGAAAAGGTAAAAATGTTTCCCACCCCCACATTCTCCTAGAAACACAGCATTTTGCTACCTACAGAACATTCAGTAAGGGTTTACATCTACTTTAGTAGGCCTCCTAGTGCCCACAAGCCTTGCACTAATCTCTGCTGACTGCCGTGACCTCCTCTTTTATACTGAGGGAACTGGCTTATTCAAAAGCCCCATTATTAGCCTTAATTTCAAAGGCAAGCAGCGCATTATGGTTAAAAGCTGTTCACTTTGGAAAATTCTCACTTTGCCTTGCTGGGTGTGTGAACCTGAAAAATGCAGGGATTGCCCTGAACCCATAGCAATGGTAAACTCAAACATTATTCCTTTTACCTAGTAATCCTGCCATGAAGGCTCTTGCTCAGACACTTTCAGCTTTCATTTTTAGCTTTCTTTAACCACTTGCCGACCAGCGCATGCCGATGTACGTCCTATTTTTGAAGAGGGATATCTCGGTAACGGCAGCAGCTGCTGCCACAACTGAGATATCCATCTCTTCAGGCGCCGGTCGGCTGTACGATAACGGTGGTCTCCGCAGCAGATTCGCCGCGAGATCACCGCTATCGGCGGCAGGAGAGGTGCCACCCCCCCTCCCGCTGCCCTCCCGCAACTTCTGCCGCTTACCGGAGCCGACGGTAGCGGCGGAGGCGATCGGGTCCTTTCACTAGCTGGGTATGGAGACGGGTGAGGCTAAGATGGTCCCCACTCGTCTCTATACCATAGGAGGGCGGAAGCGACGTAAAAACGTCACTTCCGCCCATACCTCTTAAAGGTATATTTTTTTAAATGTCATTTTTTCTTTTTTTTTTTTTTTTTCTTTTTTTTGCATTTTAGTCCAAATATGAGATCTGAGGACTTTTTGACCCCAGATCTCATATTTAAGAGGACCTGTCATGCTTTTTTCTATTACAAGGGATATTTACATTCCTTGTAATAGGAATAAAAGTGATCCATTTTTTTTTTAAACAGTGTAAAAATAAATAAAATCAATTAAAATAAATAAGAAAAAAATAAAAGTTTTTTAAAAACACCCCGTCACAACGAGCTTGCGCATAGAAGCGAGCGCATACGTGAGTAGCGCCCGCATATGAAAACGGTGGTCAAATCACACATGTGAGGTATCGCCGTGATCAGTAGAGCGAGAGCAATAATTCTAGCCCTAGACCTCCTATGTAACGCAAAAAATGCCACCTGTAGAATTTTTTAAATGTCGCTTATGGAGATTTTTGAGGCTAAAAGTTTGATGCCATTCCACGAGCGGGCACAATTTTGAAGCGTGACATGTTGGGTATCAATTTACTCGGTGTACCATTATCTTTCACAATATAAAAAAAATTGGGCTAATTTTACTGTTGTCTTATTTTTTTATTCAAAAAAGTGAATTTTTTCCAAAAAAAGTGCGCTTGTAAGACCGCTGCGCAAATACGGTGTGAAAAAAAGTATTTCAGTGACCGCCATTTTATTCTCTAGGGTGTTAGAAAAATAAACAATATAAAATGTTTGGGGGTTCTAAGTAATTTTCTAGCAAAAAAACCTGTTTTAAATATGTAAACACCAAATCTGAAAAAGAGGCCTGGTCCTTAAGTGGTTAAACACAGTACACAGGCATGGTCCACTGTTATTACTCAATATCAGAAAGCTGATCCAAAGCAATGACAATCAGTTAATACTGGAATGAGTGCATGTAGACATGAAATGGTCAAAAGATGCTGGAGGAGATCAGCAGCACTGAGATACCAAGGAAAAAGATGAAAAACATTTTAAAAAAAGACAGCCGGAAAATCACTTGTTGAAAGTCTGGTTGAAGGACATGGAAAAAACATGGAACATGGGAAAAACATGGACATGGAAAAAATCATGGACATGGGACATGGAAAAAAATTCACTGGTTAGGAGTCGACCTTACTACTACACTCCATGCAAGACACAATAGGAAAGGAAGGTCTTCTACACTCTAAGCCCTTGTACACACGGTCGGAGATTCCGACGGAATGTGTCCTATCGGACCGTTTTGTCGGATAATCCAACCGTGAATGGTATGCATCGGACTGTTTCCGTCGGAATATCCGTCGGACCCAATTTTCCAACTTTCTGGAAATATTTTCCGACAAACTGGTCTGATCGGACATACTCCGATCATGTGTAGCTTACTCCGACGGACAAGGTGCCACGCATGCTCACATTCAAATTCCGACACGGAAGCGCTCGTTCAGGTAAAACTACTGCTCGTAAGCGATATAGCACATTCGTCACGCTGCAATGTTAAAAATTCATTCATGAAGCGCATTCTCTTGTTCTTTACAATGCTGCAAGAACGAACTTCTTTTGATGCTCAAAGTCACACACACTTTTCCCGAACGTATTTCGTTACTCTTTTTTCACCATTTCAGCAATACAATTTTATTTTGCGTCACATCTACACAATTTTAGATTTTGTTTATTCTTTTTTGGATGTTTTTTTTTTCATTCCTAAAAATCTCCTTTAAAGACAGTTTGCTCATTTCTTCTTTTTTTGGGGTGTTTTTTGTGTGTAAACTTACCACAACAACATTATTGTATTTTTGATATTTTGTTTTTCTTTTTTAATCTACAGGAGGTTGTTTATTGTTGGTACCCCTTGTTATTCATTTCACTTTGTTTTTTTGAAATGTACCTGCCTGCTCACAAATAAACTGTACTTTTTGAAGAAAAACACATACACAAGTATTTGATCAAACAAAAAAAACCTTTATTTTGGTCACAATAAAATAAAAAGAGGAACGCAGCGCTGGAGAAACTTGTTACTTTGGTGCAGCCTTTGGCCCCCAGGGCAGACATGAACAAATTAGAATATAAAAAATTGGTGGCCTGAGGAGTACATATCTCAGGGAGAGAAGTCTGGTCCCGAAGTCCTAGAGAACAGGAAATTCAGATGCCATTTATGTCCCCAGGATGTGGATCTTCAAGAGGCTGCATCTTCTGGCAAACCAGACTGAACCCAGGCCATCACTCACTTGTCTTCCTTAGGCACTTCCCTCCAGGCATCCTTCGAGGCTGTGGCTGGTCTCCTGTAGTTGGGGCAGGAGGAGGAGAAGGAGGGCGTTGGTCGACCTCCTGGCTGCCACTTGCCACAGCCTCCCCCCGACTGAGGTCTTCCTGTGTATGAAAAGGGGACATAGTTTTAGTTTTTTGCTCATCAATCACACCATTTTATGCTCCTGGCTTTTGCAAATTGAATGTTACCAAATAGAACAGACTATCATTCTGAGTCCAGCATTTTTCTTTCCCATCCCAATCATTTTTGGTCACTACTGTCTCTTGATATGTAAACCACTTTGATAAATCACAACTTACTGATCAATAAGAACATCTAATTAACATCATTAAATGTAACACAAGAAATATGTTCAACAATGCGATACCTGTCTCAAGCTGGGCCCCACCACATGTTGCTGCCTGGAAGGCCCAGGTTGGACGTTGGAAACCTCAGCTGGGGCTAAAGGATGCCTTGAAGGAAGACTGGAGAGTGGTGGATGCTGCATGAATTGAAGCACACACATCACATTTTTTAGGGTATTTAGGGAAAAGCAATACTATGGAGCTGACAAAAGACATTGGTAAGTGACTAGACTATAGTTTTATGGGCCAAGAAGAGCAAGGTGGGAAAGTTAGTGAGGCAAATATGCCTGAGGACAAAGGGGCAGAGTATATGAATTAGAGCATATTGCAATGATGGTAATTAGGGAATGAGGAAAGAAATGCAAGACATTAGCAAGCATGAAATACATAGAATGTGATTTTTAAGGATAAAACTTAGCTTCATATAGTCCTTCTGCAGGACCTGAATGATGGCAGAACAGGTCTCTGGATCTCTGATCCCCAGAGCCTGGGGGAGATGCCTGTAGAGAACTTGAGGTCCTGAAGGCTTCTCCCTGTCGCCAAGTAGCGCAACGTGGCGATGAGCCTCTGCTCCGGAGTGATGGCTTGCCGCATGCAGGTATCCTGCCTGGTGATATAAGGGGTCAGCAAAGCCAGCAGTCGGTGAAAAACGGGGTCCGTCATCCGGAGATAATTCCTGAAATCATCAGGATTATTCTCGCAGATCTCACAGAGCAAAGGCATGTGCGAGAACTGGTCACGCTGGCGCAACCAATTCTTGGTCCACAAACGCCTCCCCTCCCTGTTCATGGACCGGGCTTGTGTCAAAGTAAGAACCCCAACACAAAGCCCCTGCACAGCACAAACTCTACGACGAGTACGTAGACGAAACATGGTTTCAAAACGGTCGGCTGGTCAGAACGGACACCAGAAAGCACCGCTAAAAAGCAAGGCCTGAAAGAACGACCTGAATAGCAGAAGCAAGCAGACAATAAGAAATGCCTTTCAAAGCATACTATACCAAGATATAGTCCACAATGAGAAACAAATACTTAACCACTACAATACAGGGCACTTTCGCCCCCTTCCTTCCCAGCCCAATTTTCAGCTTTCATCGCTCTAGCGCTTTCAGTGACAATTGCGCGGTCATGCTACACTGTACCCAAATGAAATTTTTATCATTTTGTTCGCACAAATAGAGATTTATTTTGGTGGTATTTATTCACGACTCCATTTTTTATTTTTTGCGATATAAGCGCAAAAAAGCGGAAATTTGGAAAAAAAACTATATTTTCTTTTTTCTATTTTAAAAGAAATCCAATAAAATCAAATTTTGTCATAAATTTAAGCCAAAATGTATTCTGCTACATGTTTTTGGTAAAAAAAATTCCGTTAAGTGTATAATAATTGGTTTGTGTGATCACGGACATATGTACGCAAATGATCATGTACATATGTGTGCAGGTGATCACGTACATATGTGTGCAGATAATCATTGGGACAAGTGATTTTAGTGGGACATATGTGGAGGACATGTTTTTATTATTAGGGACATGTGTTTTTATTTTTTGGGGACATGTATGTTTTGGGGACATGTGTGTTATGGGGACATATGTGGGGACTGTGTTTACACTGTGTGGTGTGTTGTGTGTTTACACTAGACTGAAGATCAGTGAGTAAAAAGCTGTAAAAAACAGCTCATACTCACTGATCATCAGCCGGCTGCAGCAATCTGCTCTCCTCTCCTCAGCGATGACTTCTGTGTGAGGAGAGGAGGAGTCGATTGCCTAGCAACCGGCTGTTTGTTTACATCACATGACGGCCGTGATTGGACACGGCCGTCATGTGATCAGGAGGGCCAATCACAGAGCCCTCCAGCCGATCTGAGATGCGCCATGTCCCGGTGACACGGGCGCATCGGGATCACGCCGCTGCGTGGGCACGCGCGCGCGCGATCCCGCTCCTCCTGATGGACATTCCTGAACGTCCTATCAGGAGTAGACGGCTCCCACCCGGCCGTATATGTGCATTGGCCGGGTGGGAAGTGGTTAATGACTGCACGCACTGATTATCATATACGCAAAGACAAGCACAAACCGAAGAGCAGTAGCGATCTGAATCACAAATCTGAAAAGCGCGAATCGTCTCTCCCCAAACTTCTACTAACACGAGATCAGCAGAAGGAGCCCAAAGGGTGCTGGACGTGGTGCTGAACTTCCCTTTTCTAGTCCCGCCGTACGCGGCTTACGTCACCGCGTTCTTGGCAACCGCAAATTCCGACAACTTGGTCCGACCGTGTGTATGCAACAGTTTCGGACACAATCCGTCGGACAAAATCCGTCTGACAAAATCCAACGGATTTGGTTGGCAGAATGTCCGACCGTGTGTACAAGGGCTTACACTCTGCCAATTTTGTCTGACACTGCTATGCTATTCTGCACAGATTCAGGGCCATGCCTGTTCTAAATCCAATCAATCTCGTAATTTTGCATAAAACTTGCCAAACAAAGATTTACTCTATTCAAGATCGCGGAGTGTCGGTTTTGCCCCTTGACCCAACCAGGATCAAGTGGGGAGGGTGGGAGTAAGCGTCTCTCTCATGTGTCTCACTGCGATAAATCAATGCTGATCATTAACTTCACTCCCACACAATGGAGTCGGGGGTGTTGCCTGGCACTTTTCAAAAATGTTTCAAACTTTTCCCTTGTCCCACCACTTGTTTCTTGTAAACAAGGCAATAAATTCAATGGCACAGTCATGTTAAAACAAACATCTCAAATAGAAAGATAATATCAGTAGAAATGTAAAACAGCTACAAGACACCCTTATACATTTCTTTGCCTCTGAAATCAGGTTAAACTGCTCCCCATCCTGATAGACATACACACTTTATTAATTTTTTTTTTTATTATTACAAACGTTTTTATTGGGTGTAAAAAAAATAAACAGAGCAACAGAAGCAGGTACATGACTGCATCAAGGAATAGTAAAAAAGAAATACACTTCAGGCAAGTATAGCTGGAACAGCAGCGTACAAGGCACAATGCAGAACATTCAACAGATAGTACACGAATAGCCTAGTCCGTGTGCACCAGGTGATGCTTATCAAGTCCATGTAGGATATTAATAAAAGGCAAGTAAAATAAAAAACAAAAACTAAACAGAATAAAGGAACATTGCTATTACCGCTGGCCTGGTTCAATGGGAATGGGAGGACAAAACTATCCAGTGTGGCAATCTTGGGATTCATCAGGTCCGTCCGGACTTTAACTCACCTCCTGCGGGGGGTGTTGGAGAGAGGGCCCTCCCGTGATATTGGGATATAGTGGCCAATTGGCCCATTTAGCAGTATGAATATGCATGGTGTCCATAATTGTAAGATGTATCCGTTCCATGAGACGGATAGCATCCATCCTACCGAGGACCTGTGACCAGGAAGTTATCTGCGAGCGCCAATGAAGCGCAATCACTTTATTAATTTTTTAATAATAAAACTCATTTTATTTGTGTACAATTTTTTTTTATAAAGGAAGTCTGAGGCCCCCTCTGGCAGGGGGCCATGGACAATTGCTAATTTTGTCTCCTTATAAATCCAGCACTGACCCCCTTACATTCAGAGGTACAAAGTATTTCACCGCACTCCACTGGGCAAATAGATCTAAGAGGGAGTATATTAAATGCAAATATCAATGCAAACCTGTTACTTTGCTCTACAGGAGGAGGTTCACTTTAATGAACTGAAGTCATTCTTCACTCACAGGCCCAAAAAGTACTTTATGAAAGGGCCATGCTTAATAAATAACAGTAAACTTAGTCAAGGTTACCTTGCAGAAATAATTTTATAAAGAATAAATAGATGCTCTTTTATAATAACCAAAAAAGCTTTGACAGTGGATTAAGAAATACGCTGTTGGGGTAAATCCAGGATTCTGTAGTGTATATTCTTATTGTAGATTAAATGGCAAACCTATTATCTTTTTTTTTTAACTTAGCATCCATGTTTCTGTCATAAGAAGTATCACTGAGAAAACAAATCATTGATTTTCTTCATGTAAGGGTCACCTTTCATCTTAATGAGATCCTCCTTATTAGTGCGACAGAGAAAGGAGTATGGAGTAACTGCAGACCCATAAGTCCTCACTAGTGAATGATTTCCACTACGTACCAAGTGTGCAGTGATTAATGGACTGAAAGCTGCCTCTTCAACTCCATGTACTTCTTCTGATCTGGCACTCTCATCGCACATGCAAAACTGTTATGACAAGTATCCAGCCCATAGATCAGAGTTTCCAAGAAATACAATATGCTGTACCATACACAGAATCATTATGAGGACTGTCATTTATGGAGAAAATCTAAGATGCTGCCTTTCATCTGCAAGCATAGCTCATCTTAGGGAAAATATTTATAAAGCATGCATGTTCTCTTGAAAGACAGTTCTACCAAAATGGCATTCAATTCAATAGCGCTTGTACTAAAGCATCTTGAAACCTTTAGAGCAATTCTATCTGCTCTTAAAATAGAGCCGTCAATATGAAAAATAATACTTTTGATGTTACAAAGCAGGATATTGTAACTCTGAGTATGTTGTGGGATTTGTTACATTGAATGTGAGTGAAAAAGAGTTGGTGTACCCTCAAAACACCCAGAGTGAGCATATTTCTGATATTTGTGTGGATGCAGGTTAAAGGGTCAGTCCAACAAAACTGATATTTCAGTTTTTACTATGTAGCACCAAGACAGTGTAGCACGACACCTGAAACAGTGAGGCAGGCTGTCATTTAACATATTACAGAATCTTTGACTTATTGTGGACTAAAAAAACGGCTGGGTGCTTGTCACTTTTGTGTTTTCTACAGAGATGGGGGGGGGGGACGTGGGGACGGCCGCTTTTTAGCACCTTTCTTCCCACGCACCGCCTCCATCTTGGCAACGAACGAATTGAGGACTGCCGTCAGGGTGTCCATGGGGACTGCGCCATCCGCAGGTGACCCGGTTGCAATTGCCTGGATTTCAGGGGAAGAAAGACCAGTTTCTGAAATCTAGAGAGAGGGTTTAGGGCACAGGATACTCAAAAACATCAAATATGTAAGGCCCTGTATTAACAGAAAAAATGGTCCTTGACATATGCCATATACAGTGACACTGCTAGAGCAGCAAGCAGTCATAAATACCTTAAAATGTTGCGCACAGATTCCTGTGCAATGTCCACTGGCAGCAGCTTCTTCCAAACTCTCCAGTACACTCTTCAGCATGACAGACTTCTCTAAAGATGCTCTATACAGGTAGCCATTTTCCTGTTCTATGTCTTCCCTGTATGTACCTTGAACCTAAGGTTTCCACTTGGGTTCCTTAGACCTTCAGGACCTGCCCAAAGCTGAGGCAAGGCTCAACAAGAAAGACCTCCTCGCTGTGCCATCCTCTTCAGACAAAAACCAGGAGGGGATAAATATACCCTTCTAGAGGCTTGTTTCGAATATTTATCCTCCCTCTGGCTTGCATCGCTGGGGTAAACTCTTCAGTGATTGGATAAAAGAGATTAATATTCATAAGTTGTACATTGTCTCCCACTAACTACTGGAGACAACTAAACAGCAGCAGGCAAAAATAATCAATGCCACAATCTTTGGAAAACCTAGTGAGTTCAGAAAATATAAACAATGCTCATGCTGTTTACAGCCCAGCTACAAACAACATTAGTTTTAACTAGGGACTCCAGCTTAAGACAGAGTCCCTGCAGGTAGATGCTGCAGAGTTAACTTGGTTCCGGTCGCTTTAGTGTTTTCTACAGAATATTTGCAAAATCAAATCTGGAGAGAGAGTTTAGGGCACAGTATACTCAAAAACATCAAATATGTAAGGCCCTCTACTAACAGAAAAAATATTATTTGCCATATACCATATACAGTAAGTTATAGTGACTCTGCTAGAGCAGCAAGCGGTCATAAATACCTTAAAATGTTGAGCACAGATCCCTGTGCAATGTCCATTGGCAGCAGCTTGCAGGCTCTCCAGTACACAGTTCAGCATGACAGACTTCTCTGAAGATGCTCTATACAGGTAGCCATTTTCCTATTCTATCTCTTCCCTGTGTGTACCTTTCCACTTGGATTCCTTAGACCTTCAGGACCTGTCCAAAGCTGAGGCAAGGCTCGACAAGAAAGACGTCCTCACTGTGCCATCCTCTCCAGGCAAAAACCAGGAGGGGATACAGTAAGTAGACCTTTCTAGAAGGTTGCCTCAAATATTTATCCTTTCCCCCTGGCTTGCATCACTGGGGTAAACTCTTCAGTGATTGGGTAAAAGAGATTCATTCATATTCATCAGTCATACATTGTCTCACAATAACTACTGGAAACAACTAAACAGCAGCAGGGAAAAATAATCAATGCCATGAGCTTTGGAAAACCTGGTGAGTTCAGAAAATATAAACAATGCTTCAGCTTAAGGCAAAGTCTCTACAGGTAGATGCTGCAGAGTTAGGCTGCCCGGAAATTTCTTATGCTTCTTAGGGAATCTTAGGGTAAGAAATATGTTGTTGAGTTCCTAGGTCCTTACACCAGCTTTGGCCATTATGAGGGGTCTTTACTCTGTTGGATTTATTTATTTTTGTTTTCATATTATGGAGTATGGAACAACTTGACTCTTCCCATGACTAAAAAAAAGTTTGAATCGAATATCTTTAGGGCTCAGCCCACCCAAATGTAATATTTTAGAGACAGCAGCTTTACAGTAAATCAGGAATGTGGGAGCAGGGGGAATATTGGTATTAGTGTAATAGTAATACTAGCTAATACTATTACTTAGTAGTATTTTTTACAGTTGAACAGTTTTAAACAGTTGTATAACATTTTGCAAACTTTGATAGAAATATATTTGAGATTATAAGCAGTTTAAGAATTTTGTAAAGTAGTACAAGGTAACAACTTAATTATGATTATAATCTCTGCTGAAATGTTCTGTTTTGTGTGGCTTCTGGGTAGAGCTGCATGATTGTCAAGAATCGCAATTTTTTCCCCACTGCGATCTTGACAAAAGTGTTTCACGATTCTTGCTGTGCAAAGAATTCTCTCTGCTCTTTTGAAGCCACAGCAGTAAAAGAAAGGAAGAAAAAAAATGGGCAGTCTGCCAAGAATCACAACATTCTTTAGCAGTGAAACTAATGCCGCGTACACACGATCAGACTATCCAGCGGACAAGTCGCCGGACTTTGCAGCAGAGGTCCGCCGGACTTTCTGAATGAGTGGACCAGTCCACACATGCCCACACACGACCGGACTTTTCCGACGGAAAATCCGCCGCACTTGTGGTGGAGGTCCCCCGGACTTTTGAAATGAACGGACTTGCCCACACACGGAGTAAATTCCATTCATTTTGAACGTGACTCCAGGTAGAAGGGACTAGCGAAGGAAGTCAATGACGCCGCCTCCATCAGCGAGATTGACACCTCGCGAGCCCCGTTGCCTAGTATGGATTTAAAGGGGAACCCCTACGCGGAAAAACGGCGTGGGGTCCCCCCATAGTCCATACGCAGCCCAGACAGTCAGGAAAGGGGGTGGAGATGAGCAAGTGCCCCCCCTCCTAAACTGTACCAGCCATGTTCCCTCAACATGGGGAGATGGGTGCTTTGGGGAAGGACCCCCCACCCCAATACACCTTGTCCCCATGTTGATGAGGACAAGGGCCTCTTCCCGACAACCCTGGACATTGGTTGTCGGGGTCTGCGGGCGGGAGGGTTCTCGGAATCCGGGAGCCCCCTTTAATAAGGGGGCCTACAGATTCCGGCCCCCCACCCCATGTGAATGAGTATGGGGTACATGGAACCCCTACCCATTCACCTGAGGGAGAAAGCGTTAAAGAAAAAAAACACAGGTTTTTAAAGTACTTTATTAGACAGCTCCGGGGGTCTTCTTCCATCTTCAGGGGTCTCCTCACCAGGCTCCTCCGCTATCTTCTGCTCTTTTGACGCTCTTTTGTTAGCGGAGGAGCCCGGCTTTCTTCTTCATCGTCGCCACCGTCCTGGGGTCTTCTTCCAACTTCGGGGGTCTTCTTCCGACTTCAGGGGTCTAGTCCCACTCTTCGCTTCTTCTGCCGGGCCTCCGCTATCTTCTTACAGGTCTTTTACTAGTGTTGGCCCAGTCTTGTCGCCGCCTTCTTCTTCTTCTTCTTCCTTCTTCTTCTCTTCTTCCGATGTTGACACAACGCTCTCTCCAGCCGTAATGACTCCAGGACTGTGACATCATAAGGAGCGGGGTCACCGTGTGACATCACCCGGTGACCCCGCCCCTTATGCCTATATAAGTTGTCGCACAACGCGTCCCTGCCATTACCGCCGGAGAGAGCGTCATGTCAACATCGGAAGAAGAGAAGAAGAGAAGAAGAGAAGAAGGGAAGAAGGGAAGAAGAGGAAGAAGGCGGTGACAGCGACAAAACCGGGCCAACGCTAGTAAAAGAGCTGTAAGAAGATAGCGGAGGCGCGGCTGAAGAAGCGAAGAGTGGGACAAGACCCCCGGAGCTGTCTAATAAAGTACTTTGTGTTTGTGTTTTTTTATTAACGCTTTCTCCCTCAGGTGAATGGGTAGGGGTACCATTTACCCCATACTGATTCACATAGGGTGTGGGTCCGGAATCTGGGAGCGTGCTCAGATAAGGGTTTGGTATGGACTTTGGGGGGATCCCACACCGTTTCTTCGATGTAGGGGTTCCCCTTTAAATCCATACCAGGCAACGGGGCTCGCAAGGTGTCAATTTCGCAGATGGAGGCGGCGACATTGACTTTCTTCGCTAGTCCCGTCTACCTGGAGTCACGTTCAAAATGAATGGACTTTACTCCGTGTGTGGGCAAGTCAGTTAATTTCAAAAGTCCGGCGGACTAGCACACAGACGGGCGGATTGTCCGCCGGACTGCCGAGTCCGGCGGACAATTTTGAATCAAGACTTAATTCTAAGTCCGCCAGACTTTTGGGAAGAAAAAGTCCGCCAGAGCCCACACACAGGTGAATTGTCCGGCGGACCATAGTCCGATCGTGTGTACGCGGCATAAGTCTAAACATTGTAACAATTTGTCAAAGGAATAGACTCTGTGTGTAAGTGAGGAAAGTTTAACCACTTAAACACTAAACCTTTTTCTGACATCTGTTGGTTTCAAGTTAAAATGATTTTTTTTGCTAGAAAATTACTTAGAACCTCCAAACATTATATTATATATATATATATATATATATATATATATATATATATATATATATATATATTTTTAGTAGAGACCCTAGAGAATAAAATGGTGGTTGTTGCAATAATTTATGTCACACTGTATTTGTGGAGCGGTCTTTCAAATGCAATTTTTTGGGAAAAAAATTACTTTAATAAATAAAAAAAAAACAGTAAAGTTAGCTCAATTTTTTTTTTGTATAATCTGAAAGATTTTATATCATGAGAATCATGAAAGAATTGTGTTCTATTTATTCTAAGCAAAAAAATTGTGATTCTCATTTTGGCCAGAATCGTGCAGCACTACTTCTGGGCTTGAATTAAACCAATAGGGTCCCTTACCAAACATTGTTGTGGAAGTCAATATGATATTCTGGTCTGTTCAGGGGTGTTCCTACCATGAGGCAAGTTGAGCTGGATGCCTGTGGTACTCCTGGAAGGGATGTCTCGCTTCCATACTTCCATGTGTGAGCAGAAAGGATGGGGGGGGGGGGGGGTGGATGTCACAAATGGCTTCTCAGCCAGGGTCTGACAGTAACTAGGATGCCATAAAAGAACTGGCAACTTCTCAGGGACATCTCTGATTCTCCTTTTCTCCTCCCTGCAGATCTTACTAGCTGGCTTGATAATCTCAGCTAAATGCACTTTCAATTGGGTATGGAGGATTCAGGAAGGGGACACAAAGAACTTTTGTAGACCAGTAATCCTCTTTTTTAAATGTTCATGAGATTTTACATATAAAATGTATTAACACTCCTAAAGCAAAACCAAAGAACACATCTTTTTTGGATTTCTTCAGCTCTTGATAATAATTGTATCATTGGAGGTACTGTAAATATTAAATATTACATTATGATAAAATTTTGGATAATGCTACTAAGCTTTTTCAGAGACATCTGTTCTTTTATGTAAGGCAGTGGCAGAAAGCTCATAGGGGAACAACATCTTGTTTCCTGTAAGACCTTTGTGCAAGTGGGGTGCTCCATATGACCCATATCTAAGCTGGCCTAGGGTAATACAGGACTTTGGTACTGTTTTTGATAAATCGATTGATATGGGTTAAAGTTCACTCTGGTATGTTTTTGCCTTCTTTTTCTTTTCTTTTTTTCTTTTTTTTTTTTTTTTTATGGTTTCTCTTATATACATACAGTGGCTATAGAAAAGAGCCACCCCCTTTAAAATAATGGCATTGTATTGCTTTGCAGCCTGAAATGTAGACAGACACAGTTTTGGTTTTATCCAGCTGGACTTACTCAGTGCAACTTATAAGATCCAAGTGAAAGATATAACACCAACATATCAGAAAAAAATTAAAAAAATAAAAAACAGAATCACAGAGTTGGAAAAAGAAGGATCATCCCCTTATGTCAGTATTTCCTTAGACAAGCTTTTGCTTTAATTACAGCCTTTAGTTTTTTGGGGTATGTCTGCACTAACTTTGCACATCTAGACTTTGGCAAGTTATTCCACAAATCTTTAGTGGCGTTTAAGTCTGGGCTCTGACTAGGCCATGCAAGGACATTCACCCTTTTCTCCTTCAATCACTGTGTGGTCATTTTTGCTGTGTGTTTTGGGTCATGTTGGAAGGTAAACCTTCCCGTTCACAACTTTCTGGCAGAGGGCAGCAGATTTTCTTAAAGTATTTGATGTCTAGCCTGACAAGTGCTCCAGTCCCTGCTGCAGAGAAAGAGTCTAGATGTGCAAAGTTAGTAGAGCCCAACAGACTAAAGGCTGTAATTAAAGCAAAAGGTGGTCCAACAAAATACTGACATAAGGAAGAGTGATCCTTTTTCCAACTCAGTGATTCTGTTTTTTATTTTTATTTTTTTTCTGACATGTTGGTGTTACATCTTTCACTTGGATGTTATAGGTTGCACTAGTAAATAACCGTAACAAAACAAAAACTATGTCTGCCTTTATTGTAGGTTGCAAAGCAACAAAATGTGATTATTTTAGGTGGGTTTTATTTTATATACACACTGAATTAAGATAAAATACACAGAAAAGGTAAATGTGATTATGGTAGTCTTATGCCATGTACACACGGTCGGAATTTCGGCCAGCAAAAGACCCATGGGAGCTTTTTGTCGGAAAATGCGACCGTGTGTATGCTCCATCGGAATTTTGCTGGCCGAATTTCCGCCAGCAAGAGATTGAGAGCAGGTTCTCAATTTTTCCAATCGTGTGTATGCAATTCAGACGCCATAAAAAAACACGCATGCTCAGAATCAAGTACGAGACGGAACCGCTCGGTCTTGTAAAACTAGTGTTCGTAATCGAGATCGCCCATTCGTCACACAGATAAATTTTTTAATCTTTTCAATGCAGCGCATTCTCTTCTTCTTTATAATGCTAGAAGAATGAAGGTGTTTTGCTGCTCATATTCACACAGAGTTCTCACAAACTTCTTTCTTTATTATTTCTCCTAATCTCACGAATAATATATTTTTTTTAAAAGCCAGATCTCTATAATAATGTTTAGAATACATTTTTTTGTTTTTTAATCAAGATCTCCTGTTGTTTTTTTAGCAAATTATTTTATAGTGATCTCCATTTTTTTTTTTTGTATGTCACGTTTCCACAACACCATTATTATCTTGTATTTGTAAATCTCAAGGAGGTTGTTTGGTGATGGTGTCCCTTGTTAATTTGACATTGTATTTTTGAAATGTATCTGCCTACTCAAAAACAAAAACTGTCCTTTTTGAAGAAAAACAAGTATTTCAGAAAACAAAATAGCCATTTATTCCAGGTCATAACAAAATAAAGAGAAAGGCAACGCTCGAGAAACTGGTGAAATTTGTGAAGCCTTTGTAACCCCAGGGTACACATCAATAATGTTACAGTCAAAATTGGTGGCATGAGGAGCCCTTATAATAGTGAGCACAATCCAGTCCAGTATCAGGAACAGCAGCAGATGATTTATCTGTCCTCAGGCAATGGTAGTACCACAGCCTGCATCTTTTGCCAGACCAGACTGAACCCAGGCAATCACTCTCTGGTCTTCCTTAGATGCTTTCTTCCAGGCTGTGGCTCTGCTGTTGGAGGTGTGGCAGGAGGTGGAGGAGGAGGAGTAGGACCTGGAGGAGGACCATAGTTCAACTCACAAATGTGAGTTGGCCCCTCAACCCCTTATTTAGGGCTTGCAAGATTACTTCCTCACATAAGAGGTGTTGGCCCTCCTCCATTTCCAGCATTCTGCATGCTGTAATGTAGGCAAAGTCCCCTTGAACTCTGTGGGGGGTTGTGAGGGCCGCAGTAGCCTTCAGAAAAAGGCCAATTGCTGCCTCCTTCATGTGACACCTCTTCCTGCCACTTTTTTGTGGAAGGCGGAGGGGAGGGACGTGCGATTCTGGCAGGCTACTTGGCCCGGCCACCTCCTGGATGCCAGGAAGCCTTGAAGGAAGACTGGAGAGTGCTGGCTTGTGTTTAGTCTGGCCTTCCACAAAATGTAGTCTGTCATAGTACCACAGCCTGGGTATATAAATGTCATCTGCTGCTGCTCCTGACCTCAGGGAATCCTGGACCTTCTTGTGCTCCCTATTATAAGTTAGTAAGTTATTATTTTATAAATTGATCCAGCGCTGCCTACCTCTTTGCTTTATTGTTATAAAAGGGGTGGTTTACCTGCCACAGACAGGGCAGCTCCCTGTACATATCAATAAGTATGGGCAAAAAGTCCTCATCGTTGAATAGATCCATTTTCTCTGCAAGACACAACACAGCACAAACCATAATGTCAGGCGAAACTCTCCTAATTTTGACCCAATATAGGCCTATAAGCAGTATAGGCCACTGAGGCACCAACTTCAAATTGTACCTTCATTATAAGGATTGTCGATCCCGTTACGCCATCCTCTGCTCACAGATCGTACGCACGACACACGCGTGTTACGCTTTATATTCACTGCGCATGCGGGAAACTCCGCCCACGCCGCCCACCCCTGATGTTCTTTCTAGAATATTCCCAGACCCTTCTCTTTCTTCGCAGTGGGAGACGACATGGCAGAGACACAGCAGGTGCTTAATAGCAGTAACAAGAAGGAGGAGGAAAGCCGGAGCAAGAAACGTCCCGATCCCGGAGGAGAAGATTTAAGGCCACAAATATGTCCTTTGAAGAGATGGTGGAGATGGTGGACATATTGAAGAGGGCCGACTATTGATGGGAAGTATGGACTGTACCCAAACCCAAATGTGAGAAAGGCCAAGATCATGACTAAAGTTGTGAAGAGTCTGCGGCATAATTTTGGGGTATGACAATCCAAGGAGCAATTGAGGAAACACTGGTCAGACCTCAAATTAAGGGGGCAGGATGAGTACAGAAGGATCAAGGAAGTTCTTCTAAAAACTAAGTACTTGTATTGTGTTCCTATTATTATTATTAGTTGCATGCTGCTCCATGTGCTTTTCTTTACTGTTGTACAGTTTAAAATAGCTACTTTTATGTTCGTGGGTGGCACAGTAATCGTTCGTAGTAAACATTGTTTGTTTGCCAACTAAATTCAATGTTTTTGCCAGATACAGAGTTAACTACATTTGCTTGTGATAATTGGTATTTTAAGAAAGTTTAGGACATTGTTGTCTAGATGTGTTTGAAATTAGAAGGAATAGCAAACTAGATTCGGTGGAATGTAAGGAGAGGACACTCAGCAGCTGTTTACACATCTGGACTCAGGAGCACTAGTGTGGAACACCAGGGCACATTTTTTATGGTGTCCCACACAGGTGTCTACATGTGTGAAACTTGTCAAAAAAGGTAAGTATTCCAGCTTGGTTAAGGGAATTAATCATGTCTTCAACTTGGAACTCTGCCCAAACAGACAATTGTACCCCACTTCCCAGCAATGTTTCATATTCCTATTTCTGGCCACAAATATTTGTGTGCTAAGTATACCTTTTGTTTTATTCTCATAGGGTAGCAAAGACTCGGGACATCTCAGCACTCCAGAGACCACCCCCCCACCTCCTGAAGAAGGGGAACAGAGGTCACAACCAGAGGAGGTGGAGGAAGGAGAGGTGGTGGAGATTGTCACCACAACAGGGGAGTGTCTGACACCCCAGATTCCGGTAATAGAGGATATGCATACATATTTATAATACATGGTGTGTGTTTTATTTTTTAGGTGATGTACAGGTTGTGGAAGAACAATCTCATCATTTCACCAGTGACAGTGCCCAAAGGCTAATCTAAGAGATAATGTGTTGTAGTCAGGATTAAGACTATATAAAGCAAAACATTATTGAGATTGAACAAAAACTGAAGAACATGATTGATGTCCTAGGAAGAATCTAAATACCCAAAAAATGTCACCATTTTTTTATACCACTAATTTTTTGAACATGTTAAAAGCCAAATTTTGAAGATGCACACAGTGTGTCAACATGTGCTATCTGCCATCAGGGGATCTTAATGTTTGTGTTTTGTAGCTGCAACCCCTTTCTCGAAACTCAAGTAAGAGAGAGGAAGTAGTTGCACCCCCAAAACATGTCCATTGATCTCCCATGA
Source organism: Lithobates pipiens (assembly GCF_037356315.1). Classification (NCBI taxonomy): domain Eukaryota; kingdom Metazoa; phylum Chordata; class Amphibia; order Anura; family Ranidae; genus Lithobates; species Lithobates pipiens. The sequence continues at coordinate 32,719,544 of NW_027507790.1, read as the reverse complement.
TGGCAGATAGCACATGTTGACATTAGGCATGGGATCAGGAGGGAAATCCCCAGTTCGACTACCAAATTGTGTGCATCTTCAAAATGTGACTTTTACAGGGGTGACTTCACCCCTTCTGATGAAGACAATTTCAAGACATTTTGGACACTATAATGTCTGATATTTCCTTCAGCGTTTAAATGTTGAACTTTATAAGTTCCAGAGTTGTGTATGTTATGTTTTGAAACATGTCTGTTTATGTACCCTAAAATTTTTAGAATAAAAAGAACCCAAGAATTGGGGTTTTTACCAAAAATATGTTTTACAACACACATGTACATGGGCTCAGAATAAAAGATTTTATACTCAACAATGTGTGGCTTCTTCTTTCAATGATCAATACCAGTTTTTGTATTAAGTTGGTGTTTACAGTAACAATGGGTGTTATTTAATAATGGAAAAACCCCTTGGCACTAAAAGTGCAATAGGAGAACATAGGAGACAGTAAAAATAAACCCAAGCAGTAAATTAAAATCCAGATTTTATCTGATAAAAAATAAAATGTATTATAAATTGGGTGGCATAGCAACAGCCTCCCAACCTGTAAAATATTCTAAATATTTTTGCCGCACTTCACAGGCACTTTAGAGAGGCAAGCCAGGATGGCCCACTTCCAGGGCTGTCAGTGTTTCATTACTAATAAATCCTGCCTCAGGCCCAACTGTTGCAACATAATTTGCATTGTTTCTTTTTAAAAAGTTGTGCAGGATGCAGCAGCTCAAAATTATATTTATGGTCATTTGAAACAGGTGCAACCGGCTGGCCATAATCTCAAACGCATTCTCCACAACTCTTTTGGCTCTGGCCAGCCGGTAATTAAAAATCCTCTTCTCGGGGGTGAGGGCCCTCTGGGGGAATGGCTTCATCATGTGGTCATCCAGACCGAACGCCTCATCTGCGACGAACACAAATGGCAGTCCTTCGACGTTCTACTCCATGGGTGGCAATCCCAAGCCACCACTCTCGAGACGTTGGTAGGGCAAATACTCCTCCATCCAACATCTGGCCATTCCTCCCCACGTCCACATACAGAAACTCATATGTCACCGACACCACCGCCATCAACACGATACTATTAAACCCCTTATAGTTAAAATAGTATGACCCTGAATGAGGTTTTGGGACGATGTGGAGGTGCTTCCCATCGATTGCCCCTCCACAGTTAGGAAAATCCCACCGCTGGGCAAATCGGAAAGCCACAGTCTGCCATTTCTGTGGCATTGAAGGAAACTGTGGAGTCAAACAAGAATAATCAAATTAGTAATTTTACACATTAACATTTCAAGCAGATTAGACATAAACATTCTTGGCCAACATCAGTAAAACTTTTTTTGGAAGGAGTATTTAAAGGCAAAAATATAAGGGCCATTTATCAGATTCCTCACCCCCTCTGATGGGCCCTTGGAAATATTTTAGGAGGGGGGGGGGGGGGGTATGTTTTGGACAGGTAACGCTCTCCACTAAATAATGGAGTAACAAAGTAATGTGTGTTATTTGGCCAGCCCCTCTTTAATTACACTATTGGCAGCCCACTGGACAGGTAAGAAGTGTCATAATACAAAAATAAGAAAAATTGTAAGCGCATTTTAGATTCTGCAATTACCTATCAAGATAATAGGAGAAAAAAAACCTTAAACAGTACCATTAGTATTCAGGCAGGCGCTTTCACTACATACTTTGGTGAATTCATCCATAAATATGAACACAAAAGAGGTTGATATAGTGTGTATTGGTTTGACAAAGTCAGCAGATAGAGGATTGGTATCAGCTGACTTAGGGGTGGGGGGGAGGGTTCCAAATGATTTTGGGCCCCCCCAAAAAAAGCCTCTTGCACTCTGCCTGAATTTAGGGACACAAATAACATTTTTACACATTTTAGAGGGTGTTTAGGGTAAATTACTACAATAGAGCTGACTAAATAAATTTTTAAGTTCCTAGACAAGGTGTATATGTGCCCAGGATACCATGCTGGGGAGGTTGGCGAAGGCAAATATGCATGCAGGACAAAAAAGAACCATTAAAAGCTTACAGCATGCATGAGGATAAAGGGGGCATTCACAGAATATTCCAATCATGGTAATTAGGGAATGATGAAAGAAATAAAATACATTAACAAACATTAAATACATATAATGTCATGTTAAAGGATAAAACTTACCCTAATATAGTCCTTCTGCAGGACCTGGATGATGGCAGAACAGGTCTCTGGAATAATGATCCCCAGAGCCAGGGGGGAGATGCCTGTCGAAAACTTGAGGTCCTGCAGGCTTCACCCAGACGCCAAGTACCGCAACGTGGGACTAGCCTCTGCTCCGGAGTGATGGCTTGCCGCCTGCTGATATAAGGGTTCAGCAAAGCCAACAGATGGTGAAAAATGGGGTCTGTCATCCTGAGATAATTCCTGAAATCATCAGGATTATTCATCACGGATCTCACGAAGCAAAGGCATGTGAGAGAATTGGTCACGCTGGAGTAACCAATTCTTGGTCCATGAACTGCTCCTGTTCATGGACTGGGCTTGTGTCAAAGTAAGAACCCCAACACCAAGCCCCCACACAGCACAAACTCTACGACGAGTACGTACCTGCAACATGGTGTCAAAATGGTCGGCTGGTCAGAACGAACTAAACAGAAAGCACAGAAAGCCTGAAAGAATGAGCTGAACATCAGAAATGAGCGGACCAATGAAAATCAGATATGGTACTACTATAAATAGCATGCAGTGGCAAACAAATGCAAACTGACTACACGCACTGAAGAACAGATATGAACCCACAAGCACAAACTGAAGATCAGTAATTATCTGAAAAGCACAAATCGTCTCTCACCAAACTTCTACTAACACGAGATAAACACGACATCAGCAGAAGGAGCCCAAAAGGTAGCGCACTAGCTATTGAACTTTCCTTTTATAGTCCCGTTGTACGTAGTGTACGTAACTGCGTTCTTGTCAGAATTTGGTGTGATCATGTGTAGGTAAGACCACTTGAGCGGAATTCTGTCAGAACTCCATCGGAAAAACCGTCAGAGTTTATTCTGACAGAAAAACCAGTCGTGTGTACGTGGCATCACTGTTGAATATTGGTTGAGGCTCCTTGTACACTTCCTTTGGGAATGTGAAGTAAGCACCGTATGAACAGTATATAATGAGACACTCACGCATTGGAATTTAATTGGCCTATGTATATGGGCCGCTGCTGTCCAAAATGATCCCCACAAGGTAGGGCAAAATAAATGGAAGTAGATTGACAGCGCTTGCCCTCCTAGTTGTTAATTTACTCTATAGTTAATAACCTGGGAATTTAAAGTAGAACGTGACACTAAATATAAAAATAGTTAATCCTTATATCAACTTAACAGTTGTGTACCAAATAAATTAAATAATTAACTATAGAGTAAATTAACAACTAGGAGGAGCAAGCACTGTCAATCTACTTCCACGGTATGAACAATGTCTGGTTTGGTTGTTGGTATTGAATGGTAGCCTTATTATGCAATGTCTGCTGTGTTTATTGGAGTATGCAAACTGTATATTGTTTGCTGTACAATACCTGTATATGGCAATACAAACTATAAAATGTATATGTAAGTATATATATATATATATATATATATATATATATATATATATATACATATGTATACAGACATACATACACTGTCTAAATCTGTGTTAGTGAATACTTCTTTGCCAAGATATTCCATCCACCTCACAGGTGTGGCATATCAAGATTCTGATTAGACAGCATGATTATTGCACAGGTGTGCCTTGGGCTGGCCACAATAAAAGGCTGCCCTAAAATGTGCAAGTTTATCACACAGCACAATGCCACAGATATCGCAAGTTTGGAGGGAGCGTGCAATTGGCATGCTGACTGCAGGAATGTCCACCAGAGCTGTTGCCCTTGAATTGAATGTTCATTTCTCTACCATAATCTCCAAAGGCATTTCAGAGAATTTGGTAGTACATCCAACCGGCCTCACAACCTCAGACCACGTGTAGCCACACCAGCCCAGGACCTCCACATCCAGCATCTTCACCTCCAAGATCGTCTGAGACCAGCCACACAGACAGCTGCTGCAACAATCGGTTTGCATAACCATAGAAGTTCTGCACAAACTGTCAGGGCAGATGGCAGACAGCGTGTATGGCATTGTGTGGGTGAGCAGTTTGCTGATGTCAACATTGTGGATCGAGTAGCCCAAGGTGGCGGTGGGGTCATGGTAAGAGCAGGTGTATGCTATGGACAATGAACACAGGTTTCAATGCACAGAGATATCATGATGAGATCCTGAGGTCCATTGTTGTGCCATTCATCTACGACCATCACCTCATGTTGCAGCATGGTAATGCACAACCCCATGGTGCAAGGATCTGTACACAATTCCTGGAAGCTGAAAGCATCCCAGTTCTTGCATGGCCAGCATACTCACCGGACATGTCACACATTGAGCATGTTTGGGATGCTCTGGATCGGCATATACGCCAGCTTGTTCCAGTTCCTGCCAATATCCAGCAACTTCACACAGTCATTGAAGAGGAATGATCAACATTCTTCAGGTCACAATCAACAACCTGATCAACTCTATGCGAAGGAGATGTGCTGCACTGCATGACGCAAATAGTGGTCACACCATATGCTGACTGGATTTCGGACCCCCCCCCCCCCCCCCAATTACAGTAAAATTGCACTTTTTAGAGTGGCCTTTTATTGTGGCCAGCCTAAGTCACACCTGTGCAATAATCATGCTGTTTAATCCGCATCTTGATATGCCACACCTGTGTGGTGGATGGATTATCTTGGCAAAGGAGAAGTGCTCACTAACACAGACTTTTGAAGATTTGTGAATAATATTTGAGAAAAATAGACCTTTGTGTACATAGAAAAAGTCATAGATCCTTGAGTTGAGCTCATGATAAATAGGGGCAAACATAAAAGTGCTGCATTCATAATTTTGCTCATATATATATATACACACACAGTATCTTACAAAAGTGAGTCCACCCCTCATATTTTTGTAAATATTTTAATATATCTTTTCATGTGACAACACTGAAGAAATTACACTTTGATACAATTTAAAGTAGTGAGTGTACAGCTTGTTTAACAGTGTAAATCTGCTGCCCCCTCAAAATAACTAAACAGACAGTCATTAATGTCTAAACGGCTGGCAACAATAGTGAGTACACCCCTAAGTGAAAATGTACAAATTGGGGCCAAAGAGTCAATATTTTGGTGGCCACCATTATTTTCCAGCACTGCCTTAACCCTCTTGGGCATGGAGTTCACCAGAGCTTCATAGGTTTCCACTGGAGTCCTCTTCCACTCCTCCATGATGACATCACGGAGCTGGTGGATGTTAGAGATCTTGCGCTCCTCCACCTTCCATTTGAGGATGCCCCATAGATGCTGAATAGGGTTTAGGTCTGGAGGCATACTTGGTCAGTCCACCACCTTTACCCTCAGCTTCTTTAGCAAGGCAGTGGTCATCTTGGAGGTGTGTTTGGGGTCGTTATGTTGGAATACTGCCCTCCGGCCCAGTCTCCAAAGGGAGGTGATCATGCTCTGCTTCAGTAGCTCACAGTATGCATTAGCATTCATGGTTCCCTCAATGAACTGTAGCCCCCTAGTGCTGGCAGCACACAAGCAGCCCCAGACCATGACACTCCCACCACCATGCTTAAATGTAGGCAAGACACACTTTTCTTTGTACTCCTCATCTGGTTTTCGTCACACATGCTTGACACCATCTGAACCAAATCTCATCAGATCACAGGACATGGTTCCAGTAATCCATGTCCTTAGTCTGCTTGTCTTCAGCAAAATGTTTGCAGGCTTTCTTGTGCATCATCTTTAGAAGAGGTTTCCTTCTCTGACGAGAGCCATACAGACCAATTTGATGCAGCGTGCTGCGTATGGTAAGAGCACTGACAGGCTGACCCCCCTCCTCTTCAACCTCTGCAGCAATGCTGGCAGCACTCATACATCTATTTCCCAAATATATGACGCTGAGCATGTGCACACAACTTCTTTGCTTGACCATGGCGAGGCCTGTTTTGAGTGGAACCTGTATGGTCTTGGCCACCATGCTGCAGCTCAGTTTCAGGGTCTTGGCAATCTTCTTATAGCCTAGGCCATCTTTATGTAGAGCAACAGATCTTTTTTCAGAACCTCGTAGAGTTCTTTGCCATGAGGTGCCATGTTGAACTTCCAGTGACCAGTATGAGTGAGAGCCATAAACACCAAATTTAACACAGCTGCTCCCCATTCACACCTGAGACCTTGTAACACTAATGAGTCACATGATGCCTGGGAGAGAAAATAGCTAATTTGGCCCAATTCAGACATTTTTACTTTCTTCATTTTTTTGCCAGTGGTTTAGACATTAATGGCTGTATTGCATTATTTTGAGGGGACAGCAAATGTACACACAAGCTGTGCACTCACTACTTTACATTGTAGCAAAGTGTCATTTCTTCAGTGTTGTCATATGAAAAGATAATAAAATATTTACAAAAATGTGAGGGTGTACTCACTTTTGTGAAATACTGTAATAATATATATATATATATATATATTGTGACAGAGCGAGGCTCTGTCCCTGTGAAATTGGAGGAAAGAGGGATCTCCAACCCTGTGTCCAGGTCTTGGTGATAATGAGCAGGGTGTGTGCCCAGCTGCACACAGGCCATATAATGAAGGGCTGTTGGTGAGGGATGGTGGAGTGGAGTAACTTGCTGCTGTGCATGTCCAAAGAGCCCAAAGCTGTGTGCGTTGAAGGGTTGAAGCTGTGTGCGTCCAAAGAGCCCAAAGCTGTGTGCGTTGAAGGGTTGAAGCTGTGTGCGTCCAAGGAGTCCAAAGCTGTGTGTTAAAGGGCTTGAAGCTGTGTGCGTCCAAGGAGCCTAAGACTGTGTGCGTCCAAGCAGTTTGGTGGACGGAGCAAGTACCTATAGCAGCACTACTGCTGAAGAGTAGCCAGGTGGGCTAGCATTTTCATTTGGATTTTTTGTGCATTTAATGTAAGCTTGGACCCCTGCGTGGGATTTCTGGATGGACTAATATTTTGTTTTCTTATAATAAACGTGGGCTACCAGGCCCTTAACCATAAACGCCTGCCTGATGTGAACTAAAAAATGCATCTACCAATTGAGCTAAACACCCCAATGTTACAAGTGGTGGAGAATGTGGGCACAAGACGGTGGAATCCGGGTCCTTGCTCTACAGTAAGTTCAAGTCAGGAACTATTGGCTGTGTGTGGAAGTGCAGCCAGGCAAAAGGCATTGCGTGTTGCAGGTGGTGTACCTGTGAATGAAAAGTCAAATTTTTTTTCTTCTTGCTATGAACTGTGTTTGTGTGCATGAGACAGCACAATCAGTGTGTGCAATGTGCAGGTGATGAAAGCTTGCATGAAGAGAAAAGCAACTTGCTTTAAAAGAGACACTTTCATTTTCCTGGACTGTTTAAAGTTGTTCTGAAGTCTCTAAGTATGGGGCGGTCAAAGCTCCTAAAAGAGGCAAGGTTTGCTGAAATGAGAGACAGAGCTCTGTGGTTGGAGGGGTTGTTACCGCCCGAACGAGCCCCATACATACCTGATCAGAGTGTATCAAGGAGAAAAAGGGCTGGGGTTGTCCCTAGCAACACTGGTGCAATGAGTGCACAGGTGACTGCTGTTATGGAGAGTCCACCAGCATTTGAATCTGCAGTGGATTGGTGCAAGCGGCATTTAGCAGTACTGAACCAAGCTACAGAGGAAAGGAAGCCAACCCTCAGTGCAAGGGGAAAGCCGCTGGATGTCCATAACTGGAGGAGGGCTGTTGTTGCCCCTGGCAAAGCTGATGCAGTTAAAACAGCTATTGTGAAAGATGTGAATGTGTCACAGCATGAGACGGGATCTAGCAGAGAGAAGCCCATGCTATATGCAAGGAGCGAGGCTGATCAAAGGCTGAGGATGAGAGTGGTTGCCCATAGCAACGCAGAGGAAGCCAGTCGGGCTGTCTCTGTACCATGGGCTATGTCTAATAAGGATCGTGGAAAGTGGCTTAAGGAGGAGCCAATTTATCATGTTGGAGAGAGCCAGCAAAGTTCTGCTGGGAGAGTGCGGTCTCCCATGGCAACCGGAGTGAAATTTATGCCTGAAAGGAGCTGCAGTAGAGGTTTGGTTCAGCGTCCCCACAAAGAGGCCTGTGCATTCCGGCCAGCTGGGAATCACCAGGAGAGAATCGCTTTGGAAAAAAATCGTCCAGTACCATGCCTGGAATGTGGCCAGCTGGGGCATGGCATGTTTTCTTGCCCTAGGTTGTGGAATACGGCTGGAGATAATGTTGCTGAGAAAGTTTTGTCTGTAGGCCCAGATTCCGGTGAAAATATGTTTGCAGTCACCCCTAGCAACAAGTAGTTTCCTGTTTTGCCTGCAGGGGGTGCTAAACGGTGGGAGATGCCTGCTGTAGTTTCATCCCATGGCCACCAGGAGGAGTTGGCCAGTAAAAGTGCAGCAGAGGACTGGTGCATAAAACGACGTACTCAAATGAAGAGGGTGACCCCAACTACTGCGGTGGGTAAGACTGTCTTTAATGAAATTATGGCTGGAACTGCTGATTTCATGTATAAAAGGACTGGTTACGAGACTGTCCATGATGATGTGAGAGTGACCCCAGTTAGTGGGGCCACTGAATGTGCACTGGAGAATGACTTTTCCCTATATAGTGGGAATGCAAGGGTTAAAATCCAAATAGAACCTGTGTTGATGACTAAAAGTGTTGTGTCTAATGACTATCAGGCTCAAGTTGACCATGGGCTAGGACAGCCTACAAATGCGAAAAATGCTATAAGTGTTGCTGTTAATGAAAAGTTTAATGCTGTTGGGAAAACTTTTGCTCTGAAAGAACCTGGGGTTATCAAAAATGGGCCGTTGCCTGTAGCAACTGGTGGTAAGACAGCACAGTTGTCCCCAGGAATCTCCAGGGAACTTCATGTGTTGGAGTCAGAGGTTGCCCTGGACAACTGCGATGTCACTCTGGTGGGACAGAATGGAACTGTACTGTGTAATGGTAATGTGTTAGTGCAAGCTGCTAGTACTAAAAATGTGCAGGTAAATGGTGGATTAACACAACCTGTGAAAAATGCAAAAGTGTGTGAGGCTTATGAAATGCAAGCAGAGAAAGGTGGTGAATATGGGGTATTGCAACCTGTGCTACCACAGTCTGACATGATTTACAATGACTGGTGTAATGAGTCTGCAACTAAGCCAGTCTGTTCTTATGTGTCTCCTTGGGCAGAAGGATCGGTGCTGAGGAGTACCGCAGAAGGGAGCTCACATACAATAGATTGGAATAGTTGGGGTGAAAATCTTATCTCCCTGATAGATAAGGCTTTTATGCACAAAAATAAGGTGGATACGGTTTCTGCTGGGCCAGCAGGAGGGGCTGCAGAACAGCCTGTACCTGAGGGCGCGGTGGCTGCTGCAGGGGTTAACCCTGGTGAGCAGGATGAACCAAATAAGGGCACAGCAGAGACATTGTCCGTGACCCACAAAACTGAGGTTGGCATGGAGTGTCAACGTGACGTCACTGGTAATGTTCTGGAGCAGTTCACTGATGCTGAGCCTGAGAAGTTGGGTATGAGTCCAACACCTGGCAGCGCTCTGGTGGAGCACCAGGCCGTGTTTACCTCCAGCTGCGAGAAGGTTCCGTTAACCGTCGCAACTTTTCAAGTCTCAGCAAGTGAGTCTCTCTGCATCCCCAGTGTCATGAAAATCCCCAGGAAGGACTTAGGTCTGGAGTCAAGGGCCTGGTTTATAACCGAAGCATTAAAAGAGATGCTTGAACTTTAGGATGTACAGCCAATCTATCCTAGTGTGTCTCCTCCACAGTCTGATGGTCTGGTATTGCGGAGTACCACTAGGTGGAGCACTGTATGGCAGGCTGTACAGAGCAAAGCAAAACAGGACAGGAATGGTTTATTCCTAAATTTGCTACTTTTGTTAAAAGTTGCCGCTACGTATGCTGCTAGATTAGATCCAGAAGAAATATTTGAGACAGATGTTGGAGAAGTTGAAAATAAGCCTAAATTGCCTGTGGTTACACCTCCTAACAGCCAGATGGGAAGCATTTCTGCTGCTATGGTCCAGTGTGGTGCTGGTCAGTTGGTGAAGGGCGTGTATACTGCACCAGTAGAAAAACCACATGTGTGGACCTGAAAGCAGCAGAGATCCTGACCAGGGCTCAAACAAAGGTGGTTAAAGAGACTGGGGTCCCCAGTCCAGTGGTTGGTTTAGGTGACAAACCTAATAAGGTCCCCGGGACAGGGGAATGGGCAAGGAGCGTGGTAAAAATTGTATGTGGATCAGACGAGAGCTTGCCTGTTCCGGTGGATAAAAATACAGATGGCATCAGAACGGGTCAAGTGGTAGGACAGCTGCCTGCAGAGTGGGTGAACCCAGGGGAGGTGGCGTCCTGTGAGGTTCCTGTGGGTGATGGCGGCCCTCTGGTATGTGTGCCCTCTGCAGACTCTGCCCTAGCAAATTTTGAAAAAAAAGGCATTGGTGACATGTGCAACATTGAGAGGTCTAATGTTGGTTTGAATATGTCTGTCAATGATGAACCAAATAATGTGTTAATGGTACATGATAATGTGGTGCCCAAAGGTACAGGTAAACCTGGTAATCAATTAGTGACTGCTGAGTCAGGTACCAGAAATAAGAGGTGGGTTTCCGTTCTAAACACTATAGAAATAGGCCCCCTACAGTCTCAGAACAGTACTGCTGAGAAAGTTTTGGGGAAACCTGGGAACCTGAAGCGTGGAGGCAGAAGGGTTGGTAGAAAGACCAACGGGAACCCATTAAGATTTCAGGAGAGGAAGTGCTTATGGAAATGCACTCGGAAGAAAAGTTGGGAAGGTTGCATCAAAGCTCATAGCAGAGTGACAGTAAGGCTTAGAGGGAGACACCAAAGGAGGCATTGGGTAGAGTTCCCCGTTAGGAGAAGCGAGGTGGGACAGGATTGTACTTCTGTAAATGGTATCTGGCACAGAGGTGCCAAAAGTAACTTGAGGGTTCCGCCCTCTGGGTCGAAACAAAGGGGGGGAATGTTCCTGGAAGCACACCCGGAAAAAGGTTGGGCCTACGTGGCTGACAGCCAGCACAGAGGTGTCCCAACCATCATGATGGGTGCTGGTGTTCCTCTCTCCGGATCGAAACAAAGGGGGGGGATATGTGACAGAGCGAGGCTCTGTCCCTGTGAAATTGGAGGAAAGAGGGATCTCCAACCCTGTGTCCAGGTCTTGGTGATAACGAGCAGGGTGTGTGCCCAGCTGCACACAGGCCATATAATGAAGGGCTGTTGGTGAGGGATGGTGGAGTGGAGTAACTTGCTGCTGTGCATGTCCAAAGAGCCCAAAGCTGTGTGCGTTGAAGGGTTGAAGCTGTGTGCGTCCAAGGAGTCCAAAGCTGTGTGTTAAAGGGCTTGAAGCTGTGTGCGTCCAAGGAGCCTAAGCCTGTGTAGGTCCAAGCAGTTTGGTGGACGGAGCAAGTACCTATAGCAGCACTACTGCTGAAGAGTAGCCAGGTGGGCTAGCATTTTCATTTGGATTTTTTGTGCATTTAATGTAAGCTTGGACCCCTGCGTGGGATTTCTGGATGGACTAATATTTTGTTTTCTTATAATAAACGTGGGCTACCAGGCCCTTAACCATAAACGCCTGCCTGATGTGAACTAAAAAATGCATCTACCAATTGAGCTAAACACCCCAATGTTACAATATATATATATATATATATATATATACATACACAAAGACACACACACATACACATAGTGCCTGCAAATTGTTTTACTCTCGAAATATTCAGAAACAAAAGTTCCACAACCCCTGGAGCATTATAACGTCGATTTTCCACACAATGCCTTCTTCTGTATTTAAAAGTCACACATTACCTTTAGTGTAAATAAAGAAGGCTTCCTCTATAAATTGGACTATAACCAAGGTTTAATGTTCCATGCTACTTTCTGATTTCAATAACGCAGTGCTTAGCATGTGATGCGAGCACACGACCATTGAACTGTAGCTTGTGAATTCAGTCCAAAATGTACCCGCTGAGGTATCACAGAAAATGAATGACACATAATTTCAACAAAAAAAACCTCTTGGACAAGCAGAAGCAGACTACAGACTTCATGGGAATAAAGAAGAATAACTTTTCTTGCTCATGGTTTGAACTGCAGACCATTAAGACAGCAGCTGCAGAAAGGAATTTTTAAACACCAAATTGTGGTTGCCACAAAATACTTCAGATCATCTGGGAAAAGTCAGACTGTTATATCTTCTTAAATTGGGTATCTGGACTGGAAAAAGAATCTATCCATCAATTCCAGCTGTTTTTTTTTTTTTTTTTTTTTACATTTCTCAGTAGTTTTCAAATAGTTTAAAGATTTAATTCTACGCGGATTGTCAAGGATTGCTTCAAGAGGAACTGCAGTTTGCTTACATAATTTGTAATAAAAAACATATTTGCCATTCTGAAGCTTCCCTCCAACCACTTTGCATATTATTTTATACATACTGTGATTCTGTACTTGCCAAATATGCTGTAGAAATCTCCCTCCACTGAGTCTGGCTGCAACCATTTTAACTGTGGACAGTTGAAGCTGCTGCCTGTTCACGCCCTGGATTTGCACAGACACTCAGAGGCACACCTCCAGCTCTGCAGCTCTCATTGACCCTCTTATAACTCATCCCCCCTCCCTTCCTGGCAAACTCTCAGGAGAGTGAGGCCGCGTACACACGCGGGGACTGTTCGCTCAGCTTTGTCCGCTGAACAGTGTTTCAGCGGACAGTCCGCTCGTGTGTGGGCTTTCAGCGGACAGTTTCAGCGAACAGTCTGCTGAACAAGGTTTTTCGGAATTTCCGAAAAACTGTCCGCTGAAACCTTGTTTCAGCGAACAGTCCCCTCGTGTGTAGGCTTGTTCGTCAAACAAAGTTCCGCGCATGCTCAGAAAGAATTTATACGCCGAAGGTTGCATTGCAGTGTATAGGACGTCGTTTTCTAGTCCCGTCGTACGTGCCGTTCACGTCATCGCGCACGGTTTCAGCAAACTGTTCGTACATCGTGTGTGGCCATGTCCGTCCATGCTAATTTTGAGCGGACTGTCCGCTGAAACTGTTTGACAAACAAAGTTGAGCGAACAGTCCCCGCGTGTGTACGCGGCCTGAGAGAGAGAGCTGTGCACGATGTCATAAGCCTAGGCTAATGACCAGACAAGAAACAGGAAATGGGCTGTATAAGGTATTTACTGGCAGAAAAAAAATATTTTCAAAGTTAAAACAGCAAGGGTGGAAGATTTAGTAGAAGGAAAGATGAAAAAATAGTTCTTACTGAGCTCTGCAGTGTGTAACTTCAGCTTCTGACTTCCTGCTTTCTGAAAGCTCAGAAAAGCTATAAACAATTCTGCACTGTAGACTGTAGACCAGGGGTCTCAAACTAGCGGCCCTCCAGCTGTTACAGAACTACAAGTCCCATCATGCCTCTGCCTGTGGTAACCATGATTGTAACTGGCAGCCTTGCAATGCCTCATGGGACTTGTAGTTTTGCAACAGCTGGAGGGCCGCCAGTTTGAGATCCCTGCTGTAGACTGTAGAGAAGAGAAGACTGCAAATAAACACATTCAACTTATGTAGGAGGATTTGTTTTATCTCTGTGTATCATGTGAGGCTAGTCACTTGACTGGATATACAAAATGTGTCTAACTTTAGTGAATGGTCCAATATCTCAACGATAACATGGGCCAGGTGCGTGCGCATGCACATGGCTATCCAGAGACATGTTGAGAAGCGCCACCTAACTTGGAGTACACGTGACTGTCAGGGTGACTGTCAGGGTTAACCCGCTGCGGGCAATTGAACGTAGTCAATATGTGAGAGATAGGGTCACAGTGCAATGGAGCAACAAGTTAACATAAAGTTCTGCTACAAATTGGGGAAAAGGCAATGGAGACGCATGAAATGTTGGTGCAAGTGTACATGACAGAAGTTGTGAGCAGAAAATGTGTTTATGACTGGTTCAAACACTTGCGTGACAGGAAAGGAAACGACTGAGAATGAGCCACATTCAGGTTGGCCGTCGACAAGCAGAACCCCAGACATGATGGAGCGAGTGTGACGTATGCTGTCATGAAATCAGCAATTGCCTCTACGACTGATGGCAGAGGAATTTGGCATTAGCAAGAACATGGTGCACACCATCGTCCAAGTAGATTTTGGTAAGCTGAAGATCAAAAGCAAAACAGATGGAAATCTCTGGAGATTTCATTACCATGTGTGACCAAGATCTATCCTTTCTGCAAATCATCATCACAGGGGGGTGAGACTTGGTGCTACCAGTTTGATCCAGAATCCAAGCGGGAGTCAATAGAATGCCATTCACTGTCTTCCCTGTGACCCTGCTGACTTCTGTTTCCCCACCTGAAGAGCGTCATAAAACCACATGTTTTACAGACATGGCAGCAATCCAAGGATATGTGACAGCTGCTCTGCGATCAATTCCTAAAGAGTCTTTGCTTCCAGAATCTTTATGAACATTGAAAATTATTTTGAAGGCCAATTAAGGTAATGCATTTGTATCTTCTATGTTGTTTATTTTCTGATACCATTCACCAAACTTTTTAGACATACCTACCATACATATCATTGTATGTAAGAGTTCACAGACACTTTAAAGTGATTGTAAAGTCTCACTTTTTTTTCTATGTAATACTTACCTGCTCTGTGCAGTGGATTTGCACAGAGCAGCCCGGATCCTCCTCTTCTTGGGTCCCTTCTCTGTTGAGTGCCCCCACAGCAAGCAACTTGCTATGGGGGCACCCAAGCCAAGCTGCAGGTTTGTGTATCCATTCATACATGGAACTGCCTTTCAGCCCCACCCGTTCTCTCTCCCAATTGGCTAACTGAGTTTGATTGACAGCAGCGGGAGCCAATGACGGATGGTCGAGGCACTCGTAGACATGGCTGGATAGAGAGTAGGCTCAGGTAAGCTTAGGGGGCTGAGGGGGGAGCTGCACAGGGAAGGCTTTTTATCTTAGTGCATATAATGCATTAAGATAAAAAAAACGTTCTGCCTTTACAACTGCTTTAACTGAGATGTTCTGGCAGAAGACAAAGAGTGTTACATGCAAATTAAAATAATATGCTGACATAAAGCTAATTCTCATATTACCTCTATAAAATAATAACAGAAAAAGAATCCTGTAAAAGGTTTTTTAAAAGAAAACCTGCCATACAAAAAAATAGAAGGGTTTACCATCACTTACATTCTTGTGAAAATTATAGGCACCTGGTTTTCATGCAGTTCCTTTTCTTCAATGCTTTAAGAGTCCTTGGCCCAGAACAGATACATAGCTAACAAATTAGAGTGAAAGCAAAAATCCTGACTTGCCTACTTAATTCAGGTCATTGACTTACAAAGAATTGAAGGATTGGCTTGACAGCAAGGTAAATCGGATTTTTAGAAGAAGATCAGCAACGGCAGCCAATGAATTTGTCTTATGATAGGCATTTTGCAAGGCAAGTATATCACTAATAAACTGTTACAGAAGCATCTCGACATACAGCATAGAAAAATGAGGAGAAGTGGGGTCACAATTGTCATCTTACTCAGAAAGCCTGTGCCTAGTGAAAGGAGATTTCAAACATCTGTATGGTGCTGTTCCAAAAGTAGGGCTTACCATGGATTTGCCATTCACATTAGATAAAATGTAAAGAACAGTGATCTGCTGTAACTCCTAGCAACTAATTAGAAACCAGTTTTATTAGTTTACAGTTATGGCATCAGTAAAGGCGAGCTATGATTGTTTTTGATGGGTTAATAATGTTGGTACAGAATGCCCTTTGCTTCATTCCACATATTAAAAAATGTTAATTGTTAAAAAAAAAAGAGCTACTGAAATAAAATTCACATCAGTTAACATATCTACCTGCTTTCTTATACTGTCTGTCTATGTCAACCCCTTCACCAGGGGGGTTGCTAGGTGGCAAAAACACCAGGGGCTTCAGCCCAAAGTCCGAGCCCAGAACCGGGGGGTAGTACCTACCTGATGCGTGCTGACCTACTTGACATTGACCTACACTGACCTACCTGATACACACTGACCTAAACTGACCTACCTGACACACACTGACCAACCTGACACACACTGACCTACACTGACCTACCTGACACACACTGACCTACACGATATACAATGACCTACGCGACCAGATTACAGGTATCCTCCTGCAGCTCAGCGGCGTGCCCATCACACAGTAAAGTAGACTCCAGAGTCCAGGCAGTCAGAGAGAGCCATGATAAGGAGAGGAGAGCCGCCTGCCCAAGCGCAGAGTGGGGTCGGGATCTTCTGAAATTCCCACCTTCTGAAGCCTGCACCGCCTATGATGGACGTCACACGTCACGCAATCCCAGCATTGGACCAGTGGGATGTCCATCAGCGCTGCAGGCTCCAGAAGATGGGACTTACTATAACACTCGGCCGCACTTGGCTCGGCAGCGGCGCTCAGGGCTAATAATAGAACTGTGCCCACCTGAGACCGGGGCTTTTTGGGGACCCACTTGGGGCTTCAGCCACTGTCAGATCCCCGCCCCCCCCCTGACGCCACTGCCCTTCACTACATTACTCTCACTGAAAGCTCTTTTTTCATGTTCAGTAATGACTAGTTGTCAGTTGGCTGATTCAAAAAAAGTGAAATTTTCAAATGGAAATGATAACTACAATAATATTAAGAACAAAGGAAGAAAATACTCAAGAGACATAAAAAAAAAGGGTTAACTGCTGAAGCATTAGCTGTTATAGAGATCAAAGAAATACTTATCAGATCTGAAAACATAAGATTCAAATTCTATGGGCGTCCACACTGCTCAAGTTAGAAAGACAGAGCACACTTGAAATGGACCTGGACCCAAAAAGTAAAGATTTGCTGTGTCATACTGTATGTCATATACCTTTTCTCCTTCCAAGAGCTGTGATTCATCCAAAAACTGTGAACTTGCTGGTATACAAATGTGCCTAGGCACTCTTGTGCATACAGCCTCCCAGCTGTATATCTACAGTGTGAGATCTAAGGCACTGCTACCTCTGCTAGATTTGGAGGGATATTTGGTAATGTCACTACTGTGCTGCACATGGCACTTTCTGGATGGTAACACATGGGGAAAGTAAAAGCCCTGGCTCTACCAAGAAAGTCACTTCCATACAGAGACACAGAACAAGACATGGTAAGTCTGTAATAGGGAAAGATCAGCTGCAGGGAGACCAAAGGTAATAATGCTGACTAGCTATTTGCCCTCTGCCCGCCTTTTTTTGGATACAGCTTACAGTTCAGTTCCACTTAAAATTATGGACTGCTACATTTCTTATGATCGCACAAGCAGGAATTCAAAAGCAAAATGCTCAAAAATATAACTTCCAGCAATAAATAAATTTGAATAAAAATCACTTGAATTTCCCCTCCTTTTGGTATATTGAAAAGGCTCCAGACTTGTCAGTGGTGTTATTCATCAGTAAGCATTTTTGCTTATATATTAGGTAATAGTTAGTATAACTAAAGGCAAAATTTCATCCCAAATTTTGGGTTGTCAAAAGAGAGGAAAAAAAGAGGAATAGAGAGAAAATTATGTGACAACCAGGGATTTCCTTATTTCCTGTTATGGCTATAGGACAGGAAGTGAAGGAAAATCTCCACAAATGAGACATAGATGGCAAATAAAAAAAAATGAAAGGGGTTAAAACCCTCCTTTCTATCCAAAACGAAGGTGAAAAAACTTTTGCCTTTAGTTCTACTTTTATGAAGTAAGGAAAGAAGGTTGACATAGGGGAAATAAGAGAGAAAAGAGAAGGAATGGTGCTGGAGTCTAGGTTCCAAATCAGGAGCTTTGACATATTGAAGATAAAGGTAGTACAAATGAAAAAGGTTTAAGCTAACATGACATATTATATCCAGAGGTTCCAAAACTTTAAAAATGTTGCAAGGGGATCATTGAGTAAGCTGGTCTATTTCTTATTGATCATAAAATCCTCCAATCTTCGTTTCACTTTAGTTTAGTGTTTTTTTTCTATCCAGGTGAAAGCAGTTTCTTGGCAGTGAGAAACACAAAGCTTGTCAACTTTTGATGATTGCTATTTCTTTTCCCAAAAGCTATTAAATAAGCATCACTCTTAGACAGGGTCCAGTAGTGGATTTGGAAATAATGCATAAACAGTATATTATGGTTTTAGACATGAACAATGCTAAACAAAATGTGTCTTGAAAATGTATCTAAAGCCATTTTTTGTTTGTTTTGGTTACAGTGATGGGGTACTAGAACATCTTTCAGGCTTTTATTACATGTCCCCAAGTGGAAGATTCTCTCTCTTTATTGTTCAATATATAGGGAACTGTATTTGTAAATAGTTGGTGCTTCATAATTATCACATAGTTGGCTGGATACAGGTACTTCCTGTACCTGCTAGCTGGGTCAGAAACCCCAGATTGAATGAATGACATATCCCCTAAAGGGGAGTTTCCAGAAATGAGTCATAGCTGCTGCTGCTGTTGTTATTTTTCCAGACCATAAATATAGACAATTAGGCAAGTGTTATTGCATTCTAAAAGTTTAACTATAGCAGTTTCTTGTTCATGTATGTGAAGTTGGGTGACAGAAATGTCTTTGCCCTATTATCATTTCACATTAATAGTGACAGCTAGCTAGGTCTGTGCTACTGTATATGTGTAGGGGTCACTTTGCAGTATATTATTAGGCAAACCTCCTTTTCTGGCAGTGGTCCTCTTGCTGGGTTTAGCTCTGGGTTTTAGTAAGCAGGTAGAGCGGACTGAATAAAGAGTTAACTGATCTACTGACCTCCTCAACAGCAGCCAACAACCACCAACCTTAGTAATGGATTATTAGTGAGGAACAAGAGGGAGCAGAGAATGATTTCAGCAGCATAAGTCACTATTTATTTGCCCCAGGTTTTAGTGATCCTAAGAAACTCTAGATCTAATACCTGATGACAAAATTTAGCGCTATCCCCATAGCAGCCGCTGTAATTTAACTGGTTCTTTCCCAAGATTATTGAAGAGGCAGCCTGGGACACAGCAATAGTTGATTCATTCAGGCTCAGTAATCAGTCTAGGGCAGTAATGGTGAACCTTGGCACCCCAGATGTTTTGGAACTACATTTCCCATGATACTCAACTACACTTAGAGTGCCTGAGCATCAAGGGAAATGTAGTTCCAAAACATCTGGGGTCCGTAGGTTCACCATCACTGGTCTTTTTAGGTTTTTAATTGCAGATGAACTTAGATGGGGTATAGATATGGGATACTCCAGATTCCCTGAATACTTGCAGGAGGACACTTCACCCTTCAGTCCCTCTGAGCAGTCTCTACTCAGGAAACAAGTACAGATGGCAGAACTGAGCCCCTTTTTAGAATCTATCCTAGTCAGAAATACTACTGGCTTCTCCACCCAAAGAACACAGCACATGGCCACTAGAACCCTGAGCTCAGATCAGTGCTCACAATGTCAAAGGATCACCGGATGCCTCCATCCAGTATCCACCTGGCACTCTTCAGTGAGGGAGAAGTGAATACTCACAATGCCACAGGACAGCCAGACCCTTTCCAACTTCCACCGGGCGCTCTTCAGTAAACTCTCCAGACCAAAGTCCTAGGTGAGTGTTCCCCTGATTAGCTTAAAAAATGGATCTATGGAAGTAGGCTTCCAATCCATGCCATATCTGGGACCTCGATGAATCAGCCTGGACTCAAGAAAGCTGTTGTAGGTGGGGTAAACTTTAAACTTTTATCTCAATGGCATTATACACCAGTAAAATTACATGCAATGTACGTCTTTACCTCGCCCCTGTGTTGGAGGGAGTGCGAAGAGCAAGCTACACAAGGGCACATATGGCCATTCTGCCCTAAAATCTGCCCATTTTGGGAAGAAGTGGTGAAGCTGATCTCTGATACTGGGCCGAGTAATTAAACCTGAACCATTAATGTTTTTACTTTGTTGTACGAACGAAACAACAGAGCAATACAAGATATCTATGACCCCATATTTGTCAAACGCTTGTAAATCTTTGATTCCACTATACTGGGGAAAAAGTTTAATACCTACTATCTCACAGTAGCTATGAAGGGTTGACGAGCTCCGTCTAATGCAGGGGTAGGCAACCTCGGCCCTCCAGCTGTTTTGAAACTACAAGTCCCATGAGACATTGCAAGACCCTGACTATCACAGGCATGACTCTGAGAGGCAAAAGCATGATGGGATTTGTAGTTTCACCACAGCTGGCGTTCCGAGGTTGCCTACCCCTGGTCTAATGGAAGAATAACCTGTAGAAATAAAGGGCTGTACAGGAAATATTTTAATTCATGGGCAAAATTGTTTGAATTTAAGGAAACAAAACTGTATTATGAAATAATATCAGACCCTGATGGTAAATCAGAGTATGACGTATTAATTAATATTGATTAACCTTATAGTTTCTCTACCTCCCCGATAGTTCTATATTTTTACTTTTGTGGTAGGTCCCAATCCCACCCCCCTCCCCCAACCTCCCCCTTCTTTTTCTTCCTTTCAAATTTTTTATTTTTTTCCCCTCCTTTTTTTTTTTCTTTTTCTTTTTTTCTCTTTTTTTTTTCCTTTTGTGTGGTTCCCACCCCCTTCACTCTATTTCGCTATTGGAGGGGAGAGGATGGAACTGATAAGATAAATTGCATTGTATATGTTTCAAGATAATGTTTGTCATTTTCTGAAATTTTGAAAATAATAATATAAATATATATATATATATATATATATATATATATATATATATATATATATATATATATATATAGTGATATTGGGGTGTTTAGCTCAAGTGGATAGATGCATTTTGGTGCAGTGAGTTGACATCAGACAGGCATTACTAGTTAAGGGCCTGGTAGCCCACGTTTATTAAAGGAAAAAAAAAATGTCAATCCAGGAATCCCACACGGGGGTTTAACTTCATGCAGCACTCATAGATGAAACATAAACATACCAAGCCACCTGGCTCTCTTGTCAGCAGTTCCTCTGCTTGCTCTCAACAGAGTTGATTCTTTCCAGCCCTCTGGACTCACTGGCTTCCTTAGTCCTCTCAACTCTCGTGGCTGGCCAGCCTTATGCCCGGCCCTGGGCAAAGAATCCCCCTTACACAGGCTACAGTCTCCCACAGGGCAGACCACTCTCCAGACACAGGTCTGTCTTCACACAGCCACAGCAAGCTGCTCACACTCCACCTTCCTCCACCCTCTGCTCTCACCAGCCCCTTGTTATATGGGCTGTGTGCACCTGGACACACACCCTGCTGGCTGTCCACAAGACCTGGACACAGGGTTGGAGATCCCATCCCACCCAAGACTCTGAAGGATCTCCAAACTACAGAGCCCCATAGGGAACTAGCAAAACCTGGAGAAAACTGCCAGCGCAGTTTTCTCTGTTTCAAATATATGCTCTGTAGCTCTACACTCAGCCGATATGCAGATTATGTGTCTACTTTAGCCCTATTTTCATAGGGACAGAGCCTCGCTCTGCCACATATCCCCCCCCCCCCCGTTTTGATTCGGAGAGAGAAAACACCTGCACCCACCATAGCAGTTGATTTTATAGGGGCTCCCAATGGAGAGACACAAGTACCCCCCAGTACAGCGGGACTTTAGGGGCGAACAAGAAAGAACTTGCTTTAATAAAACTGCATTTATTTGAAAAATATTATTTCTAAAAAAAATATGTATAAAATACATTCTATACAGCAAAATTCCTTTCCATACAATGCATTTTTGAACAAATTCAGGAATACAACTTTAATGCAAGTTTCTTTTCACGTCGTGCAAGCTTTCCTCACCTGCACAGTGCACACACAGATTGTGCTGTCTCATGCACACAAACACAGTTCATAGCAGAAAAAAAAGTTAAATTTTTCATTCACAGGTACATGCCCTGCAACACGCAATGCCTTTTGCCTGGCTGCACTTCCACACACAGTCACAGTTCCTGACTTGAACTCACTACTGGCGCAGAGACCCGGATTTCACTGTCTGTATGCCCGCATTCTCCACCACTTGTGATATTGGAGTGTTTAGCTCAAGTGGATAGATGCATTTTGGTGCAGTGAGTCGACATCAGACAGGCATTAATAGTTAAGGGCCTGGTAGCCCACGTTTATTAAAGGAAAAACAAAAGTCCATCCAGGAATCCCACACAGGGGTTTAACTTCATTCAGCACTCATAGATGAAAACATACCAAGCCACCTGGCTCTCTTGTCAGCAGTTTCTCTGCTTGCTCTCAACAGAGTTGATTCTTTCCAGCCCCCTGGACTCACTGGCTTCCTTAGTCTTCTCAACTCTCATGGCTGGCCAGCCTTTCCCAGTCCCTGGGCAAAGAATCCCCCTTACACAGGCTACAGTCTCCCACAGGGCAGACCACTCTCCAGACACAGGTCTGTCTTCACACAGCCACAGCAAGCTGCTCACACTCCACCTTCCTCCACCCTCTGCTCTCACCAGCCCCTTGTTATATGGGCTGTGTGCACCTGGACACACACCCTGCTGGCTGTGCACAAGACCCAGACACAGGGTTGGAGATCCCATCCCACCCAAGACTCTGAAGGATCTCCAAGACTACAGAGCCCCATAGGGAACTAGCAAAACCTGGAGAAAACTGCCAGCGCAGTTTTGCAGACTCTGTGTCCACTTTAACCCCATTTTCATAGGGACAGAGCCTCGCTCTGCCACAATACATGTATATATATATATATATATATATATATATATATATATATATATATATATATATACAGTGCCTTGCGCAAGTATTCGGCCCCCTTGAACTTTTTAACCTTTTGCCACATTTCAGGCTTCAAACATAGAGATATAAAATTTTTATTTTTTGTGAAGAATCACCAACAAGTGGGACATAATTGTGAAGTGGAATGAAATCTATTGGATTTTTAAAACTTTTTTAACTAATAAAAAAATGAAAAGTGGGGCGTGCAAAATTATTCGGCCCCCTTGCGTTAATACTTTGTAGAGCCCCTTTTCGCTTGGGGTATGTCTCTATCAGTTTTGCACATCGAGAGACTGAAATTCCTGCCCATTCTTCCTTGCAAAACAGCTCGAGCTCAGTGAGGTTGGATGGAGAGCGTTTGTGAACAGCAGTTTTCAGCTCTTTCCACAGATTCTCGATTGGATTCAGGTCTGGACTTTGACTTGGCCATTCTAACACCTGGATACGTTCGTTTGTGAACCATTCCTTTGTAGATTTTGCTGTATGTTTGGGATCATTGTCTTGTTGGAAGATAAATCTCCGTCCCAGTTTCAGGTCTTTTGCAGACTCCAACAGGTTTTCATCCAGAATGGTCCTGTATTTGGCTGCATCCATCTTCCCCTCAATTTTAACCATCTTCCCTGTCCCTGCTGAAGAAAAGCAGGCCCAAACCATGATGCTGCCACCACCATGTTTGACAGTGGGGATGGTGTGTTGAGGGTGATGAGCTGTGTTGCTTTTACGCCAAACATATCATTTTGCATTGTGGGCAAAAAGTTCGATTTTGGTTTCATCTGACCAGTGCACCTTCTTCCACATGTTTGGTGTGTCTCCCAGGTGGCTTGTGGTAAACTTTAGACTTTTTATGGATATCTTTGAGAAATGGCTTTCTTCTTGCCACTCTTCCATAAAGGCCAGATTTGTGCAGTGTACGACTGATTGTTGTCCTATGGACAGACTCTCCCACCTCAGCTGTAGTTCTCTGCAGTTCATCCAGAGTGATCATGGGCCTCTTGGCTGCATCTCTGATCAGTCTTCTCCTTGTCTGAGCTGAAAGTTTAGATTGACGGCCAGGTCTTGGTAGATTTGCAGTGGTCTGATACTCCTTCCATTTCAAAATGATCTCTTACACAGTGCTCCTTGGGATGTTTAAAGCTTGGGAAATCTTTTTGTATCCAAATCCGGATTTAAACTTCTCCACAACAGTATTACAGACTGGTGTGTTCCTTACAGAACCCTGAGACTATCACAGAGCAGGTGTATTTATACAGAGACTTGATTACACACAGGTGGATTCTAGTTATCACCATCAGTCATTTAGGACAACATTGGATCATTCAGAGATCCTCGCTGAACTTCTGGAGTGAGTTTGCTGCACTAAAAGTAAAGGGGCCAAATAATTTTGCACGCACCACTTTTCAGTTTTTTATTTGCTAAAAAGGTTTAAATTATCCAATAGATTTCGTTCCACTTCACAATTGTGTCCCACTTGTTGGTGATTCTTCACAAAAAATTAAAATTTTATATCTTTATGTTTGAAGCCTGAAATGTGGCAAAAGGTTGAAAAGTTCAAGGGGGCCGAATACTTTCGCAAGGCACTGTATATATCCAAAAATAACTCACATGCTCACAGCATCAGAACATACTGTATTTACGGTATCATGCTAATATATTGTCAGTCCCACCAGCCAAAAGAAAAAAAGCAGCACTATTTTCCTTTAAAAATCACCTATACTGAAAAAAATACAGTGGCTACCATTATTGACCTCCTTCTGAAATGCTATGTAGCTGGTGATCATGCTAATCCAATTTCTTCAATTCATTTTGGATCACTGACTGGGAACAAGTGCGCAGATCAGCGGTGTCAAAGTCAAAACTCCTAAAGTGTATGCGAAAGCAAACAGTTTTTTAGCTTCAGATAAAGTGTAAGGAAGAACTAGAACTTCAATTTTTAATAATGTTTGCGTACCCTGTGGGGATATTATTTAATCTATTTGTCCTGGTGACCTTTGTTACCAAGAGGGAAAGTAATGGGAAACAACCTTCTGTTTTTTTAAACTTGTTTTGTTGCGTATGCACAAAGAAAATGGACATACAATCGCAAAGCAATATTACTTGACTTACATAAAACATAAAACAGGATTGTTTTAAAGGATAACAGCAGATCAAATACCAAAACCAAAGACTGGATAAATTATATGGGACAAACAAGCCTTGTTTGAATGAATGTGTACCACATACATATGTGATTGACAAAGGAAAATGGCACAATAGAAGCAAAAAGAAAGAAAGAAAAAAAAAAAAAAACCTTTTACAAACATACAAAAGAACAAGTCAAGTCATTACTGTTTTCACCCGTGTTCTGATTCTGAACAAAATAAAACGGAAGAATTATTATAGACCAAGCTGTTTGTGTGTCCTGTGGCTTTTGCATGGTTTACAGTATAAACTGCTGGAAGTAGGACAGGAAGTTCCACTAAAAAGAAGTCACCCACTCCCCCCCCCCAAAAAAAAATACATACCAAATGTGGCATGTAAGGGGGCGAGAGTGCTTAAAGTGGAAGTTCCACTTTTGGGTGGAACTCCACTTTAAACAAACTTTTCTCTGGCAGAAACTGTATCAAGGAGTTAAAAACTTCTTTCTAGTTATCTGCTGAGATATCTGGGATATCGGCTTGCCAGCATACTTTAAAAAGCGTAGGGTCCTGTTTACAAAATTAAAGCAGATAAAAGATGAAGTTGAGACGTGTGTGAGTTGGGTGAAGAAGAGCTTTTTCCTACATAATTAGTTTGGTTGAAAAAAGACACAAGCCCCTCGAGCTCAACCAAAAAAAGGGGGAATAAAATAAATTACACAATCATTTAAACACAAACCTATACCCACAGTTGACCCAGAGTAAAAAAACATCAAAGCATGATCCAATTTGCTCCAGCAGGGGAACAAAATCCTTCCTGAATCAACTTCACCTAAACATTGTTTTTGGTATCCAGTTATAATATACATATATCATACATTTAAGAAAGAATCCAGGCCTTTTTCAAAACAATCTACTGAACTGGGCAGAACCACCTCTAGAGGAAGTCTATTCCACTTTTTCACAGCTCTTACTTTGAATAAACCCTTCCATGTTGGAGATGAAATCTCTTTACCTCCAGACTAGGGATGGGCGAACGGTTCGGCCCACGCATGAGTTCGGGCCGAACATTAGCTGTTGGCAAAAACAGAACCAAACTGATACACAATACAATACACTGCGCCCTCGCACAGTGCATTGGAAGCCCTGATTGACTAAAGCAATGAAAGCTTTGCTCAATCAGGACACAGAGCACTGTCAGTGCCATGATTGGAGGCTGTCATGATGACTCTATCCAATCATGGCTCATTACCGTTAGTCCCACCTCACACTATAAAATAATTCTTTCAATACTGCCCATTTTCAGTGCGATATTGGTGTGGAGAGAGATAGAACAGGGCTCTGCTCAGTGCAGTTAGCGTGCTATAGTGTGCTATTCTGATTCCGTGTAGAATGTCAGTTTAGTGTGAACCCAGGGATAGTTCAGTGTGAGTGTAGGGAAACCATTCATCTTTACATTAGTGTTAATGTAGGGATAGTTCAGTCAGTGTGAGTGTACTGACCGTTTAACACAGTATATTTCATTGCGTTACTGCTTGTTTAACACCGTATATTTCAGTGCATTACGTGCCTTTTAACGCAGTATATTTCTGTGCATTACTGCACTCTTAAAAGAGAAGTATGGTTTTGTTTGTTTTTTTAAACTGATCATACTTACCTAGGTGGATGCAGCATCAGATCGATGCTGCATTTCAGCATCAGATCGATGCTGCATTTGTCCCCTGGCGTCTCTGCACTGAGAACCGAGCCATCGAACACCACAGATGGCTCGGTTTTCTCAGCTCCCTGAGCGGAGAACTGCTGCCTCTCAGTCAGAAGCTTTCCTCTCTGCTCCTCCACGCTCATTGTAGTGTTGAGCTGTGGAGGGGTGGGGAGTGGCCATCTCAGGCTCTCAGTAGCTCGCTGAGAGGCTGAGACAGTCATCAGTCCAGGCAACTGGCGGATCCAGATGTCATTGTCTCGATGACGTGGTGCCTGGACTGATTCCAGTGACAAATTGCACTCATGTGACCCGTAGGAGAAGCCCAGCCAAATGGGTTTAGGTTGGACTTTTCCCTTTAATGCAGTATATTTCAGTGCATTACTGCATGCTTACTGCAGTACAATTTAGTGCATTAGTGCAAGTTTAACTCCGTATATTTCCGTGCATTATCTTCCGTTTAATGGAGTACAGTCCAGTGCATTACTGCAAGTTTAACGCCGTATATTTCAGTGTGTTGTTTTCTGTTTAATGCAGTACAGTTTAATGCATTACTGCAAGTTTAACGCCATATATTTCAGTGCATAATCTACCATTTAATATCTGGGAGAACAAGGAGAGGCAGATGTTCTCATGGCCAGCAGCATATGTGTCCACAGGCAAAGTTGGAAGTGGTCAGTCCTCAGGCAGGGCATCATTTCCTCTGTTTAGTGATGTTGCCTGTGCTATCCAGCCACAGCATGCAGTGGACTAGCTTACTTAACCATCCTAATCCTCCTCATCCTCCGTCTCCCAAGCAGAGATCGGTGCACTGTAGCTGCCAGAGTGGCTAAACCTGCCTCCTTGTCCTCAGTTCCTGCCATAGCCCCTACATCAGGCATAGAGGCTGAGTTATTTGAAAACAGTGCCAGCCACTTTCTCCTTGACGATGCACAGCCATTACTTGATTGCGATGATGGTTCTGAGGTTAAGGTTGAGAAAGGCAGGGACAGGATCCTACAGAGAGGGGAGAACACTGGTACACAAATTGGCAGTCATGTACTTCCAGCCGCAACGTTATACCAAGTTGTCTCCAGTGGTAATGAGGATGGAGGAGACGATGATGATGTGGTGGATGAAACTGAGGGTGAGGCACAACCCCAATGAGGCAGCCATTATGGAAGAGTAGAGAGCAGTCACCCTATTCCAATACATTGTGGAGCTGTTATCGCCAAGCCCACTTCCCACACCTCGGCTGTCTGGGCATTTTTTAGCACATGTGCAGCTGATCGCACCATTGCAGTTTGCAAACTATGTCTCAAGTCTTTCAAAAGCACCAGCCATTTGGGTACTACATGCTTGACAAGGCATTTAACCTCCCACCACTCATCCTGTTGGCAAGAGCACCCGAAAGCCCTACAAAGGGGGCGCAAATCTGTTCCTCCTCCTTACAACTTTTTGCAAATGCAACGTTGCACCAATTAGGACGGTGTCATTGCTGGCAATTACTGCTGGCTGGCAATTACTTACAGGGCTCTAAAAAAATGACAGTTTATAATCACTTTAAGGTATGCTGAGTCAGAAAGTAAAGGCAAGCACACATCCAATATTTTTTAGATGTCAGCAGAAAAAAGCGGTACATGGAGATTATCTAAAGGGGACAAATATTCCAGTAAGAACTGTCTTTATGTGGAATTATTCAAATTTTAGGGTTGGGGGTTCTTCTCATTTCCTGTACATCTTTAGGACAAGAAGTATAGAAATATCTCCCCAGGGGGACATAGACAAAAAAAAAGTAATTTTAACCTTCCCTATTGTGTCTAAAGCACTTGTAACGTGCTAAAACCATTGATTTAGGGAAAGTAGCTTTTAATGCTAGAAAAGGTCAACTATGATAGCTTCTATACTTTGGCATTGCAGGTTTCTGTATTGTGCCTTGTTCCCACTTCTTTACAATGTACAGTCTAACATAATACAGACACATTGACTGCAGACATCTGATAATTTAGCGGTTGCTGTGCTATGGACCGTGTTTGCTGTGTAATTCTACAATTTCTTGGGACAGAAATGAAAATGACATATTTTAGCAGGGAATGGCTACTCCCTACAAATTAGTGCCTATAAAGCAATGTGGTGTGGAACAAATTTAAATTAGAAAGCAAAGCTGCTTATTTTCTTGGAGGCTAAGTAGCAAGACATATTTAGCATCAGGGTATATAGTACTTTATTTCTTGCATACTCCTACTTACATAGAAGTCGTAAATGCTAAAGTTTGTCTTTTAACTTGTTGTGGGTAAAAATTATAGTATATAAATAAGGAAGGCGGAGCAGATTCTATACACGAACCATGGTGTTTTCACACATACTGCAATGATGTTATGTTGATGTCAGTGCAAACTCGGGCGCTAAAAACAAATTATCTGTGTAAAAGAGGACTCCTGGCAAAATGCAAAATTCAGTAATAAAAGTAACATGTGAAAATCGATTTACTCATGTCTAATTTTTGCTTTTGTATGCAATGTATTAAAGAAAAATCAATATTCTATAAAACTTTTATTTAAATCTATGAGGTGTAAAGCCCACTTTAGTGGTTTCTGGACAACAAAGCAATTAGACATAACGCAATTCCATTGCACGGTGAACCCTTTGCATCCTCTTGATTACCCCCCGATAACAACCAGGGTCAAAACAAAGCAAACACCCAAGTCCAATTTTGCAATGTGTTAGGATTGATGTACATATCATCTCAAACCCTCCTTCCTAGAGTGTAAGCTTTAAGGAGCAGGGCCCTCTGATTCTCCCCTGTATTGAATTGTATTGTAATTGTACTGTCTGCCCTAATGTTGTAAAGCGCTGCGTAAACTGTCAGCGCTATATACAGTAAATCCTGTATTATAATAATAATAATAAGAAGAAAATACTTAATGTATCCAGGTGTATTAGAAGAATGTCAAATGCAGGTCAGGAGGATGTCAAAAGCATATGCTAAAGGTCCTAATCATTTTAAAATAAAAATGAAAGGCAAAGCATTTGTGTATAGATCTAAAAAAAAAAAAAAAAAAAGAAAACATTATACAGTAAATACCTTTTTGAGCTTGCAGGGAATGGCTGAGCACCGAGGGGGCGTGTCAGGACAAGTCTGATCATTGGAGGGGAGCACACTGAGTTCCCAGCATACCTAGAGAACTGACCACAGTGTGTTTTCCTGCTTAATGTGGTCAGTTTTTATTAGGAAAACAGAGAGACTGGCAGGAACACCGGGGATTTCACATAAAGGAAGCAATACAAAGAGAACAGGATACTTTCTCATACAAGTACATGGTACAGCAGGCACATATGCTTCTAACAAGTTTTCCTGACACCAAGAGAAAAAAGGTGATGGGGAGTAAGCTCCAGCAAACAGCCTGTGAGTGACAGCCTCAGCTCTGTTCATATGTGCTGTGTGAAGCTTGGTATGTCCCTTCCCTCCAATCTCAAAGCTCTCCTCGCTGCTTGTTCCAGTATAAATGGTAGAGAGACATCCCGCAATAGTTTTTTTTCCCCTCTAGATATGGCTTAACATGAAACACATAGAGCAGAGCCTATTTCATGACATCACCATGCACACCCCCCTGTTGAGATTTTGTTTCATTGCACAATAGCACTTTACATATTTAAATATATAGCTTTACACTTTTAAAGAGATAGCACATCATTCATCTTTGTTATTTATTATTTACGATGTAGGGAGAATTATTGCTCAGTGATATTTTTGTTGTATTTAAAGAGACAGTGCACTATTTTTCTTTATAAGCTGTGCATAGTAACTAATCAGCCTCTAACTCCAGCTTGTTCAGTTTAGCTTTGACAATAAAACCTAGAGACTGATTGGTTTCTATGCATAGCTACACATGATTTTGCACTCTCCAGTTTTAGTAAATAACCCTCTCTATTTCTATAATTTATTAGAACAAAGTAGAGAACGTACAGGTAACCTTTCAACATAGACCCTCTTGCTTTTCAATGCATTTGTTCCAGCATTCCACACGCTTGTATATATAACCTTGTTTTTAGTTTTTGGTTTTTCCCTCAGCCATGTATGCACTGCTTCTTGTACATGTTTCACAGGTCTGTGGCAGGTCAACTACCTCTTAAGGCATCTGTAAGTGGACCAAACAGATGGTAATCTGAGAGAGCAATATCAGGATGTGCTAATACCTCAAAACCCAGTTCCTGAAGCATTTGAATAGTGTGGATGGCATCTTTCAACAATAGTCCTCGGTAGGGCTTTTCTTGTCTCTTCTTGTCTCTGCCCCCTACCCACCTTTGAGCACCGTTCTTTGGTTCCACCCACTATCCATCTCCCAGTAGGGCCCATTTTATAGAATACAGAATCAAGTATCATTTTGTGGTGCTAAGTAATTTGTATGGCATTTGTTAATGATAGCAAGAAAAGCAGTAAAATAGATCCTCCACAGCCAGCAGCAATAAACCCCTCAGCAACAATAGATTCACCCAGCACCAATGGACCTCCACAAAGAATAGATCCCCTCCATCACCAGCAGATCTCTTCCAGCAAAAATTACCCCCCAGCAACAATAGACAGATGTGCAAAAATAGATCACCTCCAGCAACAATAGATCCTCCCCAGCAACAATATATCCCCCAGTATCCAGTATTAATGCAACCTTCAGCACACCCCAGCATCCCTTGTCATTACATACATTTAGTGCTGGAGATGCTGGAGCTGTGTTCCCCCGTGTTCCCACTGAAAGAAAACCCTGGTCCTTGGCATTTGGTTCAAATTGCAGGTTTCAGCTTGTCACCCAGCATCTCACCTATGGCATGCGCTGTTGATTGTTGAGCCCTTCTCCAAAATATTTTCAGCATTCCCTTTGTGAATTAAAAAAAAAAAAATCTGCAAGCATCACTTTTTCTGTGGAGGGTTGAGTTTTACATTTCTTCTTGACTGATGATTCCATTCCATACTCTGATGCTTGCTTTCCAGTTTAAAGTGATGGATCCATGATTCATTGACTTTTTTTTTTTAAATGCTTCACCTTCATTAGCATAGTAGTACAGTAAGCATTGACAGATGGCCACCCGACTGCACTTGTGCTCTTTGGTGAGCTATTTCAGAACCCATCTTGCACAAACTTAATGAAAACCAACCCTGTTATGGATAATCTCATAAGCCGAGCCATGACTAATTTGCATATGGGTTGCTATTTCATCGATAGGAACTTGTCTGTTCCTCAGAGTCATGTCATGGATTTGCTCAACCTTGTCATTAGCAGTGGGTGTTGATGGGCATCCTGCTCCTTCTGCACACTTAAATCTTAATGCAGACAACCCTTTAACTTCTCAATCCACAAAACATTGTATATATACATACATAATGGGATGAAAGTTTTTAATGGATTTCAGCTCCTGGTAAACCTTCAGACCACAAAAAAAAACAAAAAAAAAACAGATCACTGTTAGCTGTTCTTCTTTGGTGCAAAGGAAGAGTGGTACAGCCATGTTTACTATGCAACAGCGGCAAAGGAAACTGAGTGATGAAGGTCAAAGATTCCCTAAAGAGACAACCCTGCCATCTCTCAACATGAGTAGGCAGAAATCAGTACAGCTAACCTAAAGATTATTATAGCAAAGGTGGATAATGAATGACTCCCCCTCATATTTCACATGTATTTCATGTATTTATTTTTTATCCACTTACATGCAGACCAAGCCAACTAGCAATAGTTACAGTAATGCCGCGTACACACGATCGGAAATCCCGCCAGCAAACATCCGATGTGAGGTTTGGTCGGAAAATGCGACCATGTGTATGCTCCATCGGACTTTTGCTGGTCGAAAGATTAAGCGCAGGTTCTCTATTTTTCGGTTGTAAAAAGTTCAGATCGTCTGTAGCAATTCCGATGTGCAAAATTCCTACGCATGCTCGGAAACAATTTGACGCATGCTCGGAAGCATTGAACTTCATTTTTTCAGCTCGTCATAGTGTTGTATGTCACCGCGTTCTTGATGGTCGAAAGTTCAGAGAACTTTTGTGTTACTGTGTGTATGCAAGCCAAGCTTGAGTGGAATTCCGTCGGAAAAACCATCCAAGATTTTTCGGACGGAAATTCCGCTCGTGTCTAAGGGGCATAACATGTGTTGGGTCAGACTGTAACAATGCCAGGGGTGGTCAATCATCATGTCTACCTGTTATTCACATGGTTTATTTCTTTTTTTAACATTGCTATTAAATCTATGCCGTGCCGTTACAATGCACTATTACCATGCTCTACTACTATGCGGTGCAAAGTAATGTCATTCATTTAGAATGGCATGCCAAGTACAGTGGGTGTTGGTGGACTGCACTGTGGTGAACCACAGCACACATGCTATGCATTGTTTTTCACTGTGTTAGCAAAAAAAAAAAAAAAAGGTGTAATGCCGCGTACACATGATCGGAATTCCGGCCAGAAAAAGACCGATGAGAGCTTTTCATCGGAATTTAGCTGTCCGAATTTCCGCCAGCCAAAAATTTATAGCATCTTCTCAATTTTCCCGATGGAAAAACTTTCTGGAATTCCGATCGTGTGCATGCAATTCCGACACGCCAAAAATCACGCATGCTCAGATTCAACTACAAGACAGAAGCTATTGGCTACTGGCTATTGAACTTCCTTTTTCTAGTCATGTCGTACGTGTTGTACGTCACCGCGTTAAAAATGATCGGAATTTGATGTGACCATGTGTAGGCAAGACGGCTTGAGCCGAATTCCGTCGGAATTCTGTTGGGAAAACCATCAGAGCTTTTTCCGACGAGAATTCCGATCATGTGTACGCAGCATTAGTCTTATTTTTGGCCAGGTGTAAAGGAGCAAAAATATAAAACGAAAAAATCAACCAGCGCTAAACACAATAATATAAGTGAAAAAGTGAAAAATGCAGCTAGAATACTATAGGTCAAAATACCAAATCCCACATTACAAAGTAAAAAAGTAACAGTACAGCGCAAATATATGATATAAATAATTAAATAATTCAACAACACAAAGTGCATAAAACACAAAAGTCCATAGGTGAGAGAAAAAAGATGCAGTAATCAGGAAGAGTCCGCTTGTGCAGTGTGTCTTCAATCAATATAGCAAGTGACGATGTGATCCCTTCACCATTAAGCAAGTTGGACTCTCACCTCAAATAATGGACCCCTGATACATCAGACAGGTCAGAAAACACATGTTCCCATCAAGGGTAGATCATAAAATTTCAGCAGACAAAACGGGAGTACTCCAAGACAAAATCCTTCTCCATGTCATCAGATCAATATGATTCCATGCATAAACATAAAGAACAAACAAAATCTAGTGCTCTCCGTTGGTACGAGTTTATTAAAAAGCAAATAGAAAAAAGTTACACTCACATTTGGAAGCACTGATCTTCAGTGCCGAGTGCTGAGCATAAAAACGAATATAAAATCCATGCGCGGATCAGTGTGTTAGCTTCCGGATGACGTCACGGCTCAGGTCACGTGGTCCGTACGCGTTGCGTCCCAAAAGTAGGCGGGACTTCATCAGCGGTGACGGCGTGACGTCGGACAGCCGCTTTTAAGCCAATACACTGATATTAAACCAATGAGGAACAGAGTTATGCGCAAGACAAGTACCCGGGGACACACGCATCAAGCGTGACCCCGGAAGACAGATCTACACACAGTAATGTTATGAGAGAGAGAGGAAATATATTTAAAAACACAGTGTGAGGGAAAAACAAAGGGCAAGCGCAAATTATGCCTTCCAAATGGCAATGTACACCACTCCTCCAGTTATCCCCACATGAAGCATACAAAGAACCTAAGATAACTATATTAAATTGCCAAAGAAAGCAATGCAATATTTTAGCACTGAAGTGGGGACACATATGTGTATCTCTCTTCATCCGTGCAACGCTGCTGGCAATAGAAAAAATAAAATATAAAACCACATAGCCGCTGATACCATCAGCAAGCTACACTGATCCGTGCATGGGCAATAAAATTAAAATAAAAAATAATAATAATAATCATGAATATATAAATATAAAAAATATAACAAATACGAAAAATATAAAAAAATTGAAAAAAATATAAAAGTACTAATCAAAATACTATACTAGCTATACTAATAAAAAGAATTATTATCTGTCCGAAATGAAGCAATTTAAATCAAAATCAACGTTTAAGCCTCTCGGGGCGAGAACCCTTGTTTCATGGATCCAATAAGACTCACGTCTACTTAGTTGGCGTATGAAGTTACCTCCACGCCAATGTTTCGTTACCTTCTCAATACCCCAGAAACTCAAACTCTTAGGATTCTGAGAATGCACCAATTTGAAGTGGCGAGATACATTGTGAGTCTTAAGACCCTTCTTAATATTATTCACATGTTCACCTAACCTCACATGTAGGGGCCTGGACATCCTACCGATGTATTGGAGGCCACATCCACATTGTAACATATATACCACCCCTGCAGTGGAACAGGTGATGAGTTTATCAATCTTATACTCCCTGTTGTTACTAGTGGCAATGAAAGATTTTCTCTTTTTTATGTTGCATCTGGAGTGTTTGCATGCTGTACACCTACCACACGCATAAAAACCAGATAGAAAAGAGAAAAGCCTACTTTCAGTTGGCACAGGAGGATCGATAACACTAGGTGCTATCTGATCACGTAACGAAGGAGCCTTTTTATATATAGAAGAGGGCCGTGCGGGTAGGAGAGGTCCTAACACCCGATCTTGTTTCAATATGAACCAGTTTTTAGCAACCACTTTTTCAAATTTCTTGTGCTGTACATTATAATCCAAAACCATTCTGAAGTTAACCCCTTCAACTTTTGATTCTTTTACTTTATCTCTGACTAAAAGAGATCTATCCATCTGTTGGACTAGAGCCACTTCGTGATCAAGGGCATATCTATCATATCCTTTTTCCTGAAATTTAGAGGATAAAGTTTGAGCCTGAAGCGTAAAATCATCCACATAGGAACAATTCCGCCTCAGTCTTACATACTGTCCTCTGGGGATGTTGCATAACCAAGACTTATGGTGGCAACTCCCCAGAGGAATGTACGAATTCCGATCAGTTGGTTTGAAATGATTTTTTAATAATAACCCATCATTAGCTTTAGTGATCTCCAGGTCTAAGAACACCATCCGCTCCTGACTGATGTTCTAGGACAACTGGATGTTCTTATCATTGGCGTTCATAGTCCAAATAAATTTATCCAAACCAGCCCGATCACCTTCCCATATCAAGATCAGGTCATCAATAAATCTTTTGTAGCAGATTAGTTCCTGGGGGCGGTTACGAAAAACAACATCCTCCTCCCAGTGGGCCATAAATAAATTGGCCACACTGGGAGCGAACCTAGCCCCCATGGCAACCCCCCTTGTTTGTAAATAAAACTGGTGGTTAAACCAAAAATAATTTCTGGTCAAACAAAAGTCTAAACATTTACGAAGAAACTTTTTATGGCACTCAGATAGATCGGAAAATGTGGACATGGCCCACTGGACTGAAGCCTGCGCATCATTGTGCCCTATGATAGTATAAAGGGAACCAACGTCAGCAGTTACAAGGAAGCAAGACGCCGAACACTCTAATGATTCAAGAATTTGAATGATGTGTTTGGTGTCTTTAAGGAATGCCTTAGTTTTCAACACCAGGGGCTGTAGGAAAGTGTCAATGTACTGACCCACCCTTGATGAGATGGAGTCAATATCATTAACTATAGGCCTGCCGGGAGGGTTAACACAATCCTTATGTATTTTCAGCAGGCTGTATATAATGGGGGTTCTGCAAAACAATGGATCAAGATAAAGTCCCTCCTTTTTATTAAGAAGATTCTTATTTTTTCCTTCTTCTATTAGCCAATGTAATTCATCCTTATACTGCAACATAGGGTCTTTGTTCAAAATTTGATATGTGTCATTATCACTGACAAGTCTATTCATTTCAGACATATAATTAATCTTATTTAAAATAACCAACCCCCGTCCCTTATCAGCGGGGCGTATAATGATGTCATCCCTGCTCTTAAGGGACTCCACTCCCAATTTGATATACTGGGGGTCCTTCACTTTACGTACTTTAAGGGTATCTGGATCATTTATTACAACATTCTTAAAAACCTCCAGAAACTTGTTGTCAGTGTTTAAGGGGTTAAACGTAGATTTATTACGGAGATTAGAATGTTGATTTTCAAATGTTTTTACTTGTTTAACCGGGTTAGATAAAAAATATTTCTTCATATTCAGATTCCTAATAAACTTCTGAATGTTAACATAGGTATGGAATTTATTTAAATTCCTAACCGGAGCAAATTTTAAACCCCTATCTAAGACTTTTAGTTCATTGTCACTTAATGAGCATCCACTTAGATTATAGATACCAGCTCCTACTGCGGTTTTTGTCTTTTGAATTCTCCTACCCCCTCTCCTTCCTCTCTCTCTTTTATTTTTCGAACCTGACTGCCTGACCGAGGGGTTCCATAGGGTTGCTGTTTCCACCACTCCTGATGGATTGGTGGTGGTACAAAGGGTGGGTTGATGGGTTGATGGATAGGAGGTTGCACATAGGGACCCCTCCCGGGTCCACTCTGTGCGCCCGAAAAATCCCCTCCCTCACCAGCTCCTCCATATTGTAATGGCGCAAATCTATTGGACACAGGTAAGGAATACCTACAGTCTACTAGTCAGGAGTGAGTAAAGTGTCATTCTGCTATGCAAAAAGTGCAAAAATGGGATGGGGTAAAGAATAAGTGCTTCACGCCAATTTGCAATACATTGGCTGGCCTTCCTCCAATCCCTGCCTAACAGCCCAGCCCAGAAGGCAGGTGTGAAAAAAACGCATGCAATGGGTGATATGACCATGGTGCCATACTTAACACAAAGTTACCCACCTCACAATTTCTGGCACCCCTGGACTGCCAATTCAGGGGCAAAAGCATGGTGGACTTTCCTCAGTCCAGCCACTGAGCAGACAAATGCAGCACCATCAATACAAATCTTCCACTGGAGACACTAGTTCTGGTGACCCGGGTTATCCAAGAGATTCCTTTCATTTGTAGGAATTTCTTTTCACTTCCTGTTTTGGCTATGGAATACATATGGCAAAAAAACTGTCAGGGGTTATAACCCTCCCTTACTCTATTCACAATAACAAAAAAAGTTTTGCAA
Source organism: Lithobates pipiens (assembly GCF_037356315.1). Taxonomy (NCBI): domain Eukaryota; kingdom Metazoa; phylum Chordata; class Amphibia; order Anura; family Ranidae; genus Lithobates; species Lithobates pipiens. The sequence continues at coordinate 32,681,679 of NW_027507790.1, read as the reverse complement.
ATAGTTACAGTTTAAGGAGAGCTCTATATTCAACTGGGGACAAGCCTTACATAGTTACATAGTTAGTCAGGTTGAAAAAGACACAAGTCCATCCAGGTCAACCTTAAAAACAATAAATAAATAAAATAAAAAATATCGTACAATCCAATATACCCAATTTTATACCCACAGTTGATCCAGAGGAAGGCAAAAAACCCCAGCAGAGCATGCTCCTATTTCCTATAGCAGGGGAAAAAAATTCCTTCCTGATCCTCCAAGAGGCAATCGGATTTTCCCTGGATCAACTTTACCTATAAATGTTAGTACCCAGTTATATTATGTACATTCAGGAAAGTATCCAGGCCTTTCTTAAAGCAATCTACTGAGCTGGCCAGAACCACCTCTGACGGGAGTCTATTCCACATTTTCACAGCTCTTACTGTGAAGTACACTTTCCGTATTTGAAGATGAAATCTCTTTTCCTCTAGACGTAAAGAGCGCCCCCATGTCCTCTGGGTTGACCATAAAGAGAATAACTCAACACCAAGTTCACTATATGGACCCCTTATATATTTGAACATGTTGATCATATCCCCCCCCTTATTCTCCTCTTCTGAAGGGAGAATAAATTCAGTTCCTCTAATCTTTCCTTATAGCTGAGCTCCTCCATGCCTCTTATCAGTTTGGTTGGCCTTCTCTGCCCTTTCTCCAGTTCTCCGATATCCTTTTTGAGAACTGGTGCCCAAAACTGAACTGCATATTCCAGGTGAGGTCTTACTAATGAATTGAACAGGGGCAAAATTATCTCTCTCTCTCTGGAGTCCAGTCCATACCTCTCTTAATACAAGAAAGCACTTTGCTCGCTTTGGAAACCGCAGCTTGACATTGCATGCTATTATTGAGCTTATGATCTACCAAAACCCCCAGATCCTTCTCCACCACGGATTCCCCCAGTTGTACTCCCCCTAGTATGTATGATGCATACATATTCTTAGCCCCCAAGTGCCTAACTTTACATTTCTCAACATTAAACCTCATCTGCCACATAGTCGCCCAATTAGACAGTTCATTGAGGTCGCCTTGTAAATTGGAGACATCCTGTAAGGACGTTATTCCACTGCATAGCTTGGTGTCATCTGCAAAGACAGAAATGTTACTTTTGATCCCAGACCCAATATCATTTCTAAAGATATTAAAAAGTAAGGGTCCCAGCACTGAACCTTGGGGTACACCACTGATAACCTTAGACCATTCCGAGTAAGAATCATTAACCACTACTCTCTGAATTCTGTCTTTTAGCCAGTTTTCTATTCATTTACAAACTGATATTTCCAGGCCTGTAGACTTTACCTTACACATGAGCCATGTGTGGGGAACTTTTGCAAAATCCAAGTATACCATGTCCACAGCCACCCCTCTGCCCAAGGTTTTACTTACCTCTTCATAAAAAGAAATCAGGTTTGTTTGACAGCTTCTGTCTTTCATGAATCCATGCTGCCCGTTGCTTAAAATGCAAGAACTCGTCTATGTGGACTTTTATTAAACTCTCCAGTATCTTCCGGACTATAGAAGTTAAACTAACAGGTCTACAGTTACTTGATAAAGACTTTGATCCCTTTTTAAATATAATAGGGTAGGGGGCCAGAATCTGGGGGCCCCCTTATTAAAGGGGGGTCCCAGATTCTGGTAAGCCCCCCGCCCGCAGACCTGACAACCAACGGCCAGGGTTGTTGGGAAGAGGCCCTTGTCCTCGTCAACATGGGGACAAGGTGCTTTGGGGTGTTGAGGGCAAGTGGTCTGGTATGGCTCAGGAGAGGGGGCGCTCGCTCGTCCCCACCCCCTTTCCTGACCAGCGGCTGCGTGCTGGGATAAGGGTCTGCTATGGACTTTGGGGGGACCCCCACGCCATTTTTTCGGCATAGGGCTTCCTCTTTAAATCCATACCAGGTGACGGGCTAGTGTGGTGTCAATCTCGCTGATGGAGGCGGCGACATTGACTTCCTTCGCTAGTCCCGTTACATGGAGCCACGTTCAAAATGAACACACACAGATGGGCGGATTGTCTGCCGGACTGCGGAGTCCGGCGGACAATTTTGAGTCAATACTTCTTTCTAAGTCCGCCGGACTTTTGGGAAGAAAAAGTCCGCTGGAGCCCATACACGAGCGGATTGTCCGGTGGACTCTGGTCCACCGGACCAAGTCCACCAGATAATTCGATCGTGTGTATGCGGCATTAGTGTAGATCAATGCAGGCTAATTATTGTAAGCACTATAAAACTGAAAATAGATTGGTGTGGGGAACCTTTTGTGTGTTGAACTACAAGTGTTTTAATTCCATTTTATCTACCCCTCGGCTACAGGTCCAGATTATTTTATCATTTTCTTTTACATTAGAACACTATATTCATACTCATCAGCAGTTTTTAAATGCAAATTAATATAGCAGTCAGCCTTTATAATAATAATGTCATAAATTAACTCATTTAGCAGTGTACCTATATCCTAAAATAGCAAAGTCTCGGATTAATAAACAGCATGCAAGGGCACAGGGCAGCAAGAGGAAGAATCCAATCCATAGAATTACCTGTGCAGCACAAAAAAATTATTTAATTGAAACAGATTTGCTTAGTGTTAGCTGTCGAATGGTTCTGCACTTACATTTAAAGGACAAGCTGTAGTGCTTCAGAGAACAGACCTTAGGACAGTTGGGTCTGCTCACAAAGCACAATCCACAATGCACTTGGCTTGCTAACAGCAGGTAGAAAATCAGCAGGAAAAGCCAATATTAAATCCAAACATCAGCTGGATAATGAACCAAGCAACATTAAGTAACCTGAAGGCCTTTTCACATCTCTCCAGAGGTGGCAATGGGCATTGCAGGCATGCAAAGTTATAAATAGGCATCTGGGCACTGCAATGTCATTGATCCTCTGGTCATTAGGAGCCTTGTAACAACTCAAGGATTTAGGAGATGAAGTTAATTTATTAACCACTTCAGCCCTGGAATCATTTAGCCCCATCCTGACCAGAGCATTTTTTGAGCTTTCGGCACTGCGTCGCTTTAGCTGCCAATTGAGCGGTCATATGGTGTTGTACCCAAACAAAATTGATGTCCATTTTTTCACACAAATAGAGCTTTCTTTTGGTGGTATTTGATTACCTCTGTTGTTTTTATGTTTTGCGCTGTAAACAAAAAAAGAGTGACAATTTTGAAAAAAAAGCCTTTTTTTTACTTTTTTCTATAATAAATATCCTCCAAAAATATATTTAAAAAAAATAATTTCTTCCAAAGTTTAGGGCGATATGTATTCTTCTACATATTTTTGGTAGATTTATGGCATTCTTATTATACTTTTTTTTTTACTAGTAAATGGCAGCGATCTGCGATTTTTATCGAGACTGCAACATTATGATGGACAGATTGGACACTTTTGACACTATTTTGGGACCATTAACATTTATAAAGCGATCAGAGTTACAAATAGCCACTGATTACTGTATAAATGACACTGGCAGGGAAGGGGTTAAACACTAGGGGGCAATCAAGGGGTTAAGTGTGTTCCTTGGATGTGTTCTAACTGTGGGGGGGATGGGCTCACTACAATCTGACAGAGATCAATGCTCCTGATGACAGGGAGCAGTAGATCTTTGTCATGTTGCTAGATAGAACGGGGAAATACCTTGTTTATATAGGCATCTCCCCATTCTGCCTCTCCTTTGCTGCAATCGTGGGCCGCTGGCAAACAACAAGTTTGCGGGCACGCTCCCGCACCGCTGCCAGCGCATGCGCCCACTAGGCGGCAGATTCAAAAGGGACGTACGGGTACGCCCTTTTACCTCCTCATGTAATTCTGCCGATGTAGAAACAGTGTGCGGCGGTCGGCAAGTGGTTAAGGAAGCTGAATATTCACTGAAATAATTGTGCGAATATTAACTTCAGTTATCCAATGTTCCAAAAAACAATATTCTGATCACTGTGAATACCCAATCATGTGCTTTTTTTTCAGGACTGGATAATTTAAGTGAATATTTACACTATTTCTTCAGTGAAGATTCTCAAGTTCTTTAGCTGCTCAACCTCAATGTCTTCTGATTGGTAAATGCACAAACCATTTAAACCAATGCTTCTCAATTAAGAATCTGTGAAACCCTAAGGTTCCTCCAGAGGATGCTAGGGGTTCCTTGAGCAAAGAACAGCACGGAGCCAGGACCGAAGGGTAGGCGGAGTAAGGTCATGACATAGTGCTGGGCAAGGATTGGCCAACTCAGTGTAAGGGGGCGGAGCCTGAGCGTGGAGGAGAGCGCGCTCCACGCCCCAGCGTCAGTCGGCGAGAAAGAAGATTAGGAGAAGCATGGCGTCCTCGCTGGGTGACCTGGTCCTGCAGCTGCGGGCCGCAGCCGCTGCGAACGGGGAACGCTGGCTCCGGGAGCAAGTGGAGGAGGTACTCGGGGGCCGGCCTGATGATTCCAGGGAAGCGGCGGATGGATCGGTCCGGGCGCGGCGCTCCCGCCCGCCGGCACGGTTCTCCCCAGACACGCGCGGGGCTCCTGCCGCCCGTATTACGGACTACACTGGCTCCGCCCCCCACGAGCCGCCCGCGAAACGGCCGGCCGTTCGGGCAGGGGAGGCCTCTGGGCGCATTGGGGGCGATGGTGGACACTATGAGGGGCCATCCGCCGGACCGGCGGTGGCCTCGGGACACGTGACCAGGCCCAGGAAGCTGGATTCGGGCCGTGCTCCTGTCGCGGCGGGGGCGGGGTCCTGCTCGCAGAAGCGTTCAACACCTGTGCCTGGGCGCAAGAAGACCTCCAGGAGGGCGGCCAAGCCTACAGAGGGGCGGGGGGCGGCACACAGCCCACCCTCTGCGACAGCAGCTTACCGATACAAGGGACAGGGAAAAGCAGCGCGGAAGTCGGCCACGGGGCGGACCAGGGGACGGCCCAGGAGCAGCCCACCGCAGACGGATCACATGTCGCCTGTGGAGGGGGAGGAGAGCCCTGTCCGGTCGGAAGGGGAAGTGTCATCATCGGAAGACGAAGGACCGAGAGGCGTTCCGTCGGCGGTCGGGAGTGGATCGGCGGCTGGAGGCGAGTCTTCCAGGCGGCCCGGTAAGTCAAGTTTGCTTCTGGGTTCTTGGGGGGGGAGGGGGCGGGCGGAGAGGGGGGGTCTGGAGCTCTGGAGTTGCCCGCGGCGGGGGGGATCCCTCCCCGTCTGCCCTCCCTCTGGCAGACGCGGTCGTTGACCGCACCCTGGCGGATGGGGGGCTAGCGGGTCTCCTGGCGGGGTTACGGGAGCTGGTGGGGAGGTTGGAGGCGGGCGGGGTCAGGCCCGGGTCACCGGGGGCGGCGTGGGTGGCGCCGGGGCAACGCGCCGGGAGCAGCGCGGTTCCGCGGGGTGTGTCTGGGGTTGCGGGCGTGGCGCCAGCGGGGGATGGGGGGCGTGGGGGCGGCAACGGCCTTTGCGGGGCCCAGCTTGGGGGACTCGGTGGTGGCTGCGTCGCCCGCAGTGCCGCCGGGGTCCGTGGGTGATATGGTGGGGGATGCGGGGAAAAAACAAGATTTGATTCGGTTGGCGGATGCGGCGCGGTGCGAAGTGTATGTGTGCTTCGAGGGGCCGTTGGGCGCGCATCTCAAGCAGGAGGTTAGGGAAAAGATTTGGAAAGGGGAGTATGTGGAGATATTTTCTCTGTTGCCCCTGGAAAAATTCAACTTAGACAGAGTTAAGCCGGAGGACACCAAGAAGGAGGACGAGGAGAAGCGGAGGTACCGTCTGATTCCGCGGACGTTCCCGAACTGGCTACAGGCGTTCGCGATTCTCGCCAGTGTGATAGGGGAAAGGAACCCGGAGCACTGTTCTGCTCTGTTCTGCTACTTGGACGCGATTGGGGAGGCACACAGAGTCTACGGGGGATTGGCATGGCTGCGGTACGATGAACAATTTCGTCAGCGGAGGGCGATTCGACCTGCTCTTCGCTGGGATCATAAGGACATCAGCCTGTGGATGCGCCTCATGTCGTCGGCGCGGATGCCGAATCAGTTTTTTCAGGGGGGGGCCGGTGGATCAGGGACTTCCGGTCCGTCGGCCGCTCGCAAGAAGGGAGTCTGCTGGCAATACAACGAAGGGGGTTGTAAGTTTGCCGGGAGTTGCAAATACAAGCACGAGTGCTCCGGTTGTGGGGGGACCCATCCGGTTTCTCGGTGTTTCAAGCAGGGCAAAAACAGAGCTGGGGAGCCTTCGCACAAGAGGGACGACGCCGGTGAGACTGGAAAGGATGCGTCCTTTTCTAGAGCGGTATCCGGATAGGGAGGCTGCGTTGCTTTTGGGTCTGGGGTTTGCGGAGGGGTTTCGGATCCCGGCACTCCTTGGGACGCCTCCCCCGGTGTCCAAGAATTTGCGATCGGCGTTGCTTCATCCGGAGGTGGTTTCGGAGAAACTACGGAAGGAGGTGGCGCTGGGGCGGATTGCGGGCCCGTTTGCGGACATGCCGTTGCCGGATTTGGTGGTGTCGCCTTTAGGGGTGGTTCCCAAGAAGGAACCGGGTAAGTATCGTTTGATACATCACCTGTCCTATCCCAAGGGGGGTTCGGTTAACGATGCCATCGACCCCCGGCTTAGCGCAGTGTCATACACGTCCTTCGATGCTGCGGTGTTCTGGGTTCGGCGTTATGGCCGGGGGGCTTTGATGGCAAAGACTGACATCGAGGCGGCCTTTCGATTGCTGCCGGTGCACCCCGAGAGTTTTCGACTGTTGGGCTGCCGCTGGCAGGACGAATACTATGTCGACCGGTGCTTGCCCATGGGGTGCTCCATCTCGTGCGCGCTGTTTGAGAGGTTCAGCTCCTTCGTGGAATGGGTGGTCCGGGACGTCGCGGGAGTTAATTCGGTCATACACTATCTGGATGACTTCCTGTGCGTAGGGCCGGCTTCGTCGGCGCTGTGTGCGGTGCTGTTGACGACGCTGGAACGGGTGGCCGAGGCGTTTGGGATCCCGCTGGCCCCCGAGAAGACCGAACGGCCGACGACGGTGTTGAGTTTTTTGGGCATTGTGCTGGATTCAGAGAGGATGGAGTGTAGGTTGCCAGAGGATAAGTTGGAGGCGTTGAAGGAGGAGGTGCGTGGTTTGGTCGGCATGCGTAAGGTGCAGCTCAGGACTCTTCAGTCTGTGCTGGGTAAATTGAATTTCGCATGCCGGATCATACCCATGGGTAGGATTTTCAGTCGGCGGCTGGCGGCCAGTACGGGGGGTGCGGTTTCTCCTAAGCATTTTGTGCGCTTGTCCAGGGATCATCGTGCAGATCTGCAGGTTTGGCACGTGTTTCTGGACAACTTCAACGGCAGGGCGTTATGAATGGCGGGTCCTGTGAGCAATTTTGATTTGGAGCTCTACACGGACGCTGCGGGGTCCACGGGGTTCGGGGCCTTTTTTCAAGGTCGGTGGAGTGCGGGCCCCTGGCCCGACTCATGGGTCTGCTGAAGAACATGGTGCTGCTGGAACTCTGAGGCCGCGTACACACGCGCGGACTGTTGGCCCAACTTTGTCCGTCCAACAGTTTGAGCGAACAGTCCGCTCAAACTTAGCATGGACGGACATGGCCACACACGACGAACGAACAGTTTGCTGAAACCGTGCGCGATGACGTGAACGGCACGTACGACGGGACGCAAAATACGACGTCCTATACACTGCATTATAACTTTCGGCTTGAAAATCCTTTCTGAGCATGCGCGGAACTTTGTTTGACGAACAAGCCTACACACGGGCGGACTGTTCGTTGAAACAAGGTTTCAGCGGACAGTTTTTCGGAATTTCCGTAAAACCTTGTCCGTCCAACTGTCCGCTGAAACTGTCCGCTGAAAGCCCACACACGAGCGGACTGTCCGCCCAAACACTGTTCAGCGGACAAGGTTGGGCCAACAGTCCGCGCGTGTGTACGCGGCCTTACCGGTGGTGCTGGCGGTTGAGCTGTGGGGGGAGTGCCTCCGGGACCGGAAGGTTCGTTTCCATGGGGACAACCTGGGGGTTGTGCAGGTAATTAACCGGGTGTCTGCGACATTTGGTTTTGCGTTGTATGCAGTTGAATATTTTTATGCATGCGGTGCACTTGCCCGGGGTGGAGAATGTGGTGGCTGACGCACTGTCTCGATTTCAGTGGGACAGGTTCCGGGAGCTGGCACCGTCGGCGGACGCTCAGGGGGTCCCCTGTCCAGAGGAGCTGTGGACGATTGCGTTGGAACGGCCTCCGCCTGGATCAAGCGGTCGGTGAGTGGGGGCACTTGGGCAGCGTATGAGAAGACCTGGGAGGAATGGGAGGCTTTGGGGTTGCAGGTGGGGGCTGATGTGCGAGACCGACGTTTGATGGTACTCTACTTTGTGTCGCGGAATTTGGAGGAAGGCGTATCGATTTCGCGGATGGGGAAAAAATTGGCTGGCTTGGCCTTTTGGTTTAAGCTGCGGGGGGAGGTGGATTACACGAAGGATTTCTGGGTGCGACAAGTGATGAGGGGTTACCGGCGGGGCCGACAGGTGAAGGACACCAGGAGACCGGTGTCTTTTGATCTGTTGGGTAGGCTGTGCGATCGGTTGGGGCTGGTGTGTTTTTCGGCTTATGAGCGGCTTTTGTTTAAAGCCGCATTCGTGTTGGCATTTTTTGGAGCTTTCCGGATCGGCGAGCTGGTCAGCCCTTCCAGGAAGGGGCAGGGGGGTTTGTTTTTTAAAGATGTGGTTTGTGGGGATGATCGGGTGAGCATGCGGATCCGTAGGTCAAAGACGGATCAGGGTGGTAAAGGGAAGGAAGTGGTGGTATTCGCAATTCCGGGCAGCGGGCTCTGCCCGGTTCTGGTGTTGCGTGAATTCTTGTACGTTCGGCCGGCGTGTCCGGGCCCTTTGTTGGTACATGTTAATGGGGAGTTTGTTTCCCGGTTCCAGTTTATCGGGGTTTTCAAGAAGTGCCTGCGGGCTTTGGGTTTGGGGGGGGACAAGTTTTCCTCTCATTCTTTTCGGATTGGGGCCGCGACGGAGGCGGTGCGGTGGGGCTTGGACGAGGCGGCGGTGAAACGGATTGGTCGTTGGGAGTCGCGGAGGTTCAAATCGTACGTGCGGCCGGAATTGGTGGGCGTTTAGCTGCACGGGTTGGTGGTGTTGGCATGGGTTCGTGTGACACATGTGTGGTTATTGTTATTTGGGTGTGTGTTTTTGTTTCTTTCTTACAGGTGCTGCGCCAGGTTTGGTCTGGATTATGGGCCATTCTTACGTCTGCTGGGGTGCCAGGAGGGGTGATGTGCGACCAGATGGCAGGCAGTTAGGCATTTCACGGCTTGAGGCGCTAGTAAAATGGTTTGGGTTTCCGGGCATGCTATGGAGCAGGATGGTGCACGAAGTGCATCGTTTTGCGGGGTTCGATAGGGCCCCGGACGTTCTAGTTTTGCACGTGGGGGGCAATGATCTGGGCCTCCGCACTAAGCTGGAAGTCACCAGGGACATTAAGTATGATCTATTGCGCTTGCGAGCGGCCTTCCCGCAAATGATTATTGTTTGGTCGGATATAGTGGCCAGGACTCAGTGGCGATTTGCGCGTTCGGTGGATAAGATCAACAAGGCCAGGAGGAAGGTGAACCAGGAGGTCAGCCGTTTTGTAGTGCGCAATGGGGGGTTGGCTGTTCGACATTTGGAGCTGGAGGTGGATACGTGGCGGTACCTGAAGGATGATGGGGTACACCTCAATGCGGTTGGCATTGATTTGTGGACTCTTGGCTTACAGGATGGGATTGAGCGAGCTTTGAGGGTGTGGAGGTGCTCTCAAGGATAAGGTTTTATCCTTGATTGCGGTGGCGGGTGTTGGTCGGTGCAGGCAAAGGAAGATAACCCCTCCCCACAGAAAATTGTTGATGCGGGACCCATTGGAGATATGGGCTCGCTGCTGATATGCCATATAGCGAGGGTCTATATGGTAACTGGTAATGGGGTGCACTGCGGTCAAGAGTTGGGATGTCTTTGAGCTAGCATGTCAGCTTGAGGCCTAGTTACAGTAATATCACCGCAGTGCCTGTTTGATCAATATGATAATGGGTGAGGAGGGGGAATGTCCTGTGGAAGACCAACGTGCTAAGGGTTGTTAAGTTAAAAGGATGTTGTTATATTGTTGTTTTGGTTTACATGTTAATTATATTTTGATAATAAAGGGGCTGCTACGGCCACCAATTGCTCCAAAAATGTGTGGTCTCATTTAATGGGAAAGGGTACGATATGCAGGTGGTTATTAGAATAACAGCGCAGCATCAGCCATACTATAGTCAAGAACAGCACGGAGCCAGGACCGAAGGGTAGGCGGAGTAAGGTCATGACATAGTGCTGGGCAAGGATTGGCCAACTCAGTGTAAGGGGGCGGAGCCTGAGCGTGGAGGAGAGCGCGCTCCACGCCCCAGCGTCAGTCGGCGAGAAAGAAGATTCCCACCCTCCCTCCCTTACATTCTTTGTTTCCATTTGACTTTTTCTTTCTTTGCTTTGCTAAGGTGGGTAGTGGGTTGCTAGCGCGGGGTGGTGCCCTCGGGGCGTTGAGGAGTGTACAACGTTTGGATACATGGGGATTCTGCTTGGGATTGTGGTAGTTCACTATGGTGTTCAGAAGTTAACTTATTTTCCTTTCAGGACTTAGTGCTGGATGTCGTAGCGGTGGCGGGTGTTGGTCGGTGCAGGCAAAGGAAGATAACCCCTCCCCACAGAGAATTGTTGATGCGGGACCCATTGGAGATATGGGCTCGCTGCTGATATGCCATATAGCGAGGGTCTATATGGTAACTGGTAATGGGGTGCACTGCGGTCAAGAGTTGGGATGTCTTTGAGCTAGCATGTCAGCTTGAGGCCTAGTTACAGTAATATCACCGCAGTGCCTGTTTGATCAATATGATAATGGGTGAGGAGGGGGAATGTCCTGTGGAAGACCAACGTGCTAAGGGTTGTTAAGTTAACCACTTGCCGACCGCCGCACGACGATATACGTCGGCAGAATGGCACGGGCAGGCATATGGGCGTATATATAAGTCCCTGCCTGCCCGCGGGTGGGGGGCCCGATCGGGCCCCCCCCGGTGCCTGCGGCGGTCGGCATTCCTTCGAGAGCGATCCGGGATGAGGGGGCGGCCATTCATTCATGGCCACCCCTTCGCGATCGCTCCCGACGAATAGGAATCCCCCGTGACATCACTTCCTCTCCTGTAATGTAAACACAGGAGAGGAAGTGATGTATTCTCTCCTCCGTGTCGGTATTTTTCGTTCCGACACGGAGGAGAGCGGATCGGTGAGTTGCACCAACACTCTACACACACAGTAGAACATGCCAGGCACACTCACACCCCCCCTTTACCCCCCGATCACCCCCCCAATTACCCCTGCCCCCCAGTCACAGTGACACCAATGTCATTTTTTTTTTTTTTTTTTTTTTTTGCATTGGTGTCATTTGTGACTGTAATAACTGTTAGGGCAGTTAGAGTTAGCCCCCTTTAGTTCTAATGTACCCCCCTAACCCCCCCAATAAAGGTTTAACCCCGTGATCACCCCCCGTCGCCAGTGTCACTAAGGCTGGGTTCACATTGCAGCGGTTTATGAGAACGAATGTGATTCGCACCGCACTGCAGTGCAAATCACATCCGATCTCTGTGCGATTCGAGTTCAGCCATTCGCCGCACCCGCCACACCCGCCGCACCCGCCGCAAATTCGCACGGGACCCTTTTTTTGGCCCGCAGCAGAATCGGATCGCATGGGTGTTCACACCATGCGATCCGAGTTTGCAGATCGCACTGCGATATGCGAACTGATCTGGGGGTGTCAGTAACATTTCACTGACACTCCCAGCAGTTCGCATAGGGCAGTGTGAACTGCCGCCGGGAGGCATGCGATGCGGGAACCCGCCGCGGATTCGCGGCGTTTCCGCATCGCTCCAGTGTGAACCCAGCCTAATAAGCGATCATTTTTCTGATCGCCGTATTAGTGTCACAGGTGACGCTAGTTAGGCAGGTAGGTATTTAGGTTCGCCGCAGCTTTTTATAGCGCCAGGGACCCCCATATACTACCGCATAAAGCCCCCTGATTGCCCCCTAGTTAACCCTTTCACCTGTGATCACCATATAACTGTTACAGGTGACGCTGGTTGGTTAGTTATTTTTTTATAGTTTCAGGGCACCCGCCATTTATTACCTAATAAAGGTTTAACCCCCTGATCACCCGGCGGGTGTCATTTGTGACTAATAACTGTTAGGGCAGTTAGGGTTAGCCCCCTTTAGTTCTAAGGTACCCCCCTAACCCCCCCAATAAAGGTTTAACCCCGTGATCACCCCCCGTCGCCAGTGTCACTAAGGCTGGGTTCACATTGCAGCGGTTTATGAGAACGGATGTGATTCGCACCGCACTGCAGTGCAAATCACATCCGATCTCTGTGCGATTCGAGTTCAGCCATTCACCGCACCCGCCGCACCCGCCACACCCGCCTCACCCACCGCAAATTCGCACGGGACCCTTTTTTTGGCCCGCAGCAGAATCGGATCGCATGGGTGTTCACACCATGCGATCCGAGTTTGCAGATCGCACTGCGATATGCGAACTGATCTGGGGGTGTCAGTAACATTTCACTGACACTCCCAGCAGTTCGCATAGGGCAGTGTGAACTGCCGCCGGGAGGCATGCGATGCGGGAACCCGCCGCGCATTCGTGGCGTTCCCGCATCGCTCCAGTGTGAACCCAGCCTAATAAGCGATCGTTTTTCTGATCGCTGTATTAGTGTCACAGGTGACGCTAGTTAGGCAGGTAGGTATTTAGGTTCGCCGCAGCTTTTTATAGCGCCAGGGACCCCCATATACTACCGCATAAAGCCCCCTGATTGCCCCCTAGTTAACCCTTTCACCAGTGATCACCATATAACTGTTACAGGTGACGCTGGTTGGTTAGTTATTTTTTTATAGTTTCAGGGCACCCGCCATTTATTACCTAGTCTCACTAGTGTACCCCTAAATTTAGGGGTGTCTACTTTCCAAAATGGGGTCATTTGGGGGGGGTTTGTGCCATCTTGGCATTTTATGGCCTTCAAAACTGTAACGCCCTTAGAAAGCCTGAAGGCGGTGCTTGGTTTTTCGGGGCCCCGTACGCGGCTAGGCTCCCAAAAAGTCCCACATATGTGGTATCCCCGTACTCAGGAGAAGCAGCAGAATTTATTTTGGGGTGTCATTTCACATATGCCCATGGCATGCGTGAGCAATATATCATTTAGTGACAACTTTGTGAAAAAAAAAAAAAAAGTTTGTAATTTTCCCGCAACTTGTGGCAAAATATAAAATATTCCATGGACTCAACATGCCTCTCAGCAAATAGCTTGGGGTGTCTACTTTCTAAAATGGGGTCATTTGTGGGGGTTTTGTGCCATCTTGGCATTTTATGGCCTTCAAAACTGTAATAGGTAGTGAGAAGTGAACTCAAAAATTTACGCCCTTAGAAAGCCTGAAGGCGGTGCTTGGTTTTCGGGGCCCCGTACGCGGCTAGGCTCCCAAAAAGTCCCACATATGTGGTATCCCCGTACTCAGGAGAAGCAGCAGAATTTATTTTGGGGTGTCATTTCACATATGCCCATGGCATGCATGAGCAATATATCATTTAGTGACAACTTTGTGAAAAAAAAAAAAAAAAAAAAAAGTTTGTAATATTCCCGCAACTTGTGGCAAAATATAAAATATTCCATGAACTCAACATGCCTCTCAGCAAATAGCTTGGGGTGTCTACTTTCTAAAATGGGGTCATTTGTGGGGGTTTTGTGCCATCTTGGCATTTTATGGCCTTCAAAACTGTAATAGGTAGTGAGAAGTGAACTCAAAAATTTACGCCCTTAGAAAGCCTGAAGGCGGTGCTTGGATTTCGGGGCCCCGTACGTGGCTAGGCTCCCAAAAAGTCCCACATATGTGGTATCCCCGTACTCAGGAGAAGCAGCAGAATTTATTTTGGGGTGTCATTTCACATACGCCCATAGCATGTGTGAGCAATATATCATTTAGTGACAACTTTGTGTAAAAAAAAAAAAATTTTTTTTTTTTTGTCATTATTCAATCGCTTGAGGCAAAAAAATAAAATATTCAATGGGCTCAACATGCCTCTTATCAATTTCCTTAGGGGGTCTACTTTCCAAAATGGGGTCATTTGGGGGGGTTTTGTACTGCCCTGCCATTTTAGCACCTCAAGAAATGAGATAGGCAGTCGTAAACTAAAAGCTGCGTAAATTCCAGAAAACGTACCTTAGTTTGTAGATGTGACAACTTTTGCGCAAACCAATAAATATACAATTATTGACTTTTTTTTTACCAAAGACATGTGGCTGAATACATTTTGGCCTAAATGTATGACTAAAATTGAGTTTATTGGATTTTTCTAATAACAAAAAGTGGAAAATATAATTTTTTTTCAAAATTTGCGGTCTTTTTACGTTTATATCGCAAAAAATAAAAATCGCAGAGGCAATCAAATACCATCAAAAGAAAGCTCTATTTGTGGGAAGAAAAGGACGCAAATTTTGTTTGGGTACAACATTGCATGACCGCGCAATTACCAGTTAAAGCAGCGCAGTGCCAAAGTGTAAAAAGACCTCTGGTCATTTACCAGCAAAATGGTCCGGTCTGAAAGTGGTTAAAAGGATGTTGTTATATTGTTGTTTTGGTTTACATGTTAATTATATTTTGATAATAAAGGGGCTGCTACGGCCACCAATTGCTCCAAAAATGTGTGGTCTCATTTAATGGGAAAGGGTACGATATGCAGGTGGTTATTAGAATAACAGCGCAGCATCAGCCATACTATAGTCATGAGAAACTCCTGCCTCTCAGAGTAGTAACTGCTGACAACAATTATCTTTTTAGTTGTTTGTAAAGGGGGATTCTTCCCAATAACCACAAATGTAAGGAGCATTATTCCCAGTGACCATCATACTAATGGCATCTGTGCTGTAGATATACTAAATATTATCAGGGGTTCTCTAAGCCTAGAAAGTTATTGCAAGGTTCCCCTCATGTTAAAAAGGTTGAGGAACTGCTTTCATCTACTAACTGGCCAATGTCAATGACAATGATTAATTATGAGTTATCTCTGTAATTCAAAATCTCATATTACTATCTTCCTGTATTCAGAAAACCATGTCTTAAACTGTATTAATACTGTAACAATAAAACCTACTGAACAAGAGGATAGGTTTAGGAATACTGATTTAACCACATCCCACCCAGCATATTGAAAAATGATGGCCTGGACGTGGTTTAACTGTTGTGACTGGGCGTCATATGACGTCCTTCACAACATGCTGCCCATGTGTACCCTCGGGGGCATGCAGCACAGCGACTAATAGTGCAGTGTGTCACTCGGACATACAGCATCTCCGATCACAGCAAAGAGCCTAGGACATGGGCTCTTTACCATCTGATGAGCTGTGTTCAATCACAGCTGACCACAGTGTAAATAGGAAGTGTAAATAGGAAGTGCCGGTTATTGGCATTCCTCTTCTCACGCTGACAGCACGTGAGTAGAGGAGAGCCAATAAGCAGCTTTCCTGACAGGGGTGTCTGTGCTGATAATCAGTGCAATGATTTTCAGTGCAGCTCCATCAGCGATGCCTACCAGTGCCCACCGGTGATGCCCACCAGTGCCCATCAGTGATGCCTACCAGTGCCCTTCAGTGCTGTCTTTCAGTGCCCGTCAGTGATACCTGTCAGTGCCTCCTCATTAGTGCCGCCTATCAGTGCCATTTATCAGTGCCCATCAGTGCCGCCCATCAGTGCCGCCTATCAGTGCACATCAGTGCCGCCTATCAGTGCTTATCATTGCCACCTATCAGTACCCATAAAGGCTGCCCATCAGTGCCGCATATCAGTGCTGCATATCAGTTTCACCTATCAGTGCCCATCAGTGCTGCATATCAATGCCGCCTATCAGTGGCCATCAGCGCTGCATATTAATGCCTCCTCGTCAGTGCCACCTCATCAGGACTGCCTCATCAGTACCCATCAATGCTGCCTCATCAGTGCCTGTCAGTGTAGCTTTATCAGGGCACATCAGTGAAGGAGAAAAAATACTTATTTACAAAATTGTATAACAGAAACAAAGAAAAACTTTTTTTTTTTCAAAATATTTGGCCTTTTTTCATTTGTTCAGCAAAAAAATAAAAAACTCAGTGGTGTTTAAATACCACCAAAAGAGAGCTCTATCTGTCATTTGGGTACAGCATTGCATGACTGCAACAGTGCTGAAAGATAAAATGTGGCCTGGGCAGGGAGAGGGTAAAAGTGCCCAGTATTGAAGTGTTTTTTATTATACTGTAGTTAGCGAATACAATCATTTATTCATTACAAATTAGTTCTATTTGGTATATACTGATTTCCCATGTCACTTAAATGGAAAAAAAAAGACATTTTATGTTTCTTTTTTGCATTTTAAACAATATTTTGTTATTTTCAATTACATTTATCACAGCATCGTTTTAGTAAAGGTTAGGGGGTCATCCAAAAATGTTGTCACACTCCAGTAGGTTGCATTTTTTGTGACAATGCGTAACAGGGGCAGCTGAACTACTGTAATGTCAAAGATTTCAATACAACTAGTACTATAAATTTGTACAGCTCAACTGAGAAAGACCTCAAATTAAATTCTTTAAAAGCCAGGACTGAGCGTAACCTTCTAGTGCAGCCTTAATATAAATAAGGACACAATGCTGTGTAGTTTTGGCAGTCTGACAGTGCTTAGGCCAGGCTTGTAATAACAATTAACACAATCTGACCACCAGCCAGATGGGTTTATGTTTTGCAGCATACCGGCTAGTTTCATTCTCAGGCCGATGCATCTGTACATTTGGCTGACCTATAAAGACCTGATGAAGCTAAGGGATGCCATAGCCAGCTGTTGCTACTGCTAAGATCAGTGAGCTTGCCAATCTACTGGTGCATATTTACCTTCGGTGTTTAACATTTTTACTATATCCACTAAACCCAGCACAGCATGTGCACGCTACACTTTTTCTTGCTACTACCCAAAGATTCAGCCTATTATAGCCAGCACACTACACCCATTCATAAAGCATGCCTTTCCCACACCAGAGAAGGTCCTCCTTCATGGCCATATGTCATTACAGCATGCAAAGGAAACCTGAGCCTCTCTTACGTTTTTTTTTTGTAGTCACAATATGTTGATTAGTTAAAGTGGTTGTAAAGCTCTTAAGGTTGTTCACCATAATGCATTCTATGCATTAAGGTGAAAAGCCTTCTATGCTGCAGCTCCCCCCCCCCCCAACCTGTCCTTGGTCTTACCTGAGCTCGATCCAATCCAGCGGTGTGCACAAGCGCAGCAGCTCCAGCTGCTGTCACTCTCCTCATTGGACAGATGAAATCAGCAGGAGCAGTTGGCTCTCGTTGCTGTCAATCAAAAGCTGTGACACGGGGGCGGGGCTGAGTCCCGCTGTCTTTGTCTATGGATGCAGCAGCAGGACTCCGATGAAGAGGAGGGGCCTAAAGCATCGGCGGGGGACCCCAGAAGCAAAGGATCAGGGCTGCTCTGTGCAAAAACATTGCACAGAGCAGGTAAGTAGGGATGAGCCGAACACCCCCCGGTTCGGTTCGCACCAGAACTTTCGAACGGACTCCAAATTCGAACGAACTTTAGAACCCCATTGAAGTCTATGGGACTCGAACGTTCGAAATGAAAAGTGCTAATTTTAACGGCTAATATGCAAGATACTGTCCTAAAAAGGGTTTGGGGACCTGGCTCCTGCCCCAGGGGACATGGGTCAATGCCTAAAATGTTTTTAAAAATGGCCGTTTTGGCAGGAGCACTGATTTTAATGACGATTAAAGTGAAAAAAAAGTGAAATATTACTTTAAATATGGTGCCTGGGGGGTGTCTGTAGTATGCCTGTGAAGTGCCACGTGTTTCCCGTGTTTAGAACAGTCCCTGCACAAAATGACATTAAACGGAAATAACACCATTTAAAACTGCTTGCGGTTTTAATGTTATATCTGGTTCCTGCAATATGGTTGAAAATCATTGAGAAAAATGGCATGGGTAGCCCTCCCTGCCCATTACCAGCCCCTTTAGGTCTTGTACGCATATTAAGGGGAACCCCGTACCCATATTAAAAAAAGGAAATGCGTGTGGCCCCCAGGCCCTATATACTCAGAACAGCAGTATACAGGCGGTGCAAACAAGACAGGGACTGTGTAGGTTTGTTGTGTTAAGTTGAATCTGTTTGTAATTTTCAACTGGTACATTTTTAAAGTGTAGCTCCAGTCAAAAAAACTATTTTTAAGCTTTTTGGAAAACATAGGGAAGGGTTATCACCCCTGTATAATTTGTTTTGTCATCCGTCTTTTTTCATCTCACTTGCTGTTGTCTCCTTCCGTTTGCAAGTAGGAGATGTTTGTAAATTGGATGTTTGGAAGTAGGGGCCTGCCCTATATGCTCTGCAGAAATGGCAGAACAAGGTGTTGGTTTTGCTACAACATTGTAAGCCCTCAAAGTGACTCTTGGTGGACGCTGGAGCGCCCTGCTGTGAACGATTATATCAAGAATTGTAATTACATGCCATTGTTGAACAGTGGTAGAAAAATTGACCTTTGGTGGTTGTGGTGCTGGTGCCACAACACTATAAGTCTTCACTGTTACTCTGGGTGGGCACAGGAAGGGGCCCTCCTGTGAAATATTATATCAAGAATTGTAATTACATGTCCCTGTTAAACAGGGGCAGAAAAATGTGGCCTTAGGCACTGCTGCTGGTGCCACCACACTGCAACCTCTCCCATATACAGTGGTGTGAAAAAGTGTTTGCCCCCTTCCTCATTTCCTGTTCCTTTGCATGTTTGTCACACTTAAGTGTTTCGGAACATCAAACCAATTTAAACAATAGTCAAGGACAACACAAGTAAACACAAAATGCAATTTGTAAATGAAGGTGTTTATTATTAAAGGTGAAAAAAAATCCAAACCATCATGGCCCTGTGTGAAAAAGTGATTGCCCCCCTTGTTAAAACATACTATAACTGTGGTTGTCCACACCTGAGTTCAATTTGTCTAGCCACACCCAGGCCTGATTATTGCCACACCTGTTCACAATCAAGGCATCACTTAAATAGGAGCTGCTTGACACAGTAAGGTCCACCAGAAGATCCTTAAAAGCTACACATCATGCCGAGACCCAAAGAAATTCAGGAACAATTGAGAAAGAAAGTAATTGAGATCTATCAGTCTGGAAAGGGTTATAAAGCCATTTCCAAAGCTTTGGGAATCCAGCGAACCACAGTGAGAGCCATTATCCACAAATGGCGAAGACATGGAACAGTGGTGAACCTTCCCAGGAGTGGCCGGCCGCCCAAAATTACCCCAAGAGCGCAGCGACGACTCATCCAAGAGGTCACAAAAGACCCCACAACAACGTCCAAGGAACTGCAGGCCTCACTTGCCTAAGTTAAGGTCAGCGTTCATGCCTCCACCATCAGGAAAAGACTGGGCAAAAATGAACTCTGCATGGCAGAGTTCCAAGGAGAAAACCACTGCTGAGCAAAAAGAACATCAAAGCTCGTCTCAATTTCTCCACAACACATCTTGATGATCCCCAAGACTTTTGGGACAACATTCTGTGGACCGATGAGACAAAAGTGGAACTCTTTGGAAGGTGTGTGTCCAAGTATATCTGGCGTAGAAGGAACACTGCATTTCATAAAAGAACATTATACCAACAGTAAAATATGGTGGTGGTAGTGTGATGGTCTGGGGCTGTTTTGCTGCTTCAGGACCTGGAAGACTTGCCGTGATAAAAGGAACTATGAATTCTGCTGTCTACCAAGAGATCCTGAAGGAGAATGTCCGACCATCTGTTCGTGTACTCAAGCTGAAACGAACTTGGGTTCTGCAGCAGGACAATGATCCTAAACACACCAGCAAGTCCACCACCGAATGGCTGAAGAAAAACAAAATGAAGACTTTGGAGTGGCCTAGCCAAAGTCCTGACCTGAATCCTATTGAGATGTTGTGGTATGACCTTAAAAAGGCCGTTCATGCTCGAAAACCCTCTAATGTAACTGAATTAGGACAATTCTGCAAAGATGAGTGGGCCAAAATTCCTCCAGGACGCTGTAAAAGCCTCATTGCACTTTATCGCAAACGCTTGGTTGCAGTTGTTGCTGCTAAGGGTGGCCCAACCAGTTATTAGGTTTAGGGGGCAATCACTTTTTCACACAGGGCCATGATGGTTTGGATTTTTTTTCACCTTTAATAATAAACACCTTCATTTACAAATTGCATTTTGTGTTTACTTGTGTTGTCCTTGACTATTGTTTAAATTGGTTTGATGTTCCAAAACACTTATGTGTGACAAACATGCAAAGGAACAGGAAATGAGGAAGGGGGCAAACACTTTTTCACACCACTGTACTCTAGTTTTATTGCAGGAATTAGCCCTGCTGCAAAGCATTGCATCAAAAATTGTAATTAAACGCCCCTGTTAAACAGGGGCAGAAAAATTGGGCCTTAGGCACTGGTGCTGGTGCCACCACACTGCAACCTCTGCCATATACTCTAGTTTTATTGCAGGAATTAGCCCTGCTGCAAAGCATTGCATCAAAAATTGTAATTAAACGCCCCTGTTAAACAGGGGCAGAAAAATTGGGCCTTAGGCACTGGTGCTGGTGCCACCACACTGCAACCTCTGCCATATACTCTAGTTTTATTGCAGGAATTAGCCCTGCTGCAAAGCATTGCATCAAAAATTGTAATTAAACGCCCCTGTTAAACAGGGGCAGAAAAATTGGGCCTTAGGCACTGGTGCTGGTGCCACCACACTGCAACCTCTGCCATATACTCTAGTTTTATTGCAGGAATTAGCCCTGCTGCAAAGCATTGCATCAAAAATTGTAATTAAACGCCCCTGTTAAACAGGGGCAGAAAAATTGGGCCTTAGGCACTGGTGCTGGTGCCACCACACTGCAACCTCTGCCATATACTCTAGTTTTATTGCAGGAATTAGCCCTGCTGCAAAGCATTGCATCAAAAATTGTAATTAAACGCCCCTGTTAAACAGGGGCAGAAAAATTGGGCCTTAGGCACTGGTGCTGGTGCCACCACACTGCAACCTCTGCCATATACTCTAGTTTTATTGCAGGAATTAGCCCTGCTGCAAAGCATTGCATCAAAAATTTTAATTAAACACCCCTGTTAAACAGGGGCAGAAAAATTGGGCCTTAGGCACTGGTGCTGGTGCCACCACACTGCAACCTCTGCCATATACTCTAGTTTTATTGCAGGAATTAGCCCTGCTGCAAAGCATTGCATCAAAAATTGTAATTAAACGCCCCTGTTAAAAAGGGGAAGAAAAATCGGGCCTTAGGCACTGGTGCTGGTGCCACCACACTGCAACCTCTCCCATATACTCTTGTTTGATTGCAGGAATTAGCCCTGCTGCAAAGCATTGCATCAAAAATTGTACTTAAACGCCCCTGTTAAACAGGGGCAGAAAAATTGGGCTGATGGCATCAACCAGAACCAGAAATGTTCTTCCAACATATCAGCGGAGGAGGAAGAGGATAGATAATCAACATAACAGGACAGTCACTCAGCATCAGCATAGGCAGTCTTGAAGGGATGTGATATTTCAAAAAAAATTATTCTGTTACATCAGCTTCAGGTGCTTGGTAGCTGTGGGTGATCCAAGACTGATTCATCTTGATGAAGGTCAGTCGATCAACTGATTCGGTGGACAGGCGCACCCTGTGATCGGTATTCCTGCACCATGTAAATCAGACGCTGGCGATGGGTGCTGGAACCGATCATACCTTGGGGCTGCGGACTAAAAAATTGTCTGAAAGCATCAGTCAGACGGCCACCTTCTCCACTGCTCCTTCTGACTGATGCCTCAGCAACACGTTGTCCAGGACCAGGAGTTTGTAACCTCCCAGTCTCTGGGAACGCGTTGCACAGACCTTTCTGCAAGGCCTCCCGGAGATGTCTCATCCTCTGCTCCCTCTGCGATGGCAAGATAAGGTCGGCAACCTTACCCTTGTACCGTGGATCAAGGAGAGTGGCCAGCCAGTAATGGTCCCTCTCCTTGATCCGAAGAATATGAGGATCCTTCCGCAGGCTTTGCAGGATCAGGGAGGCCATGCAGCGTAGGTTAGCTGAGGCATTCGGTCCGGAGTCCTCTGGGTCACTAAGGACAACATGATCCGCAGCTACCTCCTCCCAGCCACGTACAAGTCCACGTGTTTCTTGGGACTGTAAATCATCCCTACAAGACTGCTGCTGCTGCTGCTGATGCTGATGCTGAGTGCCAGCCTCCACCTCCATGCTGACACAATCATCCTCCTCCTCCTCTTCCTCCTCCTCATCCTCTTCCTGTGTGATGGTTGGCACAGCAGGAACACTGTCTGGATAAAGGGGGCCTTGAGAGGCAAGGAAGTCCTCCTCTTCCTGCCTCTGTTCTGCCTCAAGTGCCCTGTCCATTATTCCACGCAGCGTATGCTCCAAGAGGTGGACAAGAGGTACAGTGTCACTGATGCATGCACTGTCACTGCTCACCATCCTTGTGGCCTCCTCAAACGGTGACAGGACAGTGCATGCATCCCTGATCATGCCCCACTG
Organism: Lithobates pipiens; assembly: GCF_037356315.1. Taxonomy (NCBI): domain Eukaryota; kingdom Metazoa; phylum Chordata; class Amphibia; order Anura; family Ranidae; genus Lithobates; species Lithobates pipiens. The sequence continues at coordinate 32,659,065 of NW_027507790.1, read as the reverse complement.
GCGTGGTGAGAAAAAACCAAGCTCCCCTGACCCTGTCCTGGTGCCGTAGTCGCACAGGTACTCATTGATGGCCCTCTGCTGTGTGTGCAGCCGCTGCAGCATGGCCAATGTTGAGTTCCATCTGGTTGGCATGTCACATATAAGGCGGTTCTTGGGCAGGTTCAACTCCTTTTGGAGCTCAGCCAGCCGAGCACAGGCATTAAATGATCGGCGGAAATGCACACAGACTTTCCTGGCCTGCTTCAGGACATCCTGTAAGCCGGGGTACCTGCCCAAGAACCGCTGCACCACCAGGTTAAGGACGTGAGCTACACAGGGCACCTGGGTCAGTTGTCCCTGTCGGAGGGCGGAGAGGAGGTTGGTGCCATTGTCGCAAACCACCATTCCTGGCTTAAGCTGGCGTGGCGTCAACCACCTCTCGGCCTGCCCCTGCAGAGCTGACAAAACATCCGCCCCAGTGTGGCTCCTGTCCCCCAAACAAACCAGCGCAAGCACGGCATGGCATCGTTTTGCCTGCGTACTTGCATAGCCCCTGGAACGCCTACGGAGCACCGCTGGTTCTGAGGACAGAGCACTGGAAGAGGCCATGGAGGAAGAAGAAGAGGAGGGGGTGGAGGAGAGAGGTGTGTCACAACCAATAGTAGCATTTTGGAGGCGTGGTGGCAGAACAACCTCCAACACTACTGCACCTTGTCCTGCATCCTTCCCAGCTGCCAGAAGAGTGACCCAATGGGCCGTGAAAGACAGGTAACGTCCCTGTCCATGCCTGCTGGACCATGAGTCAGCGGTAATATGCACCTTACCGCTGACCGCCCTGTCCAGCGAGGCAAGGACATTGCCTTCCACATGCCGGTAGAGAGCCGGAATCGCCTTCCGTGAGAAAAAGTGGCGTTTGGGGACCTGCCACTGAGGAACCGCACATTGTACAAACTCACGGAAGGGGGCCAAGTTTACCAACTGAAAAGGCAGCAGTTGAAGTGCTAGCAATTTAGCCAAGCTAGCATTCAACCGCTGGGCATGTGGATGGCTGGGAGTGAACTTCTTTCGCCGGTCCAGCAGCTGGGGCAGGGACATTTGCCTGCTATAATCGGACGTGGGTGTACCGCTAGCAGAGTTCCCGGAAGCACTTGGCTGTGACACACCTAATTCTACACCTTCATTCCTCTCAGAGCAGGTTTCAGAGAGGACTGAAGGTCTAGTGGGGTTGGAGATGCCAGCTGATGAGGAGCAAGGAGAGGTCCGCTTTGTTCTTTGGTGTGGGTCTTTGAGGTACGCTTGCCAACGAGCTGCATGGCAGGTCAACATATGTCTGGTCAAGCATGTGGTGCCCAAGCGGCTGATGTTTTGGCCACGTGAGATACGCTTGAGACATATGTTGCAAATAGCAGCGGTGCGATCTGATGCACTCGTCTCAAAAAAGGCCCACACCAAAGAACTTTTAGAATAACGCGTAGAGGCAGCGCTCTGCACAGGCGGAGCTCTGCGGTGTGATTCAGTCGGTGTGCTGCCCCCAAGCTGGCCCCCGGAGGGCATCCTGCCTCGTTGGACATGTGCCTCCTCCTCCTCCTCCTCCTCTCTCCTTCCAGGCACCCACGTGGAGTCAGTGCCCTCATCATCCCCTCCCTCTTCATCGCTGTAGCAAACCTGGCAGTATGCTGCAGCTTGTGGAACATGACTGCCAGATTGCTTTCCTTCTTGAGCATCCCCTCTCTCTGCGCTCACGCTACTGCCTTCCTCTAGCTGAGTGTCATCATCAGAGCCCACAAAACACTGGGCATCCTCCTGGAGCATGTACCCAACACTGTGCTCAAAGAGTTCAGGAGACTCCTCAGGAGGACGTGGTGGGTCTAGGGAAGGAGTCACTGATGATGACATTGAGAGGAGGGAAGACGATGCGTTGGCAGCTGCTTTGCTAGTACCCTGAGACTGGGTGAGAGAGGATGAGGAGGATGAAGAGGGCTTGGTCATCCACTCTACCAAGTCGTTGGCATGTTGCGGTTCAACATGTCCAGCTGCCGAAAAGAAGGACAAGCGTGTCCCATGGCCACGTGCTGATGACAATGCACCGCGTCCACGGCCAGCACTGTTGTCTCTAGACACAGAGCCTGCTTGCCCTCTTTTATCGGCTCGCGCCTGTCTGCCTCTCCTTGCTGGCCTTCCAGACATGGTAATGGCCTGAAGGGAGTTGGGTAAAAAAGCAGTTGGGTAGTGTATATTGTGCTAGAGGCACACAACACCCACTAACTCCTGCAGATGCCTTTATTATAGAACACCAGAGATAAAGGGGTATATACAGATGTATACTGTGCTGTGCTGGAGGCACACACAACTTCCAATAACTCCTGCAGATGGCAAGTGGGCTCAAATAGAGAAGAGCTATGTAGGTGGATATAGCGGTATGTACTGGGTACAGAGCACGCAGACAGCACGCACTATCTCCTAACACTACTGACTGCAAGCTCTATTATAAAAGATAGATCACTAGCTATATAGGTGAGGTAAATATAGCGGTGTATACTGCGGTCAGGGCACGCAGACAATAACCACTACACAACAGCAAGATCGAAAATCGGCCGAAAACGATCGGTGTGTACTGTGTTGAAGGTACACAGAACACCCACTGCTTCAGACGCCAACACACTACACAAGGCCGCCGCGCTGGCGACCTTATATAGTGTGGGGCGTGCACTACACAGCCTGAGCTATGATTGGCCACAGGCATCCTGCCTGTGGCCAATCATGGCTCTCTCGATGCTGGCGCTGCGATTGGCCAAGCATGCGGGGTCACAGTGCATGCTTGGCCAATCATGAGCCAGCAATGCACTGCGCCATCGCAGTGCATTGTGGGCCGTGAGCGCCACACGAATTTGGCGCGAACGGACCAAAATGTTCGGACTTCGCCGAACGGACGAACAGCCAATGTTCGAGTCGAACGTATGTTCGACTCGAACACGAAGCTCATCCCTACAGGTAAGTATAGGCATGTCTGCTATTACAAAAACAAACAAAAAATCAAACATTTACAACCACTTAAGGGTGAATGTTACACAAACTGTTTTACAAATAAGCAAATAATGATGAAATAATAATTAATAATCAATGTTTTTAATCACAGAAAAAAACATTGAGTTTATATTGATCATTAAAATTGTTAGGTTCCTAAGAAGTTATATTTTACCTTGGAACTTTTGTCATCCTCTAGAATGAAATATGACCATGTTTTTTCCAGCAGGCATTTTTCTGCATTTTTTCAGCATTTCAAATGGGTTTTGGCCAGTAGAAATTATTGAAAACAAAGGAATCACAAAATATAGTATGATGATCACAACCATTATTTTTCAAACCCTAGTGGAATATTGAAATGACTTTTGATTATGTACATATTATTATGATTTACTCTACACTTCTTTCTATTTTATATTAGTCTTACCAGCATACATTTCTGTTCAGTTTCACATTTGTCAAACGGACTTGACGTTATGCTGAACAGTTTACATATACTTCATCTGATATAGCTCTGCAGATGACTTAATATTATTGCCAGAGATTATCAACAACACAACACAGAAAGATTTTTTGAAATAAATTCAGCTTTTATATGCAATGTATTCTCATCACCAAACACTTGGCATTTATACTTTAGACTAAATTATTTGCCCAACTAAAACATGCACTGAGGCATCAAAATGGAGTGATCTAAGCATGTTCCTAATTCCTGCCAAACCCTCCCTGACACTCCAAGGCTACTTGGCTCAATACATACTGCCTCTAATGCCCCGTACACACAGTCGGAAATTCCACCAGCAAAAGTTTGATCAGAGCTTTGGGTCTGAAAATGGGTTCGTGTGTATGCTGCATCGGACTTTTGCTGGTGGAATTTCGGCCAGCAAAAGATTGAGAGCAGGTTCTCACTTTTTCGGTTGGAAAAAGTTCAGATCGGAAATTCCGATTGTCTGTACAAATAACGACGCACAAAATTCCTACACATGCTTGGAAACAATTTGACGCATGCGCGGAAGCATTGAACTTAATTTTCTCGGCTCGTCGTAGTGTTATTCTTGACAGTCGAATGTTCAGAAAACTTTTGTGTGACCATGTGTATGCAAGCCAAACTTGAGTGGAATTCCGTCAGAAAAACCATTCAAGTTTTTTCCGACGGAAAATCCGCTCGTGTGTACGGAGAATTAGGCTACTTTCCCACTGAGGCGGGCGGGCGCCGGCAGTAAAGCGGTGCTATTTTTAGCGCAGCTTTACTGTTGTTTTAGTGGCACTATAAAAAGGGTTAAAACCGCCCGCAAAGCGCTCTTTGCTGGCAGTTTGGCGGCGCTGCCCCATTGTTTTCAATGGGCAGGGGAGGCGCTTTAGGAGCGGTGTGCATGCGCACTACTCCAGTGTGAAAGCACGCGGGCTTTCAAACTGGAGAGACAGGTAAGGCTCTTTACAGGCACTATGCAGGTGCTATTTTTAGTGCTATAGCGCCTGTAAAGCACCTCAGTGTGAAAGTAGCCTTTGTGAAGCGTTGCCTTCCTGCAAACACTGTTGTCCAACCAAAGTGGATGCAGACTGTAGAGAAAAGCAGGGCCCTTTTTCTCCCCAATGTTTTGATTCTATCTCAAGAGTTCTCTAAAGCCAGTATCTGCAATACACAAAACCATCTGTAAGGCTCTCCCACAGCAATCCAGGGCCACCAAAGTCCTATCCCTCCAGACAGCATTTTGTTGTCTCCTCTAAATATTCCTGCTCTGCATGCCATTGCAGAGCCTGATATTGATTGTCCAGCTCTATCTCCTGTTGGACCAGCCTGTCCAACTCAGACACCCATTGAGCCTGGAGCCGCTCTCCCAAGAATGGCATCCGTAACTCCCGTTGGTCTCTGGCTCGTTGCTCTGGGGTTGGAAAGCACTTGCTCTGGTGTCTACTAGGGATCTGGAGGGCTCCAATCCAGACCTTCAATTGAATCCACTGCCTGATCTCCAGGTACTGATCCGCAGACACAGTTCTGGGGATTGTGGAAAGGGCAATCTTCAGCAGCCCCTGCAACTTTGATGCCAGGTCCATATCTCTGCTGGGGTGACTGACGTCTGCCCCAATCTTGGATCCTAGTGGTTGTTTGGATGTGTTCAGGAGGATGCACTCCCCTTTGTCACTAGTTGTCAAGGACAATAGCGGTTTCACAGCTAACAGGCTCCTATCAACCACTGACAATGACTGTGATGGACCCCCATACTCAAGAGGAGTATGTCCGCCATATAAGCTTTGTTTATCAGGTACCAGCATGATCCAATGGTTCCTTAGCCCACCCAGTCACTTGTTGAGATATCCATGTAGGGTGAAGAGAAGCATAAGTTTATTCGAACACAGGCACAAAGAGATTTACACTCAGGGGACAATCCCCCCTTCTTTGCATAATGACACAGGGCAGGGTAAACTACATTCAGCAACAAGAGACACACAGGTACATTCAAGCTTCTCATCAGTAGATCATCCTATCAGCAGAGGGGCTGTTTGAGGAATTTTCCCCTCCCTCCACCCTGCCCCCAGTCTACATGCTAGAAACACATATACATCCCATAATAGATTGGACTGCATGGTCAGTCACAGGTCCATGTAGTCCTAATCTTTCTTGCATTTTGCCCTCCCCAGGTGTGTGGAACATATTCCTCTCCTCTTCAGTCCTGCCATGTCTTCCTTGCACACTAACTATTTTAGATTGTGCCACATGGTCCATTAAGGGGATCCTTGTGTGGAATATTTGGGGCCTCAGCCAACCCCCGCAGGCCCCGGTGACCTCTCCAGCACAGTGTAATATCTCTGTACAACTTTGATGTCCTACATGTGCTGTTTATCAAGATGGTATGCTACTTTCTACTACTCTAACAATTATTCTGTATTAACGCTATACTATTTCCCTGTTTCATTTGTGATAACGTATATGCACTATTACAGAATGTAATAGTACATGTGACCTTCTCTATATAAACACCCTTGCAGAAAGGATTAAACTCTTTCTGAAGCATGTCGGGTATACAGACAAAACAGTGTCACAGCATCATGTACATTTCATCATACCAGCTGCTTTTATCATGATGATTTGTTTTTATTAGATTGGTGATGTATACACCAATTTTATGCTTGTACAAATGAAAGTTATATGTTTTATATACTACAGCTGATTTCATGAGTTGTCTTTAGACCCCTTTCATACTGTGGCTGTGCCGCGTTAGTGCTAAAGCGCCGCTCGTTTTATTGGCCCATTAGCGCTGTTTAAGTGGTGCTTTTTCGGCCACTAGTGTGGTGCTTTTAACCCCCTGCTAGTGGTCGAAGAAAGGGTTAAAACCGCCCATGTTTCCAAAGTGCTTTTCCGGGGATTCAGAAGTGCTGACCATTCATTTCGACGGGCAGGGGTGGTTTAGAAGTGCTGCATACAGCTCCCAAACTGCCCCAAAGATGCTGTTTGACTTTTTATAATGTCCTGCCAGCACACCGTGCCATTGTGAAAGCACTCAGGCTTTCACACTTGGGTGGCATGGGAGCCAGTTTTCAGGTGCTTTACAGGCACTATTTTTAGTGCTAAAATGCCTGAAAAACACTTTCAGTGTGAAAGGGGTCTTAAAGTTCCATAAGTGCCTGGGGGTCAATTGGCTTTGGAATCTGCCCACTGCCTGCTGTCAGTCAAAGGGGAATGAACCTGATGAGGAACTATTGTCTGTGAATACCCATCAGGCTCTACCCAACCAGCTACAAAACCCCTTGACCGCTGCCCTGAGGACTCTTGGGTTGGCTTACTAAACTGGGAGAGTGCAAAATTTGGCGCCACTGATTTTGATAGCCAATCAGCTTCTAACTTCAGCTTGTTCATATAGGCTTTGACAAAAAAAAACAAGCTGATTGGTTTCTATGCAGAAGTGCACCAGGTTTTGCACTCTCCGTTTTAGTAAATTAACCCAACAGTGTCCATATAAACACTATGGCCTCCTTGTGTCTCTGTATACTTTGCTTGCCCAAAATGCATGTACCTTTTTTCAACAGGCATATGAATTTTTTGTGCAGAAGGAAGATGGAATTCTAAAGAATGTCTAAAAAGTGGTTGGAAACTGTTGTGATTTCACTGAAGTTTAGTAAAAGGTATTTTCAATCACAAATCTGGGGAATGCTTTTGCAGAGGTTACCTTCAGAGTAGATCACATCTCAAAATGATCAAGGTCTGTAAATATAGCAATAGCCAATTAAACATACAACCCTGGACTTTTGTAGAATCTTGCCCTGTTTCTTCGTAGCTTCAAAGTTTTCCTTCTGCTCAGAAAGGTCACCCATCCTGTATATGATTGTTACAGAACAAAACATTACTTTTAAATTTATAAAGGTAACCTCTTCTTCTGTATTCCATTATCATTGGTTTGAATTGCCAATTCTCCAGCAGGTTTATATTAATGTGAATATGTAAAGATAGAAATGAGGGCTGCCATTGCTGTCTTTTTTTTAAAGGTGCGGGTTCTGGAGCCGTCACCCTAGTTCCAAATACTCCTTATCGAGTTACTGGTCCAAAACAAGTATCAACATCAGATATCTCAACACCACTAATATGCTTGGTGTCACCCCTCCTGTTATCCAAGCCCCTAGATAATGCAAAAGAGTAGGCAAAGGAAAAAAAAAAGAACATTAAGAAGAGGATAAGGATATATTTAGGGGAATAGGAGATCTTTCATTTTGTAATTGCAATGCCAGTATGAACTAAGAAGTTGATTTGTGGCCAATGCCCTGTACACACAGTCGGACTTTCCGGTGAAAAATGTGCGATCGGATCATCTTGTCGGAAAAGCCGACCGTGTATGGGCTCCATCTGACTTTTTCCATCGGATTTTCCGACGCACAAAGTTTGAGAGCAGGATCTAAAATTTTCCGACAACAAAATCCGATCACATAAATTCCCATCGTGTGTAGACAATTCCGACGAACAAAGTACCACGCATGCTCAGAATAAACTAAGAGAGGAAAGCTATTGGCTACTGGCCCGTTTATAGTCCCGACGTACGTGTTTGACGTCACCTCGTTCAGAATGATCGGATTTTCCAACAACTTTGTGCGACCGCATGTATGCAAGACAAGTTTGGGCCAAAATCCGTCTGAAAAAAAGCGGATTTTGTGGTCAGAATGTCCGACCGTGTGCACAGGGCATAAGTCTAAATTGTTATACTATTGTTTTCATTGCTTACCCATTTGAAAAACCATGCTGGGCAATGAAAAATATGAAAATAACCCAGAAAGAAGACTTTCCACAGTTTTTTTTACAACTGAGAATATACTCTACCAAAAAACATATATATTATCTTAAAGTGTTTGTTACCCCAACATTTCATATTCCTGATATGTGCCTGCTTTACCATGTACTTGTATGAAAACGTATCCTGTTCTCTTTGTATTGCTTCCTTTGTGTGAAATCCCTGGTGTTCTTGCCAGTTCCTCTGCTTTCCTATCAAAAACTGACCACAAGCAGGAGAACACACCACATGTGGTCAGTTCTCTAGCTATGCTGGGAATTCAGTGTACTCTCCTTCAGTGATCATACTTGTCCTGACATGCCCCCCACTGTACAGCCATACACTGGGAAGCTCAGTGTCCTGCTGCTTCTCTTCCCCCAGCTCTTATGCAGCTGAGAACAGAGGGAATGTGATCACCTATAAAAAAAAAGGGAAACGGGGTATTTATAATTTTTTTATATATCTATACAAAAATGTTTTAGCTCTCATTTCTATTAAACTGAATGGGTTGTTTCACAAGGTTTGCATATACTTTCATTTTGATAGGGGTTAGTAGCACAGTTTTTCCTTTTTTTGTGTTAATTAGGTTGAATACAGAATGATGCTCATAAAACCTAAAGAGGAACTTCATTCATTTTTTCATATTTCCATCTATTAAATCTTCTGCCCTTGTTGTTTTAACTTTGGATAGTACTTTTTTTTTTGTCAGTAAATACCTTATATACTGTAGCTCACTTCTTGTCTGGTAAAAAACCTAGGCTTAGGACATCATGCACAGCGCTCTCTCTCTCACTCTTGTGAGAGTTTGCCAGAAAGGGAGGGGGTGAGTCATAAGAGGGCCAATGAGAGCTGCAGAGCTGGAGGTGTGGGTCTGTGTAAATCCAGGAAGTGAACAGGCAGCAGCTTCAGCTGCCCACAGTTACAATGGTTGCAGCTAGACTCAGTGGAGGGAGATTTCTGCAGCATATTTGGCAAGTACAGAAGATAGTATATATAAAATAATATGCAAAGTGGTTGGAGGAAAGTTTCAGAATGGCAAAGATGTTTTTATTACACTTTATGTGAACAGACTGCAGTTCCTCTTTAACCACTTCCCGACCGGCGCACGACCATGTATGTTGGCACAATGGCACGGGCAGGCAAATTGGCGTACAGGTACGTCCATTTGTGTTACCCGCCCTGCCATCGCGTGCGAGCCACCAGCGGCGCACGCACGTGCCGGATCGGGACCCTCATGAGTCCGGTCATGGGTTCCATGGACTCGATCGCCACGAGGATACCCGTGATCGTCTCACGGGGAGGCTGAACGGGGAGATGCCGATGTAAACAGCATTTCCCCGTTCTGCCTAGCAACAAGTGACACTGATCTCTGCTCCATGTGATTGGAGCAGAGATCAGTGTTCACTAAGACATAGCCCAGCCCCCCCACAGTTAGTAACACGCCCCTAGGACACACTTAACCCCTACACTGCCACCCCCTGGTTAACCCCTTCACTGCCAGTGTCATTTACACAGGAATCAGTGCATTTGTATAGCACTGATTGCTGTATAAATGACAATGGTCCCAAAAATGTGTCAAAAATGTCTGATGTGTCCGCTATAATGTGGCAGTCACAATAAAAAAATAAAAAAAAGAAATCGCTGATCGCCGCCATTACTAGTAAAAAAAATATTATTAATAAAAATGCCATAAAACTATCCCCTATTTTGTAAACACTACAAATTTTGCGCAAACCAATCAATAATCGCTTATTGCGATTTTTTTTACCAAAAATATGTAGAAGAATACGTATCAGCCTAAACTGAGGGAAAAATTTTTTTTTTTTATATATTTTTGGGGGATATTGGGGGATATTTATTATAACAAAAAGTAATTTCTCTCTATTTTTGTTTATAGAGCAAAAAACCGCAGGGGTGATCAAATACCACCAAAAGAAAGCTGGGAAAGCTGGGAAAAAGGACGTAAATTTTGTTTGGGAGCCACATCGCATGACCGCGCAATTGTCAGTTAAAGCGACGCTGTGCCGAAAAGCAAAAAGTGGTCTGGTCTTAAGCCAACAAAATGGTCCGGTCTGAAAGTGGTTAACCTTCTACAGCGGTAGCGTATTAAATGTAGTTGTATGCTATTCAATCCATAAGAGCAGCAGTAGGGGGTTGGTGAGTTAGGTGAGTCTGCAAGGGATAGTGCCATAGTGGAGGAGAGTATACAGTAGTAGTCTGAGCTACTTTTAAGTTGTTAGGGGACCAGTTTTAGTATTTTTCGCCCAAGCTGTAAATGCTGTTACTGAGAAGAACCCCTTCCTAAACGTATGGTAAAATCTTCTTTGCAGCTGAGGTGCCATTAACTTTATATAAGGGATTGTGCAAAAGACAATTTGATATTTCCCACTTGTATATATTGAAGTAAATATCAGTCAGATAGGTCAAAGTGGAGCAAATCGAAAAGCAATTATTTTGCCATTCTCTATAATCAATCTCCATAGTTCTTATTTCAGGCACTTCAGTACATGACGTTGTATTTTGCCAGTATATAAATACTGCGCAGTGTTCATGCTGTGAGAATTCTAAAATTAGTACAAACGGACAGAAAGTGACATTGCTGCAGTCACACTAACAGTGACAGTGGAAGCAACCTAGAAATGCTTTAATTAAGGTGATGGTTATAAAGAGAAAACCAGAAATATATGTCCTTTTTTATTTGATCAGTGGGTCAGGACCGTATTTACCTTAACACCCCACAGAAGGCTAAAGGGGGGAGTACTAAAACGCAACCTATTCAATTCTTTATTATATTTTCTTTTATGTCTTCTTTCTCTGTGTAACCATGTACTGTATACGTGAGGTTAGGTACAGCAGTGGAAGAATAGGAAACAAAGGTCTTGCAAACATACTGAATATATTTTTTAGCATCATATATTTATTTCTGTTTATTGTTTTAATGTGGGGACTACAATGTGTATCTCATCAGATGAAATAATAATAATAGTCATAATGATTATTATTATTATTATGCGTGAATAGTGGGATAAAATGAGCAAATATGTATACGTTGTGTACAATCCCTTAATATATTATAATATATTATATATATATAATATTATAAATTATACCATAACTTATGTAGACATTACTGCCAGAGAATTAAAGGGCAAGTCCACTGAAAATTTAATTTTGCTAAATGTTGAAGAATAAAAGCTGAATTCCGGACACTTAAAAATTATCCATTGCAGTAGAGCTACACCCGCACTGCAAGGGTTAACTGCTTGTTTATGTCTAAGGGGCATAGAAAAAAAGATTTACTTAGCCAATCCTCAGCTTCTCCATGCTAATAAACTAGTTCCCATATCGTCTTCCCTCCATGCTTCAGTGGTCTAAGGTCCTGCCATGGCATCATCAAGACCAATGCAGAATCCATAGCCTTGCACTGGACATTATGACACTGATGGACATTCCTACTCTGGGGCATAGGAGAGCACCATCTGCTGGGGAGCAGAGGATCAGGTAAGTAAAACTGCTTTTAATAAATGAACGTATAGCTCTTCCAGTGCAGGCACAGCTCCACTAAAAGGGAGACATTTCAAATTTCCCAGAGTTGGGCTATAATGGTTTTGGTCACTTATTTTTAGTTGTTTGTTTTAAGTTTATACCTTTTTAAATTGTAGTTTTACTATCAATATGCAATCTCTGTTTTAGAGCCATCAATTTAAAGTGTATCTACACCCAAAAACTAGAATCTAGTATATAGAAAACTCTATTTGGGATGGCCTTACTGCCTTGACACATGTGCTATAAAAGTGAAAGACTACAAGTAAATAATTAAAATCAAGTAATCCTCTAAAAGCAAGGCTGCAATGTTAGAATATTTCAACAGTCTGTTATTATAGATGTCCATTGATGACTGCTTCTTTAACCACTTCAGCCCTGGAAGGTTTATCCCCCTTCAAGACCGGGTCATTTTTTTGTGATACGGCACTGCATTACTTTAACTGACAATTGCGTGGTCGTGCGACACTGTACCCAAATAAAATTGATGTCCTTTTTTTCCCATTAAAAATAGAGCTTTCTTATGGTGATATGTGATCACCTCTGCATTTTTTTTTTTTTTTGTGCTATAAATAAAAAAAACAAATTTCTTCATCAATTTAGGCGAATAGGTATTCTGCTACATAGTTTTGGTAAAAAAAAAATCCAAATAAGCATATATTGATTGGTTTGTGTGAAAGTTATAGCGTCTACAAACTATGGGATATATTTATGGAATTTCTATTTATTTGTCAGTGATCAATGACTAATAGCGGGACTGCGATATTGCGGCGGACAAATCGGACACTAAGTGACACTTTTGACACTTTTTTGGGAACTAAAATAAATATAAATAAATATAAAATATGCACTGTTACTGTACCAATGACACTGACTGGGAAGGGGCTAACATGGGGAGTGATCAAAGGGTTAAATGTGTGCCTAACCTGTGCTTGGTTAGTGTGTTGGAGGTGCTTATACTATGGGAAGGCAGAGATCCGTGTTCCTGCTTTGCAGAAACACAGGATCCCTACCTTCCCTACTGACAGAACGTAGTCTGCCTTATTTGCATAGGCAGACCGCCATTCTGCTTCTGTCCCATGGCTCCCGCTGTGTCCCATGGGAGCGGGGCGGCAGGCATTGGGCGTGCACGCCCCAGACCGGAAAGTGCAGGATCGCATACTAGGTATGTGATCCTGCGCAGTATATATGCAGTATACAGTCAGCAAGCCGGTAAAACATTTTTGAATTTCAGGAACAATGATGCAGCAACTTCTGTAAATAGCTATCAGAGTACTCAACTGTACATGAAGCTTTCTAAAGTACAAACCATATGTCTCATAGCAGAATTAACATATATTTTATTTAGAATTATTTTCCAGATTGTTTTTCCCTACAGCCTTGAAATTTGTGTCCATTTAGCCTAATCCCTAACCATTTATCTACACCTCCTAAACGCGTAGTCTGTTGTAGATTTCTGTGTCATCTACATTAATGCAAACCTTTCCCTCCAGACCATCTGTCAGTTGTGCTGCAGCAACAGAAAGACGATTTTGGGGAAATATTCCGTATGTGCTATATTTCCACAAACTGCAATGAATAACATTTCCTCTTAAATCAGTTTTGTTATTGGAATGTGAAAATACCTTCACTATTTGCAAAATTAATATAAACCGGGGTAACCTAACAAAAAAAAAAAAAAGAGATGCATATTTTAGAGGGTGAGGCCAAAAACCATAGCTGGCAACATCAATGCATATAAATGTGTTTTTATTGGAACCTGCGGGACACAGTGCATTAGCATCACCTAGTGGACAGTGAACATACTGCAGGGTATAATTTGATTATTTTATCTATAATGACTTGATTTATCATTCTTGGTCAGACTCAAGAAAGAGAATGCCCCTAATTAGAGATCACTACAAACAGTAAATAGATTCTTTATGCAATACACCATAGAATTTGCATTTGTCAGCCTTCAAATACAATTTAGAACACAAACTACAAGCATTTTACATGGTACAGTCAAATAGCAGCTGCATGAGTAGAATAAATAAGCAGATTTATGTCATTGTTTACTCTGAGCTTTAATTTTGGTCACCCACTCCTGGTTTCTACACAGCTGAGGAATATGCCAATTAAAGTGTAAATAAACCCCAAAACAAAAATGTATTATAATGCAGCTTACCAGTTTTTTTTTTGTCTTATATTTTCATGCAGCCAGCAAGTCTGTTATTTTTTAGCTTACTTGTACAGACCAGGCAATCCAGCAAAGGTGGCAGTTAGACTATTAGGACAAGCTTTTTAACACTGACAGGGTTGCTTACAATAGTCAGCTTTTATTTATTTCTATAAAACCTTTATCCCAAAATGAGAAATATGAAAACTATTGCCGTAACTGTTCACAAATGTTGTAGTGACAGGCATTGTGTAACACTGTAAAACATCTGTCACCACAGGGACACACAGAAAATGGTTGTTTTCTGCATGTTCCATTCACACCACAATGCAGCCTGGAGCTGCACTACACTTGCTGTGATAAAATACAGACACGCTGCATTTAATTGCAGGAGCACTGTAGAGAATCACATGGCACTGTACAGCACATCACGCTGTTCTACAGCGGCATGAATGACGTGTACTTTTGTACATAAACAAAAGGAGTTGTGTGATACGCTGAATTGCGCACCACCCCGTCCCTTGCCGCAGTCAGCACAGACAGCTGCCAGAGAGGTCAGGTGCTCCAGCAGTTGTCCATTCTAGTGTGAATTCACCCTTAATTTGTTAGTCAAATCCATCTAATTCTGCTAGTAAATCTAACACTAACCTCTCCAGAGATTGATGATGCTGCTGTCCAAAAGGTGTCTCTGTTGCTCCTCTATCCAGAGAGGAGACACCCTAAGACAGAAAGTATATTACTGGCTGGATCACCAGGTGAAAATAAAATAAATAAAACAAATGCAGCCACCATATCTAAGGACTAGTAAGCTGTATTGTTTTTTACATTTTTGTTTCTGGGTTTATGTAGCGCCGGTACTCCTAATGAGTGCGCGCTATGTTGTAAATTTTGTTTTTGTCCAAAACTGTAGTTGAGTTTTGGGGTTAATTGTGCTAAATTGTGCTTGGCATCAGTTTGGCTGGGCTGTATTATGGTTCTGCCTGATCATAGGTGGGGTGTGCACCTCTGAGAGGCCTTAGAATGCAGTCTGGTTGGACGCGTTAGGTACCAATCTCTTTCTTGGAGCCAATCAGTGGGAGTTTGTCTCGCTGTGTATTCCGGGAGAGGCTACTTAAGGTGCTGAAGTCACGTGGTTCTGGGTTCCGGTCCAGAAGTTGTTGCTAATGCCGTGACCAGCCCCCAGGGGCCCTCATGGCCTGGGGTGCGGATCCATCCATTTTCGAGCCTCGAAACTGGCTAGTCCGAGGTGTAGTAACTGGAAGGAGGATTCTAAGGTGTTCCGGTTCTGTCCCGGGTTTGGAGAGGCCCAGCAACTCTACATGCAACCAGTGGAGGACTCTTCAGTAAGAGAGCCATGCACAAGGCTGGCTGCTCAGTAAGAGCCTGCAAGCTGAGCTGCCATGGACATTGATTGAATCCACATTTCTTACGGTATCGCCGAACTGGCTGAAAGATTCTGGTGCAGTAAGAAAAGTTCCTACTACTATCCTTCTGGTTACAACTAAGGCCGCGTACACACGGGCGGACTGTTCGCCCAACCTTGTCCGCTGAACAGTGTTTGGGCGGACAGTCCGCTCGTGTGTGGGCTTTCAGCGGACAGTTTCAGCGGACAGTTGGACGGACAAAGTCTTTCGGAAATTCCGAAAAACTGTCCGCTGAAACTGTGTTTGAGCGAACAGTCCGCCCGTGTGTGGGCTTGTCCGCTGTACTTTCGAAATGAGCGGACTGTTCCCGCTCGGAAAGTCCGCCCATTTCGAGCGCGTGTACAGGTAGGCGGGGCCCGCGAAGGAGACGTCGCGGGCTCCGCCGCCTGGAATGGGCTTAAAGGGGAACCCCAACGCCGAAAAAAATCGGCGTGGGGGTTCCCCCCAAGTCCACACCAGACCCTTGTCCGAGCACGCTACCCGGCCGGCCAGGAAAGGGGGGCGAGCGAGCGCGCCCCCCCTCCTGAGCAGTACCAGGCCGCGTGCCCTCAACATGGGGGGTGCCTTGGGGAAGGGGGGGCCGCGCGGCCCCCCCACCCCAAAGCACCTTGTCCCCATGTTGATGAGGACAAGGGCCTCTTCCCGACAACCCTGGCCGTTGGTTGTCGGGGTCTGCGGGCGGGGGGCTTATCGGAATCCGGGAGCCCCCTTTAAGAAGGGGGCCCCCGGATACCGGCCCCCCACCCTATGTGAATGAGTATGGGGTACAATGTACCCCTACCCATTCACCTGTGAACTAAAGTACAATAAAAAACACAACACAGAGAAAAAATATTTTATTGCACAGCTCCGGGGGTCTTCGGGGGTCTTCTCGCCGGACTCCTCCGCTATGTGTGTGTAGCTCTTTTGCTAGCGGAGGAGTCCGGCTTTCTTCCTCCCCGCCGCCGGCCTCTTCTCCCGACTTCGGGGGTCTTGTCCCCCTCTTCGGTTCTTCTGCCGGGCCACCGCGCCTGGTCCGGTGGCCCGGTCTTCTGTCGCCGTCTTCCGTTCTTCTGTCGCCGCCTTCGGTTCTTCTGCCGGGCCACCGCGCCTTCTTGTAGCTCTTTTACAGGCGGTGGCCCGGTCTTCTGTCGCCGCTGTCGTCGCCGCCGCCGCCGCCTTCCGTTCTTGTTCTTCTTCTTGTTCTTCTTCTTCTTCTCCTGGAGATGTTGACTCGACGATCTCTCCGGCCGGAATGCCAGAGCCGCGCTGTGCGGTCACTTATATAGTGACAATGGGGCGGTGTCACATGGTATATGTCACATGGGTTGGTCACATGGTGACCCCGCCCCCTTACGATGTCATAGTCCCCATGTGACATCAACCCATGTGACCAACCCATGTGACATATACCATGTGACACCGCCCCATTGTCACTATATAAGTGGCAGCGGAGCGTGTCCCTGGCATTCCGGCCGGAGAGATCGTCGAGTCAACATCTCCAGGAGAAGAAGAAGAAGAACAAGAAGAAGAACAAGAACGGAAGGCGGCGGCGGCGGCGGCGGCGGCGACGGCGGCGACGACAGCGGCGACAGAAGACCGGGCCACCGCCTGTAAAAGAGCTACAAGAAGGCGCGGTGGCCCGGCAGAAGAACCGAAGAGGGGGACAAGACCCCCGAAGTCGGGAGAAGAGGCCGGCGGCGGGGAGGAAGAAAGCCGGACTCCTCCGCTAGCAAAAGAGCTACACACACATAGCGGAGGAGTCCGGCGAGAAGACCCCCGGAGCTGTGCAATAAAATATTTTTTCTCTGTGTTGTGTTTTTTATTGTACTTTAGTTCACAGGTGAATGGGTAGGGGTACATTGTACCCCATACTCATTCACATAGGGTGGGGGGCCGGTATCCGGGGGCCCCCTTCTTAAAGGGGGCTCCCGGATTCCGATAAGCCCCCCGCCCGCAGACCCCGACAACCAACGGCCAGGGTTGTCGGGAAGAGGCCCTTGTCCTCATCAACATGGGGACAAGGTGCTTTGGGGTGGGGGGGCCGCGCGGCCCCCCCTTCCCCAAGGCACCCCCCATGTTGAGGGCAAGCGGCCTGGTACGGCTCAGGAGGGGGGGCGCGCTCGCTCGCCCCCCTTTCCTGGCCGGCCGGGTAGCGTGCTCGGACAAGGGTCTGGTGTGGACTTGGGGGGAACCCCCACGCCGATTTTTTTCGGCGTTGGGGTTCCCCTTTAAGCCCATTCCAGGCGGCGGAGCCCGCGACGTCTCCTTCGCGGGCCCCGCCTACCTGTACACGCGCTCGAAATGGGCGGATTTGCCTCCGCCTTACGTGGGCGAGTCCGTTCATTTCAAAAGTTGAGCGAACTGTTTGCCCAACCTTGTTCGTCAAACAGTCCGCTCGTGTGTGGGCAAGTCCGCTCATGCAAATTTTGAGCGGACTGTTTGATGAAACTGTTTGCCGAACAAGGTTGGGCGAACAGTCCGCCCGTGTGTACGCGGCCTAAGTTCTTCAACCAAGTCTGTGTGAGAGACTTTGCAAAGCTAGAATTATCTGTTGGCTGCTAAATCCAAGCTCAAGGATTTATCCAACAGTTAAAGAGTCCAATTGCGAGTGGCTATCCCCTGGATTGTGTACAGAGAGAGACTTTTATTGAAGTCAGTAGTTCCGAGCACCTGAGCTAAACTTCACCCTGATACCCTCTATTCCCAACTTAGAGACTGAGTTTGTTCAACTGTTTTATGCAAAATAAAAATCCTAACAAGAAATTCCAGTGTCGGTCTCTACAATTACTGGGTTATCAACCCTGGAAACCCCTAGACAAGAACAACGAGTACAAGCTGGTGGAGCTAATCGCTAAGCCCAGAAAAAAAAAACGCTACATTTATATTTGCTTTAATACTCCCTAAGCATACTACAATAACAAGAACATTGTCACATGTCAACTCACTTTATTGTGGGATTCAGAATCAGTGATGGCTCAAAGATGCTTCCCACAAGGACAAGTGGAAGGTTTCTGGTACCTTTTACCAGACCCAATAACTCTCGAAGGACATATTGTGGACCTTCTATTATTGTGGACCATCCACCTTGTGGGCCCCCCAAGGGTGTGGAGCCCGAAATATCCATTGTTCACCAGGAATCTCTTTGAAGAGATAATGCATAATACTAACAGGTACTGGCCCATAAGGTAACCTCTCTGGTGACAGCAAACATTGCGTGTGTAGCTGCTAAATAATGTGGCCCACCTGTCACCCTGCCCAGCCCGGCATTCACTACCAGACACTCCAAGGCAATGAATCAGTCCATCAGCTTTGTTTTTTTGTATTTTATTGAGGGATTAGAACTTGAGAGGGGGTTAAGGAATCCATGGGATGCCCAGAAAAAAAAATGTTTTGCATGGTTTGGGACAATTCAGATATTCCCCCCCTGCACAACACTTGCTTCAGACTAAAGCCTCGTACACACGATCGGATTTTCCAGCGGTAATTGTGTGATGACAGGCTGTTGTATGTGTATGTGTATTGCTCCCTGTTGCTGCTTCAATATGGCAGGTCGGTGTTTCGCTTTCGCTTCCTCAGGACCTATATGCCTGACACTAAGCAGAGGGATTCTACATAAGAAAGGGGAAATAATCATATTTCAAATATGGACAATAGGTACAGACATACAGTACATATCAAAAGGTGAGATGTCCCAGGAAGACATAAGTGACGCATAGAGGAAACCACTCACTTAGAACCGCATAACTCTCATACGCTTTACATGCCCCACGCTATCCCCAAGTGCCTGGATGGTACCAAAAATCACAAGGATACCCAGGGGGAGCAATTAAAAATCTACACAATATAAAAATATGCATACTATAAATAATCCAAAAACCTTGGAATGGAATTAGAAAAAATAAATAATAATAATAATAATCCCTAAATTCAACAAATACTCACTTGGCTATGGAGATGTAAGAGTTTCAATATCAAGCCTAGTGGGTATACATGCACCAGACTGGACTCTAGATGATAGGACAGTAGCTGTGGGCTAAAATGAAACAAGGGCCGTCAAAAGTGTAGACAGCTAAAGCACCCCAGTAAGGTCTATCAGTAAATAATGAACAGAGGTTACTTCAAAAGAGAATGATGAGGCCTCAGAACATATGCAGGAGAAATCTCTCCATAGGACACAGTATGTGACCATCTATAGAGAAATATGACAATTTAAGATCTCCAACAGGACAAAAGTGTAATATATTAGTAGGAATATGCCTAAATACAGGCTCACCAAAGGTCTGCTGGTTAGTATATTCCAGGGCCCTGTACTGATAAGGCACAAACACGCATTAAGGAAATAGCCTGTAGCTCCAGATAGAGAATCTAAAAAGACCAGATATCTGTGACGAACGCGGGTGTCAGATCCCTGCCCTCCTCGCTAACTGGCAACAAAGGACCGGCCAACCTCACACCACGCTGTCACTTATGTAACAATGTCACACTCAGCTGCACCCAGCACCAAGATTTTCCAGCTTGCGGGACCACAATCTAGGTGCAGGCAGCCTGAGAGCGATTGTCACTGGGCTAATTACACAATTAACGCTTTAACTGCCAACACCCCAGTTTTAAAAGACAGAGCCGGGGGGACTCGTAATTTTAGCAATACCAATTATAATTTTAGAATAAGTGCCTGCAACACACACTGCCACCACAGACAGTTCTGCTCAGTGCCTTACTCTACCAGAGTAGCACCCTTTTTAGAGACAGGTTCGTTTATAGTTTGCATCAAGAGCGACAAGGTTAACACTTTTCAACATAAGGGTTTATTATGAAAAGGTCAAGGTTGGTGCAAATAAAACATTTACAGAAAAAGGATGTTTCAAAAAATAAAGACAATATACAGTCACAAAGAAATAAGGTAGAATTGGGAAGGAAGAATACTTGCAATTAATGTCCGAGGGTTGATCAGAGTTCGTTCGATGAGCAAAGGTAATCGGTTCTCAAACTTGGCAGATGTTCCTGCTTGGATGGTAAAAGGAGAATTGACCATTGCCTTGGCTTCTCCTCTTTTCTGTCAAATCAAAGGGGGTGTTGACAGCGACCAGTGACCAATTGTCTGGTCATCTTGTTTAGGGATTGGTTGCTGGGAGGTGTCAACACTCATGACCCTGTCCCAGGTACACTTTGTGATACATATTCATATCTCTGCCTCTCTACTGTTTATAGACTGCAGATATCCATTTTAGTGATCAGCATGATATTTGCTTCAAAACAAGTACATGACAGGTTTCCCATTTCAGGGTTACCTAGGAGGAGTAAGGGGCCCCAGTGGCTTCCCATATGACCTGATGTAGGGGTGTCTGGACTTGAAATGTTAGAAATTATCTGAGGAAACTAAATATGTCCATATTATGGCTGTGCTATGATTACTTTGGAAGTTATAAAACATGTTGAAGTTTCAAAACTATACTAATCTGTCTGCACTCTATGTGGTTTGAGCTATTTACGACAGGTATCTGTTGGTTCTCTGAATGGAGAGGGTGACAGTTTTACAACAGGCCTGAATATCCTGCCAGGCAACCTGAGCCTTGTTTATTGACCTAGCCTGGTTCTGCTTCCTCTGCTGAGATAACCTTTCTTTTCTTTTGAAAATTTTAAAAGCTTTGGATTCCTAAGACAGGGAGGAGGGAGTTCAGAGTCTTCTGCAATGTTACAAGGTTGGCCAAGCTGTCATGGCTGCGTTCCACACAACATGGCAACTAGTTACAACATTTCCTGTCTCGGATGTGATATCATTACAATATCTAGTGTCAGTTCCATAATGACAGCCTATTACTGAAACATAAGTAATGAACAGAAGAGGATCCTAAGCAACAATGCAAGATTTATTTCCCTAAGGAGTCCAGCAGAGTTACACCGCTATAGTAGACAACAGTAGCAATGAGCTTTATATAGTACCTTAAAAGCAGGCCAAACAGCTCTCCAGTAATTATTGCTGACAGCTGAATGGGCGCTACCAAAGTGATTACCAGCAGGGGGGAGACAGAGAGACAGCACACCAAAGAATAGAAGTGTCAGATTCCCTTTAGGAACAAAAAATAAACGACTCCTCTGGCTATCTCAGATATACAGCCAGGCCGTATTAATGCCAGTATCACCTGCAATGAAAAGAGGGGACGAGAAGTGCACATTCCATCGGCTCTTCCGCATGCGCACTATGGTGCTCACAAAAGCGCAGTCTATCCACAATGTCAGGGCTGAATTGCGGGAGTGTGCATCTGCATACTAGCATGTAAT
The DNA here is from genome assembly GCF_037356315.1 of Lithobates pipiens. Classification (NCBI taxonomy): domain Eukaryota; kingdom Metazoa; phylum Chordata; class Amphibia; order Anura; family Ranidae; genus Lithobates; species Lithobates pipiens. The sequence continues at coordinate 32,637,421 of NW_027507790.1, read as the reverse complement.
AAATACTTATAAGCGTAATAGCTTGCTACACAGCCAAACAGTGTACTGGTGAATAGATAAGAACGTAAATGTTCCTACCATACATTCAAGCTGAAGGGAAGTAATTTATTGGAAATATTAGTGATTAATCTACTGAGTGTACGTCGGCTCAAAATATGGGGGAAGATGTTATCCCCCCCGTCTCCTACCACCGCATCACCACCACCTATGCCTTATAGTGACAATTAATCACACTATAGCCGGATGTTTTCCATGCAGGGGTTCCCCCATTAAAGAGCCGACAAACAACAAACAGGAGACTCAGCACCAGGCCACCACTAGGGGGAGGCATAGGGCATGCCTTAAGTAATGCATCATATTTCAATCACCCCTAATTGTATTATGCAGATATCTATTGTCAAACCTTTAATTTTCTATTATAGAAACAATTCACTAGTATTTAATCAAAATTATTCTATCAAATTTTATAATTAGGCCATATAACTATCCGGGCCACATACAGTTAAATGGAAAGGAGAATATCCATAGGAATGTGTATCGGTATGGTCTGTCCTCGTCTGTCCTCATCCATCATAGTCTGATAAAGTCTAAGGGGAAAAAAGAGATTTTTATTTGATTGTTTAGCCCAAAAAGGGCTTATAACTTAGAGCTGCGTTTAGGCCTGGAGGAGAAGTGGTGTTTAAATTAAATATCTACCTAGCACCTTTGTACGCGCCATCGGACAATTGTCGGATTTTCCGTGGACAAATGTTGGATGGCAGGTTTATAAATGTATTATGGACAACGGTCTGTTGTCTGACTAGCGTTCGTAATGGAGAATTAACATTCGTGACGCAGTAAATTATGAAATCTCGAAATGCTGCGTACATTCTCTTCTTCTTTAATGAGATAATAATGAAGCTGCTTTGCTGGTAATACTGATGGAGTTCTGCCAAACTTATTTTAAAAAGGCTTTTATTTTCTAGTGATATCAAGAATAATATTATGCTTGTTTTTGGGGGTTTTTTGGGCAAGTTACCACAACACCATTATCCCGTAGTTTTTAAGATCAAAGATACAACTATGTTGGTGTAAAACACATAGCCAAGTATTATTCTCCACAATTTTTTATTGTGCATTACAAAAAGAAAACAAATAAAATTAGACATGCTATCTGCCAATAGAACTTAACCAAAAAATGCATTCTATGCATCCAAAAATATAGAAAATATACCAAATCAAATCATTATTCAGCCAAAAAATTTAATAAAAGCCTCATGCACGTGTCCTGCTTCTAAATATAGGGGGGTCAACAATGCCAAGAGTTGGTGAAAACAGGGGTCCGTCATCTGGAGATAATTCCAAAAATCATCTGGATTATTCTCCTGGAGCTCCCAAAGCAATTGCATATGACATAATTGGTCACGATTAATAAAGCAGCCAATTTTTGGTCCATGAAATCCTCCTCCTTCTGTTCCTGGACTGGACTTCAGTCAAAGCAATAACTCCAAGGCCAATAATAAATAACATATTATCTCCTCCGATTCCGAAACATGTCTAGTTGACAAACGGCCGTTCAGAAACTAACTGAAAAGCATGAAATGAAAAGCACGAATTGAAAAGCGTGAATCAACACTCACCAAACTTCTACTAACAGGCAATTAGCAGAAGGAGCCCAAAGGGTGGCGCATGGTAATTGAACTTCCACTTTATCGGCTCATAGTATGGCTTCTGGAACTGCTGGAGGGTTCTAAAACTTAGGGGACAGGGGAGCAAAGATTAGGCCTTAATATTTATGGAGGCTCCTCCAATCCCTGGGTGGGAAGGACCCAGATGGTGGAGAAATAGACCTCAAATATTCCGGAGCCTGGCCATGTGGGAGCAGAGTCTAGGGTCTTTTTTGCCTGAGGGGGACCCCTGTGCTGGAGGGGTTCTACCCCTGGGCAGAAGTAAGGAGCCAGAGAGGCAGAGACAGAAATAAAAAGACCAGAAGAAGCTGAAGCCTCACATCCTTTCAGCCTCAGCTAGGCTTAACTGAAGCAATCCTAGGAGCCATCGGGACCTGTTCAGCAAAAGGCCTGTTCAGCAGTCACATGAGCTTCAGGATTCACCAAGGCGACTGATTGAGTAGCTTCAACCACTACACCCCAGAGCCTGATAGAGGAGAAGCAGCAAGGTGCAATACCCTTCTTGCTCACTAAAGAGGGACACACAGTTTAGAGCCAATTCAAGCGTGCAAAGCCACCCTACATTTCTTTCTATTGACTCATTGATTAATTGCATAAGTACATTTGATAATCCTTTCTTCTTTAAGGCTAAGCTTGGTCCAATAAATTCATTGAAATACCTCAGAGTGTGTTGGGATGTGCAGGTTGAGTGAGGTGTGCAGTTTTCAGGTGTGCAGAGAAATCATAAAAAAAATTTGCGGCTCCTCTGGGGGTAGACAATACATGCAGCTAGAGAGGCCAGTGATGGCTTTTTTCAAATCTCTTTTGCTGCTCGTTAAGAATATGTAAAAACTTTAAGCTTGCTTAAAGCATGCTTTCCAAGATATAGAAAGGTAGGGCATTAGACTGGTTATGGGATGAGCACTGGTTAGTTCAATCTCAGAATAGGATGATTGGCGTGCTCCCCAGTTGGCTGAAGCATGCATTCCAGCAGACATAGTATCACTCGACAGTTTATAGCTAAAGAAATGTATTTATCATCTCCTTTACCCACAATCTGGAATAAAGCCAAATATTTATGTTAAGATGACACATGAATATCTTGATTACGTTATTGAGGACATTGGCTTTTACCATGTGTATGGGACCTTTGTCAGTTTTCTACAGGAAATGTAGACATGATATGAAGCTATATCTCAATTAATTTATTGGATTTATTTATTTTTAAATGTATCCATTATACTTCGGCTCTGGGTTTACTTTTGTTTGTAGAATGGCACCTCCCCCTCCTCCGCTCTCCTCTTGTGGGGGGTGGGTGGGGTGTATTGATTAGAGAGCAGAGGCGGCTGGTGCTAAATATTTTGGGGGGCGACAAACTAACGCCATCCACCCCCCCCGGCAGGGGCGTTGAGAGGCAGCAGCTGGGGGGGTCTGAAGCCCCGAATGTGACCCCAAAAGGCCCCGTGTCTCAGGCATGCAGCTCTCCATTGTTAGCTCCGAGTGGTGACTGATGGGACCGATCTGATCTTGGGCGCCACCGAGTATGGCCGAGTGCAGCCGAGAATGGCCGAGTGCGGCTGAGTGCCATAGCAGGTCCCGCCTTCTGAAGCCTGCAATGCCTATGATGGACGTCCTACTGGTCCAATGCCGGGACCGCGGGACATGTGAAGTCCATCATAGGTGCTGCAGGCTCCAGAAGGCAGGAATTACAAAGCGGCTGCCACACCACATCCCCGCTCGGTGCTTTGGTGGGCCACTCTCCTCTCCTCTTCTCCTCCTCCTCTGAGGACCGACTGACTGCCTGGCTGATGTGACACCGCCCACCACGGCTGAGCTGAGGTAGGTTAGACAGTGTATGTAAATGTCAGTTTATGTGGGTCAGGCAGGTCAGTTTAGGTAGGTCAGTGTATGTAAATGTCAATGTATGTAGGTCAGGCAGGTCAGTGTAGGTAGGTCAGTGTATGTAGGTCAGTGTATGTAGGTCAGTGTAGGTAGGTCACTGTATGTAGGTCAGTGTAGGTAGGTTACTGTATGTAGGCCACTACCGGCATCAGTGTAGGTAGGTCAGTGTATGTAGGTCACTACCGTCAATGTATGTAGGTCACTACCGTCAGTGTATGTAGGTCACGTAGGTTAGTGTATGTAGGTCAGGTAGGTCACGGACCAGCCAAAAAAAAACCTGCCTCGCGTACACCGCCCACCCCCCCTTTTCCTCTGAAGCCCCTGGTCCTTTTGCCACCTAGCAACGCCTCTGCCCCCATATCTTCAGAGTTGTCATATGAAAAGATATAATAAAATATTTACAAAAATGGGAGGGGTGTACTCACTTTTGTGAGATACTGTATACCTCTGAGACAGATGGGAGAAACTCAAAAGGGTCCCCCCCAGGCGTGATGTCCCCAATAGTCTTGATACCATATCGCGGCCACAGCTGGGGATCCTGGATGGTGCGGAAGTGAGGGTGTGTAGGATTGCCCCAGAGGGGTTGGGTTGGAGACAACTGTCCTGGGACAGAGAAGCGGTTTGTTGCCGCTTTCCAAACCCTCCATGTATCCTGTGTTGTTCAAGGGAGAATACGATATGCCCTTGGCCCCCTATAAATAAATTTGTGAAGATCCTACAGGGAACCCAAAGAAGCAGCCTCCAAACAGGTGGCCACATTAGCCCTAGATCCCTGGAACCACCAGTATACGGATACTAGCACAGCAGTCCCAAAAATAGACCTGAAAATTAGGTAACGCCAGACCTTCCAATTGTGGAAGGAGGGACAGCATGGGCAGACGGTGGGATGCCCCATTCCAAATAAAGGAACTCACACTTATCTCTATTTCTTTAAAGAATGAAGTCGGTACCCAGATTGGACAATTATGCAAAATTTAGTTGAATTTCAGGAGAAGCATAATTTTAACTAAGTTGATTTGACCTAGCAAATTCAGTGGAAACCCAGACCAGGATACGCAAGTTGGAAGGCTGGCCGCAGGCTAGCCTGAATTTGTAGGAGGAGTCAGAGGGCTTTAAATCCCTCCTCCTCCATCAGAACCTTCGTCGGCTCATTTCTGGGTTCAGGAGGGGGTGGTGCTGACATACGTCACTTCCGGGTCTTTGCCGAGCTATCGGCAGCAGCAGCAATGGCGGTGTATCTCTCTGTGGTTGCCCACCCACCTTGCTTCCCTTGGGTACTGTGGTGGAGGTCGGCTGCCCACCAGCTCCTCTCTCCCGGGGCAGATCCGGCTGCAGGGGCGTCCCTATGCTCGTCCAGCTCCATGTGGGAGCCGCCGGCTGGTGCCCGCCAGGGGGGGGGGGGTGTTCGGCCAGCTGCCGGTTCCACTCCCCACACATGTTCAGTTTCATAGCTGCATTGTCTGCCTGGTGCTTTGGGAGGGGGGGGGGGTCGGCCGCCCTCGCTCCCGCTGTTCCCTCTCTCCACACATCCAGGCCATGAGTATTTCATTCATTTCATTCAGATGGCTGCCTGTTGTCTGCAGGGGGGGGTGATTCGGCTCTATGGCGGCTCTCCGTCCTCCTCACACAACAGTCCAGCCCGCCGCCTGGCTGCCAGCAGGGAGCGCGCCCACCGCAGGGACACCGCTGCGGCCGGAGAGAGCAGAGCAGAGAGTGGGGAGAGAATGGGGGGGGAGGAGCGCTCCCTCATTCACGCGCTCCCTCATTCACTCTCTGGTCACATCATCACCACCACACTGACTGGCCATGTACCTGAGCTATTTTTCTGGTTGATGTATGGACACAGAGTTGTATGTATAAATGGAGACAACAGTCCACATATAGTTACTGCATGTTAAATGTAATACATAACTACCTATACAGTAGCCGTTCTCCCGATTGTGGGGTAAGGGGGAGGCGATCGGCCGCCTGCCGGCTCCTCTCTCTCTCCCCATGTGCATGTCGCTCCGCTGTGGGGGGAGGGGGAGGGGATCGGCCGCCGCCGGCTCCCCTTATCTTAACTCATGGGCATTGCTCTGTCCGCCGATTCTCCCGCTGTGTGTGGTGAGGGGGGTTGGCAGCCTGTCCGCCAGCTCCTCTCTCCCCATGCTCTCCTGCATCTGGTAGCCTCCCGCGGATTCTCGGGGAGGGGGTGGGGGTTCGGCACATCCATCCCCACATCTATGCCGTACACCTGGTGGGGGGGTCAGTGATCTGCCCCCTCCTGCTTATCTCCTCTGGCTCCACCATGAGGGCTGGCCGCCAGTGCTCTGGGGGGGGGATGAATGGTCACCCGTCCGTCGCTCCTTTCCTCCCCATTGTTCTGACATCTCTGCAGCAATCCTGACAATGGCCAGTCATGAGGTGACAGGTCTGCCAGGGCTGCTGCAGTTACAGTTACTGGTAATTTTGCTTTCTTTGGTCAGTGCAGTGTTTTGATCACAGCCAGCGTTTTCTGTCTTAAGCGTTTTCTGTCTTAAGCGTTTTTCTGTCTTAAGCGTTTTTCTGTCATTAGCGTTTTTTCTGTTTCTATCTCAGCGTTCGGTCCAGCATTTCTGTCTCAGCGTTCGGTCCAGCATTTCTGTCTCAGCGTTCAGGTCCAGCATTTCTGTCTCAGCGTTCGGTCCAGCATTTCTGTCTCAGCATTCAGGTCCAGCTTTTCTGTCTCAGCATTCAGGTCCAGCATTTCTGTCTCAGCGTTCAGGTCCAGCATTTCTGTCTCAGCGTTCGGTCCAGCATTTCTGTTTCAGCGTTCAGGTCCAGCATTTCTGTCTCAGCGTTCAGGTCCAGCATTTCTGTCTCAGCGTTCAGGTCCAGCATTTCTGTCTCAGCGTTCAGGTCCAGCATTTCTGTCTCAGCGTTCAGGTCCAGCATTTCTGTCTCAGCGTTCAGGTCCAGCATGTCTTTCATAGCGTTCGGTCCAGCATTTCTGTGACTTCTCTTCTGGTCTTCTGTCTCAACGTTTTCTGTCCACTTGTCGCTTTCCAGCCAGTTCACCTCCCGGGAACTCTCGCCATGCGCTATGGAAGGGATGCCCACACGCTTTCCGGTTTTCATGGGGGGGCACTCACCCACCTGTTCACCTCCCGGCACTCTCGCACCCCCCCTGCACGTCCAGGCACCCATTTCAGTCACGAGGGTTTATCAGGGCTCTCAGCCCCAGGTTTCTGTCTTTGCGTTCTTCTGTCATCACGTTCTGTCCAGGGGTTTTCGTCATATCGTTCGGTCCAGCTTTCTGTCAGTTCGTTCGGTCCAGTGTTCCTATCATATCGTTCGGTCCAGCTTTTCGGTTGGTCCAGCTTTTCTGTCATATCATTCGGTCCAGCTTTTTTCCGGCATAGCGTTCCGTTCTGCATTTCCGTCATAGCGTTCCGTCCTGCATTTCCGTCATAGCGTTTCTGTCCTGCATTTCCGTCATAGCGTTTCTGTCCTGCATTTCCGTCATAGCGTTTCTGTCCTGCATTTCCGTCATAGCGTTTTCCTTCCTGCATTTCCGTCATAGCGTTTTCCGTCCTGCATTTCCGTCATAGCGTTTCTGTCCTGCATTTCCGTCATAACGTTTTCTTTCCGTCATAGCGTTTTCCGTCCTGCATTTCCGTCATAGTGTTTTCTTTCCGTCGTAACTATAAGGTATGGGATACCTTTACATTTATGCTTTACTTTTATTTTATAAGTAGCAAAGCCTGGGCTATGTGTACGTGACAAACTACTGATAACGTGATAATTAGTAGCGTGACAAAAAGAAGATGTTACTCAAGTCTGACCAGAAGGTCTGTCTCAAGTTTCTATACTAACATCTGCGGAAACAGCTGTTGGTAGTCAACTGTCTGTTTCAACTTGTGACACCAACCGCATGGTGGGGCAATACTGGTTGAGAATGGTTTTGCTGAACTCTTGACATATTTGGGGTCAGTCAGCAGATACTGATGCGCAAGCGTAACGAGCTAGGACAAATTTACTAACTTTTGGTCTATATTTCTTAACAACGACTATTGCTTGAGGAAGTATAATGCTGACGTATGTTTATGTGTAATGACCTCTACGGGGCAGGGTCTTTTTCTTGTACTGCATAAAAGGCTATGTGTGAGTTAATAAATTTCGCAGTCATTATTCACGTACAATCGTGTATGTGTGGTGTCTGTCCACCGGTGATCGGGACCTCCGCTCCTCCATCCTAGCCTAGGCAACCAGGGGTGACTGATATTACTGAGAAGACGAGCACCTAACAGTTTTGGTACCAGAAGTGGGGTCATCTTGCGGCAGGTAAGTCACTTTACTCCTTTTTGCCTAAAAGGTGAATGGTGTGAATACTTACTCTGTCCAGATGGTCGCCATGAACTTAGTTTAATTTAAAAGAAATAACTGTGCCTTCGCGACGGACTAGGTTGGTCCCTCGGGAGGTTAAAAGGGCTCGCAAGGAATTTATAGGTTTAGGGGAGTCCGACTAGGTTGGTCTGACTTAAAACTATTGGTGGTAGTATTTTAGACACGGGAGGTAGCAGATTACGCCCGTGACAAAGGGATTGGTGGAGTGGACGTCCATCTAGAAAATTTAGAAAAAGTGCACTATAAACTGATAAATGTATTGCAATATGGTTGTTTTATGCCTTAAAGTATAATAAAGAATATGCCTGTTTTTCTCTAGGTACACGTGTAAGTATTTAGAGTATAAGAATTATTATAGAGTGTAAGGAAAATATTTGTCGCCGAAATTGCTTTTATTTTATACTGTAAGAAAAACTATCAGATGGGGAATTCTGTAGGAGTCCAGAACCAGGACATGGCAATTCCATCCCCTTATGATTTTATTAAAAAACATTTACCAGATCCACAAGTAGAGCCTTTTTGGACACAGGTCCGGGAGAGGTGTCAACAGCTAGGTATCCACGATCCGGGACCGCAAGGACCCTGATCAGAGGATGTTTGGCAGGAAGTAAGCAAGGTCTGCCAGGCCCACAAACACTCATATCCCCCTGGGAAATGGGATAACCCTCAATACATGAAAGATTGCTACCGTATCTGGAGCAAATGTCTTTCCAAGTATAGAAAGAAATATGTTGTCAAAACAAATCCTGGCAACAAACAGCAAAGCCCCAATGCACCTCCTCCCACACCCCCTCCACGAGTCCAGTCGGTCCCAATGTGCGAGCTACCACCACCCTATGTCACTGTCAAAAACCCAGGAGGCCCACCAGGCCCCGTCTTACAATTATATCCCTCTTTAGACCCCTCGGTGCTTGCTACAATGGTATATGGGGCTGCTGACGAAGGACAAATAGCCAGATGGGAACAAGAAAGTAGGGATAAAAAGGAAGAGCAAAGGAAAGTAGTCGAGCGGATACTAGAAGAGCAAAGGATAAGAAAGTTGACCCCCGAGGAGAAGGATCTTGAGCAGAAAATGGAGGACTTTATGTTAAAGCAAAGGGAAGCAGAAGATAAGTGGGAAAAGCAAAGGATGGAATTAGAAAAGTATCAGAAGGAATTAGAAAGAAGGGAGAGGGCATTGAAAAAAGCACAAGAGCAGATCATTACCGAGCCCTCCACAACCACTCGTAGTCAAACCAAACTAAAACCCTCTAAAGTAGAGAAGCCGGATGCAGTTCCCCAAACAGGCACTAGTATGGAAATACAACCTCCAGCTACAGAAAGCGAAGAGGAAAAAGAGGGGGAAGCGAGTGCCCCCTCCCTAAAACTTCCCCTGATGCAAATAGGTAACACTGAGATACACCTTCCTTTGCCTTTAGGAACGCTGTCCAAAATAAAAGAATTATGCCCCAACCCGAAGAAGAACCCAAGGGAGGCGGGTAATTTTCTTGCAAAATATAGTGCGGGTACTAATCTAGATAAAGACGACATCAAAGGAATATTGAGTATAGTAGACCCCGACAGCCCAGAGGATCAACCCACAGACGATTTGTGGGCAGCACATATTCATGGAAAACAGGATTGGGTGTCCTTCTGGAAAGGAATGGGAAATCATTGGTCCACCCTATATAAAGGGTCATCGGCTCTACAAGAGCTTATTTTGGCCAAACAACTACCCAAAGAGAAATTCTTTGACTTCTGTACAAGGGTTTATAGCCTCTGGAAGGCAGTAGATGGTGCTACATCGCAATTATTTACCACTACTATCATGTCTGGAGGGGACCCAAAGGTCACCCAGCTTCTTAAATTTACCAACCCAAAATGGGCCGAGCAAACACCGGATGCCTTCATGAAGGATACCAGATCTAGAGAAACATCAGGGGTGTTTGATCAAAAGGGAGGCATATTCCCCTCTCTCGCTCAGACCCAGACTCCAGTACTCGACCCAAAGCCACCCCCACAATTAATGGTCATGCAGCCCTACCCGCCTGATCAAGGGTGTTATAACTGTGGAGAACAGGGTCATTGGAAATCTCAATGCCCTTATAGGACAGGACAAAGGAGAGGTAGGGGAAAGGGATTTAATCCCCAAAATCGTTTCACACGTCCCCATTACCCACTAAACCAGGGCCCTCGTCAAACACCACCCTATTACCCCCAGTCACCAGCCATGCAGCCTCAAACATTCGCCCGATATACAAACTCAAACCCCTCTCCTCCTCAAAATGCACCAAGAATTCCCATGCAATGGCCATCTCGCCAACAACAATCACCCCAATAGGGATGCCTAGAGTATGTCCCTTCCCTCAGCCTAGTGTGTTACAACCCCTCATGGAAAAGCCTTCCTCAAGTTGTATTGCGAGTAGACAATCACCTAGTGTGTTTTCTACTGGATTCCGGGGCCACATTCAGTTCAGTGAATGATGTTATTTTTGACACACCACAATGTACTGAGGGAAACTCTATTGGTATAAATGGGACATCTGTCACCCACCCCATCACACCACCGTTATCTGTAGCCACTCCAGAAGGGCAAGAACTATGCACCCAGAGTTTTGCAATCTTGCCCTCCTGTCCCGTGTCTCTCATGGGCAGGGATCTACTGTCGTAGATCAAACATTACGATAAAATTTGACAAGAAAGGTTCCCTCACAGCCAGCTCCCCACTTTGTGACTTGCATGCCCCGAAACGACATACACACAGAGGCTTCTTCATGATCTTACCCGCCCCCCTTGAAACACATGCCATCTGGGCAGAAACCAAGGGGAGCGTGGGTTTCATCAACTGTACACCTTACTCCCCACAGATGCGCCCTGATGCAGAGACACAATATCACAAACAATACCCCTTGCCCCCCGAAAAAACCCAAGGCATTTCCCCCCAGATCAATGATTACATATCTAAAGGTATCCTAAAACCAATTATTAGCCCCTGGAACACACCCATAAACCCTGTAAAGAAGGCCAGTGGCGAGTGGAGATTAGTCCAAGACCTCAGAGCAGTAAACAAACAAGTGGTTCCACTCCCGCCCTTAGTGTCAGATATCACATTTATTTTCTCACGCATACCGGCAGGCTCCCTCTGTTATACGGTAATTGATCTAGCGAATGCTTTCTTTAGCGTTCCTATTGCTGAGGAGGCGCAACCAATCTATGCCTTCTCCTGGGCCGGGGGCCAACTAACCTGGACGCGTTTACCGCAAGGGTATGTAGACAGCCCAGCCGCCTTCTCAATGGTGCTCAATGAGACTGTCAAGTCTTGGACATCTGAGCGAGGGTCGGTACTGATACAGTATGTGGACGACTTGCTCCTGTGCAGTCGAACTGCTGAAGATTGTGCGGTCGATTCAACATCACTGTTGGGACACCTAGCCCGAGCTGGACACCTCGCCTCCAGGAAGAAGGTGCAATGGTGCCAATCCCAGGTTGAATACTTAGGTTGTATCCTTAGAGAAGGAACAAGGCTGGTGTCACCCAAACGCGCCGCAGCCCTGCAGGCTCTCAGTCCTCCAAAAGACAAAGCAGCACTTCTTTCTTTCCTAGGCGCAATTGTATATTGTCGCCAGTGGATCCCCGACTGTTCTCACTACGATAGCATCCTACGAGAGGCTACTGGGTCAAACGCCCCCAAATTGATAGATTGGACAGAAGACAGACTGAAAGCTTTTAAAGCTTTACTATACAGCCTGTCAAGTGCCCCCGCCCTAGGGTTGGTGAACTACGGTAAACCTTTTCAACTTTACTGTGTAGTTTCAGGAAGCTCTTTTGCCGCCGTGCTAACACAACAACATGGATCAGGGTATCGCCCTGTCTCATATCTATCAAAAAAACTCCCCATCCAAGTACAGGGAATGCCATCCTGTCTCCAAAATCTTGCTGCCTGTGCAATGGCTGTACAAGATGCAAACAAATTAGTGCTAGGTCACCCATTGACTCTCTATACCACTCATTCAGACACGCATCTTATTCAGAACATGAATACCCAACATATGACCTCGCAAAGACTTAGTGGTTATGAGATAACACTGATGAACACTGATAACCTCACACTCAAATATGTGCCTGCCAGCAACCCAGCTGTGCGCCTTTTGCATTCCATGTTGCGTTTACCACATGACCCAGACATTATACATGACTGTTCGGAAAAGGTTGCTGCTATTACCAGTCCCAGACCGGATCTCACTGACACCCCTATCTCAGGTGCAGAGGATGTTTTCGTTGACGGTAGCTGCTCACGTCCCTCTGACTCCACCTTTTTAACCGGTTATGCAGTTGTTCAACTACCAGACATCGTACTGGAGGCAAAATCATTACCTCCTTCTACAGCCCAGGTAGCAGAGTTAGAAGCCCTCACTAGGGCCTGCATTCTATTCACCGGTAAAGAGGTGAACGTCTACACAGACAGTAGATATGCTTTTGGAGTGGTGCATGATTTTGGTGTGATATGGGCCAATAGAGGTTTTAAAACAGCAGACAACAAAATAATTGCCAACTCCACACAGATTAGTGCTCTCCTCCAAGCCATTCTTCTTCCAAAAAAGGTAGCCATAATTAAAGTAAAGGCACACTCCTCAGACAGCAGTCGTGTTTCAAAAGGGAATGCTCTTGCTGACAGAGAAGCTAAAAGAGCTGCTGCCTTTTCCCCTAACCCACCTGCCCCCACAACAATGTTTTTCAAGGAACATTTCGCAGCACCTAACTTTAAAACTGTCATAGCACAGATGCAATCAATGGCCACAGAAGATGATGTCCATTTTTGGACAAAGGAAGGATTGACCAAAGACCCTGAAGGTCTTTGGTCAAAAGAGGGGAAGATCCTGGGCATACCCAAAACAAACTGTGTACTTATACTCTCATATCTCCATGGTCCAGGACATATAGGGGCTGCCCCTCTGACCAATATATACATAAAATCCTTCTGCACAAATAATCTGGGTAAACAGGCCAAGCTCCTGACGAGTTGTCTTACATGTGCCCAAAACAATGTGCAAGGGAAGAGACATGGTTTGCATGGTCACTTGCCCCCGTCCTTGGGGCCTCTGACAGATCTACAGATAGACTTCACACATATGCCGAAACAAAAAGGGAATATAAAATGTCTTTGCGTTATCGTGGACCGCTGGTCAGGCTGGGTCGAAGCGACCCCCTGTACAGGTGAAACAGCCAACATAGCAGCAAAGTGTTTGCTCAATCACTGGATTTGTAGGTTCGGCATACCTACATCCATTTGGTCAGACAGAGGACCCGCATTCAGTTCCTCTGTGACCCAGACTGTAGCCAAACTTTTGGGGCTGCAATGGAAATTGCACATCCCCTATCACCCACAAAGTGCAGGAGTCGTGGAAAGAATGAATAGGAATATTAAAGATAAACTTAAAAAGGCCACAGGAGGCACGTTGAAAGGATGGCTTGACCATCTGCCTGCTGTATTGTTCCAAATTAGGACCACACCACATGCTAGAACAAAATTATCACCCTTTGAGGTCCTCATGGGAATCCCCGCAAACATAGAATTACCCCCATTAGACCAAGACACTGATATTGACATTTATTCCCAACAGGAAATGTACGTGAAAAACCTGGTAAGTATGCTTCATGAAATGAACGAACAAGTTTCTGTCACCTTCTCTCCTGTCCCCACAGAGCCAACACACCCCTTCATCCCAGGAGATCAAGTGCTAGTCAAGCAACTGGCACACAAAAAGAGGATCGGACCAATCTACTCTGGACCTTGGAAGGTTGAAAAGGTGTCCAGAACTGCGGTCCTGACTGACCAAGGAAACACCTGGATCCACGCCAGCAGGCTGAAAAAGTGCCCACCGCTTCCCGCAACTCCGGACCCCCCGCTTGTTGAAGAAGAACCCGACCCACCCGAACAGCCACCGGAACTCCAAGAGATTCAGGAAGGCATTGGACAATTAACCCTTGAAACTCAACAAAATAGCGAGGAAGACGGACAAGCATAAGAACTACTTGTAGAAATGTTTTTACCTTTAATATCAGGAAAGGCCTTATGCCTCTTATGCTGTACTGCCCTAGTAGTGTTTTTACCAACCTGGTTGATAGCTAATTGTATATACCACCCAGAAGATTTGGGACCCTTGAAAGGGACTTGCGGGACTCCCTCCCCCAAAACAAATAATACACCCGCTGTGAGACACAAAAGAAGTGAACCTCCCCAAGAGTTTACTGATAAAATGTTGTTATTAAAATTTAAATACAGTTATGCCCAAAAATCAGGTTTTGATAAATGCTGGATATGTAGTAAGCTTCACCCTAGTACTGCTAGGATTCCTTTGATGGCCATACCTTTAAATTTCACCCTTCTCCTTAATGGCACACCCCCAATAGTTCTTACCGATGTTACAAGAAAAGCTTCTAACAAAACCCTCACTTTTCAGATCATAGGTAGAAGCCATTATCCAGATTGGTGTTTTAGGTTGGGAAATACTACCAAGGGAGCCGAAATTTGTAAGCAATCAAAGCTTAATATTTCAATGACAGCATTAAATGAGACCTTTTATAGAACTCAAGACACCACCTTAAACACCACATTATACCAATTCTTAAATACCAGCACCACTTCCCCTATGGCTCAACTCTTATCAACTCTTACATTTTCTGGCTATTCCGACAAATTGTATAAAGTGTTCCTCAAGCGCCCCATAGCCTTGGGGAATAATACTTATATCTGTTGTGGGAAGCTTTGTCACCCTTGGATCCCCACAAAACCCCAGGGATGGTGTTATCTCGCAGCACTAGCCCCCATTATGGGTGTGCTGGGGGATAAAGAAGGGAGTCACCTTCTTGAAGCCAGTGTTCATCCCAGATATCCCCTTAAACATCGTAATAAGAGAAAGATATTCCTAGAAAAAGATATGGCATGGGCCTGGTTCCCATCCTGGACAGGATGGGGAATAGATTTAATGAAGAGACTGAATAATTATACTGGAATTATTGATGAGATCTTGGAAAAGAATTCCGACGATATCACTAAATTAAACATAGAAACTAGGGCAATAAGGAAACAGCTAGAACTACATGAACTGGCCATAGAAAGTATGAGTGCAGCACTCACAGGGCTTTGTGAAATTACGGAAGACTATGAGTGCTGTACCTGGATTCATAATACTAGCATTGAAATACCTGATTACTATGATATAATTGCACAACACAGAAAAGAAGTAAATAAACTCCAAGATGAGGCTAGGAATATTGCAATAACATGGGACCCTCTAGCCAATTTTAGTCTTGGAAATATAACCTCTTGGTTAAAAAACACAGCCATGACTATTGTGATCATATCGCTTTTTATTTTATTTTTATACGCTTGCTATAGAATTGTAAGATGTCTTTGTTCTGCTAAGGGGACTGTATCAAATCAGGAGACCCTAAAGTTAACCGCCATTCCCAATAGTTCAAATATTTGGTATGAGAATCAGGAACATGAACCTTGATTAGGTTTTGACCATTCTGTATAGTACAGAATGGCCAAAGGGAGGATTATAAGGTATGGGGTACCTTTACATTTATGCTTTACTTTTATTTTATAAGTAGCAAAGCCTGGGCTATGTGTACGTGACAAACTACTGATAACGTGATAATTAGTAGCGTGACAAAAAGAAGATGTTACTCAAGTCTGACCAGAAGGTCTGTCTCAAGTTTCTATACTAACATCTGCGGAAACAGCTGTTGGTAGTCAACTGTCTGTTTCAACTTGTGACACCAACCGCATGGTGGGGCAATACTGGTTGAGAATGGTTTTGCTGAACTCTTGACATATTTGGGGTCAGTCAGCAGATACTGATGCGCAAGCGTAACGAGCTAGGACAAATTTACTAACTTTTGGTCTATATTTCTTAACAACGACTATTGCTTGAGGAAGTATAATGCTGACGTATGTTTATGTGTAATGACCTCTACGGGGCAGGGTCTTTTTCTTGTACTGCATAAAAGGCTATGTGTGAGTTAATACATTTCGCAGTCATTATTCACGTACAATCGTGTATGTGTGGTGTCTGTCCACCGGTGATCGGGACCTCCGCTCCTCCATCCTAGCCTAGGCAACCAGGGGTGACTGATATTACTGAGAAGACGAGCACCTAACAGTAACGTTCCTGTCCTGCATTTCCGTCCTGCATTTCCTTCATAGCGTTTTCTTTCCGTCGTAGCTTTTCCATCGTAGCGTTTCTGTCCAGCGTTTCTGTCAGATCCGTACGGGCTGAGGTTTGTTTCATTTTGTTTGTCGTCCCTTTATTTTCTCCCCCATATAACACACATCATACGGTGCACGCTCATTTCTTTGCACGTCTACCCACCACGGTTTGTGGGTATACTAGGCCGGAGGGTTGTTGCTACCTGTCTGCTTTCTGTCATGGCGTTTTGTAGTTAGCTTTTCTGTTAGCCAGGGCTCATTTCCTGGTCTGTCACGCCTACGGACCATACGGGCTGAGGTTTCGTTTCAATTGATTGCCGTTCCGCAATCTTCTCGCCTGCATACCATACGTTATACGCTGCATGCTTTTTCATCTCACTTGTACATCTACCCACCACGGTCTGTGGGTACACTAGCCCTGAGGGTCGTTTGCTATCTGTCTCTGTTGTTCTGCCATAGCTTTTCCATTCGTAGCATTATGGTCGTTCGTAGTGTATGTTAGCTGGGGCTCACATCCCGGGTCTGTCACGTCTATGGACTCATACGGGCTGAGGTTTCGTTATTAATTGATTGTCGTCCCACAATCTTCTCGCCCGTATACTGTACGTCATACGTTGCACGCTTATTTCTTCACTTTTGTACGTCCACCCACCACGGTCTGTGGGTACACCAGCCCCGAGGGTTTGTTTGCTATCTGTCTCTGTTGTTCTGTCATAGCATTTCGTTTGTAAACTTTCATGTCATAGCTTGATGTTCGTAGTATGTCTGTTAGCTAGGGCTCACATCAAGGGTCTGTCACGTCTACGGATCCATACGGGCTGAGGTTTTGTTTTTAATTGATTGTCGTCCCACAATCTTCTCGCCCGTATACCATACATCATACGTGCACGTTCACCATACCTTTACTACTACCCACCACGGTCTGTGGGTACCTCAGCCCTGAGTGTTCGTTTTTAATTACCTGTCTTGGCGCTACAGGTTGCTCGGGCTCACTCACTACATACACTAGGGTTGTGTCAGCATTAGGTTCATATTCACGCGCTGTTGGTCTTGTCATTTCTGCACTTACATCCTCATACTTGTTAGGTACGTAGGGGTATTGTTTCGTGTGTTGGTTGTCTGTTCTCTTTCGCTTGTGGTGTGTTTCTTGGTTCATGGTTTTGGGGGGGGTTGCGGAGGAGGCCGGTGCTCATTCATCCCTCCACCGTCGCATGGGGGTTCAGTGCTTGGTAGCACCCCATTTTTAGGGGTGGGACCAAACTCTCTTAGCTCAGTTATCGCCGGGGTACCCCTTTCCCAGCCTCAGCTGGGGGGGGCAGTATTCAGTGGGTTATTCCCCACTCTGTTCAAACCTCTTACATCCACCAGTGCAGCGCATGTTTCGTGCAGGATTCTTCAACCCAGTTCATGAAGTTTCTCTATGCGCTCTTATTTGTTAGTCAGGATGGTGGGGTTCATAGCCCGTTAGGCTTGCACTGAGGTCTCATCTGCGGCTCCTGTTTATCTCAGTACGCCTTCAGGTGTTGTTGGAATTTCTCACAGTGGCTTGTAGAACTGGGGGCAGTGTGGTCTCGCATAATCAATCTGGCCATTGGTTCTTATCCAGAGTTTGCAGTGGGCTTCTCACAAGGCGGGATGGTCTCATAGGTTCATGTTTATGGCTTTCGCTGGGTATTGCATCAGCAATTTGGCCTCATCTGCCAATTCCATGAAGTTTCTAGCAGGTGACCAGTTTTCAGGACCTACAAACTCCTGTCAAGCTGTCCATTTTTGCGGCTCACCCTCTCTAACCATCAAGGGAGGAGAGTCAGGGATGTTTCTCTTTGGCACGGCTACCAGTTACCGGACAGGTTTTCGTGGTGTTTCAGACTTCCTGTCTCCTTCCCTTGGCAGTTCCCAGTTAGTGCTCTAGGCAGTTTCTCTCTTACCACTTACCCATCTATACCAATGAGGGGGATGTTGTAAGCTAGGGGTTTGTGGTCATATTTCGGTACCTTAGCCTTGGTGTCGGGCAAGTAAGTTGGCCTTCTCTGCATCATTCCGTGGGTCTGTGCTTTCTCCATCCTCTCACTACCAACAGTTGTTCTCACGCCCAGGTTACTTGCCAAACCTGGCTGGAATCCTAAACCCCCTTTTCTGGTTATTCATCTGGTTCCTGGGCAATTTTGGTAGGTCTCGCAGGGGGTTCTTTCTTTACATCAGGTTCATGGGGCGCTGGGGATCCTCCATGTTAGCAGCTACATACGTAACCCCCTTTCCTGTAGTCAGCCGGGCATTCGCATTTTCCGGACTAAACGATTGTTGCGGGCCTTCTTTGTAGCTTTCACATCACACCTATTTTGTGTCTTTTTGCCCTCTTTTAGGCATACTGTCCAGCCAGGCCAAGGCACACCTCAGGCCCTGGTAGTTGGGGTTATCGTATTTCCGTATGAAGACTCTGACTACAAGTTGGAAGGCTGGCCGCAGGCTAGCCTGAATTTGTAGGAGGAGTCAGAGGGCTTTAAATCCCTCCTCCTCCTCCATCAGAGCCTTCGTCGGCTCATTTCTGGGTTCCCACCCACCCGTTCCCCCCATATTTTCATCATTTTATTTTCATTTCATACATTCATTCAGGGTATGCCCTCTTTTAGGCATACTGTCCAGCCAGGCCAAGGCACACCTCAGGCCCTGGTAGTTGGGGTTATCGTATTTCCGTATGAAGACTCTGACTACAACTTGTTTTGAGTGCTGTTAGGATTGGCTGGAAATTCCACCATTCTTCTGCTCACCTGCATGCCCAGATACTTGAACTCCTCAACCCACTGTAGTGGGGTGGAGGAGGCCGAGTTGATTGCCTGATCGTCTATTGGAAATAAAATGGATTTGGACCAATTGATCCGTATACCCGAAAACAAGCCGAATGTGTCTGAAATATGTAAGGCAGCTGAGAGCGACGGGCCCGTGTCATTCAGGAAAAGGAGGGCGTCACCCACATAGAGGGACAGTTTTTTCCTCCAATCTCCCCGCCCATAGTCGCTTGATCTCAGAGGATTCTCTGATCAAGATAGCCAAGGGTTCCAAGGCCAAAGCAAACAAGGAGAGGGACAGGGGGCACCCCTGTCTCGTGCCTCTGTGTAGGAAAAATGTCTGTATCAACCACTCATTGGTACAAACTCATTGCTTAGGGGCTTTGTACAGCATTTGTATCCAATGAAGGAACTTGGGGCCAAAACCAAACCGCCTCAGGACCTCCCATAAATAGACCCATCCCACTCGAATGCTTTTTCTGCATCCAAGGATGCAATGACTCTAGTGCTCCGATTGTCATGTGGGAACGAGAGGTTGAGGAATAATCATCTCAGGTTTATGTCTGTTAACTTACCTGGCATGAAGCCAGTCTGATCAACATGAATCAGAGTTTCAATAATGTTAGACAGTCGGTTCACCAGTACCTTCGCTAGAATCTTTGCATCAACATTCAAGAGTGAAATGGGTCTATAAGAGGCATAATCTAAAGTTTAGGAGCCATAGGATGAGTGTACGGGGGGGGGCTCCCAGGGGACTAGGCTTTGGTGGAATGGCATCATCCGCTTTGTACTCCAGGGCTTTTAACTTACTTTTCAGCATGCAGAGGGCAGAAGAATGTTCGGTGACTGTGGTCTCCATTTGGCTCTCCCTCTGCTCCATCTCTATGACACGAGACCAAAGCTTGTCAAAGGCCTGCCACATGATACCCATATCCAGTTGCATGGCCTCGATCTTTGCGGTGAGCAGTGTTGCCAACCCCCCAAAGTGAAATATACTGTCAATTTTTTACTGACAAGAAATTTACCGACGTATCCACATTCTTTACTGGCACCGCAAAAAAGTACCTATAATTACTATTTGTAGTGCTAAACAGTGCAAATATCAATATTGGAACTATAAACACATAGCTAGCTAGTGCTATTAGCAATGTGTTTAAGTTAAACAAAAGTCTAAAAATATATTTCTCAATTTACATGAAGGTCAGGATACTATAACTTAGCCAGCACAGAGTTCTCCCTTACCTCAGAGTCTGCATGATGGTGGCCAGAGACCACCTTCCGCAGAGTGAATACACTAAGATAAGGGGGATTACTAATATAGGGTGGAACCTTTATATCAGTGCCCCCTTACATTATTGTATTCACTCCACTTTACATCAGTGGCCCCCCCACAGACAGGCCTGGAGGCGCTGTCACTGACCACCTCTCAGGTGCACCATGTAGGGCTCAGTCAGACAGCTCCAGCTTGACGGCTCTGGTTTTATTCTATAGTCTCCTCTCCACAGTCCACACATGTCTGTGTCTTCCCGTAACCCCCATCCCGGCGGCGCTCCCACTCTTGACTCCTTTCTAGGATCCCCTCAGAGACTGCAGACATGATAATAGACAAAAGATGGTCAGAGGCTGCGGACATGATACAGGCGCTGGACAGAGGCTGCGTAAGTGATTACAGGAGGTGGACAGAGGCTGCGAAGTGTGGACATGATACAGGAGGTGGACAGAGGCTACGGACATGATACAGGAGGTTGACAGAGGCTGCGGATATACTACAGGAGGTGGACAGAGGCTGTGGACATACTACAGGAGGTGGGCAGAGGCTGTGGATATACTACAGGAGGTGGACAGAGGCTGTGGACATACTACAGGAGGTGGACAGAGGCTGCGGACATACTACAGAAGGTGGACAAAGGCTGCAGACATACTACAGGAGGTGGACAGAGAATGCGCACATACTACAGGAGGTGAAAAGAGGCTGCGGACATACTACAGGAGGTGGACAGAGGCTGTGGATATACTACAGGATGTGGACAGAGGCTGTGGACATACTACAGGAGGTGGACAGAGGCTGCGGACATACTACAGGAGGTGGACAGAGGCTGCAGACATACTACAGGAGGTGGACAGAGGCTGCAGACATACTACAGGAGAGGCTGTGGACATACTACAGGAGGCAGACAGAGGCTGCAGACATACTACAGGAGGTGGACAGAGGCTGTGGACATACTAAAGGAGGTGGACAGAGGCTGCGGACATGATAGTGTCTTCCTCACCCCCTTACAGTAGCCTCCTCCTTTGCCCAGCATCATATTACTTCTCCACATCATCAGTGAGCTGTGTCCTCCTCCTGTGCCCTTTTCACCTCTACACTGTGCTGCCCTGACCTGTGGAGAGGTGAAAGGGCACAGGAGGAGGACACAGCACACTGATGATGTGGACTGGAGAAGTAATATGATGGTGGACAGAGCACATCAGTGTCTGTCCCCTGCATGGCATGGCATCCCCCCACAGTTTCAGTCACTCTCCTCCTCCTCATTGTCACCCCTGCTTGGCTCCTCTGCCTATGACGAGTGCACTGCAGGACAAGAGTCACCGGCTGCCATGATCTCCTTCAATAATTTATTCAAAAATGATGCCAGGCAGCGCAATTACTTTACTGTGCATGCGACGCCCGGCCGAGCGTGTACGAGCTTTCCCAAACTCGTATGCGCAGTTGCATGGTCAGCTCGCGGCCATCGTTTTTACAGGCACTAGTGCCGGTAACGGACTTTAACGGGCAGCCCAAAAAAGGGGTTAAATTTACAGGCTGCCAATAAATCTACAGGCTGCCCATAAATCTATGGGCGGTTGGCAACACTGACGGCGAGTGTGGACTGACAGAGAGCGATGGCCAACATGATGTCCACCACAAAGCTAGGGTGAGGAGAAGCATCTGGCTCCGGCAGCTCCTTCTGGGATGCCATGTTAATCCTCCTCGTGGCGCGGGCCTCCACTCACTCGAGGGGGAGGAGGAACCTGTGTCTCCTCAGGCGGAGGGAATCAGAGGGAGTCATCAGGGTAATAATCCCTCTGGCTCGGAAGTGAAAAGTGCCCATAAAAGGATAGTAGTTAGTGCAAGCCAGCAGAGCTCAGCAAAGTGCGGCTGTTCAGGTGGCCATCTTGGACACACCCCACACACATTTCCCTTCTTAAGCCAGGATCCTCTCCCTGCTCTGATTCCCTGTATAGCGCTTACCCTCCGCAGGAGTGGCTGGTGATAAAGGGTCCTTTTTGCCTCAGAGGCAGAGCTCCAAAGTGAAAAGAGTGTGATGAAATGTTAAACTCCTGTAAATTAATTGCATGTAAACATTCTTTTAGAACAGAATCACATTGATATATATTGAGAGGCACACAGTTATGCTCATTGCCATTTTTAAAAACAACTTCCTGCAAATTATTTTTTACTGGAACAAAGCACATTGATGAGCACAAATTTCCATATATTACCTCCAGGCACGTTTTA
The DNA here is from genome assembly GCF_037356315.1 of Lithobates pipiens. NCBI lineage: Eukaryota > Metazoa > Chordata > Amphibia > Anura > Ranidae > Lithobates > Lithobates pipiens. The sequence goes on along the minus strand of NW_027507790.1, from coordinate 32,615,029 downwards.
ATTCTAGATCTCAGATGCATCACTAGGACTGACAAGATTTATGATTCAAAAGCAGTCAAAACAAATAACACATTTGTTAAGGTGGTTTACGGAACTTCAGGATGTATTTGGTGGAGTAAGTTAATGTTAAAGCTTGGAACTGCAGTGGAAACAAAAAGGAACAGTCCAGGATGTGTTCAGGAGGTGTCCAATGGGCTATGTCCATATGAGTATTCTCTGTGTCGACAGCAGCGTTGATATAGAGGATCCTAGGCCAGCCAGCAGTGGAGAACCATGGAGGGGGGAATCGGGAAGAGCTTTCAGCTTCCACCCTCCATGGTTCTCCACTGCTGGCTGGCCTAGGATGCTCCATATCTGCACTACAGCCGACACAGAGAGTCCTCACATGGACAAGGCCACTGAACACCCGCTGGACACCTCCTGGACAACGCTGTGACTGGCTGACTTTGATGACTCTGATGAGCTTTTACACCTACTGTTAGCCTCGTTGAGGCAATAAATTACCTGTAGCTACTGCACTGTGACTTCTGCTGTTCCTTTTTGTTTCCACTAGAGAGCTTCTTCCCTCTCCTTGAAGTCCTGCTGAAGTGTGCATCTTCAGGACTACCTGCCTCTCTCCCCCTTTCCTCCCCCTCCTCAGTGTGGTCCAGTGATAGCCAGTTTGTTTTCTCTTGTCTGATCTTTAATAAAGTTCACAGCTAAATACTAATTAGGACATATTACTATGAAACTTACCATTTCATATCAAACGAGGACAGCACAAATCATTGGTCTATTGTTCTCTCCAGCGGTGAATGTTTGGCTAAAACATCCTAAGACTATCCTGTCTGTACATACTGTAAATGATCAAAGAACCAGAAGAATTGATTTGTACAGTACATGCTGGCCTTTCTTCAATACTCCCCATGAGAGGCACTGATTGGCTCACTGTGCTACATGCTCCTACTAGTAAGTTCCCTTGTGGGCATTGTGAACAATGTCATTTTGTGCTGAAAGTGTTTTTTTTTTTCACTAATCTTTACAATGACAAATGTTTTTCCATCAGTAGTTTCATTAACTGCTCTTCATGTTTTGTGAAATGCCTCAAATGTCCCCGTGGTATGGTTTATGTAGGAGAGACAAATAAGAAACTCAGGATTCTTACAGGCAAACATCACAGTAATATATGTATTTGTGAATGTTCTTCCCTGAAGTCCAGTTACCCAATTATGTATGTAATTTACTGCAGCAATTACTACGGGAGGTATGTTGGATTCATAAATGTACTTCATTGCAATGGGATACATGGAGACAGGAACATCCGTTCTTGTAAAACAAAAACGTTTATACATTCTATTTTTAATTTTCTTGTCATTTATTTCCCTTTTTTTGTGATTTTGGCATTTCGTTTAATATATATTCATATAAAAATTTTGTATTTTTAAGAATAGGAAAAATGTATTTAATACCTATGTACTTATTCCTGATAATGATTACTTTTTTATAATAATCTCCCATTATGACATCGTTGTGATATTGGCATCTTTTTTATCTATCCAGAACTAAAGATCATGTTTATTGTTTAGTTGTATTTCATCTTATGATTAGCATTATGTGTTGGCCTTTGCCATATAAAGGCATAAAGTTACTTCATGAGAGAAGATGGTCCGCAACTCCTTGCTTGCTTTTTAAAGTGACTTCATGCTGCTTCTAGGGGTCAGGTGATGTGGTCAAATGTGAGGAGGAACCCATACTATCCCCTCCTAGATAAGGGATATAAATAGAAGGCAGTTACACATACTGGAGAGGCACTCTTTGAAGAAGGGTTTATTACACCAAAAATTAGGGGTAGCCATGGCACCAGCCTTTCTCCCTTTTTTGCATGGAATGTACATGGAGGTTTACATAGACTTCCCAGGCTGAGTGCTGTGTTCTTGAGGCTCACCAGGCATTACACAGGATGTAGCAGCTTGGATGAACCTGTTCCTAGCCTTGCTATTTGTACTTATCAGGCCATATTGCAATTATATGTACCTTGCTTTTCTGCTCATGTTTGATTACATATTTGTGGCATAGATATTGTAAACTCTGAAAAGATATCTTTTGCATAGTGTGTTTAGCATAACACATTGTATTGCAGCACTTGTGTTGAAATTATTATTTTTACAATTATTATTATTATTATTATTATTATTATTCAGGGTTCATACAGCCCTAAAGTTGGTGCAGTGCTTTACAAACTAAAGGGAGACGGGACAGTTGAAATAAAATTCAATATGCAATCTAAAAGGGAGGGCTACGCAGTAATAGATGTGTGGGATGAGCTGATTGAGAAAGTAAAAGTACAGTTTATTATTAGTACAGTTTTGCTTGATGCCTGGAAGTATCCTGATCAAATGTATTTGTTTAAGTAAGTGTGTGTGACCATTCATGCAATGGTCCAATGGTTCTGGTAAGAGGCTCATCTATAAGGTGTAATTTGGTGGTGGATGCACAAGAAATTGGGAGTGTGGGGACACTCATATGTAAAAAAAAAAAAAATGAAGATTCTACATTTGAACTTTATTGCATATGTGCATTTTCAGGTTGGTTCTTATGGATTGATTTTATTACATTTGTACATTTGCACTTTTGTACATTTTGTTGCAGCTTTTGTATAGATGTATCACTGCAAAATTAACAAATGTTTGATTTAGCGCTACTTTTCTTTTAAAGTGGAAAAAGAACCCCCCTTTTGTTTTCAGTCAACAAAGCTGGCATCTTGGCTTAATCTTCAACTGCCATGATGCTGCACAAGTGATCCGTTATGAGACCAGCCATTGGATGGTTTGACAGTTTGGTTGAGAGTACAACCAATGTGACAGTTACATTCCTTCTGCCGGAAATGTTATTGTTTATTGAAACTGTTAAATCGATGGGTTTACTTCCGCTTTAATTGTATTTCCACTACTAACTAAAGTTAATTTGGACCAACTTGGCCCAAGCAAACTATTTATAGTCAAAGTAAACCTGTAATTCTAATTTAAGTTAGGAAATGGCAACATGAGAATTTTGAACCTAGCAAATTGATTCACAGATTACAAATTATGCATATTTCCTGCTGCATTTTTAATCAAAATGTTAAATTAAAGAATTCCTCTTTAGATCTCAGTTTTCCTTTGTGATATCCGATTCCTAAATCATTTTAGTGACAAAGCTACATTTAGGGGTTAAGACTGCAAATCCTTCTCAACTACAAAGAGCAACAACCAGAATTGTATCTTCAATAAATTAAAGTGGAGGGCCACCCTGAAAAAAGAAAATACATTAACCAGTTGCTGACCGCCGGCCGTCAAAAAACGGCCAGGCGGCGCAGCTATTGCGGCGGGAGGCCGTCATATGACGGCCTCCCGTTTAAACAGGGATGCGCGCGATCGTGCGCGCGCATCCCTGTTTCTTCGGTGGCGGCGTGTCACGGAGACACCGCTCGCCACCGAAGGGGGTGAACAGCCATTCGTTATGGCTGTTTACCACGTGATCGGCCGTGATGAAGTCACGGCCGATCACAGATGGTCACACCCCCTACGTGCACGGCGCATGCGCGCGATCGCGAGCGCGCTGCGCGTGCACGTCGGTGGCGGCGTGTTCCCCGGGAACACTGCTCGTCACCGACACTGGTAAACAGCCATTGGCTGGCTGTTTACCCACGTGATCGGCTGTGATCCTTTCACAGCCGATCACTAAAAATGTAAACAAACCGCGGTAACGGGATGTTACCGGGTTCTCCTCCTCACACACTGATCGTGTGTGAGGAGGAGATTGCGGTAACATCTCGTTACCGCCTACAGTACACATCAAGCACACTGATTCCCCCCCCCCCCAATAAAGAGGACCTGTCACCACCCCTCATAATACCTGTCAATCACAGTCCATCAGAGTACCTGTCACAGTCCATCAGAGTACCCGAGTACCTGTCCCAGCCCATCAGAGTACCCGAGTACCTGTCCCGGCCCATCAGGGTACCCGAGTACCTGTCCCGGCCCATCAGAGTACCCGAGTACCTGTCCCAGCCCATCAGAGTACCCGAGTACCTGTCCCAGCCCATCTGAGTACCCGAGTACCTGTCCCAGCCCATCTGAGTACCCGAGTACCTGTCCCAGCCCATCTGAGTACCCGAGTACCTGTCCCAGCCCATCTGAGTACCCGAGTACCTGTCCCAGCCCATCTGAGTACCCGAGTACCTGTCACAGTTCATCTGAGTACCCGAGTACCTGTCCCGGCCCATCAGAGTACCCGAGTACCTGTCCCAGCCCATCAGAGTACCCGAGTACCTGTCCCAGCCCATCAGAGTACCCGAGTACCTGTCCCAGCCCATCAGAGTACCCGAGTACCTGTCCCAGCCCATCTGAGTACCCGAGTACCTGTCCCGGCCCATCAGAGTACCCGAGTACCTGTCCCGGCCCATCAGAGTACCCGAGTACCTGTCCCGGCCCATCAGAGTACCCGAGTACCTGTCCCGGCCCATCAGAGTACCCGAGTACCTGTCACGGCACATCAGAGTACCCGAGTACCTGTCACGGCACACCAGAGTATCCGAGTACTTGTCACGGCACATCAGAGTACCCGAGTACCTGTCACAGCCCATCAGTGTACCCGAGTACCTGTCACGGCCCATCAGGGTACCCGAGTACCTGTCACGGCCCATCAGGGTACCCGAGTACCTGTCACGGCCCATCAGGGTACCCGAGTACCTGTCACAGTCCATTAGAGTACCGAGTACCTGTCACAGTCCATTAGAGTACCGAGTACCTGTCACAGTCCATTAGAGTACCGAGTACCTGTCACAGTCCATTAGAGTACCGAGTACCTGTCACAGTCCATTAGAGTACCGAGTACCTGTCACAGTCCATTAGAGCACCGAGTACCTGTCACAGTCCATTAGAGCACCGAGTACCTGTCACAGTCCATTAGAGTACCGAGTACCTGTCACAGTCCATTAGAGTACCGAGTACCTGTCACAGCCCATCTGAGTACCCGAGTACCTGTTCCAGTCCATCTGTGTACCAGAGTACCTGTCACCGCCCTTCAGAGTACCCAAATACCAGTCACCAAACCATCAGAGTACCTGTCACCAGGCCATCAGAGTACCCGAGTACCTGTCACCAGGCCATCAGAGTACCCGAGTACCTGTCACCAGGCCATCAGAGTACCCGAGTACCTGTCACCAGGCCATCAGAGTACCCGAGTACCTGTCACCAGGCCATCAGAGTACCCGAGTACCTGTCACCAGGCCATCAGAGTACCCGAGTACCTGTCACTAGGCCATCAGAGTACCCGAGTACCTGTCACCAGGCCATCAGAGTACCCGAGTACCTGTCACCAGGCCATCAGAGTACCCGAGTACCTGTCACCAGGCCATCAGAGTACCCGAGTACCTGTCACCAGGCCATCAGAGTACCCGAGTACCTGTCACCAGGCCATCAGAGTACCCGAGTACCTGTCACCAGGCCATCAGAGTACCCGAGTACCTGTCACCAGGCCATCAGAGTACCCGGGTACCTATTTGCAGCCCATGTCTCATAGAATATACGTTGGGGTGTTTACTTTCCAAAATGGGGTCATTTTGTGGGTAATTTCACTGTCCTGGTGGTCCAGGACCTTCAGAAGTGTGATGGGTAGGAATGAAATAAGATGTGTCATTTATGCTCCTAGAACGCCTGAACGTACTACTTCAATGTTCGGCCTCTCTATGTGGCCAGGCTGTGTAAAAGTCCTACACATGTGGTATCGCCATACTCGGGAGGAGTAGCAGAATGTATTTTGGGGTGTAATTTTTGCTATATACATGTTATGTGTTAGAAATATCTTATAAATTGACAATTTTGTGTAAAAAAAAAATGCGTTTTAATTTTTTTCCACATATTCCAAAAACCTCTGGAAAAAAATGAACCGTTCAAAAGACTCATTCTGCTTCCCAGATTATACGTTGGGGTGTTTGCTTTCCAAAATGGGGTCATTTTATGGGAAATTCCATTGTGCTGGTACTCCAGGGCCTTCAAAAGTGTAAGGCCCCTTTCACACTAACGTCCCGTTCAGGCCCGCCTGTCAGTTTTTCAGGCGGACCTGAACGGGTGCTCCATAGAGCTCTATGGAGCGTCGGATGTCAGCGGTGACATGTCCGCTGACATCCGACCCGCTCCGATCCGAAAAAGTGTGACGGAGGAAAAAGCTATTTTTCCATCCGTCTGCGGATCGGATCGGATGACGACGGGCACTGCGGTCCGTCGTCATCCGATCTCCCATAGGGGAGAGCGGCGCTGTGACAGGTCCGTCCCTGCACAGTGTGCGGAGGCAGACCTGTCATCTCCCTGCTCAGCGGGGATCGGCGGAGTGATCCCCGCTGAGCAAACGGACATCCACGGGGCGGATCAGAACTGATCCGCCCCGTGTGAAAGGACCCTAATAGGTGGTTGAGAAATGAGATGCGTAATTTTTGCTCATAGAACGTCTGAAGGTACTACATCAATGTTAGTGCTCTGTATGTGGCCAGGCTTTGTAAAAGTCTCACACACGTGGTATCGCTGTACTCGGGAAGAGTAGCAGAATGTATTTTGGGGTGTCATTTTTGCTATATACATGCTATGTGTTAGAAATATCTTATAAATTGACAATTTTGTGTAAAAAAAAATGCGTTTTAATTTTTTTCCACATATTCCAAAAACTTCTGGAAAAAAATTAACCATTCAAAAGACTCATTATGCCTCACAGATTATACGTTGGGGTGTTAGCTTTCCAAAATGGGGTGATTTTATGGGAAATTCCATTGTGCTGGTACTCCAGGGACTTCAAAAGTGTAATAGGTGGTTGAGAAATGAGATGCGTCATTTTTGCTCGTAGAACGTCTGAAGGTACTACATCAATGTTGGTGCTCTGTATGTGGCCAGGCTGTGTAAAAGTCTCACACATGTGGTATCGGCGTACTCGGGAAGAGTAGCAGAATGTATTTTGGGGGGTAATTTGTTGTATGCATATGCTGTGTGTGAGAAATAACCTGATAATATGACAATTTAGTAAAAAAAAAAAAAAAAAAAATCTTCATTTTGCAAAGAATTGTGGGAAAAAATGACAACTTAAAAAAACTCACCATGCTACTTACTTAATACCTTGGGATGTCTACTTTGTAAAAAGGGGTCATTTGGGGGGTATTTGTACTTTCCTGACTAGTTAGAGTCTCAAGAAATTAGGTACACCTGATGTACTGAAGGCCTGATCAGAAGTGATGAATTTTCAGTGATTGGCACCATAGATTGTAGACTCTATAACTTTCACAAAGACCAAATAATATATACTAATGTGGGTTATTTTTACCAAAGATATGTAGCAGTATACATTTTGGCCAAAATTTATGAAGAAAAATTACTAATTAGCAAAAATTTATGACAGAAACGAAGAAAAAGGCATTTTTTTCACAAAATTTACGTTTTATTTTATTTATAGCACAAAAAATAAAAAACCCACTAGTGATTAAATACCACTAAAAGAAAGCTCTATTTGTGTGGAAAAAAGGACGCAAGTTTCATATGGATACTGTGTTGGATGACTGAGTAATTGTCATTCAAAGTGTGAGAGCGCTGAAAGCTGAAAATTGGTCTGGTCAGGAAGGGGGTGTAACTGCACTGTACTGAGGTGGTTAAAAATTAGAAAAAAATCATTAAAAAAAATGAAAAAAAAATTTCAACCAGAAATTCCTGTTGCTAGGCACATCATCCTAATCTGCCTCTTCCTCCACCACGGAGATCTTCTTTCTTCACTTCTTCATGCAGCATCTTCTGGGTAATGGGTCGCGCTGTGTTCTGGGAACTGTGTGTCCCAGAACACAGCGCGTCCCATTCACAAAGCGTTGCGTAACTCGCGCATGCACAGTAGGAAACGGGCAGTGAAGCCACAAGGCTCCACTGCCCGTTTCCCTTACCCAAAATGGCGGCGCTGGGACCCGAGACCGAGGGACGGGTCAGCCTCGGGCGGCCGACATCGCGGGCGCCCTGGACAGGTAAGTGTGCTTATTAAAAGTCAGCAGCTACAGTGTTTGCAGCTGCTGACTTTTAATTTTTTTTTTTTTCAAAACCGACCCTCCTCTTTAAGTAATTGGCTGTTGTAGATCTCATTTTGTAGTACTTTTTGCACAGCTTTATTAATAAAAGTAAAACCTCTGCTAACGTCACCAGAAAATGTCAAAATTTGCATATTTGAGTCACCCGGGTTTAGAGAACCTTTGGAGAGCATTACTAATCTCAACTCATTGTTTTAAAAATGGCATGGTTTAAGCAATTTAACAGATTAGACAATTGTTAATTTTTTAAATAGACCTCACTTTAAATTACCTCTGAAATTACTGCTGCAAATGTACACTCTGGCAACACAAATTACAAATCTATCAATACTGAGTGTACACATACACGTCCAGAGGGTGCCTTGGGATTGTTATGCCCAGCTGTCATAAGCATAATGATACATAAAAATAAAGATAGCATGACAAAACTGTGAACCAGGGTGCCAGCCTGATTTTGGAAACAATTTGCTCACGATTCACAGATTCAAAAAATGTTTAACACTTGAATAAATGGACTGTATAATAATATATGAAATAGGTGATTTATCCACATAACTAGAACAAACAATCCCCAAGGCAAGCAAAACAACCTTGGGCACAAGATGGATGTCATTGTGTGTATTTCAAAATTCTAATGTAGCAGTACGAACTCTGAAAACAAATGATAAATGGCACGTCTGCAAATATATTTTTGTGTGCAAGAAAAGAGCTTTAATGTTGATACTAATCAAAACTAACAAAATGAATCAAAGAACTTAGATTCATCAAGGCTTCATGAATACAAGTAGAGCCAGCTTTATTTTTCATGTATGGACACAAATCCACAGTAAATAACCCATCCTCTGTTACATATACTGTATACCCCAATATGTGACCAATATGTGACAAACGCGGGTAGCAGATCCCTGCCCTCCTCACTAACTCGTGACAAAGGACCGGCCAATCTCATACCGTGCTGTCACTTACGTAACAATGCTAATCTCAGTTGCACCCGGCACAATGATTTTCCAGCTTGTGGGACCACAATCTAAGTGCCAGCAGCCTGAGAGCATTTGTCATTGGGCTAATTAAACAATTAACACTTTAACTGCCACCACTGACATTTAATGAAGTGTCAGAACTTCCACCAATTTAGCATTACAATTATGAATTTAGAATAATCATCTGCAACACACACTGTCACCACAGACAGGGTATGTTCAGAAAGTTTATACTATACAGTAGCACTCTTCTAGAGACAGGTTCTTTGTTAGCTTGCATTAAGAGTTTAGGGACAAGGTTAACAGTTTTCAAAATAAGGTTATAATAATGAAAAGGTCAACATTGGTGCAAATAAAATATTTACAAAAAAATATGGTTCAAAGAAATAAAGACATAATTCAGCAACAAAGAAATAAGGTAGAATTGAGGAGAAAGGATACTTGCAATTAATGTCCTTGGGTTGATCAGAGTTTGGTCGATGAGCCAGGTGTAATCAGTTCTCAAACTTGATGGTAAAGGAGAACTGAGAACTGTCTTGACATCTACCTTTTTCTCTGGGGTCAAATGGGTAGTGACAGGTGCCCCAATAGAACAGCTGAGGAGGGTCCATGGGCTGTCCAGGGTTGATGGCAGTATGATATATTATAATATAATATAATATAAATAATATAAGGGAGGGTCCCTTACACACAGGTTTATACCACTTTTCATATCTCCCAATATGTACTGGTTGCATTCTGGAAACTGATAGATTATTGTTCAGCATCAAGTTTCACATCCAGGGATACCAAACACACGGTAGCTCAGATAAACTTGTCACCCCGGGAATACCTGACAGCTAATTTACCTTCTGTATGTGCTAACATCTTATTTCTTAATGAATGACTGATTCATTCAGCATGATATTCCACATTCAAAGATATAATTATTATTAATGTGTCATGCTCCTGTCTGAGTTTATGAATTGTGTGTGGATTTGGTAAGTTTTGAATTGAGAAGGGGTCTTTGAAAGGTCACTTCTGGCTCTGAATGCCTTTTTCTGATCCCCATTAATTCTGGGTATCCTTTTATGGCATGCTATGTATTCTTAATGTATTTCATAGTTTTATGATAGGCCTGGACAGCAGAAGCAGATTTCTTGCCAGGACTCAATTAGTTGTTTTACAGCTCTGTACAGGCCTAACCCTGGTTTCTGACGTCTCAAAGCTGAGATAACGGCTCTTTTGAAGTGTTCTAAAGTTAAGTTTATGAATCCCAATAATTAAAGGGGTGGGAGGGGGTAAGATCACTACTACCAAGACTGTCATGGCTGGCGTATGATTCCTGAGCAACATGGATGCTAGCTACAGTTTTTCGTGTGTCTAGTATGTTATATCATTGTACCACCCCCCTTAGGTGATTACATGAGAGGGAACCGCCATTTCCCTCTTGACGCAAATGACTCCCGTGGGCTCGCCTAGCAGCAAAAGGGTCGTTGGTTCAAATCCCAACTATGGCACTACCTGCCTGGAGTTTGCATGTTCTCCCTGTGTCTGCATGGGTTTCCTCCGGGTACTCCCACACTCTAAAGACATGCTGGTTTAGGTTAATTGGATTCTGTCTAAACTGACCCTAGTATGTGTATTTATGTATGAATGAGAGCTAGGGACCTTAGATTGTAATCTCCTTGAGGGTAGGGACTGATGTGAATATACAATATATATGTAAAGCGTTGCATAAATTGATAGCGCTATATAAATACCTGAAATAATAATAATAATATCCCACCGCAAACTAGACATGTGCACACTGCAATATTTTGTTTCAGAATTTAGTTTTCGTACAAAAAATACATTTTAGTTACTCCCAAAATTCATTTTTATTTATTTTGTTTAGTTAAAAAATGCATTCGTCTGAAAATCCAAAATAATTAAGGTCGAATCTGTCATTGAAGGCTTATGGTGTCTGTCGAATGTTCTAAGAAGATTTGATCAAGCAGCTAAACTGTACGAAGCCGCAATTGTACATTTCCAGTCGAATGTTCCGCCTACAAGCTATAGTAGAATTCTAATGTTGTATGACACTAGTAATAATTATATTTATTAATTATTATTACTAGTTAACCAACATTAGAATTCTTCTATAGCCTATGGGCGGAGCATTTGACCATAAATGTCCACTCACGGCGACTGCTTTGTCAAATCTTCATGTCGAATCTTTTCTCATGTCGAATAATCTTGGACTACTAGAGCTAGGTTAGGCACATTCAACCCTTTTTGCTATTGTCTCTATAATGTCGAATCTTTTCTTTCTATGTAGAATAATATTGGATTAATAGAGCTAAGGTTAGGCACATTTGACCACAGGTTCGATGGACACAGATCACTATTGTCAGCGTTATGTCAAATCTCCTATCTATATTGAACTGTTGTCACAATGAAAACGAAAATAAAGCATTTGTTTATGTCGGATCTTTTTGTTTTCAGATTCTGCAGGTTTGAAGGGCTTGGTATGGATTTTAGGGGGGAACCCACACCATTTTTTTTTAATTTTGGTGCAGTGTTCTCCTTAATATCCATACCACACCCAAAAGGCCTGGAATGGATTTTGGGGGACCCCTCGCAATTTTTTTATTTGGGTGCGGGGTTCCCCTTAATATCCATACCAGACCCAAAGGGCCTGGTAATGGACTGGGGGGGACCCATGCCATTTTTTTTTCAATCATTTTCATCTATATTGCCGGGATCCAACAATACATTACAGCCGCGTAGTTTTAAATGACATTTTTTCCTTTACAAATGTAATTTTGTTGCTTTCATTCATAAAACTATGTACAGCTGCTGTGTAAGCAGCCTTACATAGTGTGGAGAATGGACTCAGCCCCCTGAGCCATGATTGGCCAACGGCACCCTGCCTTTGGCCAATCATGACTCTCACAGCAGAGCGCACTGTGATTGGCCAAAGCATGCAGGTCAGGTGCATGCTTTGGCCAATCAGCAGCCGTCAATGCACTGCAATCTCGCAGTGCATTGATGGTCTTGCTGTTCATTATGGCGTGTTTAGCGGGTGCTAGAATTTCCCATGAACCAGGCATGGACTGGCCATCAGGACTACCGGGAGTTTCCCGGTGGGCCGAATGGCTCAGTGGAGCAGTCAGGTGCAGTCCTGGAGCCGCTCCTCTCTGACAGTGAGTGATCGCAATTTCACTCCTGTCAGGAGGAGCTGCTTCCGTCACTTGCTGGAGAGAGCATTAGGCGTTATGCTTCCTCCAGCCTGCAGCATGAGACAGCCGGCAGACTTTCCTTCCTCTCTCCCCTTATCATTTGTTATCACATGACTGGAGAGAGGAAAGAAAAGCTGCCTTCAAAACTGTGAGTACATGTGGGAGGGGGAGGAGAGGGAGGACACTCTGATGTGAAGGAGGCTGCTGGTGGGCCCCTGATGTGAAGGGGGCTGCTGGTGGGGACTCTGATGTGAAGGGGGCTGCTGATGGGGACTCTGTGAAGGGGCTGCTGATGGGGACTCTCTGGTGGGGACACACTGATGTGAAGGGGCTGCTGATGAGGACTCTCTGATTGGGACAAACTGATGTAAAGGACACTGCTAATGGGAACTCTGATGTGAAGAAGGGTTCTGATGGGGACTCTGATGTGAAGGGGGCTGCTGATGGGGACTCTGATGTGAAGGGGGCTGCTGGTAGGGACTCTGATATGAAGGAGGCTGCTGATGGGGACTCTGATGTGAAGGGGGCCGCTGATGAGGACTCTGATGTGAAGGGGGCTGATGATGGGGACTCTGTGAAGGGGCTGCTGATGGGGACACACTGATGTGAAGGGGCTGCTGATGGGGACTCTCTGATGGGGACAAACTGATGTGAAGGGGACTCTCTGATGGGGTCAAACTGATGTGAAGGGGACTGCTGATGGGGACAAACTGATGTGAAGGGGACTGCTGGTGGGGACAAACTGATGTGAAGGGGGCTGCTGATGGGGACTCTGATTTGAAGGGGGCTGCTGGTGGGGACTCTTTAATGGGGACACACTGATGGGAAGGGGGCTGCTGATGGGGACTCTCTGATGTGAAGGAGGCTGCTGGTGGGGACTCTCATGTGAAGGGGGCTGCTGATGGAGACTCTCATGTGAAGGGGGCTGGTGATGGGGACTCTGATGTGAAGGGGCTGCTGGTGGGGACTCTCTGATGGGAAGGGACTGCTGATTGGGACTCTCTGATGTAAGGAGGACACTGTTGGGGACACTCAAAATTAAACTGGGCCAGTCATGATGAAGTCCAGAGCCAAATTTTTGTCCCAGTCCAGCCCAGCCGCAAATGCCCCATAATGTTTGGTATTCACGTTTGATTCGAACTGGGGGCTCATCCCTAGTGGTGAGTGCCTGTGGGATCCTTGGAGTGGTTTTGCTTCTGGTTCAGGTCCATGTCTCCCTGAAACACACAGACTCTGGGAATCCAATACTGGGGTCTCCTGCTCTAATCTATTCTTTAAGGTGTCTTTTTTTCCTATGGTATTATTTCCCCTTTGTGTGCTTCCTAGGTGTGAATTCCAGTGGAGGCCCATCCATTAAGGGCACACGGACACCACCCCCTCTATCATGCCACCCCCCTTTTTGTGTAATGCATAGATTCATGCGGCCACCCCCTATTGATGCGTCTGGCCCATTTCAGGACACTGGGTGCATGAATTACAGTGGTGGGGGTGTAGGCTCTAATAGGCTTCAAATAAGGGTGGACTCGGAGTGCAGAGCATTGTGCTCAGAGCCCACCCAGGTGTGTTATAAAAGCAAATTAATATTAGCTTTTCTAACACAAAACCCCTTCTCCGCCAATCAGGAAGCACGGGTCTGATACTCGTCACCTGATTGGCTTAAAGGACAGAAGATCCTATTGGACACCTAGCAGGAGGGAAGAAGAGATGCGCAGCGGAAGCATGGAGGGCACAGGAGCCGCGGCCTGACCCACATCTCGCCGCTGCATGACCCACTGCCCCCCCCCACAGCTCGCTGCCTTAACCCACTGTCTGACCCGCCACCAAGATGGGGTAAGTGTCGGTCAGACAATGAGCGAGTGAACGGGCAGAGGGGGGGCGGGAGGCATTCGTTTAATGCCGCAGGGGGTTCACAGTGGCTGAAATTGATGGCCATTGAGGTTGAATTTGATGGGCACAGTGGCTGCAATTGATGGAGCAGTGGCTACATTTGATGGACACAGTGGCTGCATTTGATGGGCACAGTGGCTGCATTTGATGGGCACAGTGTTTGCATTTGATGGGCACAGTGTTTGCATTTGATAGGCGCAGCGTCTGCAATTGATGGCGCAATGTTTGCATTTGATGGGCACAGTGTCTGCATTAGATGGGCACAATGGCTGGATTTGATGGCACAATGGCTGCATTTGATGGCACAGTGGTTGCATTTGATGGGCACAGTGGCTGCAATTGATGGGCACAGTGGCTGCAAATGATGGATAGGGATGGCCGAACTGTTCGCCCGGCGTGTAAATCCTTTCTGAGTATGCGCGGAACTTCCGAAAAACTTTGTTCGTCAGACTGTCCGCTGAAACTGTCCGCTGAAGCCCACACACGAGCGGACTGTCCGCTGAAACACTGTTCAGCGGACAAAGTTGGGCGAACAGTCCGCCCGTGTGTACGTGGCCTTACATGTTTACTGTGTAAAAGAACTTTGACCTATGATGACACATCCATCATGTGGTACAGGACAGCCAATTGAGACATTACAGCACATGGACACTTGGACATTCCCCCTAACTAACTTTCTGCAAAAAGGCAGTCTTCCATGGGCCTAATGTTCGAGTGTAAAAAAATGATGACGCCGGATAACCCTCTTGCCCAACGGTTGACGGCTGGCTTGTCAGAACTGATAACCCGCCAACTACTGCCATGTAAACTGGTGGACTCGGAGGCCTTACGAAAATTTGTGGCCATTGGAACACCACAATGGAAGGTCCCAAGAAGGAAGTATTTCTCACAGAAGGGCATCCCATAGCTATATGGCCATGTTCAGCTGCAAGTGAATGTATCTCTGGCACACAGTGTCGGTGCCAAGATACATTTGACCACAGACACGTGGTCTAGCAAACACGGGCAGGGAAGGTATATCACTTTTACTGCCCACTGGGTGAACCTTCTGACGGCCGTCAAGCATGTAACCCGTGGCGCCCGTGTAGATTTGGTTTTACCGCCACGGATTGCATGCTGGCCTGGCTCTTCTTCTCCTCCTCCTCCTACTCCATCCTCCTCCCTCTCCTCCTCGGCTGACTCCTCCTTTTCCGCTGCTAGCGTCTCATCTGCTGCGCCGCCCAAGCTCCCCAGAACCTATTCGACATGCCAGGTGAGACGTTGCCATGCCGTGCTGCGTCTGTTGTGCCTGGAAGCCAAGAGCCACACTGGCCCGGCACTCCTTTCAGCTTTGCGTTCACAGGCAGATCAGTGGCTCAATTTGACAGTTGGTAAAGTGGTGTGTGACAACGGTGCCAATCTGCTTAACGCATTGAAACAGGGCAAAATTACGCACGTGCCATGCATGGCACACGTCTTAAACTTGGTCGTGCAGCGATTCGTTGTCAAATACCCTGGGATCCAGGACATCTTGCGGCAGGCAAGGAAAATCTCGGCCCATTTCAGAAGATCTTACACGGCCATGGCTCGCCTTGCTGACATTCAGCAGTGACACAATCTGCCGGTCAGACGTCTTATTTGCGATTGCCCGACGCGATGGAACTCAACCTTCTATATGCTTGATAGGCTGCTCAAGCAGAAACGTGCAGTTAATGTCTACCTGTATGAACTCTGCGGCAGAACAGGTTCTGGGGAGCTGGGTTTTTTTTCACCACGTCAGTGGCTGCTTATGCGCGACGCATGCAGACTTCTGCGGCCATTTGAGGAGATCACCAAACTGGTCAGTCGCAGCCAAGGCGGCATCAGTGACATGGTACCTTATGCCTTCTTTATGGAGCGTGCATTGTGTCGTGTCATTGATCAAGCTGTGGAGGAGCAGGAGCGGGAAGATGAGGAAGTCGCAATGCTGGATGAATTCCCAGGGGGGGCTACTCTATCTGAGACAAGTGAACAACAGGAGTCTGAAGAGGAGTCAGAGGAGGATGGTGCTGGGGCGGATGAGGAGGAGCAAGAAGAGCATGCTTTAAACCTTTCTGGGATCCCTGTTGTTGTGCGTGGATGGGGAGAGGAGAATAAAGAGGACGACATTATCCTGGATGATGAGCAGGAGCCAGGCCACCACACCGCTTCCAGTTTAGTGAAAATGGGGGCCTTCATGCTCCAGTGTTTTAATAGGGACCTCCGTATAAAAAGCATAAGGGTCAAGGACCAGTACAGGGTGGCAACGTACTTAGACCCCCGGTACAAACACAAAATGGCGGAAATGTTACCGCTGTCACAGAGGGCTGTCAGAATGGAGCACTTCCAGGCCTTGCTTCGAGAAATGCTGCATTCTGCTTTTGCAAGCGCTGGCAGAGGAGCAATTCCCACTCCCAGAGAAGGAGTTGCGAGTACCAATCCAACAGCGCCTGCAAGAAGAGGCCGGTTTGAAGATGTGTTGGTGACTTCTGATATGAGGTCATTCTTTCAGCCGACCCATCGACAGGTGTCATCCAGATCCAGCATCAGGGAACGCCTAGACCGCCAGGTGTCCGACTACATCGGATTAACGGCCGATGTGGACACTCTGAGGAGTGATGAACCCCTGGACTACTGGGTGGGCAGGCTTGACCTCTGGCCAGAGCTTGCCCAATTTGCAATCGAACTGTTGGCTTGCCCCTCGTCCAGTGTCCTGTCCGAAAGGATGTTCAGCGCATCAGGGGGGCTCGTGACCGATAAGCGTACTCGCCTAGCTCACGACAGTGTTAACTACCTCACATTTCTAAAAATGAATGAGGCATGGATCTCGGAGGAATTCAACACATGTGACCAGTAGACCATGTATATGTCTATAAACGATTTTTTTAATCGAGCACACAGACCTTCTTTCTTCATTTGGCTCACTTCCTTGTACAAAAAAAGCACACCGTACTATATGCCCGTACCCTCCTGTTTGAAGAGGTTGAGCGGTGTCATATTTCTACTGGGGCTGCTTATTATGAGGGAATCCCACCATCCCTGTGCTGTGCTGACTTCCTCCTGGGGCTGCTTATTATGAGGGGCTCCCACCATCCCTGTGCTGTGCTGACTTCCTCCTGGGGCTGTACCTCTGCTGTGCATATTATGAGGGGCTCCCACCATCCCTGTGCTATGCTCATTATGAGGGGCTCCCACCATCCCTGTGCTGACTTCCTCCTGGGGCTGCTTATTATGAGGGGCTCTCACCATCCCTGTGCTATGCTGACATCCTCCTGGGGCTGCTTATTATGAGGGGCTCCCACCATCCCTGTGCTGTGTTGACTTCCTCCTGGGGCTGTACCTCTGCTGTGCATATTATGAGGGGCTCCCACCATCCCTGTGCTATGCTCATTATGAGGGGTTCCCACCATCCCTGTGCTATGCTGACTTCCTCCTGGCGCTGCTTATTATGAGGGGCTCCCACCATCCCTGTGCTATGCTGACTTACTCCTGGGGCTGTACCTCTGCTGTGCATATTATGAGGGGCTCCCACCATCCCTGTGCTATGCTCATTATGAGGGGCTCCCACCATCCATGGTGTCAGTGCTTTATGTCACGCTACTGATGTCAGTGCTCTCTATCACGGTGCTGGTGTCAGATCACTCTATCACGGTGCAGGTGTCAGTGCTGTATGTCACGCTGCTGATGTCAGTGCTCTCTATCACGGTGCTGGTGTCAGATCACTCTATCACGGTGCAGGTGTCAGTGCTCTATATCACGGTGCTGGTGATCATCTTCTGCACCCTCTTCTTTGCCTACCCTGACCTTCCCTCTCCTCCATTGCCTTCATGCGTTCCACTGTCCTGAATTGTCACAATTTCACATATAAAAAAAGAATGCTTGTAGTTGTCGATCCCAGATTCACCTCATACATGTGTTATGTCATTGGCCATGTGGTGGGACTATGTGTGCATAGCTAGTAATTATTTTGTGGCTGCAAATTTGACCTGTAGGTTTGTAAAGTTTGCCGCCCATTGAAGTCAATGGGGCCCGCCGCGAACGCTACGGTTCACGAACTATCGGCCGCGTTCGTGAAACGTCCCATCGGAAGTTAGTCCATCACTAACAGCCACTATGCCTATCAAAGGCAGCCATTAATTGCAGCCACTGTGCCCATGAAATGCAGCCACTGTGCCCATGAAATGCAGCCACCGTGCCTATCAAATGCCGCCACTGTGCCTATCAAATGCCGCCACTGTGCCCATCAAATGCAGCCATTGTGCCATCACTTGCAGCCACTGTGCCCATCAAATTCAGCCACTATGCCCATCAATTTCAGCCACTTTGAACACCCCGTGGCATTTAAACCAACAACCCCCCACCCCCCTCCGCCCATTCACTCGCTCGTTGTCTGACCTACTCAGTGCCCACCCAGACCATTCCTCCAGGACCTCCTTTTAACCATTTGGGTGAATGTGTTTCCTGTCCTGGAGGGAGGAGCCCTATGTCTCAGAGGCTGTCTTGGAAGACTCCTAGAAAAAGAGTTAAGTCTAACTCCGATTTTGAGCACCAGCCGCCACTGGTGAATTCCCATTGTTAATTGAGCTACCTATTGTTTCTTTCTGTCTGCTAATCCTTTAGAGATTTGGACAGCCCTAAGTCTTCCTACTGGGGAACTGGTGACGAATGGTCTGGGTGGGCACTGAGTAGGTCAGACAACGAGCGAGTGAATGGGCGGAGGGGGGTGGGGGGTTGTTGGTTTAAATGCCACGGGGTGTTCAAAGTGGCTGAAATTGATGGGCATAGTGGCTGAATTTGATGGGCACAGTGGCTGCATTTGATGGGCACAGTGGCTGCATTTGATGGGCACAGTGGCGGCATTTGATGGGCACAGTGGGGGCATTTCATGGGCACAGTGGCTGCAATTGATGGACACAGTGGCTGCCTTTGATAGGCATAGTGGCTGTTAGTGATGGACGAACTTCCGACGGGACGTTTCGCGAAGGCGGACCGCGAACGCGGCCAATAGTTTGCGAACCGTAACGTTGACTTTAATGGGAGGTGAACTTTGCAAACCTACAGGTCAAATTTGCAGCCACAAAATAATTACTAGCTGTGCAAACATAGTCCCACCACATGGCCAATGACATAACACATGTATGAGGTGAATCTGGGATCGACAACTACAAGCATTCTTTTTTTATATGTGAAATTGTGACAATTCAGGACTGTGGAGTGCATGAAGGCAATGGAGGAGAGGGAAGGTCAGGGTAGGCAAAGAAGAGGGTGCAGGAGATGATCACCAGCAGCGTGACATACAGCAATGACACCTGCACCGTGATAGAGTGATCTGACACCAGCACCGTGATAGGGAGCACTGACATCAGCAGCGTGACATACAGCAATGACACCTGCACCGTGATAGAGTGATCTGACACCAGCACCGTGATATACAGCACTGACACCTGCACCGTAAGCAGCCCCAGGAGGAAGTAAGCATAGCACAGGGATGGTGGGAGCCCCTCATAATGAGCATAGCACAGGGATGGTGGGAGCCCCTCATAATATGCACAGCAGAGGTACAGCCCCAGGAGTAAGTCAGCATAGCACAGAGATGGTGGGAGCCCCTCATAATAAGCAGCCCCAGGAGGAAGTCAGCATAGCACAGGGATGGTGGGAGCCCCTCATAATGAGCATAGCACAGGGATGGTGGGAGCCCCTCATAATATGCACAGCAGAGGTACAGCCCCAGGAGTAAGTCAGCATAGCACAGGGATGGTGGGAGCCCCTCATAATAAGCAGCCCCAGGAGGAAGTCAGCATAGCACAGGGATAGTGGGAGCCCCTCATAATGAGCATAGCACAGGGATGGTGGGAGCCCCTCATAATATGCACAGCAGAGGTACAGCCCCAGGAGGAAGTCAGCACAGCACAGGGATGGTGGGAGCCCCTCATAATAAGCAGCCCCAGGAGGAAGTCAGCACAGCACAGGGATGGTGGGAGCCCCTCATAATGAGCACAGCACAGGGATGGTGGGAGCCCCTCATAATAAGCAGCCCCAGGAGGAAGTCAGCACAGCACAGGGATGGTGGGAGCCCCTTTATAATAAGCAGCCTCAGGAGGAAGTCAGCATAGCACAGGGATGGTGGGAGCCCCTCATAATAAGCAGCCACAGGAGGAAGTCAGCACAGCACAGGGATGGTGAACTTTACAAACCTACAGGTCATATTTGCAGCCACAAAATAATTACTAGCTGTGCACACATAGTCCCACCACATGGCCAATGACCTAACACATGTATGAGGTGAATCTGGGATCGACAACTACAAGCATTCTTTTATTATATGTAAAATTCTGACAATTCAGGACTCTTGAGACAATGGAGGCGAGGGAAGGTCAGGGTAGGCAAAGAAGAGGGTGCAGGAGATGATCACCAGCACCATGATATAGAGCACTGACACCTGCACCGTGATAGAGTGATCTGACACCAGCACTGTGATAGAGAGCACTGACATCAGCAGCGTGACATAAAGCACTGACACCAGCACCGTGATATACCAGTCCTTAAGGATTAGAAGACTGTACCTCACTCAACCCTATATACTGTAGTACGCTATACCTTACCAGTCCTTAGAAGGACATTTGTGCAACTAGTAGGTTGTGATTTAGGGATGAGCCGAACACCCCCCGGTTCGGTTCGCAGCAGAACTTTCGAATGGACCCCAAATTCGTACGAACGTTAAAACCCCATTGAAGTCTATGGGACTCGAACGTTCGAAATTAAAAGTGCTAATTTTAATGGCTAATATGCAAGATACTGTCCTAAAAAGGGTTTGGGGACCTGGCTCCTGCCCCAGGGGACATGGGTCAATGCAAAAAAAAAGTTTTAAAAACAGCCGTTTTGGCGGGAGCACTGATTTTAACCACTTTCAGACCGGACCATTTTGCTGGTAAATGACCAGAGGTCTTTTTACACTTTGGCACTGCGCTGCTTTAACTGGTAATTGCGCGGTCATGCAATGTTGTACCCAAACAAAATTTGCGTCCTTTTCTTCCCACAAATAGAGCTTTCTTTTGATGGTATTTGATTGCCTCTGCGATTTTTATTTTTTGCGATATAAACGTAAAAAGACCGCAAATTTTGAAAAAAAATGATATTTTCTACTTTTTGTTATTAGAAAAATCCAATAAACTCAATTTTAGTCATACATTTAGGCCAAAATGTATTCAGCCACATGTCTTTGGTAAAAAAAAAGTCAATAATTGTATATTTATTGGTTTGCGCAAAAGTTGTCACATCTACAAACTAAGGTACGTTTTCTGGAATTTACGCAGCTTTTAGTTTACGACTGCCTATCTCATTTCTTGAGGTGCTAAAATGGCAGGGCAGTACAAAACCCCCCCAAATGACCCCATTTTGGAAAGTAGACCCCCTAAGGAAATTGATAAGAGGCATGTTGAGCCCATTGAATATTTTATTTTTTTGCCTCAAGCGATTGAATAATGACAAAAAAAAAAAATTTTTTTTTTTTTTACACAAAGTTGTCACTAAATGATATATTGCTCACACATGCTATGGGCGTATGTGAAATGACACCCCAAAATAAATTCTGCTGCTTCTCCTGAGTATGGGGATACCACATATGTGGGACTTTTTGGGAGCCTAGCCGCGTACGGGGCCCCGAAAACCAAGCACCGCCTTCAGGCTTTCTAAGGGCGTAAATTTTTGAGTTCACTTCTCACTACCTATTACAGTTTTGAAGGCCATAAAATGCCAAGATGGCACAAAACCCCCACAAATGACCCCATTTTAGAAAGTAGACACCCCAAGCTATTTGCTGAGAGGCATGTTGAGTTCATGGAATATTTTATATTTTGCCACAATTTGCGGGAAAATTACAAACTTTTTTTTTTTTTTTTTTTTTTTAACAAAGTTGTCACTAAATGATATATTGCTCATGCATGCCATGGGCATATGTGAAATGACACCCCAAAATAAATTCTGCTGCTTCTCCTGAGTACGGGGATACCACATATGTGGGACTTTTTGGGAGCCTAGCCGCGTACGGGGCCCCGAAAACCAAGCACCGCCTTCAGGCTTTCTAAGGGCGTAATTTTTTGATTTCACTCCTCACTACCTATTACAGTTTTGAAGGCCATAAAATGCCAAGATGGCACAAAACCCCCACAAATGACCCCATTTTAGAAAGTAGACACCCCAAGCTATTTGCTGAGAGGCATGTTGAGTCCATGGAATATTTTATATTTTGCCACAAGTTGCGGGAAAATTACAAACTTTTTTTTTTTTTTTTTTCTTTTCACAAAGTTGTCACTAAATGATATATTGCTCACGCATGCCATGGGCATATGTGAAATGACACCCCAAAATAAATTCTGCTGCTTCTCCTGAGTATGGGGATACCACATATGTGGGACTTTTTGGGAGCCTAGCCGCGTACGGGGCCCCGAAAACCAAGCACCGCCTTCAGGCTTTCTAAGGGCGTTACAGTTTTGAAGGCCATAAAATGCCAAGATGGCACAAACCCCCCCCAAATGACCCCATTTTGGAAAGTAGACACCCCTAAATTTAGGGGTACACTAGTGAGACTAGGTAATAAATGGCGGGTGCCCTGAAACTATAAAAAAATAACTAACCAACCAGCGTCACCTGTAACAGTTATATGGTGATCACTGGTGAAAGGGTTAACTAGGGGGCAATTAGGGGGCTTTATGCGGTAGTATATGGGGGTCCCTGGCGCTATAAAAAGCTGCAGCGAACCTAAATACCTACCTGCCTAACTAGCGTCACCTGTGACACTAATACAGCGATCAGAAAAACGATCGCTTATTAGGCTGGGTTCACACTGGAGCGATGCGGGAACGCCACGAATGCGCGGCGGGTTCCCGCATCGCATGCCTCCCGGCGGCAGTTCACACTGCCCTATGCGAACTGCTGGGAGTGTCAGTGAAATGTTACTGACACCCCCAGATCAGTTCGCATATCGCAGTGCGATCTGCAAACTCGGATCGCATGGTGTGAACACCCATGCGATCCGATTCTGCTGCGGGCCAAAAAAAGGGTCCCGTGCGAATTTGCGGCGGGTGCGGCGAATGGCTGAACTCGAATCGCACAGAGATCGGATGTGATTTGCACTGCAGTGCGGTGCGAATCACATCCGTTCTCATAAACCGCTGCAATGTGAACCCAGCCTTAGTGACACTGGCGATGGGGGGTGATCACGGGGTTAAACCTTTATTGGGGGGGTTAGGGGGGTACCTTAGAACTAAAGGGGGCTAACCCTAACTGCCCTAACAGTTATTAGTCACAAATGACACCCGCCGGGTGATCAGGGGGTTAAACCTTTATTAGGTAATAAATGGCGGGTGCCCTGAAACTATAAAAAAATAACTAACCAACCAGCGTCACCTGTAACAGTTATATGGTGATCACTGGTGAAAGGGTTAACTAGGGGGCAATCAGGGGGCTTTATGCGGTAGTATATGGGGGTCCCTGGCGCTATAAAAAGCTGCGGCGAACCTAAATACCTACCTGCCTAACTAGCGTCACCTGTGACACTAATACGGCGATCAGAAAAATGATCGCTTATTAGGCTGGGTTCACACTGGAGCGATGCGGAAACGCCGCGAATCCGCGGCGGGTTCCCGCATCGCATGCCTCCCGGCGGCAGTTCACACTGCCCTATGCGAACTGCTGGGAGTGTCAGTGAAATGTTACTGACACCCCCAGATCAGTTCGCATATCGCAGTGCGATCTGCAAACTCGGATCGCATGGTGTGAACACCCATGCGATCCGATTCTGCTGCGGGCCAAAAAAAGGGTCCCGTGCGAATTTGCGGCGGGTGCGGCGGGTGTGGCGGGTGCGGCGGGTGCGGCGAATGGCTGAACTCGAATCGCACAGAGATCGGATGTGATTTGCACTGCAGTGCGGTGCGAATCACATTCGTTCTCATAAACCGCTGCAATGTGAACCCAGCCTTAGTGACACTGGCGACGGGGGGTGATCACGGGGTTAAACCTTTATTGGGGGGGTTAGGGGGGTACATTAGAACTAAAGGGGGCTAACTCTAACTGCCCTAACAGTTATTACAGTCACAAATGACACCAATGCAAAAAAAAAAAAAAAAAAAAAAAAAAATGACATTGGTGTCACTGTGACTGGGGGGCAGGGGTAATTGGGGGGGTGATCGGGGGGTAAAGGGGGGGTGTGAGTGTGCCTGGCATGTTCTACTGTGTGTGTGAGTGTTGGTGCAACTTACTGATCCGCTCTCCTCCGTGTCGTTCCGACACGGAGGAGAGAATACATCACTTCCTCTCCTGTGTTTACATTACAGGAGAGGAAGTGATGTCACCGGGGATTTCTATTCGTCGGGAGCGATCGCGAGGGGGTGGCCATGAATGAATGGCCGTCCCCTCGTCCGGGATCGCTCCCGTACGAATACCGACCGCCGCAGGCACCGGGCGGGGGCCCGATCGGGCCCCCGACCCGCGGGAGGCAAGGGACGTACATGTATGTCCTTATGCCTGCCCGTGCCATTGTACCGACGTACATCGGCGTGCGGCGGTCGGCAACTGGTTAATGACGATTAAAGTGAAAAAAAAAGTGAAATATTCCTTTAAATATCATGCCTGGGGGGTGTCTATAGTATTCCTGTGAAGTGCCACGTGTTTCCCGTGTTTAGAACAGTCCCTGCACAAAATGACATTTTTAACGGAAATAACGTCATTTAAAACTGCTTGCGGTTTTAATGTTATATCTGGTTCCTGCAATATAGTTGAAAATCATTGAGAAAAATGGCATGGGTAGCCCTCCCTGCCCATTACCAGCCCCTTTGGGTCTTGTACGGATATTAAGGGGAACCCCGTACCCATATTAAAAAAAGGAAATACGTGTGGCCCCCAGGCCCTATATACTCAGAACAGCAGTATACAGGTGGTGCAAATAAGACAGGGACTGTGTAGATTTGTTGTGTTAAGTTGAATCTGTTTGTAATTTTCAACTGGCACATTTTTAAAGTGTAGCTCCAGTCAAAAAAACTATTTTTAAGCTTTTTGGAAAACATTGGGAAGGGTTATCACCCCTGTATAATTTGTTTTGCCGTCCGTCTTTTTTCATCTCACTTGCTGTTGTCTCCTTCCGTTTGCAAGTAGGAGATGTTTGTAAGTTGGATGTTTGAAAGTAGGGGCCTGCCCTATATGCTCTGCAGAAATGGCGGAACAAGGTGTTGGTTTTGCCACAACATTGTAAGCCCTCAAAGTGACTCTTGGTGGGCGCTGGAGCGCCCTGCTGTGAACGATTATATCAAGAATTGTAATTACATGCCATTGTTGAACAGTGGTAGAAAAATTGACCTTTCGTGGTTGTCCTGCTGGTGCCACAACACTATAAGTCCTTACAGTTACTTTGGGTGGGCACAGGAACGGGCTCTCCTGTGAAATATTATATCAAGAATTGTAATTACATGTCCCTGTTAAACAGGGGCTGAAAAATTGGGCCTTAGGCACTGGTGCTGGTGCCACGACACTGCAACCTCTCCCATATACTCTAGTTTTAGTGCAGAAATTAGCCCTGCTGCAAAGCATTGCATCAAAAATTGTAATTAAACACCCCTGTTGAACAGGGAAAGAAAAATTGGGCCCTAGGCACTGGTGCTGGTGCCACGACACTGCAACCTCTCCCATATACTCTAGTTTTAGTGCAGAAATTAGCCCTGCTGCAAAGCATTGCATCAAAAATTGTAATTAAACGCCCCTGTTAAACAGGGTCAGAAAAATTGGGCCTTAGGCACTGGTGCTGGTGCCACGACACTGCAACCTCTCCCATATACTCTAGTTTTAGTGCAGGAATTAGCCTACCACTGACTGCAAGCTCTATTTAAAACGAGCAACGTAGCTAGCTATATAGATGGATATAGCGGTGTATACTGGGTTCAGAGCACGCAGACAGCACGCACAATCTCCTACCACTGACTGCAAGCTCTATTTAAAATGAGCAAGATAGTTAGCTATATAGGTGGATATAGCGGTGTATACTGAGTTCAGAGCACGCAGACAGCACACACAATCTCCTACCACTGACTGCAAGCTCTATTTAAAACGAGCAAGATAGTTAGCTATATAAATGGATATAGCGGTGTATACTGGGTTCAGAGCATGCAGACAGCACGCACAATCTCCTACCACTGACTGCAAGCTCTATTTAAAATGAGCAAGATAGCTAGCTATATAGATGGATATAGCGGTGTATACTGGGTTCAGAGCATACAGACAGCACGCACAAGCTCCTACCGCTGACTGCAACCTCTATTTAAAACGAACAAGATAGTTAGCTATATAGGTGGATATAGCGGTGTATACTGTGTTCAGAGCATGAAGACAGCACGCACAATCTCCTACCACTGACTGCAAGCTCTATTAAAAAAGAGAAATATAGCTAGCTATATAGGTGAATATAGCGGTGTATACTGCAGTCAGGGCACGCAGACAACAACCACTACAGAAGAGCAAGAACGAAAAATCGGTCGATAACGATCGGTGTATACTGTGTTGAAGGTACACAGAACACCCAATAACTCCTACAGACGCCAACACACTACACAAGGCCGCTGCGCTGGCAGCCTTATATAGTGTGGGGCGTGTACTACTCAGCCTGAGCTATGATTGGCCACAGGCATCCTGCCTGTGGCCAATCATGGCTCTCCTTGCGGCCGGCGCTATGATTGGCCAAGCATGCGGGGTCACAGTGCATGCTTGGCCAATCATGAGCCAGCAATGCACTGCGATGGCGCAGTGCATTGTGGGCCATGAGCGCCACACAAATTTGTCGCGAACAGCCCATAACGTTCGGAATCGCCGAACGGCGAACAGCCGACGTTCGAGTCGAACGTATGTTCGACTCGAACACGAAGCTCATTCCTAGTTGTGATTAGCAGACTGTACCTCACTCAACCCTATATACTCTAGTACGCTATACCTTACCAGTCCTTAGAAGGACCTTTGTGCAACTAGTAGGTTGTGATTAGCAGACTGTACCTCAGTCCCTATACTGATAAAGGACTGCTGCAGAATTGGGCAGCAGTCAGCAGTAGTGCACCTCAACCCTATATATTGTGGGCCTATACCAGTCCTTAAGGATTAGCAGACTGTACCTCACTCAACCCTATATACTCTAGTACACTATACCTTACCAGTCCTTAGAAGGACCTTTGTGGAACTAGTAGGTTGTGATTAGCAGACTGTACCTCAGTCCCTATACTGATAAAGGACTGCTGCAGAATAGGGAAGCAGTCAGCAGTAGTGCACCTCAACCCTATATATTGTGGACCTATACCAGTCCTTAAGGATTAGCAGACTGTACCTCACTCAACCCTATATACTCTAGTACGCTATACCTTACCAGTCCTTAGAAGGACCTTTGTGCAACTAGTAGGTTCTGATTAGCAGACTGTACCTCAGTCCCTATACTGATAAAGGACTGCTGCAGAATAGGGCAGCAGTCAGCAGTAGTGCACCTCAACCCTATATATTGTGGACCTATATCAGTCCTTAAGGAATAGCAGACTGTACCTCACTCAACCCTATATACTCTAGTACCCTATACCTTACCCGTCCTTATAAGGACCTTTGTGGAACTAGTAGGTTGTGATTAGCAGACTGTACCTCAGTCCCTATACTGATAAAGGACTACTGCAGAATAGGGCAGCAGTCAGCAGTAGTGCACCTCAACCCTATATATTGTGGACCTATACCAGTCCTTAAGGATTAGAAGATTGTACCTCACTCAACCCTATATACTCTAGTACGCTATACCTTACCAGTCCTTAGAAGGACCTTTGTGCAACTAGTAGATTGTGATTAGCAGACTGTACCTCAGTCCCTATACTCATAAAGGACTACTGCAGCAGAAGGGCAGCAGTCAAGTATAATATTCTTTCTATATTTGGAAGAAAGAATATTAAACGTGTACAAGCCTATTACCATACCAGTCCTGAAAAGAACCTTTGTGGACCTAATAGTAACAGTTACTGATTAAACTGACTGTCCCTCACTGCCACACACAGCTTCCTGTCTGTCCCTATTTAAACTGACAAAACACAGGCTGCTGCAACAATAACTTGAATAGCACTCAAAACTATATCCTGTACTACTTTAACATACCAGTCCTGAAAAGGACTTTTGTGGACCTAATAGTAACAGCTAATGATTAAACTGACTGTCCCTGTTGCACACAGCGTCCTGTCCCTCTCTCAGCACTGACAAAAGACAGGCTGCTGCAACAATGACTTGAATAGCAGTGCCTCAAACCTATATCCTGAACTACACCTATACCATACCAGTCCTTAACCACTTCCCGACCAGCGCACGACGATGTACGTCGACAGCATGGCACGGGCAGGCATATTGGCGTACATGTACGTCCAATATTCGTTGCCGCCGTGCCATCGGGAGCGCGCCGCCGGCGGCGCGCTCCCGCGCTGGTCGGGACCCCCGTGAGTCCGGTCGCGGGACCCGCGGACTCGATCGCCGCGGGCATCCCCGCGATCGTCTCACGGAGCGGCCGAATGGAGGAAATGCTGTATAGACAACATTTTCCCATTCTGCCTAGCAACTAGTGACGCTGATCTCTGCTCCATGTGATTGGAGCAGAGATCAGTGTACACTAAATGAAAGCCCAACCCCCCCACAGTTAGTAACACACCCCTAGGAACACTTAACCCCTACACTGCCACCCACTGGTTAACCCTTTCACTGCCAGTGTCATTTACACAGGAATCACTGCATTTATATAGCAGTGATTACTGTATAAATGACAATGGTCCCAAAAATGTGTCAAAAATGTCCGATGGGTCCCCGACAATGTCACAGTCACAATAAAAATCGCAGATCGCCGCCATTACTAGTAAAAAAAAAATAATAAAAAATTATTAATAAAAATGCTATAAAACTATTCCTATTTTGTAAACGCTATAACTTTTGCGCAAACCAATCAATAATCGCTTATTGCGATTTTTTTTACCAAAAATATGTAGAAGAATACGTATCGGCCTAAATTGAGGGAAAAAAATGTTTTTTTATATATTTTTGGGGGATATTTATTATAACAAAAAGTAAAAAATAATGCGTTTTTTTCAAAATTGTCGCTCTATTTTTGTTTATAGCGCAAAAAATAAAAACCGCAGGGGTGATCAAATACCACCAAAAGAAAGCTCTATTTGTGGGAAAAAAAGGACGTCAATTTTGTTTGGGAGCCACGTCACACGACCGCGCAATTGTCAGTTAAAGCGACGCAGTGCCGAATCGCAAAAAGTGGTCTGGTCTTTGACCAGCAAATTGGTCCGGTCTGAAAGTGGTTAAAAGAACTTTTGTGGACCTAATAGCTAGCGATTTGGTTCACTGCAGTCTCTCCCTGCTCCACACAGTAACCTCTCCCTATAGTGACAGTAGAAAGAATGTAAAATGGCCGCCGGATCGGGTCTATTTATAAGTTAGGGGGAATGTCCAAGTGTCCATGTGCTGTAATGTCTCAATTGGCTGTCCTGTACCACATGATGGATGTGTCATCATAGGTCAAAGTTCTTTTACACAGTAAACACGTAAGTCCGCCGGGCGACCAGCGGCAATAGTCCGCCGATCGGGCGAACCGCGAACAGCCGAAATTCGCTGCAAACCGACCGACGGGCGAACCGTTCGGCCATCCCTAGTGGCTGTAATTGATGCCACATTGGCTGCATTTGATGGGCACAGTGGCTGCATTTGATGGCACAGTAGCTGCATTCATTTAATGGCACAGTGGCTGCATTTGATGGCACAGTGGCTGCATTTGATGGGCACCGTGAGGCTGCAATTGTTTTTTTTCCCGAATTTTTCAGTTTGCTTGCAACCCCCCCCCCCCCAACAAAAAATGTTTTTTGAGCACCAGCCACCACTGGTGAATTGTTAATTGAGCTACCTATTGTTTCTGTCTGTCTGCTAATCCTTTAGCGATTCGGGACAGCCCTAGGTCTTCCTATTGGGGAACTGATGGTCTGGGTGGGCATTGAGTCACCTAGACTTGTCTAGGTTACTAGTAGTTAGCTTACTGTTTAATTAGATTACTAGTTATGTTTAGATTGGCTGTTCATTAGCTATATTATTTATCTTACTGTTTGCATAACATGTTCAAACTCTTATCTGATTTTGTGTGGTGTATATACAGTATATTCTATGTGAGTTTACAATAAAGTGAGTTCCAGTTTTCACCTAAGCTAGTGTCGTCTAGTCCTTGGGTGCAAGATTCAGCTATAATTCCTGGTTCCAAAATGTTGAAAGTTGTATCTTTATGGAGGCACCCAGACTGGGTGCCCAGTGGTCCATCACACACGTAGTGGCTGTATTCGTTTTCTTTTCTAGGCTTTCTTTCCTTTATTTTCACCTGGTGCAGGTCAGTGATTAAAAGGGCAGGGATACCTTAACCAATTTAAAGGTAGGACCAATTTAACGGAAGGGACATTTACAGTTGCTTGATTATTCTTTAATAGGAGCAAATATGTATGCTCTCTGTGCTGTAATCTCATATTTTCTGTATTTATTTTGGTGGTTTTGGAGACACATCTGGTTACATGCATTAAATATTATATCATTGATAACAGCACAAGCACATCTTCTATGGATTACAAAATTCAATATTTTCTATTCTATTCTGTTTCGATCTTTCATGTTCCAATTTTATATGCTCAAACATAATTTTACACCCTTTCTTTCTGAGAGTTTGATCGTGTTTTGGCTCCTTGGGGCTTTTCTCTAAAGTTCAAGAGAGCATCCTGCATTCTCACATAACAGTGCTACTTTTTCAATATGTATTTCTTTAGCTTGTGGGCATTTTAAAATTGAATTGAAGATTTTTAGATTGCAAGAGACCTAAAATAACTAACTAAACCAATCTGTTGCTACAGACTTGAGGCATATTTAGGCTTGTCTCTGTTTTCTGCGCTGCTTCTTGTCTATGTCTGCAATGTGTTAAAGGGGGCCTCTAGGCCAACATATAAATTACACAGTTTGAAGAGATAAACATGATTTGTTTTACTAACCTATATATTTGTAATTTGCACACCCTTGTTGGACTATATTGTGTTTGGGTAAGATAGGCCTGATCATTGACCTAAGTAAACATCAGCCCAATGTTTTATTTTATATTTTGTCTTCTCTGTGCTCTGTCCCTCCAATAAGCCTAATTAAAGTGACTCTTTCCTTTAGCTTTTAGTGCCTGAAACCTGTTAGGATGGCAGCGCTTTTCAAAACAGTACAAACTAGAGAGCCATGGTCCTTAAATTAGTGGCCCTCTACCTGCCTTTTACTAGCCACCAGATTGTGTGACAGCAGCAGGGCTGGCTTAAAGTGTTACTAAACCCACAACAATAAAAGCAGTCTGTATATGCCGTATAGCATGCTTGTTATACTCACTGTGGAACCTAAGAGGTTAATCCTCTGCACTGTGTAAAAAGGCTGTTTAACCCTGTCTTCTCTGATCCTCTATTTCTTCCACTGTCCCCAATTTATCTCATGATGAGGCAGACCCTTGGGAGTGCTCAGTTTGGTGTGTATTGCTAAAGAGTTTTTTTTTCTTGGGGGGGAGGTGCAGGTGATCAGCACAGGGCCAATCAGCATTGTCCAGCCAGAGGGTCAGGGGTCCTGCATTCTCATAGGACAGTCAGAGTAGAATGAAAACTCCTCCTACAAGCTTTAACCAGACCCTGATAGAAGTCATAAGACTGCTATATGCTGCTGATGAGAAAAGGTATTTAGCAGTTTATATTTAATAAAACTATTTAATTTCCATGTTCTTTGCACTGTGGATGACCAGATATAGTGAATGCAGGGCCCTGGGTTTAGTAACAGTTTAAGGTCAAGGCCCCGTCAACATCGATGCCCTGGTATACAGAATGACAGTAATTTTCAAGGCGCTAGAACACAGCGTATTCCAACACTTAGTAGTGTACCTTAACTGGTGAAATCTTTGTTCTGTATTAGAGCACTGTGATAGTGCCTGCATTGTTCTAGCCACATTGTAACTTGCCCAGTAGAGATGCTGGGTGGGACATATACAATGATATATGGCCACTTAATGCAAATGGTGTGGGGGACTTTTCTGCCAAGGTTGGAGCACTGTTCTTTCCATCAACACCACCAATTAGCCACTAACATTCTCACTGACACCAACAATGGGCTACTTTCATCCCCCTAATTACTGCTGTCATGGTATTTTTTTACTACCGACCTCTGACCCAGAAGCATATTTATCTCCCACTAATCATCAAACCTGGGGCACTTTCTGATTTCAGAATAGAGGCAATACTTTCTAGAGAACATAGGAAGCTCACTGATTTTATTGCTTATAGGGAATTGCTAATTAGTGTGGTAGTACTCTACTAGCTGACATTTGGCTTGGAAGACACCATGTCTCATGTCCTTCTGGTTAATTGACAGGACTTCTGAAAAAAGAAAAAAAAATCAGTTAAAAATACATATTGTGTATGAATATTTTCTATTTATATAGATAGCCAGAGGCTCCATTTAATGGTTTCCAGTTTTCCATTGATTCCTGCTGTTAACAGTCTGTTATTTACAGAGCTCATTAGAGCAAAGTGAAATTTGCACAGAAGAAAATTAGTCCTTCCATGCTTTCAATGAGAGATAATATACCAGTAAAGGAAGTACTTGTGCTATGCTGTCTGTTATTCTAAACCATAGTGCTCAGTGAATCCTTTGTTATGTATTACAGCAATATTTATAGGTAAAAAGTTAGTGAATCTAAAGGAGAAGTATAGCCAAACCTAGTTTGGCTTTACTTCTCCTGGGGATCACTACTGTGAATTTCATTCTGCACGCCTGTGACACATTTTAAGCCGTCAGCAGGCTATAGCCCGCTGTTGGCTGATGTCACAGACCTGGTCCAGGCTCTGAAAAGATCCCAACCATATGCTCTAGTCAACCATATGTCTGGACTGGTAGCTGGCTCAGATTCTCAGCAAGCTGCTGAGAGCCTGAGCCAGCTGCTCCCACCCCCTCTACAGCCCAGTGTTCCAATGAGCACTGGAGGGGCAAAGCAGGGAGCCGCTGACTGACAGTCACCAGTTCTCTGAAGCCTGGAGACCAAGAGCTGAGTGATCAATGAACTTTGATCGCTCAGTTATCGGTCTTAGATCCAACAGGGGACAGATGCAGTATTGGCTCAATGCAGCATCCACCTATGTGAGTGTAAATCTTTATTTTTTTAAAACCCAAACTTCTCTTTTAAAGCTCATCTTTGGGCATAACAAAAAAAAAAAACAGTTGGAACACTGCAAGAGTTATTGTTTGTATATCCAGGGTAGAGCTGCACGATTCTGGCTAAAATGAGAATCACAATTTTTTTGCTTAGAAGATAGATCACGATTCTCACGGTGTAACATCATCTTTCACATTAAAGCAAAAATAATTGGGCTAACTTTACTGTTTCGTTTTTTGTTTTTTTTATTAATTGAAGTGATTTTTTTTCCAAAAAATTGCATTTTAAAGACCACTGGGCAAATACAGTGTCACATAACATATTGCAGCAATTGCCTTTTTATTCCCTAGGGCAGTGATGGCGAACCTTGGCACCCCAGATGTTTTTGAACTACATTTCCCATGATGCTCAACTACACTGCAGAGTGCATGAGCATCATGGGAAATGTAGTTCAAAAACATCTGGGGTGCCAAGGTTTGCCATCACTGCCCTAGGGTCTCTGCTAAAATATATATGGTGTTTGGGGGTTCCAAGTAAGTTTCTATCAAAAAATGATTTTAACTTAAGAAAGAAGTGTCAGAAAAAGATTAAGACTTTAAGTGGTTAAATTTCCTGCATTTACACTTGTTGAAAACTTGGCAGTCTTCCCTTTATTTATGCAGAAGGTTTTATACCTTTTATCTAAGAAGGAAGCTTAGTTACAATGTTGCAAGTTAAAAAAACTTGGCAGACTGCCCAGATGTTTTCTTTTGACTGCTGAGTGAGCAGATAAGTTTCTCCACTTGTTTATATGAAAGAATCGGCAACCTCTGCAGGAGAGATTGGGGTGAGAGGGGGTGAATCGAGATCAGGATTTTTTAACGATTAATCGCGCAGCTCTAATCCACGGGTTTCAAAATAGGCTGTATTACTTACCTACTTCTCCACACTAGCAGGCTGTGGCACTCTCCCCTCTCCCTGAAGCTCTGGTCTGTGGAGCCTCAGCATCATCATGTACAGTGCATAGTTAATAACCCTGTATTGTACATTGTAGGGGCAATGCATGTGACTGCTACCAGGAGCAGCTTATGGATGAGGCTATGGTGGCCCAATCACATGGATTGAGGTAGCGTGCTGGAGTAAGTAGTAGGATAAGTAATATAGCCTCTTCTGCAAACCCCTAAACTTAATAAATATTTACCCATTACAGTGGGGGCTCCCCACCGTAAGTGTTTTTTGTTTTGTGCCTGTAATTGGGCACAAAATAGATTACACAAAAAAATAATAATAATTTACACTTACACAGTTATAAAGATTACTGAATGGGTGCTGAGATTGCAGTTTCAAATGTAAGCAGAAACACTTTTCCTTTTTTTTTATGGGGTAATCTTAGGCCGCGTACACACGGGCGGACTGTTCGCCCAACCTTGTCCGCTGAACAGTGTTTGGGCGGACAGTCCGCTCGTGTGTGGGCTTTCAGCGGACAGTTTCAGCGGACAGTTGGACGGACAAAGTCTTTCGGAAATTCCGAAAAACTGTCCGCTGAAACTGTGTTTGAGCGAACAGTCCGCCCGTGTGTGGGCCTGTCCGCTGTACTTTTGAAATGAGCGGACTGTTCCCGCTCGGAAAGTCCGCCCATTTCGAGCGCGTGTACAGGTAGGCGGGGCCCGCGAAGGAGACGTCGCGGGCTCCGCCGCCTGGAATGGGCTTAAAGGGGAACCCCAACGCCGAAAAAAATCGGCGTGGGGGTTCCCCCAAAGTCCACACCAGACCCTTGTCCGAGCACGCTACCCGGCCGGCCAGGAAAGGGGGGCGAGCGAGCGCGCCCCCCCTCCTGAGCCGTACCAGGCCGCGTGCCCTCAACATGGGGGGTGCCTTGGGGAAGGGGGGGCCGCGCGGCCCCCCCACCCCAAAGCACCTTGTCCCCATGTTGATGAGGACAAGGGCCTCTTCCCGACAACCCTGGCCGTTGGTTGTCGGGGTCTGCGGGCGGGGGGCTTATCGGAATCCGGGAGCCCCCTTTAAGAAGGGGGCCCCCGGATACCGGCCCCCCACCCTATGTGAATGAGTATGGGGTACAATGTACCCCTACCCATTCACCTGTGAAATAAAGTACAAAAAAAAACACAACACAGGGGAAAAAATATTTTATTGCACAGCTCCGGGGGTCTTCCGTCTTCGGGGGTCTTCTCGCCGGACTCCTCCGCTATGTGTGTGTAGCTCTTTTACTAGCGGAGGAGTCCGGCTTTCTTCCTCCCCGCCGCCGGCCTCTTCTCCCGACTTCGGGGGTCTTGTCCCCCTCTTCGGTTCTTCTGCCGGGCCACCGCGCCTTCTTGTAGCTCTTTTACAGGCGGTGGCCCGGTCTTCTGTCGCCGCTGCCTTCCGTTCTTCTGTCGCCGCCTTCGGTTCTTCTGCCGGGCCACCGCGCCTTCTTGTAGCTCTTTTACAGGCGGTGGCCCGGTCTTCTGTCGCCGCTGTCGTCGCCGCCGCCTTCCGTTCTTGTTCTTCTTCTTCTTCTTCTTCTTCTTCTCCTGGAGATGTTGACTCGACGAGCTCTCCGGCCGGAATGCCAGAGCCGCGCTGTGCGGTCACTTATATAGTGACAATGGGGCGGTGTCACATGGTATATGTCACATGGGTTGGTCACATGGTGACCCCGCCCCCTTACGATGTCATAGTCCCCATGTGACATCAACCCATGTGACCAACCCATGTGACATATACCATGTGACACCGCCCCATTGTCACTATATAAGTGGCAGCGGAGCGTGTCCCTGGCATTCCGGCCGGAGAGCTCGTCGAGTCAACATCTCCAGGAGAAGAAGAAGAAGAACAAGAAGAAGAACAAGAACGGAAGGCGGCGGCGACGACAGCGGCGACAGAAGACCGGGCCACCGCCTGTAAAAGAGCTACAAGAAGGCGCGGTGGCCCGGCAGAAGAACCGAAGGCGGCGACAGAAGAACGGAAGGCAGCGGCGACAGAAGACCGGGCCACCGCCTGCAAAAGAGCTAGAAGAAGGCGCGGTGGCCCGGCAGAAGAACCGAAGAGGGGGACAAGACCCCCGAAGTCGGGAGAAGAGGCCGGCGGCGGGGAGGAAGAAAGCCGGACTCCTCCGCTAGTAAAAGAGCTACACACAGATAGCGGAGGAGTCCGGCGAGAAGACCCCCGAAGACGGAAGACCCCCGGAGCTGTGCAATAAAATATTTTTTCCCCTGTGTTGTGTTTTTTTTTGTACTTTATTTCACAGGTGAATGGGTAGGGGTACATTGTACCCCATACTCATTCACATAGGGTGGGGGGCCGGTATCCGGGGGCCCCCTTCTTAAAGGGGGCTCCCGGATTCCGATAAGCCCCCCGCCCGCAGACCCCGACAACCAACGGCCAGGGTTGTCGAGAAGAGGCCCTTGTCCTCATCAACATGGGGACAAGGTGCTTTGGGGTGGGGGGGCCGCGCGGCCCCCCCTTCCCCAAGGCACCCCCCATGTTGAGGGCACGCGGCCTGGTACGGCTCAGGAGGGGGGGCGCGCTCGCTCGCCCCCCTTTCCTGGCCGGCCGGGTAGCGTGCTCGGACAAGGGTCTGGTGTGGACTTTGGGGGAACCCCCACGCCGATTTTTTTCGGCGTTGGGGTTCCCCTTTAAGCCCATTCCAGGCGGCGGAGCCCGCGACGTCTCCTTCGCGGGCCCCGCCTACCTGTACACGCGCTCGAAATGGGCGGATTTGCCTCCTCCTTACGTGGGCGAGTCCGTTCATTTCAAAAGTTGAGCGAACTGTTTGGCAAACAGTTTGCTGAAACAGTCCGCTCGTGTGTGGGCAAGTCCGCTCATGCAAATTTTGAGCGGACTGTTTGCCGAAACTGTTTGACGAACAAGGTTGGGCAAACAGTCCGCGCGTGTGTACGCGGCCTAAATCTTCCTTCTTATACCAATCTTTCTTCTATATGTGCTGCTCCATTGTAGTCTTCACCATGATGTTTTGCTTTATCCCATCCTTTATATTGACATTTTTTTTTTAAATCCAATCTCTTTGTCAAATCTAATCTCTTCAAAATCCAGGAGTTGTGTGGTCACTAATGACACTGGAGCCAAGCAAAGCCTCATTGATTTTAGAAGTCATCACCACACTTTTGTCAAAGAGTATTGTTGAAAACGCTTAAAGCTTGATTCCAGACAGATAATATAAGATTGACATTGCATAGTCTGTATTTATTCAGGAAATTGCGAGAAAACAAACAAACAATCATACTTATGCAGCGTACACGTGATCAGACTACCCGGCGGACTTAGCTCCCGTACACACGGTCGGAGATTCCGGCAACCAAATCCGTCGGATTAATTCCGACGAATTAATTTCCGGAAGAGGTCCGGAAGTGATGTTGCATACACACGGTTGGACTCAGTTGTCGGAAAATCTGATTGTACATAACGTGATGACGTTATTTCGTTACGACGGGACTACGTTCAGGCTAGTAGCCAATAGCTTTGGTCTAGGAATTTGATCTGAGCATGCGTGGCACTTTGTCCGTCGGAGTAGATTACACATGATTGGAGTATGTCCGATCGGAGCATTTTGTCGGAAAATTTTACCGGCAAGTTGGAAAAGTTGGTTTGTCGGATATTCTGACGGAAACAGTCCGATGCAGACCACACACAGTCGGAATATCTGACAAAACGTTCCGATAGGAAACATTCCGTCTGAATTTCCGACCATGTACAAGGGCTTAGTCTGGCGGACAAACCGCCGTAAAGTCAGCCGGACTGTCCGAAAGAGCGGACCTGCACGCAACCCGGCCGGTCAGGAAAGGGGGTGGGGACGGGCGAGCAATGTGCTTTAGGGTGGGGGGTGCCACGCGGCTCGCTCGTCCCCACCCTCTTTCCTGACTGGCCGGGTTGCGTGCTCGGATAAGGGTCTGATATGGACCTAGGGGGGGGACCCCCACCCGTTTTTTTCGGCGTAGGGCTTCCCCTTTAAGTCCATACCAGGTGACGAGGCCAGCAACGTGTCAATCTCACCGCCGAAGGCAGCGACATTGACTTCCTTCGCCAGTCCCGGCTACCTGGAGCCACGCTCAAAATGAACGGATTTTCCTCCATGCGGGAAAAGTTTGTTCATTTCAAAAGTACGGCGGACTAGCACACACTCCGGCGGTCCAATGCTGCAGATGCCCCCGCTGGCTCTAAGACCATGAACCGAGCGATCACATGACCGCTGATCACTCATTTCTCGGTGTTCACTGGGCAAAGAGCTGTGTCCCTCTAGTGCTCACTGGAGCTGAGGCTATAGAAGGGATGGATGCAGTTGCTAGCGCTGCTAGTCAGGAATCTGGGTGGATCCTGACATTAAAGTTATGATCCATGCAGAACCTGGACTATCTATGTGAAGTCAGCCAACAGCAGGCTGTCGGCTAAATCTGGGTCACGGGAGTGCAGAAATAAGTGACTATGATCTATATGAGAAGTATGGTCAAAAAATCTTTAGCCATACTTCTCCTTACCCTGCAGATGCATGGCCCTGGAATTGAATGAGTGAGCACATGATTTTACTCCTTACCCAGGCATGCGCAGTTCTCTTTCACAATGGCACTTAGCTGTGAAAAAGACAATTGACTGTACCTACACCATCTAGGTAAAACTTTTTTTACATACTTTTCTCAATAGCACGCCACTGGCTTTGGAATCCAGAAGCCAGTGGAGGGTTAAGCACGTTTGTAAAGCACATTGCTATCCTTCATAAATGTGGCATTATCTCTTTATCAGCAGTACTTAAAGTGGGAGTCCGCCGTTTTTTTTTTTTTAAAAGCCAGCAGCTACAAATACTGCAGCTGCTGACTTTTAAAATAGTGACACTTACCCACCCAGCGCACCTGCGATGTCGGCACCCGAAGCCGATCTCTCGATCGTCTCTCGGGTGCTGCCGCCGCCATCTTGGGTATGGGAATCAGGAAGTGGAGCCTTGCGGCTTCATTTCTCGGTTCCCTACTGCGCATGCGCGAGTTGCGCTGCGCAATAAGGATGGTCCCCGCTGTCTCTGGGATCCGTGTGTTTCCCAGCAGACATCGGGGGACCTTCGGAAAGGGGCGCAGATTCTGCGGAAAGGGCCGTACCTTCTGCAGATATCTATGCCGGAAGTGGGTGCAGATACCTGTACTGTACAGGTATCTGCACCCCCCTCCCCCCTGAAAGGTGCCAATTGTGGCACCGGAGGGGTGGAGGGTTCCAATGAGCGGAAGCTCCACTTTAGGGTGGACCTCCGCTTTAAGTCTCCCATATAGAAATACATAAATGACAGCCTGTGTTTTTTACTTTTTATTTCTCACTGAGGCCAGTCATTGGAACATGTTTGTAAAGTTTCTTCAGAGCTAATATAAAACATAAATTCCTGGGTTTGTAGTGTTTTTAGAATAGTGAAGTTAATATTGTTTGTGGGCAGGGATAACTGTGTGGCAGTAATTTCAAATGTTGAGGCAAGACAACCTCATTTATGAATTTTTGGTTCATGTAAAGAATAGTAAAAAATACAGCAATGCAATGGGTATTCCTAACTACTTCTGGACCACCCCACGTACATTGGCAGCCCAGGTATGATTTCGTGAAAGCAGTTTAGGGGGCGAGCACGCACACCTCTCCGGCTGTGATTGGACACAGCGGGGGCCAATCACCAGCGGCCACAATAGCCACTGCGATCCACCGATTGTTCACAGGAGAGACGGATCAACGGTGTGCCAATGTAAACAAAGCACACCACTGATCTGTGAAGGAGGAAAAGTGAGAAATCGTGTTTCAGCTAAGATAAATCACAATCTCTCTTTTCCTCCGGTGTAAAACCACACCCCCAAGGGAACACATTTAACCCCTTGATCATCCCCTAGTGTTAACTCTTTTCCTGCCACTGTCATTTATACAGGAAACAGTGGATTTTTTTAGCACTGATCACTGTATTGGTGTCACTGGTCCCCAAAAAGTGTCACTTAGTGTCAGATTTGTCCACCGCAATGTCGCATTACTGCTAAAAATCGCAGATCACAGCCATTACCGGTAAAACATAAAAAAAAAAAGTCCCTAAATCTATCCCATAGTTTGTAGACTATAACTTTTGTGCAAACCAATCAATATATGCTTTACGGGACTTTTTTTTTTTTTTTCTTACCAAAAATATTTTTTGGGGGGATATATATTGTAGCAGAAAGTAAAAAAAAAAAATTTCAAAATTGTCAGTATTTTTTTGTTTATAGAGCAAAAAATAAAAATCGCAGAGGTGATCAAATACCACCAAAAGAAAGTTATATTTGTGGGGAAAAAAGGACATCAATTTTATTTGGATGCAGCGTCGCACAACCCCACATTCAGTTGAAGTGACGCAGTGCCATATCGCAAACAATGGCCTGGTCAGGAAATGGGTAAAATCTTCAAGGGCTGAAGGGGTTAAAGTATCCATAAAGACAGCAAAGTCCTTTTTGTTCCATAATAGGGCAATTCAACTATGGATCTCACATGCTTGAAGACTGCTACCTTAACAGGTTTTCTCAGGCTTACACAGTAGTGAGTTAGCGACACAAGGCACAAGGATGCACCAATCCAGATGCAGGCTGGCAGAACCAGGTGGTTTCCAGAGATTAAAGGACCAACTGCAAGATGACCCTCTTCCATGAGAACCTTTACCTATGATGAGCCTCAATCCCCAAATCCCCATACAGGAAAGGCGCTCAGAATCAGATTCCTTTGAAATAAATTAAAATGCATTAAAACCCATATCAACGCCCATGTGACTTTATATTATTATTATTATTATTATTATACAGGATTTATATAGCGCCAACAGTTTGCGCAGAGCTTTACAACACGAGGGCAGACAGTACACTTACAACCCAAATCAATACAGGAGGGACTAGAGGGCCCTGCTCGTCAGAGCTTATAATCTAGAAGTATTTATGCCACATTACTAAACTATCACCACACTTTTTGTTCATTTTTGGAAAAGATCTTCCCAATAATGATGCAGATTATCTAAAATTGTCTACTTTACTACTTTGCAGCTAAACCCATTCTAAAATGTTAAACATACTACATCACAAAGATATAGGAGAAATCGCATAAACAAATATAAAAATACAATAAAAATATCTCATCCTCTTCTAATCTGCAGAAGAAATAATATTCTGCAGAATCTTCAAAATCTTCAGAATCATGCCAGAAATTCACTGCTCACTGTTCAAAGGAAAGAAAATAACATTGTAATAGTTTTTCTGCAGTGTATTATTTTCCTGCTGTCCTATTGCACCAAATATTTGAGACCCATTTCTAAATATTTTTTGTGTCAAAGTTTTACTGTGTACTTGCTGCGTTTTCCATTAAAATCAATAGAAATGCATTAAATTGCATGTCAATGTGTGAAAAAACGTGTGTCAGCTGGGAAAATGGCAACTGTTCTTTTCTGGTACAGCTTGGCTATCAGTAATATAGGAAATTATGGAGATTTTTAAGTCGTAATACAGGTATAAATTAACACACCACCACAATTTCTACTGGATTCACACCTTTGCATTTTTGCTGGATCAGTTTTCCTATGAAATCAATTAAAATGTATCAAAATGTATCTCAACACATGAGCTAAAATGGATGTTAACCCTATTCATGATATCTGACCTGAGACATAGAACTGTAGTGTTTACTTATCTCTCGCCAAAGCTCTACGTCCAGTGTCTTTCTGCTGCTCCGTTCTTCTATTATCAGCATGACAACTTGTGACAAGCTCTCCAGCACAGGAGATAAAAGCAGCTGGAAATTTGTGTCAGGGAGGGATAGATTAGCAGAGAGCTTGTCTATTCCCAGTACAGCTCTGCAAGTTTCTTCGTTCCTCTGCCTATGTGGAGGGGGGGTGTGCCTTTCCTCCAATCGGCTCAGACACAGTGTATGCCCAGACTCCCCTCTCACTGCTGAAACAGAAAGACAAATTACCAACACAGTGTGCACTTTCTAAAGAATGTAGAAAGCTGAAGACAGCAGATATACATGTAAAACTTATGTAGGGATATTTGTTTCATCT
Organism: Lithobates pipiens; assembly: GCF_037356315.1. Taxonomy (NCBI): domain Eukaryota; kingdom Metazoa; phylum Chordata; class Amphibia; order Anura; family Ranidae; genus Lithobates; species Lithobates pipiens. The sequence goes on along the minus strand of NW_027507790.1, from coordinate 32,572,635 downwards.
CTGTGTATCATCTGAGGCTGTTTACTTCACTGGGTATATGTGAGGGTTTACATTCACTTTAAGATTTGCGTTAATACATTTCATGACACACATAAATGCATAATGAAGCACCTATATGCAGCTTATGTGCATTATCATTAACATTCATTACAAAATACTTTGAAATGTGCATTGAAAACACACAATAATGCACATTAACCTGCATCGGCATTTGTTATAATGCAACTTTATTCACGCCTATGTGTTTTTCCCAATGCGTTTCTATTAAAATATATTAAAATGCTTCAAAACTCACATTAATGCATTAATGCATTATCCTGCGTCGCCACGTGTTGCAATTCACTTTGTGTTGAAAGCCCAATGCACATTATAAAGCACATAAACATGTGTAATAATGTGTGTTTTGACAGATTTCTATTGATTTAAATGGAAAATGGAATGGGGGGGGGCACATAATTGTCAATCCAGCAAAATTGTGGTGCTGAGTTCATTTATAACTTTAATACAACTGCCAGGAATCTCCATCACCCCCTATACTACTAGACATGCCAGAATAGAGCAGTTGCAACATTCACAGGAAGGAAAAAATAATGCAATAATTGTCAGGATATGAGCCATATTCCAATTTTAGAATTATTAGATGTAATTGTTATTCTATGGCTACCTCTAAGTTGTTAAGTATAGACACTCAATTTACAAGACTTTCACAGCAGTAGCTTTCCACTGCTGGGATGCCTATGGGAAACCATGACATTTATTCTCACTATATATCAATGTACATTAAACTGATGTTTTACCTGTTATCATAATCCTAAGTGACTGATTTGCAGTCGTGCTAACATTGCAGAAATTGCATAAATGAATACTTGACTTGAAAACTGTCTGCATTGATCAGCCATACTATGAATTTGCTGTTGGAGAGAAGAACGCTACTATACCTCTGCTGAAATTTACAATTTGTTTCAAAAGATAAATCTGAGCATAGGATTTTAAATTTTAAACACTGACACAGAGATCATGCAATACTTCACAAGTTTTGAGATTAAAATAAGCTTTTAATCACACATTGAAATTCTTTTGAAAACAGCTTGTTACAGACATCTCTAGTAGACAACACAAGACTACAAAGCTCTAAAACTACCCAACTGTTCATAGCCTGCACTCTCAGGCAGGAGCCATGATTGAAATAGACTTAAATGATCTGCACTTCTGATAGTCCTTTTAATAAAGCCATTAGCATTTGGTGGTTGCCGCTTCAGGGTGAGGTGTAGAGCCCTATTGGTACTCAGCATAGTAGGGATGCCAGCTTAAAAAAGCTCATCCAGTAAACAATGAACATTTAAACATAAAACCACCACTCACCATAGACGATCCTAGTATGGATGTTTACATGTCAAAGCCTTAGTTAATGCCACTCCTCCTTGATTAAGCACTGGTGGAAGAGGCGAAACCTGTCAGGGGATATGGTCCGAGGAGAGGCATTGACTGAGGCTATGACATGTATACATCCACACTATGATTGATTATGGTGAGGGACGGTTTTATGTTCTAATAGTCCTTTGGGACCGAGTCCAATAAACTGTCTATTCTATCCCCCACTATGCTTCAATTGATCTCAATGCTGAAAAACAGCACAAGGAATGCATTGAAAACCTAAAACTAAAGAACAAGAAGTACATTTATCCAGTGCAATTAAAACAATTTTATTGAAGGAATAATAACTCTAGCAATATATGCACTCACATGTACCCAGATAATGCAGCACTATGTACACAGTCTCTGTGTAGAAGGGGGTAGCAATTATGAGGACCAGCAGCATTACTAGATTTTGGCAAAATCCTCCTCCTCCGGATTTACTGTCTGACCGGTTATGAGTATGGTGCACTTCCTTAGACTGGATTATTCCACAGGCTGGATCAAAATGAGCTCAATGTGTACTGCATTCACCATTAGCTGGATCCTTCATCAAGATAGAAAATTGCTTCAATGCTCCTTTAAGTCCACTCGGATCACTAGACATTATGCAGCAGGTCCATTAAAAAGAAAGAAGGAGAAACCTCTCATAGTTTAATATTTTTTTATTAAATCCCACACAATAAAAAGTATGTATTACACTTACAATGTAAACAGCAGATCAAGGCCTTAAAAACTGAAACCAGAAATGCCGTTGTGCCACCAGCGTGCGTTCCAAGAAAGTGGAAGTGACGTAACCGAAAGTCCCGCCCTGTGTGTTTCGTCGTTAGTGTGCAACGTCTTCAGGTACAGCACAGTGGAGCAATTTACTGTCTTGATGAAAGATTCAGCTAATGGTGCATACAGTATACATTGAGCTCATTCTGATCCAGCCTGTGGAATATCAAATCTAGGGAAGTACAGGTTGACTTCCCTTCACAATCAGAAGATGGTCAGTGGTACCATCAGCTCAGGCTTGGCAGAAACATCCAACATAAGGAAAGGAAATCCAAATTTTAAATATATAGCTAAAACAGAAGACAGTTTGTTTGCTGAACACCTGGGGAGTACAAAATCAAGCATTGTACAAGTTACTAGCTGGTTTAGGGCTGCATTTCTGCACATGGAGTTGGTGATTTGGCTGGAATGAATGGTCTTTTCAATGCTGAAAATACAGTCCTAAAATTATTCTGCAGCAGGATAAGGACCACAAACATACAGAAAAAGTCAAAAATTACTATTTTCAATGAAAAGAATAAAAAGGAATTGCTGGAAGAGATAGTATGGCCCCACAGGACCCCAGTCTCGGCATCTGTTTCCAATTACACGAGAGGACAAAAGCAACTGAGACAGCCTATATCCACAAAAGAGCTGTGGTTAGTTCTCTTAGATGGTTCGAAAAAACCTACATACTGGGTTCTTTAAAAAAAAAAAATTGTGTACATGTATACCTAGAATTGATGATGTTTTGATGTGATTTTGATAATGATTAGACATTTACTCTATATAGATTCTAGAATGTATGAATGTGAACTTTTATTGCATTTCAAACAGCATCACAATTGCAGCACTGACTGCAGTAATATGACAATAGTTTTGAGCTGCTAGTGCTTTATCAAGTCAATAGACAGATCTGATACAAGTCTATGTATAAAAAGTTCACTAAACAGACATGAAGCACATTCACACAGTTCTAAGGAAATGTGCTGTAATCTGTGTTATAGAACTATCACATATGATCATTATCGCCATCTTGTGGCCATAATGTGGTAATTCTTCTTAAATATCAGGAAAACCTGAATTTTGGCCATTAGATGGTGCTTACGGCCATACAAAATAGTTCTATACCACAGAATATGGAAAATGTCATTGGAGCTGTGGGAATGTATGTCACTTTCACAAACTTTTTATACATAGACTCCAAAGTTTCTCACAGCAAACATTTAAGCAAAGCACACTGAAAATTACATATAAAAAGAATATCTTATAGTGGAGACCATAACAACTTGATAACAAAAATATTCTTTAACAAGGATCATACATTCCACATTAATAATTATGATACCAAAATGAGTGTGTGCTGTAAATTGCCTCCAACATTGCTCCTGTTTCTTCTTGCTGGAGGCTGCCATTTTGCTGAAGGCCAGAGTCCCCGAACAGCAGTAAATCTTTAGGCTGTCAGCAGATTGGCCTCTACAAATTCCGCACAAATAGAGAGCTATACCTACATAGGGGCCAGCCTGAAGTGATCTAACAGGACTCTTCTGACTCTTTAAATCTCTGCTCAGACAGAACTAATATACTGTACATGCAGACATAGTTATCTCTTTCCAATACTGTTGAACATTTAATCTTCTTATTTATCCTAAAAAATAAAAAATATCAATGCTTAAAGCTGAACTAAAGGGGTTAAAGTGTTATTTAAAAAGAAATAAAAAACAAAGCTTTAATACCAAATAGTTTATACTTACCTGCTCTGTGCAGTGGCTTTGCACAGAGCAGCTCCGATCCTCTTCTTTTCCGGTCTCTTGCTGGCTTTCCCGGCTCCTCCCCCTCGAGCAGTGCTCCCAGAGAAAGATGCTTGCCCTGGCGGCACCACTGCATGCTCGCTCCTGAGCCGCTGCTCTATGCGTCCATAAGACACATAGAGCCGCAGCTCAGCCCCGCTCTCTCCTCATTGGCTTACTGGCTGTGATTGACACCAATGGGCTCCCACTGTAGTCTCAGCCAATAAGGAGGGAGAGTCCCAGGACAGCCAAGGCTATTGTGAACATTGTTGGATCGAAAGCAACTCAGGTAAGGATTTGGGGGGGCGGGGGGCTGAGTGCTGCTTAAAAATAACAAACATGCCATTATTACCTGCTCTGTGCAGTAGTTTTTCACAGAGCAGCCCCGATCTTCCACTTATTGGGTTCCCCACTGGCGCTCCTGGCTCCTTGCCTCCGCTGAGTGCCACCATAGCAAGCTGCTTGCTATGGGAGCACTAAAGCGGGTTCAATAGAGGCAGACAGTGGGACTTGGCCCCACTCTGTGTAACCTCATGACTGGCTGTAATTAACAGCAGCAGGAGCCAATGCCCCCCACTGCTGTCTCTGAGCCAATGAGAAGGGAGAAAGCAGACAGAGCTTCAGCTCTTGTACACATCACTGGATCGAGATCGGGCTCCGCTAAGTATACTGTAAGTGGGGAACTTGGTGGGGGGGGGGGGAGACTGCATGCAGAAGGTTTTTTAACTTAATGCAGGGAATGCATTAAGGTAAAGAATCTTCTGCCTTTAGAACCACTTTGACTTTACAAATATAAACATGCATCCAGGCCCTCATTTAGACTCTTAAGTTGGAAAGTATACAATCTGTAGTTCCACTCTTCATCTTTCTGTTTGACTTTCAGTAGTTCTCAACTCCTGTCCTCAGCACCCACTAACAGGTCAGGTTTGCAAGATAACTGAAATGCATCACGGATTATATAATTTGCTGCTCAGTGATTGTAATATTCTAGTCTGCATCTCCCCAAGTAATACTTAAATTCTGGCCTGTTAGTGGGTCCTGAGGACAGGGGATGAGAAGCACTGCACTATATGATCTTGCAATAAAGCATCTTGCAACAAGCGATTCTCTTTGCTTGTGTTTTATTTAGGTATAAAGGCAAAACTTTTATATTTAGTTTTGAATAGAGTGAAGATGGATTAGAACCCCTGTCAGTTTTTACTAAATATTGAATATCACTGCACTAGCAGTAGGGTTTCCCGAATAACAGCAGCTGAAAACCTCTGCCAACCCAGTCAATATTGTAAGCTTTTCATTACCACTGTTGAATCCTCTTCTACAGTTGCTATGCATTATGCTTCTTGGGAGAAATCCTCACGTCACACTTGCAAATGGATATTAGGAGCTCCCAAAAAGGAAAATGATTCACATAGTGTGATACCGTAAACCCCTTTTCACACTGGCAGAGTCCGCTAGCGGATCCACCCGCTAAGCAGGGGATCTCTCTGCTGATCTCCTCTGAGCAGGTGGATGACAGGTCAGTGTCCGCTCCCCTATGCAGAGTGGACATGGACACAACCCGCTGTTCTCTATGGGCTGTCAAATTGAAATGGACTGCTTGTCCATTTCCATCTGACTGTCATCCGATCTGATCCGCCAGATGGATGGGAACAGATCCCTATCCGTCTGTTTTTAGGGGACAGGATCAGATCAGATATCGGCAGGTGAACACTGACATCCGCCACTCCATAGAGAGCATTAGATTATCCAATCGGGTCTGCCTGAAAAAGTGACAGGCAGACCCGATCAGTCCATCAATGTAAAAGGGCCCTAAAACTTGTGAACACAAAAAAAAACTTTTGCAAAAACCTACTCACAAATAGTGAGCCTGAAATATGCGTGTCCCTTTAAATCCTAATCTCCAGTCCAACACATGTCTTGTGCTACACCAATCCCTCCATGCACCTTACTAGTAGGGATGAGCTCCAGCATGTTCACACACTCCACATGCAGAGCCCACCAGGAAGTCGGCACAGTGCTAATCACAGGTAGTGAGACATTACCCGATCTCTGCAGCTGCGTATCGGGGCAATGTCTCACTGCCTGTGATTAGCACAGCGCTGCACCAACTTCCTGGTGGGCTCTGGGCCGTCTATTTAAATACACTGTACATCAGCACACTTAGCTGATCCCCTTGATAACGTCTCTTCGGATAAAACGTACATTGGGGCTGGGCCTGTGCTGACGTCATCGCGCACGCTGGAGCTGGTACCAGTAGCGCTGGTTGTTGAATTGATTTGCACAACATATTGTAACGTATAAATAGACAAAAATGCAGCGCTGGCTAATACATATTGTAACATATAGATATATAGGTTTTTTCGCCAAATAAACGTAGCCGTTTTATACTATTGGATGCTGTCATCTGTTCCCCTTGTCGGTTTGACACCATTTGGGTGGAGGATATTACAGCTCTTTTCCCTGTAGGTGCGCTCTGTGGTTCCTCAGATGTGAAGGTCCACAAACCTCTGAGCTTGTACAGACCACCTATAACTTGGGGTCTCCAATTTTGGCAAGAGGCCGTGGGGTTTGCTTACTAAAACTGGAAGGTACAACATCTGCTGCAGCTGTGCATTGTAGCCAACCAGCTTCTGATTTCAGCTTGTTCAATTAAAGCGGAGGTCCACCCTAAAGTGGACCTTCCGCTCATCGGAACCCTCCCCCCCTCCGGCGCCACAATTGGCACCTTTCAGGGGGGAGGGGGGTGCAGGTACCTGTACAGTACAGGCATCTGCACCCACTTCCGGGATAGCTCTCTGCGGAAAGGGGCGTAGATTACGTCCCTTTCCGAAAGTCCCCCGCTGCCTGCTGGGAAACACACAGATCCCAGAGGCAGCGGGGACCATCCTTATTGCACAGCGCGACTCGCGCATGCGCAGTAGGGAACCGGGAAATTAAGCCGAAAGGCTCCACTTCCTGATTCCCATACCCAAGATGGCGGCAGCAGCACCCGAGAGATGATCGAGAGATCGGCTTCGGGTGTCGACATCGCGGGCGTGCTGGACAGGTAAGTGTCACTATTTTAAAAGTCAGCAGCTGCAGTATTTGTAGCTGCTGGCTTTTAAAAAAAAAAAAACTGATTAGTTTCTATGCAGAGCTGCACTAGATTTTGAACTCTCCAGTTTTAGTAAATCAACCATAGCGTGTGTCATGGTGGAGGGATGCACTGGAGGTACTTCAGATGAAATGTTGCACTAATGGATTTATTATGAGTTGTTCACTTTTACACAGCAATTGTGGTACTGTATATTATATGCCAGACTTTGGGGGTATTTACTAAAGCAAATCCACTTTGCACTGCAAGTGCACTTGGAAGTAATGTCGCTGTAGATCTGAGGGGGACATGCAAGGAAAATAAAAAACAGCATTTTAGCTTGCACATGATTGGATGATAAAATCAGCAGAGCTTCCCCTCATTTCAGATCTACCCCTCAGATTTACAGCGATTGCACTTCCAAGTGCACTTGCAGTGCACTGTGGATTTGTCTTTCGTAAATAACCCCCATTATTTGCACTTTTTATTTATTTATTATCATTTGCACTTCATATTAATTGATGGTCAGGTTTGTATTGAAACTTGTATACATTGCAACAGTTTTGGCATTTATTACTGACAACACTTGTATTTTTGTGTTTTGAGATCAGTTGTAGTTTAACTCTTTTAATTTTGTTGTATTTAAGCACCAGGCGCAGTTCTTTTTTGTTTAAATCCTCTTACTATACGGCCGCGTACACACGGGCGGACTGTTCGTCCAACTTTGTCCGCTGAACAGTGTTTGGGCGGACAGTCCGCTCGTGTGTGGGCTTTCAGCGGACAGTTTCAGCGGACAGTTGGACGGACAAGGTTTTTCGGAAATTCCGTAAAACTGTCCGCTGAAACCTTGTTTCAGCGAACAGTCCGCTCGTGTGTAGGCTTGTTCGTCAAACAAAGTTGCGCGCATGCTCAGAAAGGATTTTCACGCCGAAAGCTATAATGCAGTGTATAGGACGTCGTATTTTTCGTCCCGTCGTACGTGCCATTCACGTCATCGCGCACGGTTTCAGCAAACTGTTCGTCCGTCGTGTGTGGCCATGTCCGTCCATGCTAAGTTTGAGCGGGCTGTTTGCCGAAACTGTTGGACGGACAAAGTTGGGCGAACAGTCCGCGCGTGTGTACGCGGCCTACCACTTACTATACACTTGCAAAATAATTAACGGGACAAACCATTAATAAAGGAAAAGTTAATAATGAGGATTGAGGAGCTTCTACTTGCTTATAAAAATTACATACTGTATATCCTTTGTTATAGACACTCATAATTAAAAATCACAAATTTTATACTACACCTTTTGCTGTGGCTGTGGGTGGCTCGGATGTCTAGTGTATGAAATGACAACGCTGTCATTTTTTTAATACATGGTGGAGATGTAGTATAAAATGTATCCTTTTTAATTATTAGTTTCTATTAAGGGATAAACAGTATATCATTTTTATAAGCAAGTAAAAGCTCCTCAATCCTCTTTATTAACTTTTCCTTTATTAATGGTCTGTTCCATTCATAATTTTAAAGGTGTCTTCTTTCTGACATGTTATGAGAAGAACCAACCAACTGTTGTGCAATTATACATGGAAAATCTAAAGGGAAATGGAAAAAAGGAAGCCCAACAACAAGGTAGATGTATGCAGCCACAGAAATTATAAATGTAGCGGATGCAACGCGGCCCCGCAATTTGCTCTGGCTGCCGCCGGAATGTACAGGCGAGACACAGGTTCTCCAGAGAGAGGGAGAGCATGCCTGTCAGTCCCTGCAGGGGATTTCTCCCCCCCCCCCCCTTCACTGACTCCTTCAGCTGATGCAAGCGGCACTCACATGTCCACGGCTGCCCGGCTACTCCCTCCCCTACATCCTCATTGGCAGGAGGAAAGGGAGCCAATCAGAAGGGGATAAATACAGGAGCCAATTGTTAAGCAGCAACGTGGGATATGTAGTCATCATCTCAAATGGTCCTATAGACTTGTATGGTGGCAGGAACTACAAAGCCCAGCATACCCTGGGGGGGGGGAAGGACCAACGACTCCATCTTGTAGTCCTGAGGGAGTTCCGTTACCACAAAGCAGGAGAAAAGACTGGACCCAGGGGAGAGGTGTTGCCTTCCAGGTAAGTCCACCACATTGTTCCAGGTATCCACAACCAGTGGAGGGCATCCTGTCTGAGTGAGGGGGAACACAGGTGCATACTCAGGCGCAACTGCACCGGTGATGTGAATCGTTGCAGCGTGAAGTGACCAGTCAAGTCACCAGAAAAGCCTGCCTGTTCTAGTGCCTTAACCATAGAATTGGTGAGAGGGCACTTGCCCATCCGCAGGAAACAAGGACACAGCACATAGACAGAGTTAATTCACGTTTGCCCATACTCACTATAACATGGGTCTAGTCAATGGCCTGTAGCAGTCACAGTGTCCATTTTGTTATTTGGATACTGTCAGCATACCATAGTGACATTTTACCAAGCAGGAGTTTAAGGGCACCAACTAAAGTGGCTAGCTGAAGATACAAGGCCACACTCTTCTGCCAAAGGATATAAGTTACTGGTGCCATATCGTGCCATATGCCCCGCCTCCTAGACCGTGATAGACGGAACACTGATTCGATTTCCCGACATAGACAGTGTTCTGCCTATCATGGTCTAGGAGGCGGTGCTTTGGAGCCATTTTTTTATTTTATGTTTTATTCTGCATGCATTCTTCTCTGTCAGATTGCCTGAGCCCCTGCTGGCCAGGCCCGGTACAACAGGGCCAGTTGTACTGGCTTATCAGCGGCCCTGTACTCAGGGCCTTGTGTGTGTAGTAGGTGTGTGGGATAACTTGGGAGTGAAGCCACTAAATGTTGATTTGGGTACAGTGTTTGTAGTTGGGCATGTGGAATCAGGAGACAGAAGAGAGAGGTCTGACAGAAGGTAGGGTCATTCCTCTGCTCTCCTCCTGCCTGGACTCAGAGCCAATTTATGTGGAGGTAACTAATTTGATATAAGTCACCATTAGTAATTGTATTGTTGAGGTGTTTGCCTCTGTTCTTGAGGTCTTTCTCAGGTTTGGAATCCCCTGAAAGCAGCTTGAATACAGTATTGAGCTATATTGTTCTTTATCTCAGTTATTGCTCTCTAGTTGAATTACTTGAATATATACTGTTACTGTCTGTTACCCTTTTCCACAGTTATATTGCAGTAAAGACAATTTCTGTGTTTTATCATGTGTTTTATTGGTCCTTGCACCTACACTATTGCCAGGTGTGCTGGAGGGGCTGAGACTATTGTTGGGGTTGAGAAGCAGAGTACGGAACCCAACATACTCAAGTGGCTCCTCTGGGGGTACACTACATAAAAATGACAATTTGAAGACTGAAGACGCAAAGAGAAGACAAATTATTCTGAAAAAAAACACTATCCTTGCATTCTCCAGGAGCCAACATTGATTTGTCAACACTTAAAGCGGTAGTTAACCCTAAACCAGGGGTGCCTAAGCAGTGCCACGGCGGCCACATGAGGCCCGTGGAGCCCTCTGATGTGGCCAGCGACCTCCTGCTTTGAAATGGGGGGTCGGCAGCCCCAGAATGGGGGCTGCCAACCCACCATCCCAAAGAATATGTGTTATGAATGAAACCAGGAAGCAAGCGGCTGCGGAGCAGAGCATAAGCCAATGTATTTTTGTATAGAACCGGCTCCTGTCACAGATGAAGTGATACCAAATCCATTCTGCCTGAAACAGCAACAGCCGGCGATACCTGAATGGAAGACTGTTATTAAAGGTAAGTTTATTACTAAAATCAGTGTATATTTGGGCATATCTGTTCTGCAGTGGTTACTGCACTGCTTTCAAACTGATCTGCGGGTGCAGCGCAGTGCACGTGTGGGTTACCTGCACTGAGCCATACGCTTCTGTTATTACCTGTGAGTTTGGTGCGCTTTCTAAAAGTGCACGTCACATGCAGGATATAATCAAAGTCTATGGCAAAGTTCAGCTAACCTGCAGGAAAGTCACAGGTGCACTGCACTCTACCCACGGTATGGGTAAACCGCAGTGGGTCAGTGTGAAAGCAGCCTTAGGCTCCTTTTCACATGATCAGACAGACCCAATCAGACCCTCCATTCACCTCTATGGAGCGGCACACGTGTACAGACTTGTGTGCGTTTACACCCGCCTACCTTCAATCCGATCCACAAAAAAAAAAAGAAGGAGATCCATCCATCTGGTTGGATCGGATCAGAGGACCCATAGAGTAGAGACCTGCCATCTGCCCACTCCACTCATTGTGGCCCGTGACCAGTTACAAAGTTGCTTAAGTGGCCCTTGCTATTCAAAAGTTTGGTGCACCCCTGCCCTAAACAACTCCCTAAACCCACATCAATTATTAGATGTAGTGGCTGCATTAGATTACATTTTTTTAGGCTTTTTTTCCCTCTGTTCACCTGGTGATCTGGCCAGTAACACATCTCCTGTATTAGAGTGCTTCCTCTCAATAATGGAGCACAGGGGCACAGCAGCATTGCCAGTCTGCGGGGAGGGGAGTGTTAGATGCACCAGCAGATTTAGATACACCAACAAATTGAAGCCAAACATCAGGGGGACAGGGAGAGAGGGGGAAGGGGGCAGGGAGAGAGGGGGAGGGGGGCAGAGAGGGGGATCAGGGTCTGGTTGGTGACAATGCTCAGCTCACTCACTTGGGTGGTCTGGGGGGGGGGGGGGGCTCACAGTCAGTGGCTTTAATGTGGCTATCGAGTGCTTTCATTACTCTTCCCGGAGAGTGTCACAAGCTTGCCCAGGCAGGCATGCTGGATGGAGCAGTGTGCGGATCTCCCCTCTTCTAGGGCAGCTTCACCGAGATGGCTGTCACCCGCTGCCACCAGGGATTATCCAGAGGATGGAATGGCAGCAGCCGTCGGAAGACTTCTGTCCCCGCCCACCACCTGTGTGACCATGACCTATCAGTCACCTATCACAGTAGCCAAAGAAAGTGCTCCAAGGCTCTGTGCTACAGGTGGTAGGCAGGTCAGTAACAGTAACAGTAAAAAGCCTGCAGCTAGAGTAGCAGCAGAGAAGCCACCTTCAGGACTCAGGAGGAGGAGACACAGAAGACGCTATCTGGCTGCTCTCCCTCTCTCCCTGCTGCTGCAGCCAGAGGTGGAGGTGGGAGCGCTGTGCAGGGCAGCTCTGGGTAAGGGCTCGCTCAGCCGACGTCACTGGTTGTTAGACACGAAGGCAGGGCAGCCCTAGCAACCAGTTCGGCAATGTTTATTACGGTGGCTGTGTGTCCTTATTTAATTCCGGAACACTGTATTGTCCCGGAATGAAGGTGCCCGGGTCACGGGACACAGGTATGAATTAAGGGACAATCCCGGGCAATCCGGGACACGTGGGCACCCTAGGTGGTTGGTCCCTTAGTGGCGACAACTTTCCCTTTACCTCTGACCATGACAGGTTCTCTGACCGGCAGAATTGTCTTTTTTTGGTTGGACTGCAAGCTGCAGTCCCAACCCTGCACTGCCCTCTTACTTCTGGATAGGCCCTCACACAGCCCGGCAGCCCGAAGCCCACGGGATAGGCCCAAACTCCGGCCTAGTAGCCTGGGGCATACAACACATGTCTACCCAGACAGTGGTCTGGGTGGCACACAGCATAGATCACCTGACCTCACCTGAATATATAGGTTCTCCCAGCAGGCCAAGGCTTTCAAGAAAACCCCTGCCCATTGGCTGAGATAACCCATATACCCATAACCTGACCTTCTCATATCTAATACCCGGCCACCCGGGATTTTTTCCGACTGATGTTGGCTCAAACTTCACACAATCACACAATGTTGTTGGAAATTCCAAATGTCAAGAACACGGTGACGTACCACGAGCCGAGAAAATTTAAACGAATAGGTTACAAAGTACGAAAATTCTCATATGACAGAATAAAAATTCGCAAGTGATGCAATGTGTTTGCATTGTATTTTGGGACAAAAACTGTACTGATTAAACAAAGACAGTACAAGAAAAAAATGTCACGTTTGACCCTTTGGAAAATATCGGACAACAGCTGTGTGCTAATGATCAGATTGTCATACGATCGCTTAGAAAGTGGTACGATATTGAGATTGTGTGTACGGGGCTTAAAATTCACGTGTTTGTAAAGCCAGGTGTCCCAATACTTTTGGCAATGTAGTGTATTTACACACATAGATGCAAGAAGTGCCTTGTACCCTAGAAAGCAGAGGGTGATAGAAGTAGCTTATGTAAAGCTGATTGGAAGACACAGCACAGGCTCCTCCAATCAAAAGTGAACTCCACACTGAATTGCACGTTCTGAGAGCTGGAACGGAACACTTGAAGCCAAGCTATGTAGTTAGTGTATGTGTTATCACGTGTCCTAAGGACAATACCAGCCATTCACAGCTAACACACGCTCTAGTAGTATCGACGCATTGAATAGGCACCGACCACATGTGTAAAGCTCCTCCCAAACAAGCCCACGCCCATCCTTCCCGACTCCTCCCAGGTGTGGCGCTACGTAAAGCGTTACGTAAGTACCAAGCTCGAGCTGGCCGCACGACACGTAGTGTCATGTGACGGTGTGGGCAGGTCATGTGATCGTGTAGCAGACATGGCCGGCTACAGGGAGATGTACGGGGAGCCGAGCGATATCACGTTGCAGCAGGAGAGACATTACTATCTGCTGTCCCAGCTGCAGAACCTGGTGAAGGATCTCCCTAGGTCAGCGCTGGGAGAGCATTGTTATCATGGGGGGTGCACATATACAGGCTTGTGTGGAGGGGACAGTGGGATCATGGTGTATAGTACGTTTGGGATCAGGGCGTTCAATATAGGAAATGGGAATTTCACCTTAAAGTGGAAGTGAAAAAAAATAAACATTGCAAGCACATGCAGGCTCTTGGGGAGACGAGCAATGTCTCTTCAGCAATAAATAATAGATATCTGTCTGCAGAATGTATGTTGAGCATGTGCAGCTCACTTTACTGTCTGTGTGCTGGGATTACTGCGCTACTGCATATGGGAGTGACATCACTTGTACCAGCCAATCAAGATGGCAGAGGACTAGCATCAGGGAGAAGATGCCAGTACCTATGAGGGACCTTATGGGTATCGGACCATTGGAACAGGTAATAATGCCTTTAGTTCCACTTAAAGCAGACTTTCACCCTCTTCCGCTACTTGCTGGTCTTCATTCCACTCCTCCTTCCATCCTCTTTTGGTGGGGGGGTAGCTAAAAATGTCCGGCCCATGCACATCAGTTGGCTTAGGTGAATGATGGGTGAATGATGTGTTTCCCTGGATATGCACATCGTATATATCCCAGGAGGCATAGCCTTCTATTCAGAAAAGGAGGAGGTGGGCCTATCATCAGGAAGCCCACCCGCTGAACCAGGAAGAGCCAACGGGCCTCTCGATGACATTAGAGAGAGAACACAGCGGCATGGTACGGAGCTTTGGCCAGGCAGGAGAGCATCTGAGAGTGGCATTGCTGGATGGGTGTGTATCTGAAATGTGCAGATACCACCTTAAGGGAGGATTAAAAAAAACGGGGCTGGGCATTGTGGATAAGTATACAATTTTTATATGATTTTTTTTTTTTTATCTGCTTTTTTTTTATTTTTATCAAACTTTATTTTAATAAAATGCTTTTGGAGTAAAATCTATCTAAAGATAGTTTTCTATTTAAGATACATTAATAATTTAGTTTATTCAGCATGAAATGGAGTTTAGTTATGTAGCATTAGGCTGTATATTCTGCAATATTTAAATTTTTGGTCAACTCATTCAGTGAATCCAAGCTCTACAAGCTGAGATAACATGCACTGCATTGATGCATTCACACAATTTCACAGAAAAACATGAGATAAAACAAAGTTCAGGAATATTCCTTTATCCCATTGTTTTGCAAATCTATGTACATTGCAAACTGTATGATTGAATCAGTTCTGATATCGCTGTTTTACTAACCTGACAGCTTATTCTAAAGTGGGAACTTTCATTTTGTTTGCAAATATTAAAGATTCTAACTACCAGCAAGAAGAAGGCCTTACATTTAAAGAGCACCTGACATTTCAGATCCATCATGGCAGCGACTGTTAGCGGGCATCCACTTACCTGCTGCCGCCACGTCCCTCACCTTGTTGTGTCACTGCCACATCACCAGCCGGCCCATTAAAGTGAATGAGACTGTTGGTGAGTCAACAGAGGGTCAGAGGAGGAGCCGCTGCAGGACAGTTGACAGTTGATCTTTAAAAATTATGATTTAAATTGAGTTGATTTAAATCAGTCCTTTTTGTTAGTGAGTTTAAATCAAATCCACCCTGGGGGTGGGTATCCACTTAAAGGACCAGTGCTATTCCGACACTTTTTGTTTACAAGTAAAAATCTGTATTTTTGTGCTAGAAAATTACTTTGTACCCCAAACTTTTATATATTTATATCTCATTAATTTATTTTCCTAGCAGCGGCCCTAGAGAATTAAAAAAAAGTGGTAGTTGCAATTATATAACCCATTTTTTTGTAAAATATTTAAGATGATATGCTGCGTAAATAGATACCCAACATGTCATGCTTTAAAATTGTTCATTGGTGGAAATGCGCTAAACTGTGGTACTCAAAAAAAATCTCCATAGGTGATTCTTTAAAGTTTTTTACAGGTTACCAATTTAGCATTACAGAGGCTATCTAGTATTATAATTATTGCTCTCGCTCTGACGTTCTCTGCGATATCTCACACGTGTGGTGCCAACAACGTTTACATATGTGGGCGTGACCTATATATTCATTCACCACTGCACATTTAAAAAAATATATATATATTACATTTTTCTTCCTTTTTGTTATGCTCCTGCCGCTTCTAAAAGTGGTCCAGTGGCTAATAAGCCACTCGGATCACTTTTATCGGAAAGAGTAGAGGCTGCAGAAAACTTTAATTTTCAGGGTTATGGCATCTAGCTGCACCCATAATACCCTGGCATTAAACATCAAAGTAATTATGTATTTTCCAAGTTAGGCTGTAAGTAAGAAGGTCAGTTAAAGTTTGACACTGAAAAAGTGAAATAGCCCTCCTCGCCTGTATCTGAGCTGCAGGATTTGAGGGTGATTACTTTTTTTTTGCTACCCACTTTCTCACATAGACGAGGATAACATCGCTCATCCCACAGCATGTCTCATGAGGCTGCAGGAACAGCCTCCCTGCACCGTACAATCTCAGATACGTGCCGTCAGGTGCTAGATATGATTCATCAAGAAGTCACAGCTGACTCTCCAATCCAGCCCTTAGAAGAATCAACTGCAGGAAGACAGCGCTGGACTCCATGGACTGGTAGGTACCTGATTTTTCCAAGTCAGCAGCTACAGTATTTGTTGCTGCTGACTTATTTTTATAAAACTTAGTGACTTTCCTCTTTAAAGGTGAACTACAGATTAAGTAAAAATGCTCTCTTGCAGCAGGGCACTCGCACACGAGGGTTAAATGCTCATTTAAAGCTAGGGAACAAGAAACACAGTTTTACTTTGATTTGTAAGAGTAATCTCTGCAGACTCTTCTCCCCTGCACTCTGTATCGAGATCAGTGCAGAGCTATTTACCATGCTTTGGATGTTAGGACCCTGAGGAACAGTCCACTGCTGGAGCATAGGGGAGAAGAGGATCGGGTAATTATAACTGCTTTTCTCATCCCCTAGACCAGTGGTTCGTAACCTCAGTCCTCGAGTACCCCCAACAGGCCATGTTTTGGGAATTTCTCTTAGATAAAATAGCAGTCCAAAATACCAAGCCATTGACTCTGATATAAAGCATCTGTGCAAGATAAAGGAAAACCTGCAAACATGGCCTGTTGGCGGTACTTGAGGTCTGAGGTTGAGAACCACTGCCCTAGACTGTACAAGCATTTAAATCTTGCAGTGCAGGATGATGCAAGGGATGTTTTTTTTTTTTTTGCATTTAACTTTAAACCTTCCCTTATGTCGAGGCCATAAACAATTATTCTTTATATATTTCTAAAGGATAAATGCACTTTAATACACAGTGCCTATTATCCTCTTTGCACCCTTCCCCAGACCTAACCAAGCCCACCTTTCCCCCTCCACAGTTGCATATTTACCTTGATCAGGTGGCCAGGGCTTCTGGGGATTGTTTACACCCAGCACCACAAGTCACACTCTCTTGGCTGCATCTGTGCGTTACAGTCCCATTGACTTCTGTAGGTCTGTGTCCTATGGCCAGAGACAATGAGCGATGGCAGGAGATTGCCCTATGGGGTTGTAAACTTGCAGGTGCATCCAGGATGTAAATGAACATTGGAGGCTGCATTTGTCATATTGAGGTAAGTATGCATTGGGGGGTGGAGAGGCGGGTACAGTTAGATGAGTGAAATGGGCAAAAAGAATAACTGCACTTTGAGGTTTGAAACAAGTCTTCACTGACTGTTGTAGCTGCACACACCGTGGACCAATTCAACCTTCACAGTGCAAACACTGAAATGGTTGTCTAGTCATCTGAGCTGCTCTCCACTACCAGTAGTCACTTGGCATCATGTATGAGTGGGTAAAGCATATTGAGAAGGTGATTGTGAGGGGGGAATCAGCAGACACTGGGGTTGATTTACTAAAGGCAAATAGACTTTGCAGTTGCCCCAGAGCTTGTGGCGAGCTCTTCCTAGGATAAGAAGTGATGAGACTACACACGGGCACACATGTATACACATCAAACTGAGATTTACATTTTATTCATCGATCTGTTAAAGCAATTCTGCATTATTTATTTGTTGCCCTCTACTTCTTTTGTTATCCAGCTCCTGTCAGCAACGCCTGTCTTACACCATCCTTAGTGATTTGGCCCTGGCACTGATTGATGGCACGGTATTTGAAATTGTTCAAGGACTGTTGGAAATTCAGCACCTAACAGAAAAAAATCTCTACAACCAGCGAATAAAGCTACACGCAGAACACAGAGGTAACTATGCAAATTGCACCTTGAAAATTGCTGTTATGTCTGCACAAGAGGATTTTTTTATAGATAATTAGGGGAGTTAAAAGGAGTCTGTCGGGTTTTTTTTCATTATGTTTTTGTATGTTGATGTGCATTTAGATAAATGGAGAAATATTGCACACAAAATATGTTTACCCTTTCTTTTACTATCAAAGTTGGAAAGCCAGAGACATGCAGGAGGCTAGCAAACAATAAAGTAAATTGTATACAGGACTGTAGTGTGGCAAATTCCTGTTTTAATTTGCCGCTTTGTTAGGAAATATTAGTCATTTGATTTTGCTTCTTATGACTATAACTATCCTAAGGAAATAAAAGAGAAAATGGACAATACTTAAAGTATAACTAAAGGTAAAACTTTTTATTTTTTTATTTATTTTTTATTTTAGTTTTGAATGCAGTGCATAGGGATTAGAACACCTGTCAGTTTTTATTGCTGTATGTGCCCCCATTAGGGAGATCCACCCTCTCTATTTGTTCTGTTTACCATTTAATAAAATAATACAGTGAAGCACAATAAGATTAAGCAAAACTGTCCATATCTTCATCTAATTGATGGTATAACAGTTCTGTCAGTAAATGAATATGAAGAGCTTCCTAAGGTGCAATGATGAACAAAGACAGTAAAGCAGTGATTGTAGCCCCTCCACCACAGATACTCCCGCCTCTCACCTCATAGACTTGACCTGTAAAAGGTCATACAGCATTTGACCCACACCTGGGGTACCGATCGCTTAAGGATCCAGCCAGTGGTCACATCACACATAAGAGCGAAAAAGAAGGGAACAATCTAGTGCTCTCTGTTTTAAAAGTTCAATTGTAAAGTAAAAAGGAAATCCACTTACAAATACAGCACTCCGACCGAGTGATGGCAAACGAGCATGTACTGAATGCAATCTCAAACCAGGAAGATGGCCGCGGGTGACTCCAGACGTCAGCGTGGACCCCACGCCAGAGTGGTGTATTTGTAAGTGGATTTCCTTTTTACTTTACAATTAAACTTTTAAAACGGAGAGCACTAGGTTGTCCCCTTCTTTTTCATTCTTATGTGTGATGTGACCACCGGCTGGATCCTTAACGATTGGTACCCCAGATGTGGGTCAAATGCTGTATTGCAGAGAAGACAGTGCTGGAAAAATCTTCAGGATCAGACCCTTTCAGGATTGCTGGACTCTTTCTTCAAAGACGTGCGCTGTTCACAGCAGTGACAGTGGTAAGTAGGAGAAACCACAGTGCTCGCCGGGGAACCAGGAATCCCGCACACCAAAAAATGTTTTATCCAGAACATTTTTCCAGCAGTGGCCTCACTGCAATAAGGCAGAAGTCAGCAGTGTTGGCAACAAGAGAGGAAAATAATATCTTATTTGCGTAGTGCACAGCTTTATTCATATTTTGGTGACCGTGTCAATTAAAAAGAGAAATATGTACTTTATTTTGTTTGGTGTAGTATATACTTCCTCAATGTTGATAAAATTCAGTTTTTTGTTTTAAAAGCTTTAAAGCAAGATCTCCTCAAGAAGCATAAAGAAGCTCAACAGTCATGTAAAGCACACAATTTACCAATTCTTAGAAATACGCAGCAGAAGGAGCTAGAGGTAAGACAGTTCATATATTAGTTGCTGTATCCACGCTGCAAGGTTGTGTGCATATATACTTTGTGTGTGTGTGCGTGCACGCGTATATATATATATATATATATATATATATATATATATATATATATATATATATATATATATATATATATGTATATGTGTGTGTGTGTGCGCGTGTGCTCTAAAGTTTGCATACTCTGGTGGAAATTGAGAAATTTTGGCATTAATATGGAAAATATGACTGATCATGCCAAAAAACTGTATTTTATTTAAGGTTAGCAATCGCATGAAGGCATGTATTATCACATTGTTTTTGTATTCTTTTTAAATCAAAATGATAATAGATATCATCCAAATGGCCCTGATAACGTTTACATACCTTGGAATGTTTGGCCTTGGTACAGACACAGAAGGTGGCAATTAAAGGTTAATTTCCCACATTTGTGGCTATTTACATCACAATTAGTGTCTGTGTATAAATAGTCAATGAGCTTGTTAGCTCTCACATGGATGCATTAAGCAGGCTAGACACTGAGCCATGAGGAGTTTGAAAAGAACTGTCAAAAGACCTACATAACAAGGTAATGAAACTTTACAAAGATGATGGAAAAGGATATAAAAAGATATCCAAAGTCTTAAATATACCAGTCAGCACAGAAACACTTACCCCCCTCTAAAATAATCACATCTTGTTGCTTTGCATCCTGAAATGAAGACAGTTTTATCCAGCTGTATTTATTCCGTGCAACTTATAAGTGAAAGATAGATATAACACCAACATGTCCAGGAAAAATCAAAAATGGAATCACCGAGTTGGAAAAAGGGTCCCCCCCCCCTTTGTGTCAGTATTTTGTTGAACCACCTTTTAATAAAGGTGTTTGTTTTTTTTTTTCTCCAAAAATAACAAAAAACGTACCTGCCCTGTGTAGTGGATTTGCACAGGGCAGCCCAGATCCTCCTGTTATCGGGTCCCTCTTTGGCTCTCCTGGCCTCTCCCTCTTGTTGAGTGACTTGCTATGGGGGCACCCGAGCCGAGCCACAGCTTCCTGTGTTCCTTCAGACACCAGTGGCGGTGGGCGCAAACAAACTGAAAAATTAAACTGTTAGTAATGCATGGCTGTAAATAGCCATTTATCAGGTGATTATATAGCATTACTGCTAGATAAAACTGTGCCCATCAAATTTAGCCTCCCTGTGCCCGTCAAATGCAGACCCACAATGCCCTAGCCATGTTCATTGCATGCACTTGCAGGGTAGTTGTGGTGTACCCTATTCATGGTGACATGCCATTTTTTATCTTTGCCATTGACAAGCACTGAGTGGCTGCATCTCCTTTTTCAGGTGGGGTGGTAAAACTTCAGCTTGACTGCCTGCTTGTACTGCCCCCCAGTTATAAAGAAGACCTTAGGGGCTCATTCACATAAGTGTGGTCTCGGATCTGGCGCAATGCTCGTTAGGCGTCCACACACGGACTGTCTGCCTGACACCCTTTCCATCCCAGATTACTTTTTATCTTTTTTTAACTGTTCAGCAGCTCAGTACACATCTCTGCAGTCATTTAAAGTGGGCGTAGAATAGATGATTCCTTTTATTATTTCATTCCTACTATGGCCACCTTAAATGACTGTAGAGAATGTACTGAGCTGCTGAACAGAAAGGGTATTTGAGTCCGGGGACAAGAATGGGAAAATGTTAGCCAACTTGGTTGCACAATCGAAAACTCAAACTGTGATTTTGGCCATTTAAAGCGGAAGTAAACCCATCCATAAAACAGTTTCATTTCCGGCACGGCGGAAATGTAACACTTCTGTTGGTTCTCTCAACCAAGCTGTTAAGCCATCCAATGGCTGGTGTCTAAACTGATCACATGTGCAGCAGCATCATGGCAGTTGTAGATTAAACAGAGGCAAAGATGGCAGCTTCCTTGGCTGAAAATGATAGGAGGATTTACTTACACTTTAACTATGCAGATGGTACCCTAACCTCTGAACTCACTAGTATTCTACTAGAATTTACTTTGGTAAATTGTATGAAGACACTCGGTGCTTGTCAGACGATGAGCTTCGGGAGTTTCTGAGGGCCATATCTTTGCCCAGACTTGATGAGGAAGTAAAATTTTTAGACAAAGCCATTACGATTGAGGAAATCGAGGCAGCAATCCATTCAATCTTGGCGTGGAAAACACCAGGACCAGGTGGTATTTAGAGGTCGACCGATATGGGTTTTTCTCTGGCCGATGCCGATATTTAGAAATCATGGCGGCCGATAGCCGATATATGATGCAGATTTTTTTTTTTTTTTTTTTTTTTTTTTAATTTAATCCCCCTTGATCTCCTAAAATCTAACACACCTTTCCCACTGGGACATTTTTCAGGCGCTTTTGGGCTAAAAATAGCGCCTGTAAAGTGCCTGCAAAACGGCTCCCCTGCAGTCTGTGTGAAAGACAGAGTGCTTTCACACTGAGTGCCCGTTTACACAGGGGCAACACGACTTGCAGCGCGACTCACAGACGCGACCTGCACACGACTTCAGCAGCGACTTGCAAAACGACGACTGTATAGAAGTCAATGCAAGTCGTCTGAAGTCGCCCCAAAAATAGTACAGGAACCTTTTTCTTGAGTCGCTCCTATTAGAACGGTTCCATAGTACAGAACGGAGCGCGACTTGTCAGGCGACTAAGTCGCCTGACAAGTCGCAGTAGTGTGAATGGGCACTAAGGCGATGCGCTGGCAGGATCTTAAAAAAAAAAAGTCCTGCAAGCAGCACGTTTGGAGTGGTGTATACCGCTCCTCCACCACTCCTGCCCATTGATATGAATGGGCACCACTGCCGAAGCGCATGCAATGCGATTTGGCAGCGGTGCTTCACGGGCGCATTTAACCTCTTCCTCGGCCGCTAGCTGGTTTTTGTGCGCCCCACTAGCAGCCAAATAGCGCCGCTAAAATGATGGTAAAGAGCCGCTAAAACTTGCAGCGTTTTACCATCAACGCCTGCCCGCTCCAGTGTGAAAGCGGCCTTCATAAGTGATACAGAAAATTTCTTACATTTAAACATTTATTAAACAAAACAAACCTCCAATCAGTTTACTTGTATGTATGATTTAGATTAAAAAAAAAAAACGGTAGTCAAAACTTTTGGATGAAAAAAAAATGGGCTAACTTTACTGTTTTTACATTTTTTTTTTTTTTTAAATAGTATATTTTTTTCCCAAAAAATGCATTTGAAAGACCTCTGTGCAAATGCCGTGTGACATAAAATATTGAAACAACCGCTATTTTATTCCCTGGGATCTCTGCTAAAAAATATATATATATAATTTTTGGGGGGTCTAAGTGATTTTCTGGCAGAAAATACAGGATTTTTACTTGTAAGCAACAAGTGTCAGAAAAGATTGTCTTTAAATGGTTAAACTGAGAACTTCTACACACTGAGATGATTTCATTCATTCAAGTGTAAACATTGTATCTTTTTGTTCTTTTCTTGGCAGGCTGCCCAGAGAGGAGGAAAGTCGTTTCTATGACGACTCAGGCAACTTACACTGACTTCTATTACAGAAGTCGGCGCTGTTCTAAATTGGTGTTTTTATCAGCACAATCGGCCGATGCCGATTAATTAAAAAACGGCAAATGCCGGCCGATATATCGGTCGACCTCTAGTGGTATTCCAGGGGAATGATACAGGTTGTTTGCTGCTACCCTAGCACCCAGGCTCCATAGGCTGTTAACTAACTGTATAGAAAATATGACATTACCCCCCCCCCCTCCCTATGTTCCAGGCTCATGTCTTAATTACTAAGCCAGGTAACGACAGATCCCACTGCGCCTCATATAGGTCCATTTCTCTATTAAACTATGATCTCAAAATTCTAACAACAATTCTGGTCACTAGACTAATGCAAATTCTCCCTAACCTGTTGAGCATTGACCAAACCGGCTTTATGCCTGGGAAATCTACTGATATTAATATACGCAAGGTATTTACCCATCTGCAATTGCCATCCGCTGACTCCAACTCCAGAATCATGGCTGCACTTGACATTGAGAAGGCCTTTGATTCTGTAGCATTGTCATACAGGCATAATGTACTAGAGCTTATGGCCTTTGAACCAGAGTTTCAGAAATGGGTCTAACTACTATACTTGTCCCCTACTGCCCAGATTAAGTTGGGAGGAGAGCTCTCAGCGCCTTTCCGGGTTGGGAGGGCCACACGCTAGGGATGCCCTCTCTCTCCCACATTATTTGCTACATGATGGAGCCAGTGGCAATAGCTCTAAAGAAGGCCCCTGCAGTGGTTGGAATCCAGATAGGAACGTTGGTGGAAAAAATAGCCATGTATACAGACGATCTCATATTTCTTAACGATCCTGGATCGTCCCTGAAGGAGGCCTTGCATATCCTCTCAAATTTTTCTAGTTGTTCCGGCGTAAAGATTAACTGGGACAAATTGCAAATTCTACCTATTGACCCCACTGTGCAGCTTATGGCTGATCTCGCTCTTTTACTTTGGACTGACCAGATTAGGCATTGACATTTCCCCGGACTCTTTGGATTATTGTGCATTGAACTTGCTACCACTAATGCAAAACGTGCAGTCCAGATTGAAAGCATGGGCTAACCTCCCCCTGTCTCTGGTAGGACGTATCGACCTATTCAAGATGATATTGCTTCCGGGTTTTCTCTTTGTGCTACGCCACTCACCGGTCTGGATCCCTAAAAAATATTTTAAGATGATCCACTCAAGTCTTGTCTCCTTTTTGTGGGGTTCACGATAGCCAAGATTCAAATTTGGCGGTCTTCAGAGGCCGTGGCTGCAAGGGGAACTGGCATGTCCTGAACTCTATAGATATTTTTTTGGCTGCCATACTAACACACATGCATAACTGGCTAATAGAGGACAACTCTGCTGCTGTGGCCCTAGAGGCTGCATGTGTGGGCTCTTATGAGTCATTACAAAATCTGGTTTATAGAGGTACAGCCGCATCACTTCCTCTAACACCTCAGATAAAAAGCCTGGTCGATGGCTTGAGCAAAAAGACCCACTCTTTCTGGCACTTATCACAATACACTTCACTATGGTGTAATTCGCTGCTCCTTGAATTCGCCTCCATACCTGATCCACGGGCCTGAATGGTGAAGGGCATTAAATATCAAATTTGCTCGGGGGACTTGAAGACATTTTATGTTCTGAAAGCACAGTTTGACCTCCCTAATTTAGGTTCAGCTCAGGCATGCATTCCATACTCAATTTGTCACTGACTCAGTTGCCTTCTTCTCTTCCACCCTTGAAACGATACATAGAGATGATACACTGACTAATCCTCTATCTAATTTGTCTATGCTTGCCTTGGTTCATACAGGTCTTGAGTTGATTAGATCAAAGTGGACATCAGACTTCCCTAGATGATGACTGGAAGGAGATGTGGGAATTCAAAATATTACATATGTAGCGCTGGCTCCTGGCGATGGTTTTTGAAAAGTTAATTTGCCTGAAGCCACAGTTGGGTTTCGGGACTATTTCTCTAAATTTCTGGTCTCCGTACCAGTCCAGCTGGGTTGCACTGGGTTCTCCTTGACCGCAGGTGTCGCTGTAACTGCCGGCAAGAGTAGAAACGTAGTCTAGCTGGGTGCATTGAATGCCACTATTCTCTCGGAACCAGCCCAGTGTGAGTGTTTTCCTGCTGTGCATTCGTGGGGGGTGGTATTTAAGGTACTGACTCCGCATTGGTGGGGGTTTTTTTTTGTTTTTTTTTTTATTCTCTGTCTGTTCGGTTCTGGTGGTCCTCCTGGTCTGGGGTGTGGAACCATGCATCCTGAGTCTCTGGGCCGGCTGGCCTGAGGCGGCACAACTGCAGAGACAGGCCAGAGTGAATTTCAGGGCCTACTAATCCAAGGATGGTCCGGTACCATCTCATCTGAAGGGAGAGACCCAGCAACTGAAGAGCCCCAGGGGAGGACTCTTTAAGGAGAAGACCGTGCACAAGGCTGGTTTCTCTAAAGGAGCCTGGAGGAGGCTTAGTTGAAGGATGCTGAAAGAAACTGGGTACCGTATGTCAGTTCTTTAAATGTATCTACATCCCTCAGTAACGCTCAAGTGTATCTCACAAGTCTGTGGCAGAGAGTTTGTCGAGCATTCCGCCGGTGCTAGGCCTAGTGAGAGAGGTCTATCCGGGGGTTGTTAAATCCAGTTGTGAAACGGTTTCTATTCTCTGGATTTTCTCTAAAGACTTCCATTTTTGCAATCTAAGTGCCTGAACTCACTCCAAACCCTCTACCCTTTATTAAGAGACTTTGTTTTGTTCTAAATAAATAACCCAAAAAGAGGATTCAGTGTCAGTTTCCACTTTCTTTGGGCCATCTACCACGGGAACCCCAAGACGGAGATGCAAACAAGTGAGGTAACGGTAAGCCCAAATAAAACCAGCAGCTCCTTCGGGGGTCAGTGCTACACATAGAATTTATTTCACCCCTGCACGCTTACCTAAAATGTATCCCTCTATGCCTGCTGTGTGTTGGCGCTGCACAGTAGATCAACCGGATTTCATACATATCTTCTGGCAATGCCCTCGCATCTGCAATTTATCGCCTCGTCTTTCAGGACAGCACTTGGTGAGAATGCAGCTCCAGCCAATTTCCCAGGAAACACTGCAGTCAGTTACTTTAAATACCAGTCACCTCCATCATGGCCTCATTGTAGTTTTTCCTCCACCATGGAAGCACTGCAGGGAACCAAGGGTGTGCCATGCTCCCTCCAGGTGGGGATAGTAAGGGGCATACCTGTGTGTAGTCTGATGTGTTTTGCAGGCCAGCCTAGCATCCCCCTGATGGGAGGGGGGTGCTCTGGTGTCTCGTCTTCATGCCCAGCGAAGATTCAAGCTGTCCATGCTATCTTTAGACCAGCAGCTGCAGGCTGGAAAAGGGACAGCGAGCTACACAAGGATGTGAGCAGCCTCTCTGCTTTTCCTGGCCTCCATGGTTTCTGTGTCCCGGGTGGTGAACTCGTCCTTTCCGGTCGGGGCGGGACTTCCAGCGGTGCATGCAGCTTCCGGTCTCTGGAACGCAGGGGGATGTCACTGGAGACTCTGCAATATGGATCCAGAGGAGCAGGAGCCACTAACACTGGCCAGACCCAGGTAAGAATCGGCAGAGGTCCCTGTATCTAAAGCCCCATACACACAATCAGATTTTCTGCTGATTTTATTTTTTATTTTTTTCCTTCAGATTTACCAAAACCATATAATGAGGTCAAACCTTAGGACTTTCAATTTGTATGCAATCAGGCAGGCCCTTACACTACATGGTTTTGGTAAATCTGAAGGAAAAAATCAGCAGAAAATCTGATTGTGTGTATGGGGCTTTATCCTCTATGGGTCTTGAGTTTTATCTCACACCCCTGGGGGGTGGGAGGGAGCCTGCATCACTCTCCTTGGATCATAGCACTAGGGGGAGCGTGTTTTTGTTTTCTTTAGCATGGCGACTCAGTGGGGGAGTCACTAGTTAGGTAAAGCTGCAGTAACAGCAAAGGGACTAAAGGGTTTGTTCTGCTTGGCAGCTTGGGTATTCCCTTGAAGTACAAGGGCTTTCTGTCCCCCCCAAGAGATAATGCCCATCTTGCAAAAACACACTTGGGGAGTCTTGGACCAAAGTGTTATGCAAGACCTGTATAGCGGATTTAGTTAAAGAGGAGATGTCCTCGGCTACATCTGCTACCCAGCCTGCAGTACTACTCGGCTCCTTCTGGAAAGAACTTTCGGACACGTTTGAAACGTTCCCTTCTTATCTGGACAAACGCCCGGTTGCACAGCCTAACAAAGACCCAGAGGGGTCAGTGATTCCGAGGACGAAGGGGGGAAAAAGAAGCTTCTTTATGCTACAGATTATCTCCAGAAGAGGTGGATGATCTATTAAAGACCATCCATACGACTTTGAACATCAGAGGACAAATCCCAGTTATCTTTACATCATGTTTCAGGGCTTTGGAGAAGTTAAACATCACGTATTCCCAGTTCATAAAATCCTGTCGGAAACAGTAAAAAGAGTGGAAAGACCTGGAAAGGGCCCATTTTTTCCTCCAAATCACTCAAACGGAGATTCCCTTTCGAAGAGGATGGCACTCAAGTATGGAATAAAAAAAAAGAAAAAGTTTTCACAAGTGTCACGGAATACAGATCTGGCATTTTGAGGATATATGGGCATCCTAAAAGATGCCATCGATAAATGGGCAGATTTCCCTATTAAAAAAAAAGCCTGGGACTTGACCTAAGCCAATTTTTAAAACCGGCTATGGCTTCAACTGTGGTGGCCAGGAACCTAGGCACTGGCTTGAATAGTTGAAAAGGCATATTGAAGCAGGAACCTCCCGTAAAGATCTATTGGACACTTTTACCGGTATTACAGAAAGCAGTAGGGTACATGGCAGAAGATTCTGCAGAATCTATAAAGATGTCTGCAAGATCCTCGGCCATGGTAAACTCTGTGCGTAGAGCACTATGTGTTAAAACATGGTCAGGAGATGCTACTTCACAGGCGAAGTTATGTGGTCTTCCATTCGAGGGGGATTTAGTGTTTGGTCTGGATCTTGAAGCCATGTTGGATAGGACAGCAGGTAAAAAAGAAGGCCTTCCCAGTAAAAAAAAAAAGGTAACCCCCTCAAGTTCAGAAAAAATGTTGTACTTTTTGCCAAACCCAGGACACGAAAGAGACGAGATAAGAGACCCTGGAGATCCCAGAGGAGGCGGGGCAAGTGGGGGGTGCTATTCCAACCTAACCAAACCACTAAAAATCTGTGACAGTCCTCTGACTGTGGGAGGAAGACTGCAGTCCCTTTTCCCCACAGTGGAAGACGGCAACAACCAATCCGTTCATCCTCATGAGAGTCGTCACAGTCCCCACCAAGTCGTTTTTACATAACTCTGACTCCCCAATACCAAGAAATGTCCCTAGCAATGTCCTCTCTCCTGCAAGAACTTATTCAGCAGAGTGATCTGTTTTCCCCGGGAAGAGGAAGGATGAGGGTGCTATTCGCATGTGTTCCTACTCAAGAAGCCATCAGGGAAATTAAGATGAACTGATGCCACCAGGTGGTGAGCTATACTGGATTTCCGACAGACATATTGTTTGGTGTTGAGACCTAATTCTATTTTAGGCTGGGTTCACACTGCAGTACACTCTGGCTCACAGTAGGGGGTCCAGCCATCTCCATTCTCAGTTTCAGGTCCATTTCTGCACACATTTTTGGCTGTAATGGACCAAAAGATGCACAGCATTTTCTCTGTAAAACGCACCGGACCTGCTGTGGAGATATGTGAATCGGCTCCAAATCCGAATTCGCAATGGTGTGACCCCCAGCCCCAGAGTTTCTGTAGGCCTCTTGATAGCCTCTGACCAGTTTCCTCCTGACTTTCATACAGTTTGGAGGGATGTCCTGATTCAGGAATGGTTTGTGTTGTGTGCAATACCTTCCACTTCTTAATTAAGATATTTGCTGTGCTTCAAGGCGTTGAATAAAGCCTTATGTTTTTTTTATATCCATCTCCTGACTTGGGCCCATCAACAACTTGATCCCGGAGATCTTTTGACAGCGCCTTGCCTCCCATAATTGATTTTCAGTTGCACTTCCAGGGACTGAAATGAACCAATAAAGCTCTTTTCATGCTGAGATAATCAAAATAAAACTGGCTGATCAGTTGAAAGTCAAATGGCTTTGTGTGCCATTGAGAAGGTGATTACTTACACCTGATGGAGTTTACAAGTACTTTTTAGGAGGGGGGTGATCCTTTTTCCAACTTTTTGATTTAGTTTTTTCTAACATGTTGCTGTTTATCTTTCACTTGGATGTTCTAAGTTTGCACTGAGTAAACACCGCTGGAGAAAAAAAAAACAATGTGTCTTAAAGCGGAGGTACGCCAATTTTTTTTTTTTTTCCCCCATTTCAGCCCCAGACCATTTGGCTGGCCAAAGATCAGAGCACTTTTTGCGATTCGGCACTGCGCCGCTTTAACTGACAATTGTACGGTCGTGCGACGTGGCTCCCGAACAAAATTGACATCCTTTTTTCCCCATAAATAGAGCTTTCTTTTGGTGGTATTTGATCACCCCTGCGGTTTTTATTTTTTTGCGCTATAAACAAAAAAAAAGTGACAATTTTGAATGCAATATTTTTTACTTTTTGCTATAATATCCCCAAAAAATATATAAAAAAAACATTTTTCTTCCTCAGTTTAGGCCGATGCATATTCTTCTACATATTTTTGTTTAAAAAAAAAACGCAATTAAGCGTGTTTTGATTAGCACAAAAGTTATAGCATCTACAAAATAGGGGATAGTTTTATGGCATTTTTTTATTTTTACTAGTAATGGTAGCGATCAATGATTTTTTTATTTATTTTTATCGTGACTGTAACATTATGGCGGACAGATCGGACACTTTTGGCGCTATTTTGGGACCATTCACATTTATTCAGCAATCGGTCCGATTAAAAATGCATTGATTACTGTGTAAATGTGCCTGGCAGTGAAGGGGTTAACCACTAGGGGGCGCTGAAGGGGTTAAGTGTGTCCTAGGGAGTGATTCTAACTGTAGGGGGGATGGGCTACGTGAGTCACGACACTGATCACCGCTCCCGATCACAGGGAGCTGTGATCAGTTTCCTGTCACTAGGAAGAATGGGGAAATGCTTGTTTACATCAGCATTTCCCTGTTCGTTCTTCTCCGTGAGACGATCGCGGGATCCGCAATCATACTCGCGGAGCCCGCGACGCCACATCTTAAAAGACAAGGTACGTTAATATGCCTGTACATGCCATTCTGCCGACGTATATCGGCGTGAGCCGGTCGGCAAGGGGTTAAAGTCAGCAACTACAAATACTGCAGCTGTCCAGGGTGCCTGCGATGTCTGCACCTGAAGCTGAGCTATCCCTTGGCTGTCGGGTGCTGTCGCCGCCATCTTCGGTAAGGGAATCAGGAAGTGGGGCGGAGAAGATGCCAGAAGTGGCGTGGATGCTCCTCCCTCCCCCCCTGAAAGGGGCCAAATTTTGACACTGGAGTGGGGGGAGGAACTGAAAAAGCGGAAGTTCCATTTTCTGGTGGAACTCTGCTTTAATTTCAGGCTGCAAAGTAACAAAATGTGATTATTTTAGGGGGGGGGGATTCTTTTCTATACACACTGTGTGTGATATATATTTATGATCTCTATCATTACTCTTTCAGTCAACCATATCTTTTTACCATGGCCATGTAAATTCATGTGATTTAGTGTTCCATTAGTCTGAATTTAGTAAAGTCTGCTGCAAATGCTTTTAACTGCTTAAAACCTGGAATGGTTTGCTTTGATGAACAAAACAACTTATTCTGAAGGTGCAAACTTTTACATTTCAGCCAAAGATGTGCATTTTTGTAACTGACTTGGAGACTTTGTACAAATGTATTTATTGTACTAATATTGTAAAAGGGATAAATAAGAAACAAAGCGCAGTATTATGTCAGTCTACCCAGTGATATTTTAGGTGCATATTCCAATATGATAACATGGTTTTAGATATGCCAACCATCTCTTAGTTTGTGGGGTCTTGGTAAGAGATAAGCATCTTAATTCTAAGGGTTTATTTATTCTCCTTTTGGGGTTAGTGTTTTAATGTTTGTATTACACATAAAAGAAAAGTATTGTCACATTTAGTACTTCTGTGAAAGACTTCAGTTTTGGTGTTTTGAAGACAAGACCTAGTCAAAGTATTTGAGTCTGTGCTTAAGGGCTGAAATAAAATGTTACCAGATTGGATAAATGTGAACAGTTTAACTGTAGCCCTCCTTTTTGGAGGGGTTATGACAAATGCTCCTCCCCAAACATGAGACTGTGCTAAACCTCTAGGTAATTAAGAGAACCAGGACTATCGCTAAGTGGAAGAGTGGGTTTGAAAAAAAGGTTGGTAGTGCCTCCACCCAGGGCCTGTGAACAGAGAGGATTCCCTTCCTGGGAAATGAACTAGTAATATAATGAACATAATTGGGAGCAGGGGAACTACTGCAACAAGCACATACCATTAAGTATATACAGTGCCTTGCGAAAGTATTCGGCCCCCTTGAACTTTTCAACCTTTTGCCACATTTCAGGCTTCAAACATAAAGATATAAAAAAAAATTATTTTTTTGTGAAGAATCACCAACAAGTGGGACACAATTGTGAAGTGGAACGAAATCTATTGGATATTTGAAACTTTTTTAACTAATAAAATGAAAAGTGGGGCGTGCAAAATTATTCGGCCCCCTTGCGTTAATACTTTGTAGAGCCACCTTTTGCTGCGATTACAGCTGCAAGTCGCTTGGGGTATGTCTCTATCAGTTTTGCACATCGAGAGACTGAAATTCTCGTCCATTCTTCCTTGCAAAACAGCTCGAGCCCAGTGAGGTTGGATGGAGAGCGTTTGTGAACAGCAGTTTTCAGCTCTTTCCACAGATTCTCGATTGGATTCAGGTCTGGACTTTGACTTGGCCATTCTAACACCTGGATACATTTATTTGTGAACCATTCCTTTGTAGATTTTGCTGTATGTTTTGGGATAATTGTCTTGTTGAAAGATAAATCTCCATCCCAGTTTCAGGTCTTTTGCAGACTCCAACAGGTTTTCATCCAGAATGGTCCTGTATTTGGCTGCATCCATCTTCCCCTCAATTTTAACCATCTTCCCTGTCCCTGCTGAAGAAAAGCAGGCCCAAACCATGATGCTGCCACCACCATGTTTGACAGTGGGGATGGTGTGTTGAGGGTGATGAGCTGTGTTGCTTTTACGCCAAACATATCCTTTTGCATTGTGGGCAAAAAGTTCGATTTTGGTTTCATCTGACCAGAGCACCTTCTTCCACATGTTTGGTGTGTCTCCCAGGTGGCTTGTGGTAAACTTTAGACTTTTTATGGATATATTTGAGAAATGGCTTTCTTCTTGCCACTCTTCCATAAAGGCCAGATTTGTGCAGTGTACGACTGATTGTTGTCCTATGGACAGACTCTCCCACCTCAGCTGTAGTTCTCTGCAGTTCATCCAGAGTGATCATGGGCCTCTTGGCTGCATCTCTGATCAGTCTTCTCCTTGTCTGAGCTGAAAGTTTAGAGGGACGGCCGGGTCTTGGTAGATTTGCAGTGGTCTGATACTCCTTCCATTTCAAAATGATTGCTTGCACAGTGCTCCTTGGGAGGTTTAAAGCTTGGGAAATATTTTTGTATCCAAATCCAGCTTTAAACTTCTCCACAACAGTATTACGGACCTGCCTGGTGTGTTCCTTGGTCTTCATGATGCTCTCTGCACTTTCAACAGAACCCTGAGACTATCACAGAGCAGGTGCATTTATACAGAGACTTGATTACACACAGGTGGATTCTATTTATCACCATCAGTCATTTAGGACAACATTGGATCATTCAGAGATCCTCGCTGAACTTCTGGAGTGAGTTTGCTGCACTGAAAGTAAAGGGGCCGAATAATTTTGCACGCACCACTTTTCAGTTTTTTATTTGCTAAAAAAGTTTAAAATATCCAATAGATTTCGTTCCACTTCACAATTGTGTCCCACTTGTTGGTGATTCTTCACAAAAAATTTAAATTGTATATCTTTGTTTGAAGCCTGAAATGTGGCAAAAGGTTGAAAAGTTCAAGGGGGCCGAATACTTTCGCAAGGCACTGTAGATGCACACCAGTATGGAAGTAATATAAGATTAGATAAATAATAGTATATACATCCAATGTACAAATGGGTGTTATCAGCAAAGGGCCCAATAAAAGCCCAGATTGAATTGTGCACATATACCCAGGTGTATATATAGTTCTTAACCTCTTCCCATCCACACTATAGCCGAATGACGGCTACAGCATGGACCTACATTGCCGAAAGGCCATCATTGTAGCGTGAGAACAAAAAGCTGATCTCTGGCTTCTGTGTAAGGGACATCGGTCTGGAAGAAGCACAGCTACCTCATCTGTGCCCACAGTGTATAACAGTGCCACCTATCAGTGGTGCCAATCAATGCCTCATCAGTGCTACCTAGCAGTGCTTCCCACCAGTGCCCCCAATTGGTGTAGCCTCATCAGCGTACATCAATGAAGGAGAAAAATGACCTGTTTGCAACATTTTCTAACAAAATATAAAACTGTTTTGTATTTTTTATTTTTTAACAAAAAAGAAAAAACCCAGAGGTGATCAAATACTACCAAAAGAAAGCTATTTATGGAGGGGGGGGGGGTTATAATTTCATTTAGGTACAGTGTTGTATGACTGTGCAATTGTCGTTCAGAGTGACATCGCTGAAGGCTGAAAATTGGTCTGGGCAGGAGGGGGTTTAAGGTGCCCAGTAAGCAAGTGGTTAACGGAGATGCCTCCAGATAAATGTTGAAGCAAAGACCTGTTGCAGGGGCCTCTGAAGACGATTGATGCAGCATTTGTCTTTGTGTTGGAGACCTGAAGACAAAATCAGTGCTGATGGAGAGATCCTCCAACTTTGGTCCCGACAGCCTGGAATGCAGTGTGGTGGTGTGGCACTAAAACTCAGTTGCCTATCTACTCTGCCTCTTGGTCCCTTGTAGTTTTGTATTCTGTCATGCAGATGGACCTCTAACTACCAGATGTGGCTGTCAGATGCCTAACCTGGCTCTAGCCTATGCTGGTTATTGAGCCCTGACCTAAAACTAGATATAGAATTCCAGACCAGAAGGGACAGGGATTACTAAAATAACAGAAGCTGCATATAAATGCTATTGCAATAGAAACCACTACATACATACGTTAGCACAGACC